>NC_072423.2:24158392-24800357 GCF_028878055.3 Symphalangus syndactylus | reverse complement strand
ACAAAAGAATACTTTTTTATTCTCACTAGCTTTCCCAGACTTCTAAAATCGCCTGTACTACAGATTTATTCTCTTGGGGTTAAGGCATCACCCGTCTGCCATCCTCTCATTTAATATCAACCATTAGCTTCTTTGCTTATGAATTTAAAAATAAAAGGTTGGTTCCTCAAAAGATTAAACATAAAATTACCCTATGATCCAGCAATTCCACTCTTAGGCATATACCCAAATAATCGAAAGCAAGGATGCAAAAAGATACCCTTACACTAATGTTTATAGCAGCATTACTCATGGTAGTCAAAATGTGGAAGCAACTCAAGTGTCCATTGACAAACAAATGAATAAATAAACTGATGTAGACATACAATGGAATATTACTCATTCATAAAAAGAAACTCTGATACATGCTACAATTCAGATGAACCTGGAAAACATAATATTAAGTGAAATAAACCAAATGCAAAAAGACAAATATTTTATGATCCCATTTATGTGAGATACATAGAATAGTCAAATTCATAGACAGAATGCAGAATGGTGTTGCCAGGGGCTAGGAGCAGGGGGGAATGGGGAGTTACTGTTTAGTGGGTACAGAGTTGAGAAGATGAAAAAGTTCTGGAAATCGTGGCGATAGTTGCAACACATTGTAAATGCATTCCATGCCACTGAATTGTATACTTTTAAATAGTTAAAACAGTAAATTTTCTATTATGTATATTTTACCCATGAAAAAAACAACAGGGGCTAGTCATGAGAACCCCCTCCACTTTCCATTGTATTCTAACTCTCTAGATAATTTATATACGGAAATTGCTCCTATGACGAAATTATTTTTGGTTGATTGGCTACAATGATTAATTTTCAAATCCTAATAGGAAAATAAAAGAAATGAATTCACTCACCAAGTTCACCTCAACCTTAAAAGGGAGGAGTGAGAAATGAAGTCAGATGACCGAGACACTGATCCTTATCCTCAGAAACCACAGCTGTCAGAGAGTGCTTTAATTTATTCATTGATTGGCTGTGAAAACCACAGCTAAATGTCTGAGGTGCAACTTCTCACCCAGAAAGTTCAATTACATCATGTGAAGCAAAGTGAAGCAATTTTTTCTATTGAGGGGATGATGGCAAGGGGAATCTGGTTTAAAATGAATTTTGGAGCGTAAGCAGAATGTGGGGAGTGAGACTCAGACTGAAAAACTGAGAATGCCAGTGAACAACCACCTCATATCTGGAGGATGAAGGGGTTGTTTTATTTTGAAGGAAATTTCAGCAGTCAATAGAAATGAGATCCAAGGAATTCAACTAACCATGGAACCTGAGGTTTTACTGCCTGGATAATGCAGGCAACTGCCTGCTTGGGAGACTTCACACTGAATATTTCACAAATCCCATTTCAAAACATGTGTGTTAAGGTCACAATTTTGTGAAATGTCACACCTTCACTTCCTAGCACAAAGTTAAGAAGAGGAGGTTATTGGAAATAAAATGGGCCATAAACAGAAAGGAAAGTGAAAATTGCAGACTTCTGCCAATGTTTCATACAGAATAAAGCCTGTCCAAAGGAAAAAATATTTGCAATGTTTCTCGTTAACACACTGTATCAGAAGTCTCTGCTTCTTGCTGAATTCTTATGTCCTAAATCACCTCTGTTAAGCTGGTTCCATCCCAACTCACTACTGGTTTTCTTCTCAATGAGTAATGTTAATTGGCCTCCTCTGAAAGTAAGGGGGATGCCTGCATTGATGAACAGCCTTATCTGTGGAGCACAGCCTCCCAGGACAGCCAGAAGAATTTGTAGTCTGTGCATTTGCAGCGTCAGCTGGGTTTTGCCTGGGCCTGACTCCTCCACTTCACACAGGGACGTGTAAATAGCCTCATTCGCCGTCACTCACCTTGAAAGTTTCCCACAGCCCATTTTTGTATGTCCACCTCCTTGCTCACGGACCATGCTGCAGTCCATTTGTTTTTTTTCCATAGGTTCTCTCCTTTTGAAGGCTGCACATATATTTTTGAACAGAAATGGCTCCATTTCCTTATTCTTGTTTTCTCTCTCTCGGCAACTTTTGCAATGGCTGCAGTGACAATGTTTATCTCGGGCCTCCCTGTTCGTAAAAAGAGGCCCCCGTTCCAGCCTGCTAAAAGCAGAGCCAAATCTCAACTTTCCCCACCTGATTTAGCCTTTTACGAGTTTTGGAACACAAGTTTGGAGTAAAAGAGAGTTGGGGCCAGGTGCAGTGACTCATGCCTGTAATCCCAGCATTCTGGGAGGCCAAGGTGGGCCAATCACTTGAGGTCAGAGGTTCGAGACCAGCCTGGCCAACATGGCAAAACCCCATCTCTACTAAAAATACAAAATAAATTAGCCAGGTGTGGTGGTGCACGCCTATAATCTCAGCTACTTGGGAGGCTGAGGCAGGAGTCTCACTTAAACCTGGGAGACAGAGGTTTCAGTGAGCTGAGATCTCACCACTGGACTCCAGCCTGGGCAACAGAGCAAGACCCTGTCTCAAAAAAAAAAAAGGGTTATTTGGATTCCCATTCCATCGTTTACTACTTGCCTCTGTCAAGTTCTTTAAACTCGCTATGCTTCAATATCCCTTTTCTATGAGATTAGTAAGACCTATCTCAAATAATTGTTGTAAGAATATAATAAAATGGCATATGTCAAACTGCCAAAACCAGCTTAATATCTAAATGGTAGTTCAACCTCCTTATCAGAGGAGGCCTGTTGGTACATTGCTTGCTTTGGCAATTATACGAAAGATTTTGTTATCATTTGGTTTTCCATTTTGTTTCATTTTTAGTTGTTTAATTAAAGCCTTACATATCTCAAAAATATGTGTATGTGTAAGGTATGAAGAATAACAACACGATGACTCATTAACCAGTTTAAGAACAAGAGAGTAACTATTACCTGTGAAGCATCTTGAGTACCCTCATTTCATCCCCTCTCTCAGATAAACAATTATTTTTAATTTGAGGATCAACTCCCTCACTTCTTTGTTTATACTTTTAACTCCATATTTGTATTCCTATGCAATATGTCTACTTTAGCCATTTAAAATATTACATAATTGTAATCATACTGTGAGTATTCATCTGAAGTTTGCTTTATTCATTCAGTGTTAAGTGTCATCCGCATTGCTGTGTGCAACTGTGATTCATTTGCCGCCACTGCTTTATAGTATTCTATCACATGAATATACCACAATTTCTTTAACCTTTCTACTGTCAATGGAAATGATATTTTCTCCCAGATTTTTGCTCTTACAGGGCTGTTATGAACAGTGTTATATGGGTCTTCCATTACACACACACACATACACACAAATTTCTCCAAGGGATATCCTCAGAATGGAATGGCTAGATTATTGGATATGCATCTTTTCAAATTCACTCTAAATATTGCTAATTATTTTCTAAGTAGTTATAAGAATTCACAAATCCACAAACGGTATACAAGCAGTATATGTTCGAGTTGTCCCATATTCTCATCAAAACTTAACCTTTGTCTTATCTAAGAAATCTTACAAGTTCATAAAAATATTTTCCTACTTTGTCTTCTAAAAGTTTAATGATTTTGTCTTCTACATATAAGTGTTTACTCCACCCAAAATGGATTGTTAGGTACTGCGCATATATTTACAGGGTACATGAGATATTTTGATTCAGGTATACAATGCATAATAATCACACCAGGGTAAATGGGGTATCCATCACCTCAAGCACTTATCCTTTCTTTGTGTTGCAAACAATCCAATTATACTCTTAGTTATTCTAAAATGTACAATAAATTACTGTTGACTGTAGTCACTCTGTTGTACTATCAAATACTAGATTTTATCGATTCTATCTAATTATATTGTTGTCATTGTCATAATTCTTGATACGTTTCTGGGAGAGCGAAGCACTCGACTTGTTCTTTGGCAGTGTGTCAGCTATTCTTGGTCCTCTGCTCCTTGGCATAAATTACCAAATCAGCTCATCTAGTTGAAACAAAAAAAATTACAAAACTTGTTGTTTTATGTAGAATTGCAATGTCAAAAGATAAATTTGGGAAGAATTGACTTCTTTGCTAACTTGTTCCTTTCCTCTCATTTAACAGTAAATTCTTCGCTAACTGGCATCTTCTTAAATGTGTTTCAATTGTTTAATAATTTTGCCTATAAAGATCTTGCTCTCCCTTTAAGAATTTTCTTCCTGGGGACTTCATATATTTATACTGCTATCATAAATGATATCCTTTATTAAATTATATTTTCTCAATGTTTATGGCTGATGTATAAAAATCTGTTAAGTTTTCGTATGTTGATTTTGTATCAGGCAATCTTTCTAAGCTCCAATTAATTATAATAATTTATTATAGATTCTTTTTGGATTTTCAATGTATGTAACCATAACATCTGCATAAAAAGAAAATTGTGTCATTTCAAAATAGTGGTCTGACTAGGGCCTCCACCATTGTTTTCTTCCTGATTTAAAGGGAATACAACTGATGCTATTGTTCATAGATACTGTGTTTGTAAATTTACCTACTTGCTGAAACTTTTTCATGACCCAAAAATCAATACCTACAGCACCTTTGGGGTCGTTTGTGGACCTGGAAGCGTGCAGGGCAAGGGAAACATTTGTCATCTGACACACAAGTTCCCAGCTGAGGATGAACAAGGCCACACTCTGCCTTCCTGTTTCAGCTCTGGTATGGTAACCAAGTGATATGGTTTGGCTGTGTCCCCACCCAAATCTCATCTTGAATTTTAGCTCCCATAATCCCCAAGTTCCTGGGAGGGACCCAGTGGGATGTAATTGAATCATGGGGGCAGGTATTTCCCATGCTGTTTTCATGATAGTGAATAAGTCTCAGGAGATCTGATGGTTTTCTAAAGCGCAGTTCCGCTGCACACACTCTATTACCTGTCACCATGTAAGACATGCCCTTGCTCCTCCTTCATCTTCCACCATGACTGTGAGGCCTCCCCAGCTATGTGGAACTGTGAGTCCATTAGACCTCTTTTTCTTTATAAATTACCCAGTCTTGGGTATTTCTTCATAGCAGTGTGAAAATGGACTAATACACCAAGTGTCCTTCTCGAGTTCTGCTTAGTGCTGCATTTTTGGGTTTTTTGTTAGTGATTCTGCTGCTTAAAACGTTCCCCCACACGGGGTGCTGAAACACTGTCTGGTGTTCTCAGTGCAAGACACTGGGATGTGCCTCATGGAGAAAATACATGTGCTAGAGAAGCCTGGTTCAGGCTCACTTTTCTCTTTCTATTTCTGTGTAAATTATGTTTTCACAGGAACATGTCTATTTTATCTAAGTTTTCAATAGAGTACAATAAAGGTTTTCATTATATTTTCTTTTTTTTTTTTTTTTTGAGATGGAGTCTCACTCTGTCACCCAGGCCTGAGTGCAGTGATGCGATCTCAGCTAACTGCAGACTCCGCCTCCCTGGTTCAAGGGATTCTCCTCCCTCAGCCTCCTGAGTAGAGTAGCTGGGACTACAGGTACACATCACCATGCACAGCTAATTTTTGTATTTTTAGTAGAGACGGGGTTTCACCATGTTGGCCAGGCTGGTCTTGAACTCCTGACCTCAGATGATCCACCTGCCTCATCCTCCCAAAGTGCTGGGATTACAGGAGTGAGTTACTGCACCCGGCCATATTTTCTGATTGGTTGATTGATTGATTGATTGAAACAGGGTTTTGCTTTGTTGCCCAGGCTGGAGTGCAATGATGCCATCTCTGCAGCCATGACCTTCTGGGCTCAAGCTATCCTCTCGCCTCCGCCCCGCACCTAGCTGGGACCGCCGGCACGTGCCACCACGCCCGGCTAATTTTTGTATTTTTTGTAGAGATGGGGTTCCGCCACGTTGCCCAAGCTTATTTCCGTGTATTTTAAATCTTTAAAGCATCTATTACGAGGTCTCCTTTCGTATTGCTAGCATTGTACTTGTGCCTATCTCATCTATCCTCCATCAATGTGGTGAGAGACCTTTTGGATTGTCTAATGAAGGACCCAAGAGCTCAACTTACCTGGCAATGCATGTAGCAGCGAAGGAGCTGCTACTTTCTCAGTGAATGTTGCTATACCCCACCTCAGCTTCCCAGAGTACCCGGGCTCCTTCCCCAGCGGCCCAAATCCCACTTCTCCCAAGGTCAGTGGATGCCAACTGCTGCTGTTCTCATATGACTTGTCATGCAGACTGCCCGCCCCTAAGTCCTCTATTTCCTGCACTCTCAGTGTTTTTCTTACACTTGCAGTTACAAGACCCTAGAATAGCAGAGGTTCAGTATCTCCAGCCCAAGCATCACATGATGTGCCAATTGCCTTCATCTCCCTGGCCATAATCAGTATTTCCAGCGGGTTTTCAGTGATAACTCCTTTGTAATCTTCTCTATTGTATGTTTTCTACTTTACTAGCATATACTCTTCTCTTTATCTTTTCCTTTCCTCTACTTTATTAGGGATTTATTCTGTTGATCTTTTCCTAATTCTTAGATTAGACACCCAGCTTATTAATTTTAGGTCTTTCTTCTAATAGAAGTGTTTAAAACTAAAAACTTTCCCTCCAAGTAACATGTTAAATGTATGACACAAGTTTTGATGTGTGATATAATTGCCATTCAATTCTATGTTCTTTTTTCAGTCAGCTGATCTTAAAATAAACAGATGATCCTGGGCCGTCTACATAGGCCCAATCACAAGGTCTTTAAAAGTGGAAGCGGGAGGTAGACAAAGAGAACCAGAGAGATGGCAGCATGGGAAAGATTCAGCCTGATGTTGCTGTCTCTGAAAGAGGAGGAAGTGGGCAGGAACTGTGGAATGTGGGCAGCCTCTGGTCGCTGGAAAAGGCAAGGAAATAGATTCTCTCTCAGAACCTCCAGAAAGGCACACAGCCCTGCCAATGTCCTGAGTTTAGTTCATTTTGGACTTTTGACCTTCAGAGATAATGAATTTGTGTTGTCATAAGCCACTAAATTTGTGACAATGTGTTACAGCAATCATAAGAAACTAAAATACCATCTTATTTGCTGCTCTGTTTTGTCTGCCTGTTTCTTTCTCTCTGCTTTCTTGCTTTTCTTTTGAATGACAGTGTTTTAATCATTCCATTTTCTTCTGTTAGTTTGGGAGTTCTATATTCATTTAAATTCTTTTAGTGATTGCCAAAGATGTCTAAATTTATCTAAAGTCTAGATTGTTCACTGTCTTTACACTTCTAAGAATAATATAAGGAACTTAAAACCACCATCTATCTACTGCCTTTCTCCTGAATTCTGTGCTACTGTTGAGCATTATTTCAGTTTTATTCTAACCCCTAAAATTAAACATTCTGGTTTTTCTTCTATATAATTAATAATTGTTTAGTCTACCCAAATATTAACAATTTGCTTATTATTCCTTATTATACTTCAGATCACTTCCATATAAGATAAGATATATGCTTCCACACAAGATCCTTCCATGTAAGATCACTTTCCTATTGGCTAAAGTAAATTTCTTAGAACTTCCTTTAGCCAAGGACCACTGTGGCAAACTCAGATGGTGTTTTTTTTTTGGTTTGGGTTTTGTTTTTGTTTAAAATGTTTTGTTTTGTCTTTGTTCTTCTTTTTCTATTTACAACTTTATTAGAGTATAATTTAAGTACAACAAATTGTACATGTTTAAGGTGTACCATTCCATGAACTTAACAGATACAAAAACGCATGGAACTACCATCACAATGAAGACACATAACATTTCCATCACTCCAAAAGCTTCTTCATGCCTCTCTGCAATCTATCCCTCCTTCCACCCCAGTGCCCAGGCAACCACCAATCTATTTACTATAACTATGGATTGGTTTCTTTTTCTAGAATTATATATACATGCAATAATTTAGTAAACAGCCTCTTACATCTGGCTTATTTCATTCAGTATAATTATTTTGAGATTGATTCATGTTATTGCATTTATCAACAGTTTGTTTCTTTTTACCACTGAGTGGTATCCAATTGCGTGAATCTGCCGCAATGTGTACATCTCTTCACTTGTTGATAAACGTTGGGTTGTTTGGGGGCTGTTATAAATATGCTATCTATTTTGGGGGCTGTTATAAATATGCTATGGACATTTATGCACAAGTTTGGGGGTTGGGGGCTGTTATAAATACGCTATGGATATTTATGCACAAGTCTTTGTGTAAGCATACATTTTCATTTCTCTTGGATAAATACTTAGGAGTGCAATGACATAGGGTAAGTATCTATTGAACTATTTAAGAACTATCAAATTGTTTTCTAGAATGTTGGTGCCATTTACATTCCCATCAATAATTCTAGTTGCCCAACATTTTTGTCAACGTTGGTACTGTCTTTTCAAAAAAAGTTAGCCATTCTAATAGCTGCGTAGTGATATCTCATTTTGGTTTTAGTTTGTATTACCTAGATGACTAATGTAAGCAGCCTCTAAGATGACCCTCAATGATTCCCACCTCCTCGTATTCATGACCTTGTATCATGAACTGCACTTAATTAATAGGATACTGCACAACTAACAGGATATCACTTCTGCAATTAGGTTACAAAGAGACTGTGGCTTCCATCTTGGGCTGCCTCTCTCCCTCTCTGTAGAAAGCCAACTGTCATAAAAAATTATCAAACATGACTGTTTCATATCTTTTCTCAATTCCATTATTTTTCACCTCACTTTCAGGAACTTAAATGAGATGTATTTAGAATTTCTTACTCTAGCTTGTATGTATCTTTTCTTACATATTTTCAATCTCTTTGCTTCTCTGTGCTGCCTTTGGGGCAATTTCTATGAATCTTTCTTCTAATTTACCATTCTCTCTCCCGTTGTGTTTACTCTGCTGTGAAACTCAGTGTTTTAATTATAAGGACTTTCATCTCTGTTAAAAGAAAAACCTTAGACAAATTAAATTTAACAGAGTTTAATTGAGCAGAAAACAATTCATGAATTGGGCAGCCCCCAGACCAGAATAGGTTCAAAGAGGCTCCAATCCTGCTGCACGCTCAAAGATTTACAGACAGGAAAAGAGAAGTGATGTACAGAAAATGGAAGTGAGGTACAGAAACAGCCAATTGGTTATAGTTTAGCATTTGCCTTATTTGAACACGGCTTTTAACAGCTGGCCACCTTTGATGGTTGAAACTCAGTGATTGGCATAAGAGTACGTTATGGTCTGTTTACACATCCAGTTAGGTTACAGTTCACTGCATACAGATAAAACTTTAGGCTGAACTTTTAAACTTTAAGTTTCAAAATTTTAGATTTCTTACTCTCTGTGCATGTTTTTAATTCGTTCTCTTATTTCTTTAAACATCCAGCAAACTTATTTTCTGTATCTGATCATTCTAGTATCTGAACAGGTTTTATATCTGCTTCTGCTATCTGTTGTTTCTGCTGGTTTGCATTTACCTTGTTTTGTTTCCTTGTTATTTTGTAATTTTTGAATGTGCATTCATATTCTTCAGAATATGAATTTAAGATTTCTATTTATTTTGCTAAATGCCTGAGGCACCAACCATCCCTGGACTACTTTAACCTACCCTTGCCTTAAGGTTTTAGAAGTCATAAGATATTGTAAATTTTGGTAACAAATACACATGAAGGTAAGCTTATAATTCTGAATTCTCAAGAAAGATTAATTTTTCCTCTATTCAGCTCCAAGATTCAAGATGGGCAGTTCCCTTTATAGTTTCCCCTCCTGCATCAACCCATGTGCAGATTTATTTTCACTTCATTGTTACCCTCAGGACATTGTCCTTTGACTATCAGCTTTACTCATGAGACCTTTAATCAGACACTCCACGGGTAGTGGGTCCTGGATTTTGTAAAAGTGTCCCCATCCCCACAAGGCTTTGAAAGCCAAGCTCAAATTCACTGGGTTTCAGTAAATATGCTCATGGTAAAAGGGTGATTTGGTGCTTTATTTACTTCTATAAGTTAAAGCTTTAACTTAGCTGTTGGTGTCTGAGTATCTTGCTAGACCATAGATGCATTTGAAAATAATTTTTAAATAGTTTCAGAGGCAGAGTCAGTATGATATCAAGTCCAGTGTGTTGCCAGAAATGGAAAGGTACTTTTCATTTTTGCGGTTCCTAATGAAGTGTGAATTAATTTGATAATGTCCAACCATATGTCCAGTAAAATAATTTTTGGACCTCATCTCATGTCTATCCCTACACAGAGCAACTATTAAAATAATTTGGAGGGCTTATTTTTCTCAGTAACTTTTATGTGGTTTGATCTTGAGCAGCTTTAAATCTAGGAGATGTGAAAGGTAAGAGGGAGGTTGGTGTCCTTTCTTGTCATCTTGAGTAAACTTTTCAGTAAGACACATGTTCTACTCCTCAACCTTGTCTCATGTCCATCCCCAGACAGAGGGAATATCAAAATATTTTCAGGGCTGGGCACAGTGGATCACGCCTGTAATCCCAGCACTTTGGGAGGCCAAGGCGGGTGGATCACAAGGTCAGGAGATTGAGACCATCCTGGCAAACACAGTGAAATCCCGTCTCTGCTAAAAATAAAAAAATAAATAAATAAAATAAAATTCGCTGGGCGTGGTGGTGGGTGCCTGTAGTCCCAGCTACTCAGGAGGCTGAGACAGGAGAATGGCGTGAACCCGGGAGGCGGAGCTTGCAGTGAGCCGAGATTGCGCCACTGCACTCCAGCCTGGTGACAGAGAGACTCCATCTCAAAAAAAAAAAAAAGAAAGAAAAAATTCAGACATCCCTAATGTGGATGAAATGACATTGAATCACTCTGCTTTGCTAAAGCTGAATTTATATAGTAATGTATAAAAATTATTAGCCTCAACTTCCATAGACAGCTTCGAAGGAAAGCTGACCGTCCAAGTCATCTTCATGAAGCCCTTCTAGGTTATAGAATCGTGGAGGTTTAGAGCTAGTGGTCATTACTCCAATATTTCATTCAATAGCTAAGGAAGTGAGGTCCAAAAACCTCAGCTGCAGCTAAACCTGAATCTTGTACATTGCCTAGCTCATGGGAAGCCACTAGGTTTAATGGAAGTGGCCTGAACCTCAGTCCAGTTCCCTTTTCACTCAGCCCCACTGCTAATAGCACTATTCGCACAACCCAAGTCTCATCCTCTGAAGTGATCTTAGGGGTTTTATAGTGCAAACATCCGTCCAGAGGAACTTTTTCCATTGCCTAATAAGGCACACAAAAGTATTGTTAATTTATGATATAAAGTAAATTTCAGCTTTTATTTTAGGTCACATCTTTGATTTAGCCACTCATAATTTTTATGTGCCATTTGTGCACTCTATGGGCCATTGGGAGCCTGTCATATAATGTGCGCAGTACATTTATGCTTAATTTATAGGCATTACTACTTTAGTTAATTGAAGAGGTTAATCGTTTTGTATATTTGATTTTATGACACATATTTCACATAGCCATATTTATTTGATATTGCATTCTGGATCAGAAATGCAACCCCAGTTATCACACAGTTCCCATGGGAAAATATAGCTTGCTTTATGACAGTTGCTTTATGACAACGATTTCTAGAAATGAATTATGGTCTACATATAACTTGTAGCATCAAATTTATGGGTAATGGGATTAAAATGTGTGGCTTGTGTGTTATAATTTGGGGGCCAGTGTCAACAGCAGCAGAATTTTGACAATTTCCCTGGGGGGGGGAAACAAACAAGATTTTATGATAACTTGGTGGAGGAGAGGGGATTAGAAATAAAATATTTAAAGAAAGATTATGCATTAACTAATGTGATATACAATGACCTCATCCCACTAGTCGAGAATGCTGAATTTGCTATTTTATAGCGGGCTGTCTGTCTGTTGGGGACTAGTAATATTGGTAATATATTTTTCATGATGGGACTGGAAAATTTTGTTTACTTACATGGTTTGCAATCCTACTTTAGAAAAATAACAATAATGACTCAGATGTTTTACAACAGAGATCTGTTTTAAAACAGAGAAAGCACATTACAGATTTAAAATGTTGGAAAATATAAAACAAATTATGAAAGAAACCATATACAAAAATTAACTCAAGATGGACTAAAGACTTAACTGTAAAACCCAAAACTATAAAAACTCTGGAAGGCAACCTAGGCAATACCATTCTGGACATAGGAACAGGCAGAGATTTCATGATGAAGACGGAAAAAGCACTTGCAACAAAGCAAAAATTGACAAATGAGATCTAATTAAACTAAAGAGCTTCTGCACAACAAAGGAAACTACCAATGGAGTGAGTAGACAACCTACAGAATGGGAAAAAAATTTGCAAACTATGCATCTGACAAAGGTCTAACATCCAGCATCTGTAAGAAAGTTAAACAAATTTACAAAAGAAAAACAACTATTAAAAAGTGGGCAGGCCGGTCGTGGTGGCTCATGCCTATAATCCCAGCACTTTGGGAGGCTAAGGTGGGCAGGTCACCTGAGGTCAGGAGTTTGAGACCAACCTGGACAATAGGTGAAATCCCATCTCTACTAAAAATACAAAAATTAGCTGGGCATGGTGGTGGGCACCTGTAGTCCCAGCTACTCGGGAGGCTGAGAAAAAAGAATTGCTTAAAACCAGGAGGCAGAGGTTACAGTGAGCTGAGATCATGCCACTGCACTCCAGCCTGGGCAACAGAGCAAGACTCCACCTCAAAAAAAAAAAAAAAAAAAAAAAGTGGGCAAAGGACATGAACAAACACTTTTCAAAAGAAGACATACATGCAGTTAACAATCATATGAAAAAAAAGCTCAACATCACTGATCATTACAAAAATGCAAACCAAAACCACAGTGAGATACTATCTCACACCAGTCAGAATGGCTATTAATAAAAAGTCAAAAAATAACAGAGACTGGCAAGATTGCAGAGAAAAAGGAATGCTTATACACTATTTGTGGGAGTGTAAATTAATTCAACCATTGTAGAAGACAATGTGGTGATTCCTCAAATACCTAAAAACAGAAATGCCATTCAACTCAGCAATTCCATTAGTGGGTAGATATCCAAAGGAATATATATTGTTCTATTATAAAGACACATGCATGCATATGTTTGCTGCAGCACCATTCACAATAGCAAAGACATGGAATCAACATAAATGCCCATCAATGATAGACTGGGTAAAGAAAGTATGGTACATATACATCATGGAATACTATGCAGCCATGAAAAAGAACAAGATCATGTCCTTTGCGGGAACATGGATGGAGCTGGATGCCATTATCTTTAGCAAACTAACACAGGGACAGAAAACCAAATACTGCATGTTTCCACTTATAAGTGGAAGCTAAATGATGAGAACACATGGACACATTAAGGGGAATAACACACACTGGGGCCTATTGGAGAGTAGAAGATGGATGTGATGGTGAATACTGAGTTTCAACTTGATTGGATTGAAGAATGCAAAGTATTGTTCCTGCGAGTGTCTGTGAGGGTGTTGCCAAAGGAGATGAACATTTGGGTCAGTGGACTGGGAAAGGCAGACTCACCCTCAATCTGGATGGGCACAATCTAATCAGCTGCCAGCATGGCCAGAATAAATGCAGACTGAAGAATGTGGGAGGACTAGACTGGTTAAGTCTTCTGGCCTCTATCTTTCTCCTGTGCTGGATGCTTCCTGCCCTCAAACATCAGACTCCAAGTTCTTTAGCTTTTGGACTCTTGTACTTACATCAGTGGTTTTTCGGGGGCTCTTCGGCTTAGCCTTTGGCCATAGACTGAAGACTGCACTAGTGGCTTCCTTACTTTTGAGGTTTGGAGATTCAAAGTGGCTTCCTAGCTCCTCAGCTGGCAGACAGCCAATTGTGGGACTTCACCTTGTGATCATGTGAGTCATATATATATATATATATATAAGATTATTAGGATATTATAATAATAGGAGATATATATATATATCCTACTAGTTCTGTCCCAATAGAGAACTCATAGAGAACTCTGACTAATACAGTGGGAGAAGGAAACAGATCAGGAAAAATAACTAATGGGTATTAGGCTTAATACCTGGGTGGTGAAATAATCTGAACAACAAACCCCCATGACACAAGTTTACTTATATAACAAACCTGCACATGTACCCCTGAACTTAAAATAAAAGTTAAATTTTAAAAAATGAAATTAAGGAGAACCATCATTGGTTCAAAGGAATTAAGTCAAATGTTGACTTAGCATTAAATACTTCCAGAAGTTTGTATTTGATTCTGTCTTTTGCTGTATCCACAATAGTGACTTCTGTCACCATGTAATGTTAACAAACCATTGAACAAACCTAGTGACCTGTTATGGTAAAGCCAGGTTTGTTCTTTCACTGCAAACTCCTTCACATTCAGCGTCTCCAAGAATAAGTGGTTATGGGTGAGCTATGTTCGATGAGAAATGACTTGGCTTCAAATAGTGATCAGCTTAATCTGGCAACACTGGCAACTGGTATTCACCTCAAGATGGATGATTAAAATCCATTCTGTTTATATAATGATCACTTAATCTGATTATCACCACTCACCACATTCTGGAAACAAGTCCCATGAGACTTTCTAATTTAAACCCATTGGTAGCTAACTTAACATTATTAATAGAGTGGCCATGTAATTTACCTGCCTCCTTGAGACCATGAGCTTCCCAGTGACAGAGGTATTCAAGAAGGAGCTGAAGGATCTCTAGGGACACTTTGAAGACCGTGCTTCCCATTCCCTGGAGGAAGATGTACATGACAATGAGCTACAGTCAGAGATGCTCAAATGGCTGGAGAACATAGAGCACGAAAAGCAATCAGAGTTAATTACCACTTCAAGTTGAAGCAAATTCTGCCTGAGAGTTCTGATATTATCAGCAAAACATGAGGGAATCCATGTGGTACAAGGAGAAAAATATTTGCCCAAAATTCTGAAGTTCTGAGTTCAAGTCCTAGCTCTGTCACTTAATTGTATGACTTAAGCAAGTTTCGTCACCTTTCTGGGCTGACATGGGATTCAATCATTCTTTCCACCCTCAACAGTTTGCCTATTCCTGTTTGGACTAAACTAACCTATTTCCCATTTCTCAAGGGAATATTTATGCACATCAAGGGTCATCTCTCTCAGCTGCTCTAGGTATGGCAGAGAATGCAGGGATGGTATCAAGAGTGATGGGACCTGCCCTCAAGGACTTTATAACCTCACTGTAGATCAGATGGTTCTTATCCATAGGAAAGGAAGAACTTACCTGTACGGTGCTACATGTGACAGATGACCAGAGAGGAGAATGTGGGAATGTGGTTCGATGGCTTGGGACAACTCCATCAAAGCACAGAAGAAACAGGGCTCGATTGACACTTTAATTGGGCCATCTAGGATGGGCAGGGGTTTTGGGTGGCTGGGAGCACAGGGCAGGTTATTTCAATGTAGGAAAACAACAGGAGTGGAGTCAGGGAGGTAAGGACGAGCAGGGCTTCTGGAGGGATCAGTGATTCACTTGTGTGGAGAGAAATGTGAATGTTGGCATGTAAGACTGACTGAAAATATATAAGTTAGCAATTAATGTGATGATGAGGATGTTGAAAATAACCCAGAGTTCATACTTGTTGCGGGAAGTAGGCAGTAGGCAGGTATTCTCAGGAATGCTTGAGTAGGTGGTGGGTATGCTGAGCCCTGTTTGGGGCAACTTAGACAGGTATCTCTTTGTAAACTGGAGCTCCTTATAGATGGTGAGGGGAATCATAAGAAAAAAAAACAGAATCAGGACAGACGTGAGGAGGGAAGAAAGGGAAGGGAAGGAGAGAAGGAGAAAGCCTGTTTGCAAACGCCTAGGCATTTCAGGAAGTGAGGCTAACAGAGCAGGAGAGTTGTCAGGCTGAGCTTGAACATGAGAAACATCTTTTATAGAAAAAAAGAAGTGCCTCCCTTGGTCCAGGCCTCTGGATTCCAGCATCTCCTGCCTCCTCAGGGATGTCATTCCATTTATCATTCCATCTCTTTCTCTCTCCCCTAGACCTTCGAGCCCCCCTTTTCTCCTGGTTTTCTCCCATGTACACATAAACATGCTTACGCCTTACCCACCTTAAAGAAAAACAAAATTCCATGTTCACTTCCAGCTACTGCTCTCTCACTCTCTCTCTCACCCCTTTCCAGCCAATTTTCTTCAAATAATTTTCTATACTTTTTATAATCTAATTTTTCATTCCCCAACTGCTACCTTCAGACTCACATCCTTTCCACTCTACCAAGAACCTTATTCTCCTAAAATTAAACGGATGCTTTTTAGTCCGTATCTGGCTGGACAGCTGAGCAGCAGTTTATCCTGGTGATCACCAGCTCCTTCTTCAAACAGCTCATAGTTTCTGTCCCTCTCCTGTCACAACGGACTCCCTATTTGTCTCTCACCTCTTGTTCTCGTGCCCCTTACCCGCCCCCCCCCCGCCGCCGTGGTCCCATCCTGCAGGCTCCCCTTGGCTGCTCATCCTCCTTGCATGAGTGCTGGTGGCCACCCCAACCCCCACCTCCATCCCAGCTTCAATTTCATTCTCACTCTGCACACCCTTTGGCCCAGTTACCACCATATGCTGATGATGCCTAAGTCAGCATCTATATGGGAGACCTCACTTCAGAACTTTAGACCCACAGAGCCCCTGAACTTCCAGACGGCTCCACTTGAATGCCCCATAATACATTTCAAACTTAACCTGTTCAGACTTGAATTCATTGTAGCCCCTCCCCACTTGTGATTATATATATATATATATATATATATATATATATATATATATATACACACACACACGCACACACACACACACACACAGACACACACACAAGTTTTCCTTCAGGGTTCCTGGCTTCTAACTCTCATTACCCTTGTTATTTCCTAAGTAACCAAAACAATAAATAAGCATATCTTTTGTTCAACTATTTGGCCTTTTGTCCTTGGTTCCAAAGCAACTTCAGAACGATAAAGGTGAAAGACAGTCTTTTACCGTAACGTTGGGGTGCTTTAGGCCTCAGAAGCAGGCCTTGAAAAGCCGACTCTCTTTCTCTCCCTGATTTTTTTCCTGCCCTCCTTTCACCTGCTGCTTTTTTCCTCCCCAAGGCAGGCCATAGAATCTAAAAATATGCTCTAATCTTCCCCTGCGGTTTTATCTTGGAATTGGTCATAAATTCTCTGGCCTACCTGGTCTGATTGTAGGTCATGAGACCCTCATTTCAGAAGAGGTCCTGCCCCATCCCCTGGAGGAGGAACACTGCACAAAGAGGCCAAGAAGAATCTGAACAGGGCTTGCTGGGTTTCCCCGACACTGTCCATTAGTATTAGCTCCTACCCTGTCTGTCCAATAACAGTTGTTCCATCTTCAATCACGCCTATACAGCGAAATCTCCATAAAAGGCCCAAGCGGACGGGTTATATAGAGAGAGCATCTGGACAGAAGAACATCTGGAGGTTCCCAGAAGGTGGTATCCCCAGAGGGCATGGAAGCTCTGAGTCCCTTCGCCATACCTTGCCCTATGTGCCTCTTCATGTGTGTTCTCTGTAACATCCTTTATAATAAGCCAGTAACTGTGTTTCCCTGCGTTCTGTGAGTTGCTCTAGCAAATTAATCCAATTAATCAAAAAGGAGATTTTAGGAATCTCGATTTACAGTTGGTTGGTAAGAAGCACCTGGGATTTGTGATAGGCATTGGAAGTTGGGGGCAGTCTCATGGGACTGAGCCCTCAACTTGTGGGATTTGACACTATCTCCAGGTAGACAGTGTCGGAATTGAATTGGAGGACACCCAGCTGGTATTCCCTGCAGAGTTGATTGCTTGCAATCATAACCACAATGCGATACCACCTTACTCCTGCAAGAATGGCCATAATCAAAAAATAAAAAAACAGTAGATGTTGGCGTGAATGCAGTGAACAGGGAACACTCTACACTGCTGGTGGGAATGTAAACTAGTACAACCGCTATGGAAAACAGTGTGGAGATTCCTTTAAAAACTAAAAGTAGAACTACCATGTGATCCAGCAATCCCACTACTGGGTATCTACCCAGAGGAAAAGAAGTCATATGAAAAAGATACTTGCACACGCATATTTATAGCAGCACAATTCACAACTGCAGAATCATGGAACCAACCCGAATGCCCATCAATCAATGAGCGGATAAAGAAACTGTGGCATATATATATATGATGGAATACTACTCAGCCATAAAAAGGAATGAATTAACAGCATTTGCAGTGACCTGGGTGAGATTGGAGACTATTATTCTAAGTGAAGCAACTCAGGAATGGAAAACCAAACATTGTATGTTCTCACTGGTAAGTGGGAGCTAAGCTATGAGGATGCAAAAGCTTAAGAATGATACAATGGATTTTGGGGACTTGGGGGGAAGAGCGGGAGGGGGGTGAGGGATAAAAGATTACAAATATGGGCTGGGCACCATGGCTCACGCCTGTAATTCCAACACTTTGGGAGGCCGAGGTGGGCAGATCATGAGGTCAGGAGATCGAGACCATGCTGGCTAACATGGTGAAATCCTATCTCTACTAGAAATACAAAAAACAATTTGCCAGGCATGGTGGCATGTGACTGTAGTCCCAGCTACTCAGGAGGCTGAGGCAGGAGAATCACTTGAAGCCGGAAGGTGGAGGTCGCAGTGAGCCAAGATCATGCCACTGCACTCCAGCCTGGGAAACAGAGCGAGACTCCTTCTCAAAAAAAAAAAAAAAAAAAAAAAAAAAAAAAAAAAAAAAAAAAACACTACAAATATGATGCAGTGTATACTGCTCAGGTGATGAGTTCACCAAAATCTTACAAATCACCACCAAAGAACTTAGTCATGTAACCAAATACCACCTGTACCCCAATAACTTATGGAAAAATAAAATAAAATAAGAAAAATAAGAAAAGAAAGAATTGATTGCTTGCTTGGTGTGTTGGGAACCCCCCCCTCCCCACACTTTGGCATGAGAGCAGAGGAAAAACTGTTTTTTCAACATACCTCCACATGCATACCAACTCCTCCTCCAATATGCCATCTGTTGAAATGGCAAATATACCATAAATTACCCAAACCAGAAAGTCCACCTCATCTTTTACTTCGCCCCCTTTCTCATGCCCACTTCCTGTCAGTTATAATCACATTGATTATACCTCTCCTAGGCATTAGAGAATCCTCAGGAAGCCCAGTGCCCCTGAGAAGAAAATGTATAAGCTCTGCCTATCTGGTAGGCCATTGATAAGCTGAATTGTATGTAAAAAGCAAATGTTTTAATGGTGGTCAGATCTGTGTTTTAAGAAACAGAACTTGAATATTCAAAAGAATTGACATTTATTGGTAATAAAGAAATGTTTAGAGGTAATGTAGTAATCCTGCTGTCGTATATGTTCTTGGAAGTCTGCTTTTGAAGCATTTGAATTGTGTTTGTTGTAAAAGTGTATATTTAATATTGGTGAATGTGATGTTACTTCTAGAAGCCCCAGGAATAACATCTGCTGTTAGGTGATAAGGCATCAGTTTTAACGCCCCAAAGCCCTGACAAAGTAGCAAGGAGCTGTTGGCTGATGCTTGCCTGTGAGCTGGTTAAGGGAGTGCCCTGTTGCCTCCTGCAAAGCCTGCGAGAGGCTGATCCAAGTTTCCAGACTCTCTTTGATGCTCAGACACTTGGGGCTCACACAGAGGGAGTGTACACCCAAGGAGGGTGGCATCATCCTACCTGCCAAGACCCTCCTTCCCAGCCTACCTGGGGCAAAGGAGGCATCTAGCAGGTGATGGCAGTACAATTCATGAAAGCAAAGCCATGCCATTGGCTACTGAATTGTTTCTGCTGTGACTGGCATTCTTCTTTTTTTTTTTCTTTTTTTTTTGAGTCAGAGGTTTGCTCTTGTTGCCCGCAATAGCGCAATCTCAGCTCACCACAGCCTCCACCTCCCGGGTTCAAGTGATTCTCCTGCCTCAGCCTCCCAAGTAGCTGGGATTACAGGCATGCGCCACCAGGCCCAGCTAATTTTTATATTTTTTTAGTAGAAATGGGGTTTCTCCATGTTGGTCAGGCTGGTCTCGAACTCCCGACCTCAGGTGATCTGCCTGCCTCCGCCTCCCAAAGTGCTGAGATTACAGGCATGAGCCACCGCACACGGCTGTGATTGGCATTCTTAAAGGGTATTGTAGGCAGGTTGAGCTGTGTCCTTCAAAAACATGTTCAAGTCCTAATCCCTAAGTCCTATAAATGTAAACTTATTTGGAGAGAGGGTCTTGCCGATATAATCAAATTAAGATGAGGTTATGCTGGAGTAGGGTAGGTCTAACCTAGTGGCTGGTGTCTTTATAAATTTGGACTAATGTATATATATTTTTATAGAAATTTGGACCCAGAGGCAACCAGGGAAGGAGACCATGTGAAGATGGAGGCAGAGATTAGAGGAATACAGCTCCAATCCAAGGAATGTAAGGATTGTCAGAAGCAAGAAGAGAAGTAGGGACAGATTCTTGCCTGGAATCTTAGAGGGAGGCTTGATTTCAGACTTCTGGCCTCCAGAGCTGTAAGGCCACACATTTCTATTGTTCTAAGCTCCCTAGTCTGTGGTTACAACAGCCTTAGGAAAGAAATACAATGGGGGTTCCCTAGAAAGGACAGAGTCAGAAGCCCAAAGGAAGACCCTGAAGCCTCCACCATGGATTAAATGGCAGCCTAACCAATGCTCTGTATCTCACATAGCTCTCAGATCTACCCACTTCTCCAAACTAGGCCTCCATGCCATCTTGCCTGGATTCTGTAATGGTCTCCTAATGGTCTCCCTACCCCTGTCGTAGGCCAAGGATAAGAAGAAACCTTAGCAGCAATAACAGTCACATTTATGGAGAACTATGTTCCTGACAGTGTCTAAAACAGTTTGCATAGAGTTTAAGGCACAGGCAGAATCCTAACCATCCTTTACCTTAATCTTCACAACAGCCCTGTGCGATGTGTCGTAGGATAAACCCCACTTGGGGGTGTGGTGTGGGGGAGGGTTCTGCAGCCCAGACAAGTTGAGTCATTAGCCTGAGGCCACAGAGCTAGAACCTGAACCTAGTCAGACTAACTCTCACACTCCTCACTGGTACTGGATTGCCTGGGAGGAAACCACATTTAAGGGCTTGAAGGAGCAAGTGGACCCCCTAAGAGAGGCAGAGTCCCCACCTTGAGACAATCCCTTGAAACTGGGAAAAGACATCATCCTATTTCTCAGTGGAGATGCTGAAGTCTGAGATTTGCCAATGTTGAGTCAGAACATGGACCAGAATTACCACTTTCCACACTTTCTCTTTTGCTACTAAGCACTGCTCATTCCTTCCTCCCACCTCTCCCAGGCTGGGCTGTGAGCAGCACCTGAAGGATTTGGAGCAGTAGCAGCCGGATCTCCTGGGGTGACCTAAGGCTAGGGCTTTCCCCCATTATCAGTAACTTTCCTAAGAGTGCAGTGAGAGTTAATGTTTATAAAGTGCTCCGAGAGCCACTGATAAAAGACGTTAAATGGCGTGAATAGAACACATTCTGTGGGCCCCAAGCTTCACTCAGACTTGATGGATACGCGTCTCTCTTGTGCAGTACGTGGACTTTTTGCTTCAGATGAAATGAGCTCATTAGTTAGAATCCGACCTGCAGTTTATTTTGAAGGATGCTCGGATATTACCATAATTAGGACCCCAAGCCAACCCTTAGGCTATCTCACTGTAAACATATGGGAACAGACGGCTGTGCCTTTGAGCACATTGTGCACATAGTTGCTAAATTCAGGCCCATTGTCTTGCACAGACAGGCAGCAGAGGCTGTTACACAGTAAGGAGATCACTGATTTCAACAGTGCTCCTTCTTAGAAGATTCTGTGTAAGCACAGTTGTGATTAATGATCTACTGAGTAGTGCTTCCCTATTCTTAGACATTAGCACAGTTCTAGGCCTGTAACACTTCTATCCATCATTTCCGTTCAACATCCAATAGACATTTTAAAGCAAAATCAAACTCCTTTACCCATTTGCCATCAAGGGGCTACTCCATTAGCCAGAAAAGCTACGGTACCTTTAAGGCAATCCTTCACAAACCTAGCTGCATATTAGAAACCTCTAGGGAACATTAATAAAATTCCAATGCACAGATCCCAGCCTCTGAAATTATGATACATTTGGTTTGGAGTGGGAACCAGGAATCAGCATTTGCATGTGTGTATATATGTGTGTGTGTGTGTGTTGGCATCTTTTTTTTTTTTAATTAGTAGACTTCATTCTTTATAGCAGATTTAGGTTTACAAAACAATTGAGCAAAGAGTACAGAGAGTTCCTATATACTCATACCAATACACCATATAGAATATTTTTTAAAAACACTGAGTGATTCAAATTACGCAGGCAGTGCTAAGAACTCAGTTTCAGTTCAATCATTGCCTACACAGGTGGAATCCAATAGCCTTTTAAAAAATATCTGATTAAACCACAGCCCAAATGCTTCTTTGTTTTCTCAATACTCTTTCTTAATAGAGCAGCCCATGCTTGAGAACATGATTGGCATTCATTCAGACAAAAATGACTTTGCTTACCATGGTGGTTGGTGCCTTCGGATTGCATAACTAATGGTCTTATCAATTATTACAGGTCTTGGAAAGTTTGCTTCCTTGTTAGATTAAAGGGAATATAAATACAAGTAGTGACAGTCTAGAGCTCTTTTGGAATGGTTGATGATTTGCAGAACTTAAGGAAATTAACATATTACTTCTAAAAAAGTGTTATATGAATATTTTAACCCTAGTAATCATGCTGAAAAGATAATTAAGCAGTGTGAAGGCAGCAATCAATCCATTTGATAAATAATATAAAAAGTCTTAAAATGTTCTATAATACCCTAAAGGAGCTACACACTTAACCAAATCATTTGGGTCCATAATCACTCATTTATTCATTAAACAAATACTTACTGAGCATCTATTCTGCTACAGATTCTAGGTGCTGTGGATAAGCAATGACTCAAACAGGCAAGAGGGCTGCTCTTATAAAACTTTTATTCTGATAACATATTAGAATATATATTTGTATCTATTCATCAAAATACTGTTAGAATTGTCTAACAGCAGTTGGGTATTTTTGGCAATGTAAATATTATCTAAATTGTAAATGTCATCAATACTGACATTGCTATGTCCTTTTATCATACCAACAAGAAGATACAAAAGAAACTCCAAAATTTACTATGAAATATTCTTACTTGTTGAATTTTTACTTTGGAAAAAGTTAGTATGCTTTAATATTGGTGTGCTGTAACAATTGGATTAAGTATAAATCATAAATTACATAAAGTATAGAAAGGAAATAAACTCAAGTTCCTTAAGGTTAACAACTTGTGGTTATCTTGGGTCTATTTAAGTTGATAGACATCTGTTTTAGAAACTTGCTGGGAAGAAACGGTATCTTTATTTAATGAAGGGCAGTGGTATCTATCAGTTAGCTTTTGCTGCATAACAAGTATCTCTTAAATGAAGAAAATAAACAACATTTTATTTAGCTCGAAATTCTGTGGGTCAGCAGGGATTTTCTTCTGGAATGGCTAAGCTAAATCTATCCAGCACTCTCATGCACTGTGGCCAACTGGTGAGATGGCCTCACTCAGATTACTGGCAGTCGGCAGGCTGATTGGTCCGGGGTCCTCCACTGAGGTGAATCATCTCTGCTCCAGATAGTGTCTTTTAAAAATTTTTTTGATTTTTAATTTTTGTGGGCACATAGTATGTGTACATATTTACGGGGTACATGAGATGTTTTGATACAGGCATGCAATGCATAATAATTACATCATGGAAAATGGGTTATTCATCCTCTCAAGCATTTATCCTTTGTGTAACAAACAACTCAGTTATACTCTTTTAGTTATTTTTAAATGTACAATTAAGTTATTATTCACTGTAGTTACCCTGTTGTACTATCAAATAGTTGGTCTTATTCATTCTTTCTATTTTTGTGTGTGCCCATTAACCATCTCCACATTTCCCCAACCACCCACTACCCTTCCCAGCCTCTGATAACCATTCTTCTACTCTCTATGTCCATGAGTTCAATTGTTTTGATTTTTAGATCCCACAAATAAGTGAAAACATGATGTTTGTCTTTCCGCGCCTGGCTTATTTCACTTAGCAGAATGCTCTCCAGTTCCATCCATGTTGTTGCAAATGACAGGATGTTCTTTTTATGGCTGAATAGTACTCCATTGTATATATGTACCACATTTTCTTTATCCATTCATCTGTTGATGAACGCCTAGTTTGCTTCCAAATCTTGGCTATTGTGAATAGTTTGCTCTAACAAACATGGGAATGTAGATATCTCTTCCATATACTGATTCTTTTCTTTTAGTTATATACTCAGCAATGGTATTGTTGGATCTTGTGGTAGCTCTATTTTTAGGTTTTTGAGGCACCTCCAACTGTCTCCATAGTGGTTATACTACTTTACATTTCCACCAACAGCATAGGAGGGTTCCCTTTTCTTCACATCTTCGCCAGCATTTGTTATTGCCCGTCTTTTGGATATAAGCTATTTTAACTGGGGTGAGATGCTATGTCATTGTAGTTTTGATTTGCATTTCTCTAATGATCAGTGATGTTGATCACGTTTTCAAATGCCTGTTTCCTGTTTGTATGTCTTTTGAATAATGTCTGTTCAAATCTTTTGCCCATTTTTTGATCAGATTATTAGATTTTCCCTATAGAGTTGTTTGAGTTCCTTATATATTCTGGTTATTAATCCCTGGTCAGATGGGTAGTTTGCAAATATTTTCTCCCATTCTGTGGGTTGTCTCTTCACTTTATTGATTGGTTCATTTACTGTGCAGTAGCTTTTTAACTTGATGTGATCCCATTTGTCCATTTTTCCTTTGGTTGCCCATGCTTGTGGGGTATTACTCAGGAAATATTTGCCCAGACCAATGGCCTGGAGATTTTCTCCAATGTTTTCTTGCAGTAGTTTCACAGTATGAAATCTTAGATTTAACTCTATAATCCATTTTGATTTGATTTTTGTATATGCCAAGAGATAGTAGTCTACTTTCATTCTTCTGCATATGGATATCCAGTTTTCCCAGCACCATTTATTGAAGAGACTGTCTTTTCCCCAGTGTATGTTCTTGGCACCTTTGTTGAAAATGAGTTCACTGTAGGTGTATGAATTTTTTTCTAGGTTCTCTATTCTGTTCCATTGGCCTATGTATCTGTTTTTATGCCAGTACCAGCAGTTTTGGTTATTATAGCTCTGTAGTATAATTTGAAGTCAAGTAGTATGATTCTTCCAGTTTTGTTCTTTATGCTTAGGATAGTTTTGGCTATAGAGAATAGAGAATGCAGAAACAAATCCTAAACTTTGGGATTTTTTTTCTAGTTCTGTGAAGAATATCTGGTATTTTGATAGGGACTACACTGGATCTGTAGTTTGCTTTGAGTAGTGTGGACATTTTAACAGTATTGATTCTTCCAATTCATGAACATGAAATATTTTTCCATTTTTTGGTGTCCTCTTTAATTTCTTTCATTGGCATTTTACAGTTTTCATTATAGAGATCTAGATGTTTAATTTTGTAGCTATTGTAAATGGGATTACTTTTAAAATTTCTTTTTCACATTGTTCACTGTTGGCGTATAGAAATGCCAATAACTTTTGTATGTTGATTTTGTACCCTGCAACTTTACTGAATTTTTTAATCAGTCATATTAGTTTTTTTGTAGAGTCTTTAGGTTTTTCTAAGGATCAGATTATATCATCTGCAAACAAGGGTAATTTGACGTCTTCCTTTCCCATGTGGATGCCTTTTATTTCTTTCTCTTGTCTGATTGCTCTAGCTAGGACTTGCAGTACTATGTTGAATAACAGCAGTGGAAGTAAGCATTCTTGTTTTGTTCTGGATCTTAGAGAAAAGGCTTTCAGTTTCTCCCCATTCAGTGTAATATTAGCTGTGGGTCTGTCATATATGGTTTTTATTATTTTGAGGTATGTACCTTCTATACCCAGTTTTTTTTAAGGTTTTTATCATGAAGGTCCACGTGGCCTCTTATCTCCAGTAGGCTAGCCTGGGATTCTTCACATAGCAGTCTAAGAGTTCCAAAAAAACAGAAAGAAAGAGCAGGTCCTAATATTCAGTGGGACTACTTTTCTAGTTTCCAATTGTGTTTGCTACTGTACCATCAATCAAAGCAACTCATGTGGCCAAACCCAGAGTTAGTGTGGGAGGGTGCTACCCAAGGACAGAAAAGGAAATTATCGTGCCCATATGCACAAACAATCTACCCCAGAATCCCATTGCTAGGGTATAGATTTTTTAGGGGGGAATTCTCCAGAAACTGCTCTTTTGTAGGAGAAGTTCCCAGTTTGGTCCTGGGCCCCATATACACTGAGTTCACATTGTTCCTGGTGAATATAGTCCAGGGAAGATGGCACCTTTCAGCATCACCATCCTTCATGCAGTTCCAGGATCTGGAGGGGCACACCCCCTGCATACCCTAGACCATGCTAGTTCCATCTCAGAAGCTGAGGCTTTCCTATATTAAAATGGCTTTATAAATTGTATATATACCCCTAATCTCCAAGGAGACTAAGCCACTATGTTTTTAAAAGAAGAGAAATATATTTGTGATACTATTGTGAATGTCCCTATCTCAGGACTCAAAAACAAACTGTCTTCTCCTTTCTTCAGCCAAAAGTATGAGTGAGTCACTGTTAGAACCATTTGTAGGGAACTGGAGATGCAGAATCCATGGGAACTGGGTCAAATAAGGAGCTCAGGAAAAAGAGGCAACTAAACCTCCTGGGCAGACTCAGATTGGTGATCCTGCCTCAAAGAGAAGAGGAGGCGTAATCAGGTGAAGAAGGCCAGCAGAGTCTCTTCTAGTATCTACATCTCTTTGTTTGGAATTTAAAATTCCTTTAATAAATTTTCCTCATCTGGGCTTTGGATATAGAATATAATTGCCACTAATCACTCTCTATCCATGTACAGGAGGTAGCTTAGTCTAGCTGTTAGGAGACTAGGCTCTTGCAAACAGAATCCCTTCAAGTACTGCTTCTGCCATTTTTTACCTGTGTTTCCTTGAACAAAATGGCCTGTGCAGGCCTCAGTTTCTCCATCTGTATTAGTCATGGATCTTCAGAGAAACAGAACTAATAGTAGGTAGATAGAAATACAGATAGCTCTAGACAGAAAAAAAAGAGGCAGAAAGAGAAAGAGAGATTGATGTCTTTCAAGAAATTGGCTCGCACAGTTGTGGGTCCTGGCAAGTCTGAAATCTGCAGGACAGTCTAGCAGGTGAGAAGTGAGGATAAGAGTTGATGTTGCAAGTCTTGAGTTTGAGTTCCACAGGGCAGCATGCTGGAAACTCAAGGCAGGGTTTGTATGTTACAGTATTGAGGAAAGTTTCTGCTTCCTCAAGGAACCTCAATCTTTGCTCTTAAGATGCAATTCAACTGGTTAGATGAGGCCCACCCACATGATGGAGAGTAATTTGCTTTACTCAAAGTGTACTAATTTAAATGTCAATCACATCTACAAAATACCTTCTCAGCGACATCTAGACTGCGTTTGACAAAACAACTGGGTACCATAGTCTAGCCAAGTCAACACATAAAATTAACTGTCACGCTATCGTTAAGGGGAAGAAAAATAGTACCTATATCATAAAATTAGGAAGCCACAATGCATACAAAGCAATGAGGATGGCTCTCAGCGTTAATCCTAGTCATTATTATTGTTGCCCATCCCCTACAGTTACAGTAAAGGATGCTTGTCCATGAAAATTTGGGGTGAACGGAAGGTTTGGTGGATCTGCAGCAGGCAGGCTGTCTTATTCCATGTACAACTTGAGCAGAGCATTTGGGGTTAGTTTTAAATTGATGTTTGTTTTCAAAAGAAAAGGTATTTAAAAACAGCCCTGTTCCTTTAAGACTGAACTATTGCTTCAGAGACCCATCACCTAGCAACAGGAAGATAATGTCTCTCTCTTCCAACAGGTAAACCTCCAGCTTATCCAATTGAAATTTCAGGCTACCTGCCACACTCCTAAAAAACTATCACTTTAAGGGGATCAAATCGTACAAGCCAAACAAAGTCAGATTTGAATGTGCTACTTTTCAAACGGCAGGCTAATGAGATTTTCATTGGGAAAAGAGATATGAAGCTTTACAGCTCATAATTTAAGTAGCTTTGTTCCATTGGCATTCACTGAATCTCACAACAGAAGTCTGCAATAAAATTCCGATTTGACTTCTGTCTGGGGATCAAAGATAAATGTTAAAGCAGAAACAAAGTGTAAATTGGAAGAAAATAAAGAATTAGCTAGACTTTTCACCAGGTTGAGTTATCTTTTATTCCTCCCTCCCTCTTCCCAGACCCTCCCCTGCCACAGTCATCACAAATGTCATCCATTCTGCCTCTCATTTCATGCCTTTCCATTTCACTGCCACTGCCCTTTTCAGGGCTCCTAATTGGTCTCTCTGACCAGACTGTCCTGCTCTAATCCACCCTTCGCATAGTTGGCCAGTGTTTTCATTGCAAGACACAGCCTTTCCTCATTCCACCTCTCTGCTCAAAATTTTCAATAGCTACTATTGCTTGATTTCAATGAAGTTCAAACTCTTTTGCCTGGCATTTAAGCCTTCTTGTGTGATCTTATCCCAAATTTTCCTTCTAAGCTTATTTGTACCTTTTTTTATCCCCCAATTCCAGACAAGCACAAACTTCTTGTCTTCCCTAAATGCATTCTTAAGTTTTTTTTTTTAACACCCTGCCTCTGTTTATACTAAAACCTCTTTGAATGTCCTCTCCCTGAATCCAAGTAATTCTGCATACAGTAAAATTAGAGTCAAATGCCACTAGTGAGGCCACTTCCTCCAAGAAGCGTCCCTTAATTTCCCTTCTCCTAAGTAGAAGCAGACTCTTGCCTTCCAGTTACACCTTTGTCGTGATATTTATCAGATTTAGACAAGTCAACAGGGCACAATGGTTAAGAGCACAGCTTTCTAGCTGTGTTACCTTGGACAAATCATTTACCATCTTTAAGTCACATATTATGTTTGTTTGTTTTGAAAAAGGAGGTACCCAGTGGTTGTGAAAGTTAAATAAGTTAAATCGTGGAAAGTATTTAGCCCAGAGCCTGGCATGTAGCTGACAGTAAATATTAATTCTTATCGTTAAAGAAAATCATATTTAACTTGTATTACAGTCCCTTTGTATATTCTCCATCTCCTTCCTTCATTCTAAAATTCCTTCCTTTGGGGGCAAAATTTATACCATAATCCCATCTTGTCTCATTCCCCACAGTGCCTTCCACGCATGAGGACTATAAAACATTTTAAGTGAAAAAAAAATTTATTCAAAATCACACTAATTGGGGCCATGCAAAGCAAGGACTTCCTGTATTTGACTTTACTAGAAAGTATTAAACCACACAGGGTCAAGACATTGAAACTCAATTTTTGGAACATTTTATTTAGTTTCACATTTTTTCTTTACATTTCAAGAATGTTTTTCCTATTAATATAAATTACCGTGACTTCCCAATAACAATGAACTTCATTTACCCTGTCTTAAAATTTCTGTTTGTCACAGCCTCCCTTCTTCATCTCGGAGCCACCATTCTTCCTAACACATAAGTCATATCAGTTACAGAGTTATAATCATAATTAAACATTGATTCACTGAAAATGCCACAGTATGAACTTACACAGCTGCTATCTTCTTTTGGTAAAAATGCCTTTATCATCTTAGGAAGAGCCTCCTTGTGCAAAAATAATCAAGCCAATCCAGAAGCCATGAATTCCTCCCCCAGGACTGAAGGATGAATTTGCATGAGTCCATCACACTTTCTGCCCTTTAAACAAGGACAGGTATTGGCAAAAGGATGAGACATGATAATTTAATGCCATCGGATATGGAAAATGCCTTGACTTCTCAAGAGATGAAGTCCATTTCTTCATCTATGCTCTAGCCATTGATAATCTAGCCAGTCTGCACTCATGAGTCGTGTTTGTTCTTAAAGACAATCCCAAACCTATTGATTTATTATTGACAACAACCCAATCTATGCTTGTGCAAAACAAAAAACAAAGCAAAACAAAAAAAACCACGTCTTAAGGTACAGTCTACGCACTTGAGGGTCTTAAAATCTAGCTGGGGTCATGAGACAGATATATTCATTGACTATGTCTTCAGAAACAGAGAGTGAGGCAAAATAATTAAATTTTCTTTTTTAGAAAATATGGAACTTTCTGGCATGCCTACATGACATTATAAAAAATAATATGTGATAAGAACCAAGAGGTATAGACATAATAATTACTACAGGAATGAAGAGATACCAAGGAAGGAAGTTGAAAGACGGAAAAGTTTTACTAAGGAGGTGAGATAAAGGAAAGGTAAGGCCAGGCTCAGGGGCTCATGCCTGTAATCCTAACACTTTGGAAGGCCAAGGTAGGAGGATTGCTTGAGGCCAGTAGTTCGGGACCAGCCTGAGCAGCAAAGCAAGAACCCTATCTCTACAAAAAAAAGGTATTAAAACAAAAAGGGAAAGGTAAGACTTAAATCTGATATAGGGAACTCAAATGGCCACAGAGGCCAACCAGAGAGCATAAATGAATGAGACTAAGTATGGGATAGAAATATTAATTCTGCATGTCCAGGGCAGACGGGGAAAAACCACTACCCACTCTATGATACTGGTAACACACATCTTCTGATTTTTCAAGAAAAGTTAGAAATCCAGATATTTGTAAGAAATAGCCAGATTTAAAAATATTGGCAACTAAGAGAAACACGTTTGCAGGTCAAATGAAACACAGTTTCTGGCTGGATGGGACTATCGCTTTGCAGCTCTGACCCAGGTCAGCTAAATGAGCAGCTTTTCCTCTCACCCAACACTTTGCATTTCAAATGACTTCAGTTTTAGTGTATGCAGAATATATTTAACCCCGGTTACCCTGATATAGACACAGTGCATTTACTCTGGATAATTCCCTAATTTTAAAGAGAAAACTTAAGATATTTTTCTCCCTACCACATGATTTTGCTGTCAACAGTAATTGTTCTGAGCCTTTGGTGCACTGCTAAGAGCTGGTGAAAAAGGCCTTGCCCTGATTAATTAAACTCTGTTTGCTGAGAGCAAGTGTCAGAGTCTCTATTTCGCTTCCCACCTCTTTGGCTGCCTCAGGAGGAAGCTTTGGTCTCACAAAACTGCTAGCATTCCTCCTCATTTACTTTTTATCTTAATTTTTTTTTTTTTTTTTTTTTGAGATGGAGTCTCACTCTGTCACCCAGCCTGGAGTGCAGTGACACAATCTCAGCTCACTGCAACCTCTGCCTCCCAGGTTCCAGCTATTCTCCCACCTCAGCCTCTGGAATAGCTGGGATTACAGGTGTACGCCACCACACCCAGCTAATTTTTGTATTTTTAGTAGAAATGGGGTTTCACCATGTTGGCCAGGCTAGTCTCGAACTCCTGACCTCAGGTGATCCACCCCCGTCGACCTCTGAAAGTGCTGGGATTACAGGCATGAGCCACTCCGCTCGGCCTATTTTCATTTTTTTTATTGTGGAAAAATAGAAATAATATTTTCCATTTTCACCATTTTTGAGAGTTAGTGCCAAGTCAGTGGCATTAAGTATATTCACCATGTTGTGCAACCATCACTACCATCAATTTCCAGAACTTTTTCATCATTCCAAACAAAAACTTGGTACCCACTACACAATAACTTCCTATTTCCCCTCCCCTAGTCCCTGGTAACCTCTATTCTACTTTCTATCTCTATGAATTTGCCTACACTAGAAACATAGTAGTATAATCATTCAATATTTGTCCTTCTGTGCCTGGCCTATTTCACTCAGCATGTTTTCAAGGTCATCCATGTTGTAGCATGTATCCCACTTTTTAAACATATTGTTCTTTTCTCCCATATTTCCTTCACCATTTGCTCTACTTTAGTTGTAAATACATACAAAAGGAATAATGCTTTTGGCATTAAAACTGCCTAATTATACATCGTTCAAAGCTTTAATTCTCTGAAAAGGAAAGGATATTGATATATCCAAATCTATGGTTTTCAGACAGCTTGGATTTTAACCTTGCACCATTAGCTACCTATAAGGCCCTAGGAAAGTTATTTAACCTTTTTGTGACTTAGCACCCCCATCTGAAAAACCAGGATAATAATAATTCTAATAGCCAATGTCATATATAACATGCATATACATGTACACGGTAGCATGCATTTATTCAGAAAACTTATAGTAATTTCATTCCATCTCAGGGACTGGTTATAGGATAGAGAACTATTGATCTTTATAAATATGTAAGTATATTTCAGTACTCTATATAATTTATTTAAATTAGTCCTTATTAGTTATTCAGACAATTTGCTAACCAGAGACTGATGATTGATAAAGGATTATTAATGGTAAGGATAAGAGCTACCCAAGTCCAGGCACATTTCCCCGTAAGACATACAGTGGCCTCATCTTCAGCCTTCACACTGAAAGTTGGAATCAGAGGACACTACACAGCAGGCTCACAGGGACAACTCTCAGTAGGGAAGTTGACAAAAATATTTGGAAAGAAAGAAGGAAAAGAGGCAGGGAGGAACAGAAGAAGGAAGGTTGGGGAGGAAGAATCCAGCCTGGTGTGGTGGCCCACACCTGTAATCCCAGCACTTTGGGAGCCCGAGGTGGGAGGTTGAACCCCTGAGTTCGAGACTAGCCTGGGCAACATAGTGAGACTCTGTCTCTACAAAAAATCCAAAAATTATCTGGGCATGGTGGTGGGGGCCTATGATCCCAGCTACTCATGAGGCTGAGGCAGGAGGATCACTTGAGCCCAGGGGGTCGAGGCTGTGATGAGCCATGTTTGCACCACTGCACTCCAGCCTGGGCAACAGAGTGAGATCTTGTCTCAAAAAAAAAAAAAAAAAAAAGGAATCCAAGCAGAACAAGCTGTAGCCATTCAGTGTAGGTGCAGAAATCCTGACTTGCCTTTCAATGGCCCCTGAGAGCATCAACTTTTCTGATAGCCAAGCACTAAACAACGTGGTGTGGACAGAAGGAAAAAATGTAAGTAAGATCCTATCCCTCTTTACAGGCAGATCACAATCTAGTAGTGGACAGAGACACATAAGCCAATAAATGCTAAGATGATTAACACAAGAATACAAATCCTTAATGTACCAGGGAACCACAGAGGAGGGATAGCTGAGGTCTCTCTTGTAGGGTCAAGAAAGCTTCCTGGTGCATATGACATCTGTGCTGGATTTTGAAAATTGAAAGAGAGTTTCCCAGTCAGACCAGACTGACAGGCAGGGAGAAACAGCATATGGACAAATGCAGCTAGGGAACATTTAAAATAGTTTAACACTGCTGGAGCTTAGAAATAGACTGGAGGGGTATGTAGGTAGGAGGAGTTTCATAAGGAACCTGAGTGTTATTATGCTAAGTTACCTGGAACCTGGTCTTCTTGATGACAAGGAGCCAGAAAAGGGTTTAATGAGGAGAAGGGCATGCTCCGAGATCTGTGGTCTTTGAATGAATGCACAGCTTTAGTAAAGAGTCGGTGGTAGAGACAGAGCAGAAGACAGGGCCATTAGTCAGGAGGAGATTGGAAATTCCTGATGAACATCTAAATCAGGGCAGTGGCCATAAAGAAACAAAAGAAAAATAAACAAATACAGTGTTTCTTTTATTAGTCTTTATAGTCATTCATTTAACAGGCATTTAATGAGCATTCACTGTAAAGGGAAGCATTTCATTAATATGTGTTATACTTTTCAGCTTTTTGAAGCATTTTTGCAAGCTTCATTATATTTCTTGATGCCAGAGTAATTATGTCAGGCAAGAAGTATAGGTTTTATCATCCCCATTTTGCAGATGAAGAAACTGAGGTTCAGAGGGATGAACTCATTTTTCCCAAGGTTAATACAGATCACACAAAGTATGAGTTAGACCCAAATCTGCTTACTGTGGTCCAGGTTTCCTTCCACCATCACTCCATGGAATTATCAGCTCAAAACAATTTCCTGGCCAGGTGTGGTGGAGCTCACACCTGTAATCCCAGCACACTGGAAGGCCAAGGCAGGAGGATCATTTGTGGTCAGGAGTTTGAGACCAGTCTGGTCAACACACACAGTGAGACTCTGTCTCTACAAAAAATAAAAAAATTAGCCAGGTGTGGTGGCACACACCTGTAGTCCCAGCTACTCAGGAGGCTGAGGTGGGAGGATTACTGGAGCCCGTGGATTGATGAGCTGTGTTTGCACCACTGCACTCCAGCCTGGGTGACAGAGCAAGACCCTGTGTCAAAAAAACAAACAAATCTCCCCTCCCCACAATTTTCCTACTTATGCATCCCCAGAAAATTAAAGTTTGCCCAACAATATGCTATCCGTCATGGGAATGAAAAATTTTAAAGAAAGTTGAAAGTTTTAGCAGACTGTAGGAGTCTCAGAGTTATTGATCTAGACACAAATGGCCTGGCAAATGGGAAGAAATGCAGGAGTGCCTCTGGTTTGCTTTTTAAATAAACAGTGAATCCACTTAGACACATGGCTCTGGCACAGTGAATGAGGATTTATGAGGTGCTTGACAGGATGCCTTCACCTCCTCTCTGCTGCCTGGGTAAAATTTCTGCTTTAGATGGAAAGGCTAAAAGCGCTGTGAAGATCTGTCTCCATCACTAAGAAAACCAAAAAGCATCTGGTGACCTTTTTAGGCTTAATTTGCCTTTAGGCTTCTCTGACATCATGAGAAGTGTGCTGTTGTTTGGCACATTCATATACACTAATTTTGTTTGGTGTCTCCATTCTCCTGCATCCCAAATATGAGTGCATTCAAAAGGCCAAGGTCACATCTTCCCCCTCTTGCTAAGCACATCATTTATTTATTGCTCCCGGATCTACTTGTTGAAAAATATTTTCCATTCAGAGTTAAATCTGGCTGATTCTGCCAATGTATTTACATGACTGGGTCTGCGTTTATTGCTATAAAAAGGGATTAGTCCTTCTGTAATAATATTTTCCATTTAGAGAGCACTTTGGGCTGAGAGGCCCATTCAAAGCCTCATTGTTCTGAGGCTGCCTTTTCAAAAATCAGCCGCTTTATCCCATTGAACTTTGACTGTGAAGAAAACAAAAGGCCTTTGACCCACCTGATAGAGGGAATGAACTTAAAGAAGGGTATGTTGGCAGTTTCTTTCCAGAATCCCTTTGAGAGAAGCTGCCCAAATCCACATTTGGATCCAAACTGGTTAACCAAATTTTTGGGGAAAGACTGGCTGGAGAAAAAGTATAGTAGAACTGGAAAGCACCTTAGAAATCACCAAGAGGAGTGATTTTCACATTTCCTTTTCCCAGCACAACTCCTTTTCCCAGACAAAAAGTATGCTGGATTGGTTGGAGTGGCCACAGCCTTCCCTAGTCATTCCCTAGTGGCTCCTAGGGCTCTCAGGGAACATCTTTTGAAAATTACTGCAGGGCAACCTTGTCATCTTTCATATAAGAAAAGGGAGGTCCAGAGAGCTAGGTGGCTTGCTCAAAGACTGACAGCAAGTGACAGGAACAGCGTGGTATCCCCAAGGTCTCCTCAGCCCAGGAAGGACTTAAAAGAAGGACCAACAACAGCATTCTGGTTTTATTTCTATTGTTTCAATATTAGTACTTTTCTCCCAAATGGGAATCTTCAGACGATCTTCAACTCTGGTTCCCTTCAACAAGGGAAGAGTTTTGTTCCTTCCTGGACTCTCTTTAGTGTGGACTAGCATCTTTCCCTTTTTCTCCTTGAATCCAGGTTGAAACTACTAGAGACCTTTGGAGGACACACAATCATCCGCCTCAGAGCCTTTCCCTTATTGAATCACAAAACAAATAGCCCTCCAGGGGAACAGCCCAGGCCTTTGCAGGGCGGGTGGCAGGTGCCTCTGGCCTCCCGTTGCCCTCACACTGCCCCATGAGGCTCCTCTCTGATTACTCCTCTCTTACCCTGGGGCTTAGCAACACTTCTCTTGTGCATGTCAGTAAAAAGACAAGCAGTGTGAGCCTAAAATGTCCAGATCCAAGAAAACTATAAGACCAACTTGCTTAACCAAGCACTTCTAGAAGGGAAGAGTCCTTTTGACTAATGTTTTTAGACTGTTTGCTTACTCTTCATCTATCACCAGTTCTTGTTTGCCATTCTCAAGCAGATCATTTATATGTGCCCAGAATCCCTGGGTAGTGGGCAAGCTGTAAGAATCAATGGAATAAATAAATTAGTTCCTAAGCTTCTCAAATAAATCCAGTTGAATTAGATGTATCTAAAGTCACTCAGTCTTGAAGAGTAAAGTGGAGATGGTAATGAAATGAGAAACAGGCTCTTTATTTGAGGAAAAAGTAAGAAAAGGGGGAAAAAGCTCTCCAAAGGCATGAAAAATTCAAGGAAGTCATATGTGTACAGAGAATCTGTCATTGTTATTTTGGGGGCTTTGTCTCCCAACCGCCTTTTCCTTAGCCTCAATTCAGCTTATCTCTCTAGAACCTCCCATTGAGATTTCAATGCAGGTCTTCTCAAGTAGAGTCAGTTGGTTGCTTGATAAATACTGTATATTCCCAGAGAAAAAGGAAGGTTGTTTCCCCTCAAGATCTCACCCTCAGAAAGGAAGAGGTAGCTCTCACTTACATCGTCATTGCCCTTTCTAGTATGAGGTTCAGATGCTTTGAACAACAAAGTTCTACCTGGGTTAGACACACGGGCTAGAAACACCTACACGTGTGAGCGCACACACACGTAGCAATGCTTTGCTGAGACCTCCCAATATGCCAGGAGCTGTCCTAAGTCTTTTATTTGCCTTAATTGTTTTAATCCTCACAACAACCCTCTAAATCAGCTACTATTACTATCCTGATTGTAATATGAGGAAACTGCTAGTTTTATTTTACCTTATTTATTTTTAGTTTTTTATTTTTTGAGACAGAGTCTCATTCTGTCAACCAGGCTGGCGTGCAGTGGTGCCATCTCAGCTCACTACAACCTCCGTCTCCCAGGTTCAAGTGTTTCTCCTGCCTCAGCCCCCTGAATAGCTGAGATTACAAGCACTTGCCACCATACCCAGCTAATTTTTGTATTTTTAGTGGAGACGGGGTTTCACCATGTTGGCCAGGCTGGTCTCGAACTCCTGATCTCAGGTGATCGGCCCGCCTTGGCCTCCCAAAGTGCTAGGATTATAGGTGTGAGGCACCCCACCAGACCAGAAACTGCTGGGTTTAGATCCTTATATAGGTCACCTGATATAATTGGTATTTTAAAAAGGCAAATAGAAAAACATAAGACTTAAAACCTGTTGCACAATGAAGGTGAATTATATTTAAAGTGAACATTTCACATCTACATCTACAAAAGTTTACATCTTCAAGCTGGCCTAAATCATATTTTGCTTTGTTTGTTAGGTCTTCTCACTGGGAAGATAAAGTATCACCTTGTAATTTGGATTATTTTACACTTTGGCATATGCCATATTTACTGAGCACCTACTATGTAGAGAAGACTGCTTTGGCAACTGTTGGGAAACCAATGATGTATATCTGATCTTGCTTTTGATCTAGTTACAGTCAAGACTAACACATGCTCACACACACTCAAATCTTCCCCCTCCCAGTGCCAGGATGGGGTGAGGAAAGGGAGACCCCCGAAGGAGTGAGAGCGCCCTAAAATGTTCCACCCTAGGCGCCTTGCCTGCCTCACCCCAGCCCTGCCCCCTGCCTCTTAAACCCATACCAAGCAAGCACCATAATTGATACAACAGAATGGAGTGTAATTATGTATTCAAATTAATGGACTATGGGGAAAATGCACAGCATCTGTAGATGGTCAAAGTAATAGGGCAGATAGAGACTTGACATTAGTTAATTCTGATTTACAACCCAGTTGCCAAGCCAGTCAGCCTTGAGCATGAACATTTTGAGGAAGAGAAAATGATTTTATTTCAGGAAGACAGCCGAACAGAAACAGCTCATTAAAATGGGTTTGATGGGAGGGAAAGAGAAAGCGAACTATTCCCCATAGCATTTGCAAGACTCTAAGTGCAGAAAATTATGAGATCTGCCAAGAAAAGAGACCCAACTACCCCGAATATTCCAAAACCGTTGGTGCATCCCGAAGCCTAATAATGTTACCCAATTGTCTCAGCAGACAATATGACATAGACACTCATTCATCCAGCAAATATTTACTGAGCAGCAATTACCCTCCTAGGTGCCGCGGGATGCAGTAGTGAGTGGCAAGAATGGATAGATGCAGTCTATCAGTGACATTGCAGGCAGGAGCAGCGGGCTCTCCCCTGCCAGTGGTGCCAACTTCAAAAGATCTCATTGGAAGTCTTCCCCATTTCACCCCACGTTCACTAATTCTGCTTCTCTGCAAAATTTACTGTTTAGTCTATCCTATATTTTGTAAGCAAAACATCACTTACGTAAACAGAAGTCATTGTAAAATTAATAACCATTTCCATATAAATATACAAAACTATCAATATCTTCTTTGTGAAGGGCTGGAGAAGCTAGCCTGAAACTTAAGGAGGCACAAACATTTTACATAGGAATGAATTTTACCTCTCCAAATGTGGGTGATGAGGCAACAATATGGGATTTTTAAAAAGTAGACAATTTCTTGGTTGTCTGACGTAACGCTACGAAGAAGGTGTGATTTGTCCTAAATGGTTGGGGCAGGGGTATAATTTAATAGGAAACTTAACCAATGCACAGTGGGATCTCGTGTGTTTAAAGTACATAAAAACTGATAGAAATTTATAGAACCTGGATAGTTCTTGTCTTGACTATCTCCTGAGCATATTTGAAAGTAAACAGTATAACTATTGATTTTATTCCATGAAATTTTATTTCAATTAAAATGATGTTTTATGAAATGTATAATTGCTTTGTTTCTCATTTATATGTATTGCCCATGTTCAAAAATTCCTTTTTTTGTTTGCCTAATCTTCTAGGGAGTGGTTCTCAATGCATGGCCCTCTGCCCACTTGGGAGGGCCAATAGGTTTTATTAACAGGTTGCCTACCAACCCCAAAACTTCTTAAATGCCTGAATGAGATCAACTCATTAATAACTGCCTACAGATGATTTGCTAAATTTTGCATTTTTTGAACCAAATGAGTGCTTTTCAGAGCTTAGAGAGTTTAGCAATTGCTCCAATTCTGTATTTTGCTAATTCAATATTTTCCCAACATTGCTAGGCTCCTACTGCATGTGCAAATAATTGAAATTCCTACAATTTGTGGGAAGGATATTTATTATCAGTACTGTCTTGAATTGATCATGTTTTTCTTAATTGCGGTTCTTCTTGCTTAATAGCAAATTATTGTTGGTTTTGCTCATCATTATCAGTTTAGTTTGTTGTGGGTTATTTTTAACCCCACAATATGTAGCAATGAATATTTATAAAATTTAGGCTATAATTTTCTAAAACTAGACTCTGATATGTATGCACTGCATTTAAGTATGATTCATCCATACCCTTATTGCTAAAGCAGATGTATACATATTTCCCCCACAATTTGCTCATGTAAGAAAATTTCATTGGTAATGTGTGCATTACATTTTAGCTTGCAAATTACTTACAATATACCATCAAGGCAAATCTAATATAAGTATTGGGTTATTTTATGTTTACATGATATTGTTTTAAAATAAAAAACAAACCATGAGCTAATGGTTCAATCTTCTTTTGTAAATATGAGCACTTAATTTATAGGTTGGTTGGTTGGTTTGCTTTGGGCCAGCCTTTGATTATCACTTCAACCCAGAAATGAAAGGAGTAAGTCAAAATAGTGAATTATCATTCAAGGCCAGTATTCCCCCAACTGTGTTCTACTAGACATCAATAGACATTCTGCAAATGATGGATTCTTTACTCAAATAAATTGGGAGAAAGTGTTACATGTTATGTTCCCATTTTAGAGATTTCCAGGGCCCCTTAGCATATTGTGATGGTTAATTTTATGTGTCAATTTGGTTAGACCATAATACTAAAATATTTGGTTAAACACCTTTCTGAATGTTGCTGTGAAGACATTTTTTAGATACGATTAACATTTAAATCAGTAGACTTTGAGTAAACCAGACTGCCCTCCATTATGTGTGTGGGCCTCATGCAATCAATTGAAGACCTTAAGAGAAAAAAGACTGACCTCCCCCAAAGAAAGGGGAATTCTTCCAACAGGCTGCCTTCGGGCTCAAGCTGCAGCATTATTTTTTCCCTGGGTCTCCAGCCTGATGACCTACCCTGCAGATTTTAGACTTGCCACAATCTACAATCATGTGAGCCAACTCATTAAAATCTCTCTCTCTCCCTTTCCCCACCCCCACGCCCAACACACACACAATTGGTTCTGTTTCTCTAAAGAACCCTGACTAATCTGCATATTAAAGGCTCTGAAAAGTTATGCAATTAAAAAAAAAAAACTGTTTAACCCAGTTTTTTCCCAGCTTATTTAATCACAAAACATTTTTCATAAAATACCTACCGTTAATAATATCTCAAAACACAGCTTGGAAAATGCCCTTTTCAAGACTATACCTCAGACAGAGGTTTATTTGCAGCCTGTGTCAGCAATATTGGAGTCTGAATCTGTCTAATTCAGAAACTAGTGGCACAAACATTGGAATAAAAGATTCTGTGCATTGTTTTCTTCTGCACAGAGCATAGGCAGAAGAAAATAATTACATGTTACATGAACATGATGAAGCAAATGTCCATTGCAGAGCCAGTTTCACACGTAATTATGTCTTATGAAAAAGTATCTACCTATAAAATCAACCCTATAGTTGCGCTTTTGTAAAATGCTCTTCTATGGGTGCCTTAGTCTGTTTGGGCTGCTATAACAAAATACTACAAACTGGGTGACTTATGAGCAAAAATTTATTTCTCATAGTTCTGGCAGCTGGGAAGTCCAAGATCAAGGTGCTGAGAGATGTGGTGTCTGGTGAGGGCCCATTTCCTGGTTCATAGATGGTGACTTCTAGCTGTGTGTTCACATGGCGGAAGGGGCAAAGCAGCTCCCTTGGGTCCCTTTTGTAAGGACATCAGTCCCATTCATGAGAGCCCTACCCTCATGACCTAATCACCTCACCAAAGGCCTCACCTTCTAATAACATTATCTTGGGGTTTAGCATTTCAACAAATGAATTTGGAGGGGGACACAACATACAGACCATCGCAATGGATATTCTTGGGGACTGGCATGTCACACTGAAACATCATCAATTGCAGTGTAATTGGCACAAGACAATGTACAAACAGCAGGGAGGCTAACAGGAGAAGTCAACTTACCCCAGAGAGAAGTCTCCATGCCCTATGCCTCCTTTTTCTTTTGTGATCCCTTCTTGAGTGTGTTTCCAGAAATGTTCCTCACCGATCCCAATTCATCCCTCAGCTCTTATCCTAGAAGCCACTTTTTCCAAAATGCCTTTTCTGACTCTGCTCCTACCCCAAACCCATCAGGCAAGCCTTCCATCTGTCTTCCTTGTTATATGCATTCAAATCCCCTGCACCTCTGGACCTGGACATTGTTTATTATCAATGCCTGTCTTTCCTACAAGACTCTAAGGTCCACGTGAAGTCAGGGTTCAGAACATGATACCCCAATGTATGGCACCTTGGCATACTGAGTATTTTAAGCTGAAGGAAATTGAGAAAGCTTCAAAAGCAGGAAGGTCTCTCTGACTTTCTCCACCCTCTTTCTCTTGAACTGGGCCATAGAAACTAGAATTCCACCTGCCCCTTCTTTTCTGAAGCAGACCTTAAAACCTAGGAAGCTCACTCTCTGATCTTCTTCCTCCTTTCTCCCCTGAAGATCCCTGTGTGACAGATGTGTCACCTTATAACCAGAGAAAAGAAATGGCATGCAGGGATGCCAGGAGGAATCTGAACAAACAGGTCCTACTAAGTTCCCCCCAACCCCTAGTTTATTACCATAAGATCAGGCCCTTTTGTCCTCCAATTATATTTCTGCATGACTGTCCATAAAAATAATTGCTTCTGAGTCTTTGGGTCTTATTTCTGAGGGCTTCCATGTCACATAAAACTTATATTAAATAAATGTGTTATGCATTTCTCTTATTAATGGGTGTCAGCCATAACCTTGTGATGGTTGAGAAAAGAAGTTTCTCTTTCTCCCCTACATGGTCAGGGACTGTTCCCACCTTGCTCATCTCAGCAGCCATAGTGCCTGGCCATCATGGAAACTCTCAGTGAAGTAACAAAAGGTTGAAGGGACTTTCCTTCTCCCTAATTTTCCTCACGATTCCATAGAAATAATCCTTTCTTGGCCGGGTGCAGTGGCTCACGCCTGCAATCCCAGCACTTTGGGAGGCCAAGATGGGCGGATCACCTGACGTCGGGTGTTCGAGACCAGCCTGACCAACATGGAGAAACCCCGTCCCTACTAAAAAAATACAAAATTAGCCAGGTGTGGTGGCGCATGCCTGTAATCCCAGCTACACGGGAGGCTGAGTCAGGAGAATCACTTGAACCCAGGAGGCGGAGGTTGCAGTCAGCCAAGATTGCACCATTGCACCCTAGCCTGGGCAACAAGAGCGAAACTCCATCACGAAAAAAAAAGAAGACGACGTAATCCCAAACCAGAGTGTTTTCCTGATCCCTCTTTAAAGACCTTCACCCTCTTAACCTTGAAAAAAATCTATGCCAAGAGTCCATGAAATGTTCACATATGCACTCGTATACACACACATGCCCACGCACATGTCTATACATTCACTTACTCTTGCAAATAATAAAAACAAATAGGCATGTGCCAACACAATAGTGTAAAGAGGGGATTCAAGGAGCAGTAGTTTTGGGGAGTGAAAGAGACTGAATCCAATTACAGCTGTGTCACTATATGGGTCAAGTAAAATTGTGCAAAAGTTTTCAAATCTATAAAAAGAAAAGCAGAGATTCAGTCTTGATTCTAGAAACCCTTCCCCTTCTCCCCTGCCATTTACGCAGCCTAGTGCTATATTGTGTACACTGAAAATGGGTTTCTCTTCCAAGAATTATCTCTGAAAACAAAAGCATTAAGAAAAAAATAATGTATTGGCAGGTAGACGGGCTTTCATTTCAGGAAATTTGGCGGAGTGTTGGAGAGCTGTGTGTGTGGAAGGCCTGAGGGTGAGGATGGCATGCAGTGAATGCCAGACCTGGTTACCCTCTCTCTGCACCTTCATATCCCTCTGCCTGATCTTCAGCTACTCACACACATTCCTCCTTTGCAGGGAGCTGGCATGGCCTCAGCCTCTCCTTCCAGGCCCACATCCAGAGGCAGAAAACCTGTGCCACCACCAGTAGTGTCATCTGAAGAGGTTGCCAGTGTGTCTATTCCCAGGCAAGACGCACCTATAGGGCTTTCCCAAGAACCTCCTCTCCTTTGCTGTGTCCCCATCAAGTCTACAGGTGAGTCTTGATAACATAAGACTATAGACACCATTGGCTCCAGGCATGAAGGAGTTAATACCTGGAGAAGTCAGGGTATCTAAATGCCTTCCTTAAATGCCTCTCTGCCTTCTTCCAATCAAGTCCTTCTGTAGCTGATAGAGAGGTTCAAGCATGAGTAACCAACTCTAACAAAGAAATTCCTACCCACCCACCCACCTCTGCCCCACGCTACTTGAAACCAGGAAAATTCACAGATCAGAAAAGTTTAAATATGCCAAATAAATTTTGCACATTTAAAAATACAGAGTAATACAATACTCCTTGCTTTTTTGGTATAAGAAGTGCGTATTGAATCACAGTAATGTCTCTTATTTATTTATTTATTTAGGAGACAAGGTCTCACTCTGTCACCCAGGCTGGAGTGCAGTGGCACAGTCAGGCTCACTGTAGTCTCAAACTCCTAGGCTCAAGCGACTTCTAGGCTCAGCCTCATGAGTAAACTAGGACTACAGGTGTGCACCACCATGCCTGGCTAATTTCCTCATTAATTTTTGTAGAGACAGGGGTCCCACTATGTTGCCCAGGCTGGTCTCAAACTCCTGGCCTCAAGTGACCATCTAGCCTTGGCCTCCCAAAAAAGCTGGGATTACAGGTATGAATCACTGTGCCTGGCCACATCTCACTTTTAAAACTATGGGGATTACTTTATAATTTCCCAGAAAGCCAGAGCATGCTTACACCTGCACCCATGCATATCAGGTCATTGATAGCCCTTAATTAGGAATAGGCTACCTGTTAAACTAAATTGAAATTCATTGATATGATCCAGTTATCGAAAGACAGGGTGCTTTTTATCAAAAAAGTCTCTCCAAAATACCCTATTGATGAGAACATTAATTGAAGGACACCTTTCCAGGCTCAGGGCCAAGAGGCCAAGTCACTCTAACCGACTTCACAGGGGCTGCATGAAGTTGTTCTGTATACGGTGCAACAAGTTGTTCTGTATATGGTTCACCTGGGGCCTGGGGCATGCAGCACAATTTCTAAACAGTGGAGGATAAAGGAAGGGCCACCAGAAGCCATGAAAGCCCAAGTTGCAAAGACAAGCTTGGGCTTACTCATTAAAGATGTGTTTTTGGCCTCTCGGAGGAGCTACTTGAAAGTCACCTCCACTTAAAATCCTTGGTTCAGGATCTTCTTACTGCTTTATCACCCAAGTCTACTAAAATCCTTAGAATAACTGATGATGAAAATCTCAGCCAATTTTTTTTCTTTTCCTGGGGTTAGAAGGGGGAAAAAAACCAATACGTGAGTCTATTTGAAATCATTTTATGAATTTTAATCATAGCAAATGTGTTTTTACAGTAGTCATAAAATCAACATTACCACATATACAAAGGACAAGACACCAGTTTGGCATACAAAAATACCATATATTAAAATTGGGTTCATTGGAAAACTCAGGACTGGCTAAGATACCATCTATAACAGAGAGAGCAAGCAAGAATGCTTTTAAGACATTCAGATTTATAAACAGCAGCTTGATATCCCCTTTACGAAGTCAATATTTGGCAACATTTGGACAATATTTTCTACACAGCCCAGCAGCTCATTTATCTGTAGGGCTATTTGGCCCTTAAAAAAAAAAAAAAAAAAAAGCTCCTAAAATAAATAATCCACATAATTGTAAATGAAACACACCAAGGATTTGAGTTAATAGCCTCTGAGCAGCATTAATATAGCCATTAGACTGGAGTATTTGTTATCAAGAGGGCCAGGGAACCCACCGCTGAAGCCCCAGGGTGGGAGGAACCCTGGGTTGCAGCTACACGGCTTATGTTGGGAGTTTGTAACAGCCCCAAGCTGAAACCAGCTTCTATACCTATGACTGTTGAGTGAGGCAAACACAAACAAGTGGTGAAATGAAAAAATATATGACAGCAACCAGGATATATAAACTGAACTATTCTTGAACTCATTTTCCCAACAGTACTAACATACTCAAGTCAGGATAGATCCACAGGAATAGGCCTTGCATTCCATGGTTAAGAGGATTCCAGAGTCTGTCTGCACTGACGTGGCAACCAACTCTAGAGCGGGCTCTGAAATTGCCTAGTGTGCTAACAATCCAAACCACAAGCACAGGACAGGGTGATAGGGAAAATGGGGCCTCCTTGGACCCTCATCAGCTGAGCACATTACCCCACATGTCTTCAACTGAAGCATCCTGAATTGAACTTGATAGTCCATACTGGAATGACAGATTGTGCTTGACTAAGTTGTCCTAGTTGTCATGTGCTTCTTTCTCCAGCTGGTTTCTGCCATGTCTGGCCTTCAGCTCCTATATGTCTTGTTTTGCAGCTATACTCTTCCTTTATTAAGTATTTTCTCCCTCTGTGGGTATATCTGCCTGTCCCTTCACATAGACCCAGCGCTTCACGTCTCCCTCTCCCTCTCCCTCTCCCTCTACTTAATAGTTGGGTTGTCCCTCAATCCAGAAAATCCTATGAGGATTTGTAAATGAAATCTTCATAGGATTTTCCTAAAGCACAGTGTAGGGTACCAGCTACTGTGTTCTCCCACTATTTAACAGAGGTATCAACTAGATCCCCTTTAAGAGGCATTTGTCATCTCTATTTCCTTCTGCTTACAGCCCATGCTCTTCCACCACTATTATATCCAACTGTCTACTTCTGGATTTTCAAAAAGCAAATGTTGAATTACAAATGGACCATCCCTTTGGAAAACTCCTGTTAGAATAACCCAATAACTCACACCCCAAGGAGATTACAGAAGATTTTCACATGGGCTACTAGCCCTACATCCCATGGCAATAAATTTAGAGCAGTGTTTTAGAACAAAGACAGCTACAGGGAAGCACTCCCACGAAAACAAAGAAAATGCATGCTGTTGCAGACTTCAAGAGGTCCCTCAGTACTCTGCCTCAAATATTACTGATTGTCCCTAAAAATATCATAGTATGAATAATATAAAAAACCTTAGATTAGAATAATAAAATCTAGCTAATGAGATGAGTGTTTCAAGCACCACTACATCATAGGTGAGATATATATAGTGGGATACCCCAGGCAGTGAATTCTGAAAAACAACAAAAAAAAAGTCATTGGCTTGACTGAGCAAGAAAATTTGTGCAGAAAAATGGGAACCAAATTGCAGGGGTTCAGGAATAATGGTGCATTCGCCCTAACCACTTGAGCAGATCCAAAAAATAAGGTATTTGGAAGAAATTAAATGCCCCATCTGCTTATGTTCTTCAATGATCAATGGTTTTCCAATAAAATGTATGCAGTAGAACCTACCTCTTCATACATTTGAAAGGTTTCAAGTGTTTATATAGACACTCCCAAATGTAGTTAGTTTGACATAATGCATGCAGCCCATAGCAACAGTTAAGAAATTAGTATCTAATCCAATATTGTATAACTCACAAATTGGAAAACATGACTAATAACAGTTTTTTACTGATTTTTAACTCCAATTACAGCTAAATCGTGGTGTGTGTGTGTGTGTGTGTGTGTGTAGTAAGTCAGTTGTGTCAGAAAAATCAATGGCTTGAATTTCCACTTATCTTTTAGAAGTGTTTCATGTTGGCTGAGTGCAGTGGCCCATGCCTGTAATCTCAGCACTTTAGGAGGCCGAGGCGGGTGGATCACCTGAAGTCAGAAGTTGGAGACCAGCCTGACCAACATGGAGAAACACTGTCTCTACTTTAAAAAACACAAAATTAGCTGGCCATGGTGGTGCATGCCTATAATCCCAGCTACTCGGGAGGCTGAGGCAGGAGAATAGCTTGAACCTGGGAGGTGGAGGTTGCAGTGAGCAGAGATCATGCCATTGCACTCTGGCCTGGGCAACAAGAGCAAAACTCCATCTCATAAATAAATAAATAAATAAATAAATGTCTCATGTTGAACAAAATCCAGCAACTGAACATCATTGCTTTTTAAATAGACTATTACTTTCAAAACAGCTACTGAATTATCTTGACTATCTTATTCTTCTCAATAGTTTCTGTTTTGGTAAGAATTACCTTGTAGGTGACAATTTACTGAGAATGATGGAAACGTCAAGGAACAGCTTCTCTGTCTAGGTCAGGGATGACAAACTGACTACCTGACACTTCTTATGTGGAAACAAAATGCTGACTGGTGGGCAGCATCATTTTTCTGAGAAAAGATAGAAATCGAGGTCTTTTGTGTATCACTCCTTTTGCACCGATAACTTTTGAACTTCTATCTTCCTATTAAGGCTAAAGAAAGATTACTATCTTGGCAAAAAAAAAAAATTAAATGATTTTTAAAGGCAAGCTAAGGAAAGTCTTGCACATTGATGACTTCTAGAAAACAAAACCAACCCATTTCTGCTAAAATGAAGTAAATGTATTTTGTATATATTCCATTTGGAAAACGATGAAAAGCAGACTAACCAATTTTGAAACAACTTAAGTTTTCAAATAAAGGGATGGGAACTCTTCAAATCAAAATCTAGACTGGAATAAATACCAGATTATCAGTAAGAATCTGGTCTTTATAGGAAAATATATCTCAAACCGAATTTTCTGCTTCCTTTTATTTAGCTAAAAAATAATTATTGTATCTTTAGTAACCTTCAAGTCTCTAAATTTCATGGGCAATATTTTTTACTGTTAAAAAAAGTGCTTTTGTGCAAAGCTTCAAATCTTCAACTCTTTCAGGGATAACTGAAATTTTGCTTAAAAAAGAAAGACACTAAAACAATGTCAAATCTTATTCTAAAAATAGTATCTACATTTTAGTTTGGCATCTGAAAAATGATGCCCACATATGCCTACACCAAATACAATGACAAGCTGGCCGACTTCAAGGGCAAACAAAACCAGTCTGAACACTGCAAAACATGCTTGCTCTTATATTTGCACCTTACTAATACAGCAATGAAGTTTGGATAAGATATTGGAAGTGAACAAGAATTTCATTAGGCTTTTTTTTTTTTCCTGTAACATTTACTTTTTGGCCACAAGACCCTAGACACAATTTCACAGTACAGATCATGCATAGCTTGCAAGTCAAACGTTTTACAGCTACTGTCTAACTACTATTTTTGGAAAATAGGTTAACATGCAGCTAATGATCCCAGAAAAGGGGCTTAATTATGCACTCTTTAAGCTTCACTGATCATTCCTTGGCCTAAAATCTATAAGCAACAGTTCCAAAGGGCAACAATGAATTTTTACTGTCATTCTTGAGATCACATACTTTTTAAGCCCAGAAAGGAATGTTTTGCCTTTTGCCAACTGCATGTCACTAGCCCACAAACTCTCATCTTAGCCTCACTGTTACTCCATTAATACCTTGATGCTGGATCCCCAAGCACTATCACCCGGAACTGCGTCATTCAATATGGCAGCCACTAGACACATAGGGCTATTTAAATTTCAGCTAATTAAAATTAAATAAAATTTGAAATCCAGTTCTTCCCTTGTAGTAACCCCATTTTAACTGCCTAAAAGTCAATGTGCCCGGTGACTACTGTACCAGACGGCACAGGTTTTCAAGCATTTCCATCATCACAGAAAGCCCTATTGAACAGTGCCAATCTAGAAGATCTCACAGGTTATACCATCACATGGTTTAACCTTCAAGAGACCCAATCTGTAAGCCATGCAAAAAATTAAACTTAATTCTATTTTTAAAGAAAATATCTTAGAGCTTTCTGATCATTAAGTATGACTGGAACCAAAAACCAAGTTGCCTTTTCATCACAACTTATGCCCCAAGTCATTATACAAAATTTTTCCAAAGACAATGCTTCTTAGTAGCATTCTTGGCTCTACTTAACATATTAAGCATTCTCTTCCTTATTTCAAGGTCATTAATAAAGATGAAAATTCATGCTTCTTATAGTTTACTATTTACACAACACTCACTGTCCTTTACATACAAGTGGGGTGGGAGGTTTGGACACCAATGTTTTACAATCTTCAAAATTCAAACCACATGGTTTGATAGTTGTCTTTCAACATCTATACTCATCCCTAAGTCAACCCTCCTTTCATTTTCCCAGAGAGGTAGATGCTAACTAAAATGAGTACATAAACCTACAAAAAAATCCGTTAAAGCAATAGTTGACTCAGTAAAGGGTATTCATCAATCCTAGAAAGGATCGTAGCCAGATAGAGACGTAGACAGACCTAGGATGGAGCACGAAGACACTGCAGTGTGAAGTTCATATCCCCCCTTTCCTGCAGAATTACAAAATGGACTCATCTACAAAATGAAGCCACCGGAGGCTGCTTTCAGCTCTAACTTTCTGTGCTTTCCAGTTGTGACTTTTCATTAATGTGCAAGTATGAATCTTGGCCTCTTACGTCAGTGGACTTTGGTCACATGGGTAGATGTGTTTGTTAAGGGTCATTGGTAAATGCCAGAAGAGGCCAGAGCAATGGGATGCCAAGCAACATTAAAACATCATTAAGCCTCTAAAATTATATCTGGCAGACAGATTCTCTCTCTCTCTCTCTCTCTCTCACACACACACACACACACAAGAATGCACACCCCAACAAACAGGTACACAAATAACTGCAAGCAGATCCATTTAAACAATTTAAACAATGTTTCTTAGGTCAGTAAGACTTACAAAAAAAAATCTGATTTGGGTTGTTATTGTTAAATTTAAGGTCAAGAATCTACCATAGAGCCGATTAATTTTGCACTGCTTAATGGCAACTCTAGCATGGGATTGTTTTTAAGTAAAAGTTCTATGGACATTTTTACTCTACAGATTTGCACTAAGAACCACAGGACACTATCATCACACACATTAGTGTCTATATCTAACCTACTTTAACAAGTAGAACTCTATCACGTACTACACTACAGGGTCAGTCATTTCATACTGTACAGAAACATATGCAGATATCACTCACAAAATTAATCTGAATATGGCATAGCTTAAAATTGCAAGGGCAAAGTCTATTTGAAATGTAGCATTCTTAATGCAACACTTCTGTGGTGTGTGTGTGTGTGTGTGTGTGTGTGTGTGTGTATTTTCCTCCAAGAGAAATAGAAATTAGGTCAGACATGCATTACGGCAGCCTGGGAGAATTTGAGAAATTGACACTAACCCAACAGTATATTATGTTATGTAATAGAGGATAGTATTCAGCTAATATGATACCTAAATTATTAATACCAAATAAATCCTAGATTATTTGTTGTATAATGCCCAAGAGCTTACACAATAAAATGGCATTTTAACCTAATTTCTATTTTGAGCTTTCAAATACATTTCCTAAAGGTTTTATGACAAATTTGAAAAATCAGAGCTCACAATTTTATGTTGAATTCTCATGCCAATTAGCAATATTAGCTTTGTATTCTAGCCATTGTATTTTTGTTTTATTTCACATTAATTCCATCACTTTCATATGCATATTTTGTGCTGCTTGAAGATAACAGGCAGCATGTAAATAAATTGAATTGTCTTGACCTCACAGGGCTATTTTGTAGCCTTGCTTTTTGGAATTAGCCCTGCTTGTCTTTCCTTCACTTCCCCCCACCCTCCTCACCATTTTCAGGGATTGAGTGGAACATAAAAACAGTTATATTTATAAGTGGAGTCCTTGTCACATACCACTTGCTTCATGAATTCCATAAAAGAAGTTAGATGAGAACTGTAAAGCTCACAGCTCTTTCTGAATGCGCATGCACCCAGGGATAGGAATTTATCACTTACTTCTAGCAGATCTTTCTTCATGAGCATCTATAGATCATTACACATTTAAGAATATTTGACAGTTTATGAGGAACCGGTCCACTTATATTGGGAATTTGAGCTGTTAGTTTACCTTGCCACCTTTCTCAATAAAAACGTGTTAAAATACAGGAGATCTTCTCTCATATCAACAAGAAGAAACTGGAATTCTAACTGGCTTAACTCTTGTGGAAGAGCATCTTTCAAAAAAGAGTCACAGATCATCTATTAAAATGTCCGCCCGGGTTGGCCATCAGTCACAAACTCATGGCCAGCACAAGACTCCAAAACCAAGAGAAAAGACACTCTTCTGTTACTCTCCATTTGCCTCTTACAAAATGCAGGACTTAAATACACAGAAGGGGAGCGAGTGTTGCAGGTGACGTGTAGGAGACTCCTCGCTGGGTCAAGATGTCCATGAAGTGGCCACCGCTTCAGAGACTTGACTCATTCATGCCCATTGAAGTCTGAATCCCAGGATTCTTCAGCAAAGACTCAAACACCTGAGGTAAATCAAATTAGACACACATACACACACACACAACTACACAATATTTACATTTGAAATTCTTATTTTGTGAGATGGCTTGAGGAAAATCGGCATACAGGTTTCCTGTGGGATTAGACGTTTCTCATGATTTCTCAGTTTATTGCTCCCCTGTTGAGCTTTCAGTTTCATAAACACGTAGCGAGGTCTAATTACAAGTGAAGAAAAGGAAGGTTCATGACAAAACACAACACATTGGAGACACTTGTTCAAATATTTTCTCCAAAAAAAATGACTGTCCGTTTTGACTTATTTTGTTTTGGTGCCATTCAAAATGTATAAAAAGCCTTAGCAACTAAATGAAGACTGGGTTTCAATAAAAAGAAAAAAAAAAGTAAAGAAGCCAGCAGTGCATGTCTTCACTGAATTTTTACACAGATTTGCAGGTTTAATTCTACTTGTCTACATAGCATCTTTGTTTGAATCTACTGCATTTAGAGAAGGTCACATTGTACGCACTTGCACAGTTTAACGTCTAAGTAGAATATGTCTATCTTGTAACATGATTTTGAAAAATCATAAATTACAATCCATTGAATACATGATTATGAGGATGCATGCAATCATCTTCCAAGCTGTTGCCATCAACACTCAGAACAATTCACCTGGTATCTTGTTGAGACCTCACCTTCTGCCCTTTGTGTCTGTCTTGGGGTAATCAAGAGGCAACCCAGAGGCCAGCGCTCAGCACCAAATGGTCAGTGTCGCCCCCCATCTTCTCACCGGGATCTCATCATCAACCTGCTCAACCCCTAAGTTGGCACCCACAAGAGACTTCCCTGCAGCCCTCTTCAGCCACAGGATATCACAGTGAAGCGCTTAGAAATGCAAGACATGTTGTGAAGCACGATGCCGAGGAGGAAGACCAAGACGCAAGCCACCAAGATGACAGTGCACACCCCCGACCAGGTGGAGCTTTTCACCACGCCCCGCCTGTCCTGCTCCTCCTCTGCCACCTCCTGGGGAGCCCCGCCTTGCAGAGGCTGCTGTTCAGCAGGGATGGTCACCACGGTGACGGACTTCTGCTGGCTCGCGGGCAGCAGGCGGCAGCCCATGTCTCCGGGCAGCAGCGCACGCTCCTTGGAGATGGGCAGGGGCAGCATGTAGCACCCATTGCTGGGAAGTTTGATGAAGACCGGGGTGTGTTCAGAAGTGTGTGGAATGGCGATGACAGCCAGGACCTCTGGGTCGTCCGGGAGCTGCGACACGGAGAAGCCAGGGGGCAGCTTGGTGACACCACGGCACCAGGGGCACCGCACATCCTTCTGGCTGGTCCTCATCTGCTGGAGGCACACTGAACAGCAGGTGTGCTTGCAGTCCAGCAACTTGGGCCTGCGCCGGGGGCTGTAGTAATTGAAACAGATCTGACATTCCAGCAGAGAGTCCTGGGACAGTGTCTCCATGGTGGACCGTGAGCAGGAAGGGCAAGGCCAAGGTGAAGGGGAAGGAGCTGCTTGTCAGAGGCCACCGCCCTGTGCCTTTGCAGTGCAGGTGATGGCAAGCTCACAGGCATCCAGTACTCGCAGGTGTGTTCATTTCTGAGAGAGACAAATAATGCAAACAATCTTAATTATTTCAAAGAAGTTGAGATGTCAACATATCTAATGGATTTATACCATTGCTCAAAAGTCTTGACACTGGGCCAAAAGCCTAAAATTTTACCATTCTTCAGACTACAGGATTCCCATAACGCCCAGTGAAAGGTGAATGAAAGTTGTCTCAGAGAGCATGTCATGGCAAATACTTTGTTCAGTTCTAAAAAAAATGAACAACTCCAATAGTTGCAGACGATGCGTCCGTATTTCATAAAGAGGGAGTCTTTCGTTTCTGTTTTGTACATTTCAGCAAACTCTGGGTCATCCTTCTAAAATATACTGGAGAAACTCTCCGGCTTCCAACAAGTTCATAGCATTTCCTAGAAGTAAATTTCTCTCCTTAGATCCTCTGACCTTTTTTCCTGACTCTACTTACCCACTTGTAAGTCTTAATTGCAAGATTTAGGCAACTTCACAAACCTAGGTACTTCCTGTAACTAGCTCGCTCAGTTTACATATATGGGTTAGGATTGTTCCTCTTCACAGAGGAGTAAAGTGACACTGCAGAAGAAGCACACGAAGGCATCTTTTATCTTTCCCAACAAACCATTTGAAGAGAACAAAACAAAAAACCCCAAACAGCAACAAAACCAAAAGCAGCAGCGAACCTTAAGGCGGTGTGGATCACAAAGGCACACTCCTCACAAAGGCATCACTGACATTTTCCAGTCAGTTCTTTTTGTTTCGTTACTACTTAGGCTTGTACCAAGTAACACAACTAAAAGCAAGTACAACTGACCCACGAACAACACAGGTTTGAACCACATGGATCCACTTAAGTACAAATTTTTTGAATAGATACAGTCAGCCCTTTCTATGAGTGGGTTCTGCATCTGCGACCAAATGACATCAAAAATACAGTGTTCTCAGGATGCAAAGTCCCTGTATACCGAGGGCCGTCTTTTCATATTCTTGGGTTTTATAACACCAACTGTGGGCCTTGAGTATTTGCAGGTTTTGGTATACATGGGGGTCCTGGAACAAATGCCCTCAAATAGATAGATGACTAAACCATTAATTCCCTAATTGAAATCAAATATTCTATAGTTAAGGGTTGTCAGAGAAGACTGGCAAGCATTCCTCATTGTAAAAAAAAAAAAAAAAAAAAAAAAAAGAGCAGTGTTAGCATCCTGGTATGGAGGGGAGGCAGAGAAACTTATTTCAACTTCACTGAAGTTTGGGAATGTCCTCTAATGCTCCACTGGCATTTCAATAAAGGCTGCCTGACTCAGTTTCCCATTGAAAGCATCCAAATTATGTATCCCTGGATAGAGCCATGATGACTCTAGAAAGAATTACTCAACCACTATTGCAGAAAAAATTGCTAGTCCTAGAATCCCACCAACACCTAGAGATGGGAGCTATAACAAATAGATAAGCTCCTTCACATTTTTCTTAAAAGTGACCCTTCTTTTTCCTTTCTAATTTCCTTTGTGAAATTAAGAAAGCATCCCCCCCCCATGATATATAATGTGTTAACAATCAAAATTAAGAACGCACCAAAAACCAACCTGGCCAATGTGGGGGCTCACACCTGCAATCCCAGCACTTTGGGAGGCTGAGGAGGGGGAATCGTTCGAGCTCAGGAGTTTGAGACCAGCCTGGGCAACAGAGTGAAACCCTATCTCTACAAAAAATACAAAAACTAGCTAGGCATGGCGGCAAGCACCTCTAGTCCCGGCTACTCAGTAGGCTGAGGTGGGAGGACCACCTGAGCCTGGGAAGTTGAGGCTGCAGTGAGCCGTGTTTGCATCACTGCCCTCCAGCCTGGATGACAGAGTGAGACCCTGTCTCAAACAAAACAAAAACAAACAAACAAAAAAAAAAAAAGAAAAAGAAAACCAGTTCAAAGACAAAAATAACCACTGTTAAAAACTAGTAGCAATCAGAAGATCAACATACTTTAAAATATATTAGCTATATTAAAAAACACTTCAGTTACTGAAAGTGAAATACAGTAATGTAGCATTCAGAAAGTTCATATCAAGATCAACTACACAGCTATCCACTAATTCAAAAAATATTCATGGAATATCTGTTGTGCACAAAGCACAATGCTAAATACTGTAGGATATAAATCAGACCCAGATTCTACCCGAAAACAACTTAAACTTAGGTAAGAAGGAACACATGAATATATATTTTTCTTTTATTCATTTATTCATTCAAATTTTCATTGAATATCTACTATGTGTCAAGCATGATGTTTCTTTTTGTCCCTTGTAACTAAGATCTTGTCATTGCCCATAAGAAAGTCCTGGCCTAGAGATAGGAGTGCTAAGTACTTAGACAATTGTAACGTAAATACAAGGTACCCTAAGGGAGCCAAAGGAATCAGGGGGAGTTTAGTGAAAAATCTGGATTATGGAATTAGACACAAAAAAATCAGAGGACAGGCTATTTTCAGGTTATGGAATCAGAATTGAGCAAAGGAAAGAAGGTGAGCGATTACAGAATTATTTCCTATTCTACCTGGGACACTGGCTAGAGGACTGGTTCTAATACTAGAGTAACTTACGGAAGTCTTCTCTAAGAGTTTGATCGTTTTAGCCCTTACAGTCTCTGATACAGATGTCTTTTAAAGAAATAAAACTCTCAGAGAACCTGCAAGCACTCTCCCCAGACCCAACCAGGGATAGCAGATCCCACAGGGAGGGGAGAAATGAGCTTAGTCAGGCACAGGCCACAGACTGTGGACTGTGGGCAGCCCCCAGTGCCAGGCCAAGGATTCAGGAGTTTAGAGTGAGCAATGGGAAAACACCAGAAAGGTTAAGAGTAGCAGAACAATTCATTCAAGGGAAGACTGGAAAGACCTATTAGGAGGCTATTACATGAGACAAGAGTTAATGAGTAGCTGAAGTGAATAGTGATGATTAGGACGGAATGATGAGATGTGAGAAGAGGTTCACAGAATTCCAGCAGGATTTTGCAGGGTATTGCAATGAGGTTGTACAGTGAAAGAAGCCAAAAATGAAGCCTTTAGAGGAAGGTAGCGTCATTATGAGAAATAGGGATCAGGAAGAGAAATGCAATGAGTTCTGTTCAGCCCATATTCCACTGGAGGTGTTGGGGAAGGTATTTAAGTTATTCAGGAAGATATTAAAGAGTCAAAGAGAAGTCAGGCACAGTGGCTCACGCCTGTAATCCCAGCACTTTGGGAGGCCAAGGCAGGTGGATCACTTGAGGCCAGGAGTTTGAGACTAGCCTAGCCAACATAACGGGACGCTGCCTCTACTAAAAATAAAAAAATTAGCTGGGTGTGGTGGTGCACACCTGTAATCCCAGCTACTCAGGAGGCTGAGGCAGGAGAATCACTTAAACCCGGGAGGCGGAGATTGCAGTGAGGCAACATCGTGCCACTGCACTCCAGCCTGAATGACAGAGTGGGGCGCTATCTCAGAAAAAAAAAAAAAAAAAAAAGAATCCGGCCGGGCACGGTGGCTCACGCCTGTAATCCTAGCACTTTGGGAGGCCCAGGCAGGCGGATCACAAGGTCAGGAGATCGAGACCATCCTGACTAATATGGTGAAACCCCATCTCTACTAAAAATACAAAAAATTAGCCGGGCGTGGTGGTGGGCTCCTATAGTCCCAGCTACTCGGGAGGCTGAGGCAGGAGAATGGCATGAACCCAGGAGGCAGAGCTTGCAGTGAGCCAAGATCGCGCCACTGCACTCCAGCCTGGGTGACAGAGCGAGACTCCATCTCACAAAAAAAAAAAAAGAGTCAAAAAGAGTAGGATAAAATTCTTCTATAATTTTATACCCAAGGTAATACATTTTTTTTTCTTAAAACAAAACAAAATACAGGGTTCATTGGTGAATCCTGCTCTATCTCTCTCCAAGTTAAAGCGCGCAGACAGCGATCGGGTGAGACTATGATTGACTCTACTGAGATGTAGCTGTGCCTGCGGGGAAGGATTGCTCACGGTGAGCTACAGGTGGGTAGGAACAATAAAATTGAGGCAGGGTACAAAATTTTACAGACTCCTGCAATTTTATGAATTTGGAGAGACTTTTAACAGGAAACCCCTCAATTGCAAATGAGGTTGGGGACAAAAATGTTTCATGACATCATATTAAAACAGTGACCACCGATTTATGTATTAACCTTCTTCCTTTCCATACTATTTACCTTAACTTCTACATCACAATGTGGGAAGCAGCTCAGCAGAGTGGGAAGAATGGAGGTTTGGGACTCAAAGAACCTTGGGCTCAAAGCCTAGCTCTGTCACTAACCAGCTGTGATACCAGGCCAAAGTCATTTACCTTCTCTGAGCCTGCTTTCTCCCTGGCCAAGCAGGGATAATGGAGTTGTGGCTGAAGGTCAAGTGAGCTCAGGGGATCCACATACTTCCACACAGTGAAAGGTTCAGAGAGGACAGTGCTTGTTCTCCACTTCCTCTCCACTCAGTCTAGTGCTCTGCACTGAGGCACAGGTCTGCCCAGAGGCACTTCCTGGCTATCAAAGAGCTGCCACTTGGAACAGCTTGGGAGGAGGCATGCAAGTGTTCTTCCTGGCCCTGCCCCAAGACCTGCGTACCATCATTTGTCAACAAAACCAATATGCAATTTTATTCATGAATTTATGTTCCAAGTAATGTTCCCTTAATTTGTGTTAAGCTCCCTTAAAATTAGATTATCCTATTCAATTTCCAACTCTATCCAAGTAAGTTCTAGGCCTTGCAACTCAAGCTGAACACAAAAACAGAATGGGAAAACAGTTCCTATTTTCCATGCTCAGCCACTTAAGCCATTTTGACAGCAGCCTCTCTGATTTATGCACTGATTTGTTCTACATGAAGCCAGCCTGTACTGCATTCCAGTTTATTTTCTGGAGCATAATTAGTAATGATGATGATTCGTTAGATAAAGAGAAGGAAATTTATGAGGCTATGGAGTGAAGCTAATGATGGATCATTCCTTCCCTCTTTCATCATAAAGTCTAAAGATGTGCGTCAACTATAGAAGAAAGAATGGAAACCAAGTCCATGTAGACCAGAAAAGAAATTCAGAGTTCCCTGTCAAGTGTGTTATAATAAACACGTATCAGTGATTACTTTAGGGCAGGGGTCTCCAACCCCCAGGCCACCAACCAGTACCAGTCTACAACCTGTAAGGAACCGGGCTACACAGCAGAAGGTCAGCAGCTGGTGACAGATAATTATCGCCTGAGCTCCACCTCCCGTCAGATCAGCGATGGCATTAGATTCTCATAGGAGCACAAATCCTATTGTGAACTTCACATGCGAGGGATCTAGATTGCACACTCTTTATGAGGATCTAACTAATGCCTGATGATCTGAGGTGGAACAGTTTCATCCTGAAACCATCGCTCCCTACCCATCCGTCCTGTGGAAAAATCGTCTTCCACAAAACCGGGACTGCTGCTTCAGAGACCAGTGTTTGGCCTTGTTTTCCTTACAGGAAGAGCAAGATGTGATATTCCAATAAAATACTCATTAAGATTTAAAGGGAAAGAGTACTTCAGTAGCATGCAGAAGAACATGTATATAAGAAAATATATGAGAACAATTTTTAAATCTCACCACAATTTATTTGAAAAAAACTTAAAGTCAAGAGCAAAGAGAAAAACAGACCACAAAGAGAAGAATAGTGGCTCAGGGAGGGCATTCTCAAAAAATAGATGGCTCCCAAGATAGAACTTATTTCAAACATAACCTCATGAAACAGTACATAGTTACATAAATAGTATTAATTGAACAATATATAGATAAACAAAAAGGGTCTTTGTGTTGTTGCTGTTGTTATTTTGAGGCCATAGATATTTGGTGCTTTTGAAAGTCCTTTACAATCACGATTTACTTTCACAAAATAAAATTTCTTTTTAAAAAGTATACATAATTTTATGCATCTTTTGAAAAGGTACAGGTGTGACAAAGTGCGCCCATTCATTTGGTAGGTGGTAAAATAGCAAAGATCTCCAACATTGAATTTTTATAATCCCAGTTGCTTTTAGAAGTCTAGGCATATGAGCCCCAGGATGAAAAAAGCCAGTGAAGTAGATAATCCAGATAGTTTTACTCTGCTTACACTCTTAAGAATCTTCATATATTCTGCGACAGTGGGGTTAATTATGAAGCCTCTCTGTGGAATTGTGGCCTGAGCTGATATTGATTACATCTGGCTGACCTTGAAGTGTTCCATTTGATAGTCTCTATGAGGACCTTAAATTCAATGGTTGTGTTGAGAAAAAACTCAAATGCAGAGATTAAACTAGGCACTACATTGCTTTTCTTTTCCTATTGAAATAGCACATCTTTCTGATACAGGCCATCTACTTAAATCTTCAACAAAATATAAATATTTGAAATGGGATTAAACAAAATAATCACAATTCCATTTCATCTGGTATTTCAGCTGGCTTGCCAGCCACTTAGTTATATTGGATCTTAGCAAACACTCCAATTAGTGGCAAGAATGGGAATGCCCAGTGACAGATGTGTCATTGACTTTTTGTCCTCTGGTAGCAAAGAGCAATCCTTCCAGGGCACAACTGCTGCATACATGCGTAGTCCAATTGATGTAACTATAGTCATTGTTTTAATGGAGCAGGACTTTGACAAATCTCAACTGAGAATTCCATTGGCTTGAGCTCTAATATTTGCACAGTTTCCTCCTGTGAGCATCCTAGTTTGCTGTATTTGATGAAGCAAAGAAACCAGAAAGTGAAAATTGTCATTTAAACATGTTTTTTGTTTTTTTGAGACGGACTCTCACTCACCCAGGCTGGAATGCAGTGGTGCAATCTTGGCTCACCACAACCTCTGCTTCTTGGGTTCAAGCTATTCTCCTGCCTCAGCTTCCTGAGTAGCTAGGATTACAGGCGTGCACCACCACATCCGGCTAATTTTTTTGTATTTTTAATAGACATGGGGTTTTGCCATATTGGCCAGGCTGGTCTCGAACTCCTGACTTCAACTGATCTGCCCGTCTCAGCCTCCCAAAGTGCTGGGATTACAGGCGTGAGCCACCATGACTGGCCTTTTGGTTATTTAAGATGTTTAAATATTTAAACAGGGAATAGGGCAGGCGATGCTGACAGTGCTGGAGGCCAACTGGCCCAGGTGGCGGAGGCAGGCAGGATGGGACCGAGAGAGTAATACTGGCTGAACCAGACAAAAGCAGCACACCATCCAGAAGGCCAAGGTCACCCCAGGGACTCAACACACAACTGAAGGCCTGGCCCTGCCAGCACAGCCCACTAAGACAACTGTGGGCCCAATTGGCCTGGCTGCAGCCTAGGTGCTGTCCCTGTCTGGATGTGCCATGGAGCCAAGGGCATCCTGTGCCAGGGGACTCTGCTAGGGTATGTGCCAATTCTGTCACTACAAAACTCAACTAACTAAGCGCCATGGTCACCAGAGAGGTATTTACCCAGCCCCAGGTGCATTTTGTTTATGTCAAATTAACAAACAATGAATGAATTTGACACCTCCATGGTTTGGTGATGCATATTTAAAAATCAAAGTATATTGGAATCTAGACATTTTTAGGAATTAAAGCCACATGTCAGTATTGCAATGAGTGATGATAACTACTGGTGTTTGTTTGGATATCTGCCAATCATTACTATTAGGTATCAGGAGACAGGGATTCTAGCTCTTATTCTGTCATTACATAGATAGGTTACCTTAAGCAAATAACCTCTAGATGAGCCTCCTATTTCCTCCCCTGACAAATGAGGACTCTGGATTAGATGGTCCCCTAAAGCACTTTCTAGTAAAAATATTCTATGACCTAAATAATTGCTGAAAACACTGCTGGGTTTCCAATCGCATGGCAGTACTGCCAGGCCACTTATTCTATGCTTCTCATCCCTGACAGATCATTTACAAATATTATCTGTTAGTGATCTGGCAAGAATGCGCATTTATGTGAGATGGGGGAGTGGGCATATAAACTACTTAGAAATTTCTCCCCTGATGCCTTCAACCTAATGAGTGCATCTAGCTAGAGCCCATATCCTAACAGAAAATGCTACAACTTCAACTTGTTAGCAACTATCAAAAGAAAAACTCTTTCAAGTCTAATCAGCAGCCTTCCCAGATCAAGAAAGATATTCCTATTACCCAAACTTGTTACCAGATGAAGGGGGTCCCAACTCTACCTTGAAAAGAAGCTGCACAGTTTTCTGGCTTCTGCAGGAAGCCAAGGTTAGCGCTGGCATTCATCAAACACATGGCTTTATCTTCATTTGTTCTGATCGCTCAGTGACAGTCAAGAAAAAGTTGCTCATGGTCATTAAAGCAGGAAAGAGCTATAAAAGACTGTCAGGAGATCCCCAGGCTCCCTGGAAAGAGGGAGTGATAAAAGATGCTGACAAACAGACAGACAGACAGGTAGAGCAAATAAAGATGATCAATTACCCTGACTGCTAGAATTCTGAATAGAGTTGAAATAACTGACAAATCAAGCATACAGGGAAAGCCAAAGAGATGAAAAAAACAAAAATCCTCCTAAGTCTTACCAGCTGCTGAACAGCTACAAAGCACACAGTGGTGAGTAAGCAGAAATTTATTGTGAACTCACCTTGTGTACTATTCAAGGCACTGGGGTTGCCATGGCAAACAAGAGTCCTACCCTCAAGGAGCCTGGATGTACAACCAGAAGGAAAGAACCATATAAAGAGAACCATGGGAAAGAGAGAAGGGTAGACAGAGCACTGGATGGAGACTCTTCTTCAACTGAGCATGTATGTCCAATTGATCATATACAGGGATTAAACAGAACCTTTAAACAGAACTATCATTGCCTGTCACGGTCAGAAAGGACATTTGGAATTTAAGGAGCCTGAAATCTGGCCCACTGTTCTTTCCACTCCAGAGATACTGGAGAGAGAAGAAAACTCAAGGGAAGGACAGTGGCATTACCTGTATTTGATTAAACATCACAACTGACCCTGTCAGCATCATACAGGCAGACTCCAACCACAAACCTCAAGAGATGCAAGATATTAAGATGGTAACTTAAGGTCTGGAGGCAGCTGCAGACCAGGGAAGCACGCAGTCATCACTGGAGGTGAAGGGAGGGTTTGAGGGCTGAGAGTTGTGCCTTAGGGGCTGCAAGGGCCTCCAAGTAGCCAGGCTCCCTTGGAGAGCAAAGGCCTCTCTCTGCTACAGCCCTCCAGTGTCCCTACTCTTCATGTCCAAGATATACAGGACCCCCAAAGGCCCAAAGTTCCCATGTACAAATTTATATTTTAATAAAATGAACTACACATGTTCCCTACTCCTAATTTTTTTTTACCAACTACAAATTCCAGAACAAATTGAAACCTTAAGTCAATTTGTTGGCTTTTTAAAATATTTTCCCATTATATTTTATCTACGTCAGGGACCCACAACATTTTCCTGGAAAGGGGCAGGTTATCCAGCTTCTAGGCTTTGCAGATACTACAGTCTCTTTCACAGATACTCAACTCTGCCATCAAAGTGTGAAAGCAGTCATAGACAATATCTCAAGGAATGAGCAAGGCTATGTTATGTGGGGACCCACTGGAAACCCCAGAGTTGGTATAAAGACTATTTTCAGCTGGAGGCATTTGAGACTCAATAGATGCAGAAAGAAGTCTTATGGGGCATCCCTTATCTGACCAAAAGCAGAAACTTCTGAGAAATGAGAACTGCCATAAATTCCCTCTGTAGGGCAGGTCTATTTCCAGGAGGGAAACAAAGGGAAACCCACCATAAATCCCCTCTCCAGGGTAGTTTCATGGCCACAAAGAAGACAGAAAGACCACTCACACATGCAAACACACATCTTACCACAAACATTCTTATCTCCCGTTTGAACTCCTAAAAACCCATTTGTCTTTCCTAAAGATACCTATTTGTTCTTCCCATAGAGGCCTTTCTCAACCCCCTCCCTTTCCCCTACTAAGTTAGGTATGTAATCCTTACATTCATCTGGGCACATGTTGTATGCATATATAAACTTTTTCTCCTTTTTACATGTGTTTGGTTACTTTCATTTGCATGTCCGTGATACTGAACCTAAGACAAGAACTTTTCCTCCCCAACAGTTCTAATAAAACTGCACTTAGAAAAACAGGCTATTATTTGTTGACCTCAGATCTACTCATTTTCCATTAGCCCTTCCCTGATTCTCTTAAATTTAGTATATTATTCTGGAGACACCTACCTCGAAATCAGCTTGTTGCTCCAACAGTGGTTACCTTACCTGAGTTTTCTGTCAAGCTCCAGAATGCAAACTGTTTTCAAAATTATTGTGCATTCTATTTTGGAGATAATAAGGCTTACAGATGCAACTTTGTTTTTAAATAACTGTTTCCAGACAACAAGAAAGAGCTGAGCAAAGAACATAAACAATGGCCATCATTTACCATTATTGAGAACGTACAGGAAGGGGTCAAAGCTTTCTTCATTCTTTGAAATATGGATCTATTATTTCAACAATATGGGCAATGACACCAAAAGTCATAATGATAGCTCCAGATTAAAGGTAATTCCTTATCTGATGAAACTTCACAAAGACATGATGATAAATTCCTCCTTATAGTCTGAACTTTGGCCATAATTCCCATGTTCCTTTGCATAGCTATAGCAGGCCACAAAGTAGTTGAATAAATTTCGATTTGGCCAGGTTAATCTCAGTCTACACAGCAGTATCGTATGGTGGTTCACCTTGACCATCAAGAAGGGACATTGAATAAATTGCCCAAACACATTCAGTATTCCTTCAAAATACTAAAGAACATGTATGATTTATGATGAGTAGAACTTCATTAATTTGAGGTACCCGAAGGCTGGAAGGAGGTGCATGGAGGGAAAATCTTGGCTCAATGAAAAAACAAACAACAACAAAAACATACCTAATTGTTAAGACTCATTTACTTTCACACATTAAAAAATATATATTTCTTTAAATTTCCTCAAATTACCCAGAGAACATTCTATATTAACACTTGGAAAGAATGGTAAAGTAAAAGGCCAGTGGGTTTTATAGATATCTCTTTAAATAAGTCTATTCGAAAGCCATTCACAACATTATTTTCTTTGAGCACAGAGTGTTTATTGCTGCAATTTCTCTACCTACCCTCAATATTGATGATTCATTGCATGAGTTAAGCCTTACACTGAAGTTGCAAAGAATTCCTAAAGGCATTGGTACTAAAATTAAGCACTCCAGGGAGTCAGCTGTCAGTCTGCTCATTACTTCTGCTTTTTCTTACTTCCAGCTGCAGTAACTCAATGAGGGCTGATTTTCCATTTAGGCAAGGTAAGAAGGAAAGAAAAAAGTACAAACCTGGAAACTAGATATGGAACAGCGGTGCAACCCAACACCATCCATCATTAATCCACCTTTTCTAACCTAACAAAAAAATCCAGAAGATTCCTCCTCTTGCTTTCTTAAATTTACTTTGTAGTCAGCTTTAAGGCAAAGTGTATCAGCAATAAAATGCACATATTTTCAGTTTTGACAAATGTACTCACCTGTGTAACCGCTCTGCCAATCAAGATATTTCCGCCACCCCAAACGTCCCCTTGTGCCTCGTGCATTTCATCTATCTGCCCCTATATCTGCCACTAATAGCCACTGCTCTGCTTTCCAGAGAATTTGAATTTGTGTTTTTTCTTCCTTCCTTTCTTTTTTAAGAGACAGAGTTTTGCTATGTTGCCCAAGCTAACACAGTGATTATTCACAAGCATGATCATAGCTCATTGCATCCTTGAACTCCTGGCCTCAAGCAATCTTCCTGCTGTAGCCTCCCGAGTAGCTGGGACTACAGATGCACACCACCATGCCCAGCTACTTTTCCAAAAAACATTTTTTTGTAGAGACGGGATCTTGCCATGTGGCCCAGGCTGGAGTGCAGTGACACAATCATAGCTCACTGCAGCCACCAACACATGGCCTCAAGTGACTCTTCCACCCCAGCCTCTGGAGTAGCTGGGACTACAGGTGTACACCATTGCGCTCACAAATTTGTGTATTTAAAACCCAGTCCATAGGTATTGGTTTAGAAAAAAAAGTGGCAATATTCTCAGTATACTTTAGTGTGTTTTTAGAAACAAAGTTTTCATCCAACTTCATATTTGTATTTCCCAGAGAAAGCCATAGAGTAACAAATACTACTATTAACATAGGCACATTCAAATACATATTGAGTATAAGGCACTACTCTAGGTTTGGGGAATCTGAAGAGAAAAAGACAGGGCCCTCTCCTGCTAAGGCCGGTGGGGAATACAGGCAGCCATGCTCGACATGAAGAAACCACAGTCGTGTGATTGATACTTTATGCGGGAGTATCAGATTGAACTGGAAGAAGGAGCACCTATGTCTGTCTGGGGCAGCCAGGAAGGATTTTTCAAGAAAAAGTACCATTTCAATGTCAAGGGTGAGGACTCAGCAGACACAAAGGCACAGAGACCAAGACGAGGGGAGGCAGTGCCCAGGGTGGTTACGGGTAGGGACCAGAGCCTGGGACCTCCAGTAAGTCAAATCCCCCTGCAATAGAGTTGTTAAGATTAACATGCATTCATACATGTTGAGCATGTAGGGCGGCACACGGCAGGTGGTTTAGCTCTTCTCCTAGCGAATATCACTGTAAGGGGAGGCGGGAAGGAGACGCAGGGCACAGCCTGGAGGACTGGCCTGCCCAGCGGTGTGCGGTGTGACAGTTCTCAGGATGACTAATCAGCCCGGCCAGAGGAGGCACAGATCCAGAGACAGATGGGGGTTAAGGTCCACTCTGCAGGCCCCAGCGCTCTAAAGCAGGGGTGGTCCCAAGGACCAGAGCCGCTGTCCCTGCAGCCGGGATGGGCCAGGTCACTAGGGGGCAGCAGAAGCAGAGAGCAAAACAAGGCCCAGGGAGAGAGGAGAGGGGAGAGAGAGAGAGAGAGATCGAGGGAGGGAGAGAGAGAGAGAGAGATATTGGGGGGAGAGAGAGAGAGACTGGGGGAAGGAGAGAGAGATAAGGACAGAGAGAGAGAGACAGAGAGACATCGTAGGGCGGTTGAAGGGGAGTGAAGAGGGGAGGACCAGGAGGTGAGGGGAGAAGGAGCAGGATGCCGTCCAAACCTTTCCCCTCCTCTTCCAATCCAAAGCAACGGGTGCTGAGAAAGGCCAGGCCTCCAGGAGTAGCTGGAAGCGGAAGTTCTTACGTTGTGAGAAGAAGTGAGAACCTGAGGAATGGAAGAGAAAGGCCGGTCCCCTCCTATACTGTAATCTGGGTTTTGTCCTGTAGGCTGTGGGGCTTGTGAAGACTTCAAGGGGGCAAGTGTAACCATTATAACGGCGTTATTATTGCTATTAATATTCTTACTATTTTAGCCATTTAAAAATGTACAATTCGGTAGCTTTAAGTCACCATCATGTGTAGCCATCGTCCCCATCTATTTCCAGAGTGCTTCTTTTTTTGTTGAGACAGAATCTCACTCTGTCGCCCAGGCTGGAGTACAGTGGTGCAATTTTGGCTCACTACAACCTTCGCTTCCCGGGTTCCAGCGATTCTCCTGTCTTAGACTCCCGAGTAGCTGGGACTACAGGCACGCGCCACTGTAGTCTGGCTAATTTTTTGTATATTTAGTAGAGATGGGGGTGCCTCGCTATTTGGCCAGGCTGGTCTTGAACTCCTGACCTCAAGTGATCCACCCACCTCATCCTCCCAAAGTGCTGGGATTACAGGCGTGAGCCAAGTGCCCGGCCCTTTCCAGAGCTTTTTTTATCATCCCAAACAGAACTCCATCCTCATTCAACAGCCGCTCCCCATGTCTCCTGCTCCCAGCCCCTGCTAACCTGTCACTTTTCTGGCACTGTGAATTTGCCTGTTCCAGGTACCTCTTAAGAGTGGGATTGTACACTATTTGTCCTTCAACCATTGTCCTAATATTTGTCTGGCTTATTTCACTAAGCATGTCTTCAAGGTCCACCCACATTGTAACATGTATCAGAATTTCCTTTTTATGGCTGAGTAATATTCAATTGTGTATTATTTTTTCTTTTTAAGCCACTCTGGCAGTAGAGTGAGACATGAATTGGCAGAGGCTGAACTAAAGGAAAGAGGGGCAAGGCCGGAATGAAGGTAGGGATGAAGGAGGAGGAAGAAGGCTTGGAGACTGGCTGGAAGTACAGAGAGCTGAGAGTGAAGGAGGAGTATAGAAAAGATCCCTGATTTCTCAGTGAGGCAACTAGATGGAGGAAGCATTTTTGAGGGGCACAGCTGTGACAAAGGTCAGTGAAGAGAGTGGCATCTGAGGGTTACAGAGACGGCCAATACTCTCCTGAATCTTGAGATTTTGTACCTAGCAAAGTCCTGACTTGTATGTGTAATTTAGACAACTATTGGAAAACTAGCTTTACCCTATAATTTTATTTATATGAAGTTATATTTCACTAAGTCGGTTATTAGACAATAAAGAAATAGGTATTTCCATTAACAGGCCTTCTAGAAAGAAACAAAGGATGTGGAAGAGACTATGAATCACGAATATTTATGTTTATAGAGATTAAACCTTAACAGCACTCAAATTCTTCTCATCTCTGAAAAGCTGCAGCTAAGTACTTAGAAGCGGTTCTGTGCACCAGGCTGGAGCTGGTCCCTAGGTCCTCAGATCACCACTGTCTCTAGTCCACAGCCACTTCTCGTCTTGTAAATCCCTCCCACTCTAAACCCTGGGCTGTGATTACAGCATCAGCTTGAGGAAATGCTCGGATTCATCATCTTTCCCTTTGCTGCTTATTTAGCTTGAGCTCCTTCCTCCTAAGTGGACATATTTTTTAATTACCCAAATTCTACCTATGAATTAAAAAAACAGCCTGATTTTACAGACTAATGAAAGCTTGCCCAGCACAGTAGATGGCACACACTGGGCATTAATTTATTCAACAACGCCAGGATGAAAATGCATCCTGCTCTTACTGTCTCCCTCATTATCTCCATAATAAGAATATTCAACTTTCTAAGGAGCCAGGAACTGAAATGTGAGGTTATGGATTATTCACACTTTTATATCCAAGACTACACACAAAGTATTTAAGATGTAAGATTAAAAAAATAAACAATTTAGAACACAATGCTCACTTCCTACTGTCACTAACTACCCTCAAAGCAGAACAAACAAACAAAAACCACTGTAAATACAATTTCTATGTCGGGTAGAAAGCAATAATTCATTTAATTAAGAATTTTACATGTTAATGACTTCTATTTTTAAAAGTGTCCTGTCAAATGGTAAAAACTTAAAGTCCTGTCACCAATAAGAAACAATTTACTTCCAGAACATTTTAAAAAATTATGTAACCTATTTAAAATGTAAATAATATTATAAATATAGTATTATGTGTGGAGGGGTGTGGGTGTGTGTAGGGGTGTGTGTCTTGATCTGTAATCATACTCACACATATAGACCAAATAAAATCCAATTCATTTTCTTGAAACCAAGAGACACAGTTCCTAAGCCTTGAACTGGTTTTGTTGGAGTCGTTGCAATTGTCCTTCATAACATCAAATGTATTCAATTTTAGGGGAAGTAAAATATCCAAGTCACATTTGTAAACGGTTGAGAGCCACTAAACATCTGAATTAATCGATAATGATCAACACTTAATAGTAATTTCTACCAATGCAAAAGGATATATTTTTGATTGGGGTGAATTCATTCTAAAGCATTTCAGATGTGCACAAGTAGGAAAGTCTGTACTGCTGTTATTCATAGTATATGGATTTTTGTTTTTAAGTGCACATGTATATATGTACTACTTAACTAAAACTACTTTAAAAATAAAAATGTCTATTTTTACAATATAAAATATTTATTTGTCCTAAGCTAGTCATTTTAGTTAAGGTAATTAAGTTTCATATGGTAAAAACTGCTATCCTAATTCAGTAAGACAAAAATATTTCCCAAATAGCTATGCATACCCTGTAGAATTAAGCCTGTTTAATCCACAAATAAATTCTTGAGTTTCAGCTTTCATTTCCTTTGTGAAAAAAATTCTCAATAACTTATCTTTCTCAGCATAGTCATGAAAAGTATCTAAAATCAATAAGTTAATATTTTTTAATTACCCAAATTCTACCTATGAATTAAAAAAACAGCCTGATTTAACAGGCATGCGTTTTATAAGCAGAAAATCATTACAAGAGTCTTCTGGGCCAGCAAATAAAATTGACAGGATTTTAAAAGCCACCCTGTGTTTAGAGCCCACCGTATTATTAGGTTTTGCCAGATACAAAGAACATGGTTTCAATCACCAAATAGTAATTACATGATAACACATCTTGCCAGTCGGCATATCATGACCTTCACTCCACACAGGGATATTGCTATAGCTTTTGTCAGTCTGTTCCCACTTTATAAGTACCTATAACATGGAAAATCTGTACCTGCTTAATTCAAGGTATTTGTCAAAGCAGAAGAAACAGTAAGGCATGTATTATTTCAGTCACTGTGCCAGTTAAGGGATGGTAGCGTGCTTTCTTCCGTTCCTCAACCTGTACCTCTACTAAAATTCACTGACTTCTACCAACAGAAAATTATTATTTCCTTGCTTTATGCATATTCTGACACCTTTCCTGGAGATGTAGCAATACTAGGAGTAAAACAACAAATACAGATTTAAATGAAGATAGATTTCTCACAAACCATTAGCTGATGTAGGTCGCAAGAATCAGATTAAATTGGTTTATTGAGACAGCCAGTCTATTTCAGAAAATAATTCTCTAACTAATACTCTCAAGTTATTGAGTAACTTAAAATAAAACAAGGTCAAATTTAACCTACATTCGAAAGAAGGTGGAGGTAGCAAAGCCTCAAAGAATCCAAATTTAAGGTGATTCACAGTGCCCCATTGCTACAGCTGCAAATCCAATTCCAGCTTCCACCAAGAACTCCTGTCCTTCAAATGATCGTTTTAATTGTTGAAACTCCTCTGCGTTTCCCTCTAATGGAATATCAATGAAACCACAGAACCGCAGACACGCACAAACACGATTTCCTGAGGAAGTGATTCTAGGGCTAACATAACTGAACACGAGGGCCGTCTGTTAGTCTCGTCTGTTTGTTTTTCTTTAGCTGATGGGAAACATTACAAGAGCTCTCAGGGCCAAAGGGACTATGCATTTTAAAAATGTCATCCATCCCTGAAGCTGGATTATAATAAGCAGATAAAGAGACAAAAGCATTGTGACAACAATTTGAAGAGATTTTTCTTTCTGTCCATAGATCTAGAATGGGGTGATACATCACCTCAGGTGACCTCTCTCAATTATAGCTACTTTCATAATCTGGTGGCCATTTGGGCTTTTAAAAAAAAAATTTTTATCCACAAGATAAAATATCAGATACGCTAAGAATACCAACTCCTTTAATTATGTGTGGTTAGCAAAAATCTAATGCAAAACTGCTCTTTTCCACAAATCAGCAAGTCGTCATTCACTCAATCAACCATCCAATGCTTTATTAAGCACCTACTATGTACCAGACACTGGAGCAAAAGATGTGACCCCTGGTTAGTTGTCCAATCTTATTTTTGTTATGTCCTGGCTTGAATCCCACACTCCAGCCACTCTGAGTCACTTGCACATCTCTAAAAGCAACGTGCCTTTCTCATCTCTAAGCCGTTCTTTCTCTTAGCTTGGGATGCTGTCCTTTTGGTCTGGAACCAAAAAAGAGAAGGACAGCATCCTGAGCTAAGAGAAAGAATGGCTTACAGATGAGGCACATTGCTTTCAGCCCAAATGTCTATCACCTCCTCCAAGAAGCTTTCCTGTTCCCCTCCAGCTGGCTTAGACACCACTTCTATGTTCTCCTAGGGACCCTTTCTAGAATGATCATATTCTGTGTCCTTGTGTCTCCCACACTGAAAAGTGAGTTCCTTAAAGGGCAGGCACCTACACACACACCCAGCATCTAGCCAACTGATGGACTCCATTGACTTTTATTTATCTTCATCTCCCTCGGCTACAAAGAAGACCCCAAGGACAGGGATCTGGTCTGTCTTGTATTCTTTCTGCAGTACCTAGGCAATGACTGGCACTCAGTAAGTGCTTAATAAATGCTTGTAGAAGGGGTGAAAACTAACTGAAATTAGGCCATTTAAAAACAAAATTAAGCATATCTGGCTACCAGTATTTGCAGGCAATTCAGAAATCATGAGTATAGTAAGATTCATACATCATCAGTATGCTTTTATTATATCTCCTCTCAGAATAGTAAGTTAGTTAAAAGAAAGAGTTACTAGGTAGGTAACTAAACTTAGATGTTAAACTAGTACTTCTACAAAATAATCTGAATCCACGCTTCATAATGTCCACTGAAAACATGATAAATCAGCGTCTGGGGGTAGGGTCCCACTGCAAAGATCTGCAAAAAGGCAAGGTTCCCTGGGTGATTCCAATGTCAATTGAGGGTTGAGAGTCACTGATAATTTCTCACTCTAACTAAAAAGGGCTCTAACAATTTGCCTCAAAATAGGCACTCTCAAACACTGCTAAATGGGAGAACAAAATGGTAGCAGGGAAATGTGGCATTATCTGATAAAGCTACATATGATTTAACTTTTGACCCAGCAAAAGTATCTGTAAGTATTCATTCTGAAAATACAGTTCCATAGTACAAAATAGCATATTTACAAGGTAATTCATTTCACCATTATTTGCAATAGGAAAAAAATCTAAATTCCTATCCATAGGAATCTGACTAAACTATGTCTCTCCACCTGATGGAGTAGTATGTGTTTGTAAAACAAGAATGAGAAAGAAGTTTATGAATGGCTTTGGAATAGGAGCCAGGTTATATTGTTACATGAAAGAGTTCACCTTAGTTCAAGGTGAAAGAGTGAGAATCTATATTTGTTTATTTTTACAAAAATAAACACAGAAAGGACAAATCAATTAAGGTAAGGAAAAGGGTCATGAATAAGGAAGCAGGTGGGAACAGAGAGGAAAGGCATGGGAGACCTCTCTCAATATGCCTTTTTTGAATTTTTGACTTTTGATCCATGTAAATATATTACATATCAAAAATAATAAATTTAAAAGGATAAATAAAATCAAACCCTAAAATTAAATACAAACAGAAACAAGTGAACTGGATTCAATGCAACAATAGAACCACATTCAAATCCCTTTTGAATACAAGCACTCCATATGCCTTTAGTGGGGTACATTCTTTAATAATAATAACTGTAAAGCAGTCTTAAACTTCACCTAGTTGGTTAGTTGTTGGTATTGGTATTGATACTAGTATAGTAGTCATTCTGAAACTATTTTGTATAGACCATATGCTAAAACAAATAAGCAACTAGATTGATATTGTCAGAAAACAAGGCCAAGGCTTTCTCACTGTAGAAAGAGAGACAAAAATTTTAGAATGGGAGAAGGTGAGAAGGAACATAGTTGTATTGAATTTAAATTGGAACTATCAGATTACACCCATGATTTAAAATAATACATAAATTTCTAAGCCTTGTCAACTGAAAGGCCTAGAAACAGTGACAGTCTAGTAACAATGAGCACACTTAGTTCCTAGATCTTGGTGTCTAAATAGCATTTCTCACTAAAAAGAAGCTGACATCTTTGGAGAAATGGTTGATTCCAGGTCTGGGGCAGGGAAAATACAAAGTGAGCCTGGAATGTCCTTTTGTGCCATCAAGTGGGGACATGGGGACATGTCAAAAGGCCCCAGGAGCCAGCTCACAGTGGAGTGGCCAAATTTGGAAACATTTGAATATTTAAAAAAAAGTGCTATAGACTGAATGTCTGTGTCCCCCCAAAATTCATATGTTGAAACCCTAATCTCCAATGTGATGACATTTGGAGGTTGGGCCTTCGAGAGGTAATTAGGTTTAGATGAGGTCATAAGGGTAAGGCCCTAAGATGGGATTAGTGCCCTTATAAGAAGAAGAAAAGATCAGCGCCCTCTCTTTCTCCTGCCAAGAGAGGATACAGCAAGAAAGTGGCTCTCTGCAAACCAGAAAGAAGGTTCCCACCCGAATCTGACCATGGTCAGCACCTTAATCTTAGACTTCCCAGATTGCAGAACTATGAGAAATAAATGCTTGTTCAACCCACCCAGTCAATGTTGTTTTGTTATGGCAGCCCAAGCTAGCTAAGACAGATGGTAATGTTTTATAAGACATTGAATTTAAAAAAAAAAAAATCCTTGACTCCATAGTAACACTCAAAGGGGGAAACATACAGAAAAAGAAGGGGAAAGAAAGGCAGGAATAGAGGGGGGATTACGATTGACTAAACTTTTTGAAAGCCACCATTTTACCATCTCCAATGTAATGACCAATTTAGGCATAAATCATCAATAGATGCTAAAATCATTGGATTAAAGGCTTTGAAAGACAGGATATTTACATGTCTCAAAATATCAGCTCATAGATTGCTTACTAAATGATAAAGAGAGTTATCTTTACAGATATCACCTTAACCAAAGATCAACTTTAGCACCCTCAATAATGGAAGAGCTGACATCATGCTTCCCAAGGTGATGCAATGGGAAGAAGGCAACATCCCTTATGAAGTATCATGCCTAAATGTTCGTCTTGCATCCAGTCATGACAGGGATGATGAGACATGTAGGACTAGTACTGGCTCCTCAAAACTGTCAATGTCATGGAAAGGAAAACAAAAAGCAAAGAGATTGTTCTAGATTTTAAGTGACTAAGGAGATGAGGAAACCAAATTTAATTCATGAACCACAATGAGATCCAGGATTGAGTGGGGAAAATGCCCACAGTGATACAAGGCATTTTAAAATATGAACTGCATATTAGATGATATTGAATTAATGTGAATTTCTTAGGTGTGATAATGGTGCGATTATGTAAGAGAATGTCCTTATTATCAGGAGATATTTACTGGAAGTATTCCAGGGTAAAAGGTCATGATGTCTGCCAATGAAATGAAATGTTAAGACTGCTGACTTTGTACCAGTCTCTCCACATTTCTGCGTATTTTACATTTTTCAAAGTATTTTTTTAATTACTATGGACTTATCTGCATCCCCATATAACAAAATCCCTCATACAGATCTCCATTCCACTTGCTCAGTTGTTCCTTTTATTTCTAAGATTCTTGATAGGAGAAAGCCTCAAAAAAGGGAAAGCAAGCCTCTTATGCTTCTAGAAAAGCTGCCAATAGCCCTTTAAACAACTTGTGTGAGGATCCACAAAAATAACGCTTCCTAACTTAGTGCTGTTCTTGATATAATTTTTATTTTGCACAGACAAAGTGTCTAGCAGAGTTCCTGGCTCACGGCACCCAAATGCACTCTTTCCTTCAGACTTTGCAGGGATGGCCCACAAGGTCCTGGGGATCTGGATCCAACAAAACCCAGGCCTCATCTCCTGCCCTCCTGTCTTCACCAAGGATCCACACACTCTTCAACTTCTGATTTCTCACCAGTCTTTGAAGAAACACACATATGGTTCCTCTGACTTGAAGGCTTCTCGCCCCCACATACAAAGGTAGAGGTTCTTTCCCTCCCAAACCCTCAGCCCTTTATCAGTCCCTATTAAACAATTCCCAAGCTGCATTATAATTACTTGTTCATTCACCATTCTCACCCACATCAGACTTTGTTTCCTCTAGAGCAAGAAACACATGCTCATTATCTTTGCAAACAGCAGCATCCAAAGCACATATTAGCCATTCATATCCTTCGGTGCATTGAATTAATATGAAACACGAACAATCCTAATTCAATTTCAGACTCCTCTTTTGGCTTTTCATTTGGTTTGGCGTGTTCAAGGGACCAAAGCAGCAATCACAAAAGACGCCAGAGATCAGCCCTGTAACCAGAGATGGAGGAGTCATACTTACATCCTCCCATTTTGGATCTGCACTTCCAGCCAGCCAAATTTTCATTAACATTAGCAGAAACGAATCTCAAAGAACAAAGATTCAATGAAATGGTCCTCAGTGTGAGCTTAAACCAACCTCCTTTTCTAGAATGAACAGTCATCATTCCTCTGAAGTCCCTGGCAATCCTCCAACTTGGTCCCAAAGCATCTATAGATAGCCACAGATGGTCCCCAGACAGCACTAACATTCACAGCCAGGAAGAGAAGGAAAAGCTGCGTTTATCAGGATGGCACTAGAGGGCCGACAAAGATTGATGCACCTCCCTCCGCTGTTCAAAGTGCGACTGCAGGCCCAGCTTTCACCTCCACGTTCAGATCTATCAAAGTCTTCATCCAGCCTTTTCTCATGACTTGACTCCTTGACGCTCTCCTTTTGTCAGCTGATGCTTCTTGACCCTAAACTGGCTACAGCATATCCCACCTGCCCTCTCATCCTCCTTGTCCCTGGAGAACCTGCTTCTCTGCTGACAATATTAGAAACTGCCCATTCACTCTCACCTTCCTTACACTTCTCCAATGCAAGCTGAACTTGGCCATCATCTTCTACAAGTTCAATAAAGACAATGTTCATCAGATCCCACTTTGTGGCTAAAAAAAAAAAAAAAATAGTACTAATAACTTTCCCTCCTTGAATGATTTGATAGTAAGGTGCAGGCCTGAGGTCCCGTTATCCCCATATGCTCCAAGTATTTTCTACATAACTGCAGTACAGTCATTAAAATCAGGAAATCTACTTTGGTACACTACCACAGATCTCATCCACATTTCACCCAGTGCTCCTCTAATAATGCAGAGGGATAGAGCCGAAGAAAACAGGTTGCATTTACTTGTCATAACCCTTTAGTCTTCCTCAATCTGCAAAAGTTCCTAGTCTTTCCTTGACTTTTGTAACGTTGACAGTTTTAAAGATTTCCAGAAGTTATTAATATTTCATAGAACATCCCTCAGTTTGGGTTTGTGTGATGTTTTCTCATGAATGGATTCAGGTTTACCTTGGTTTTTACTTTTATTTTGGAGAGGAGGAGCTATTACTGAAGCAATGCTATAATGTTCCCACTCCATCCTAGCAGGTGGTTGTGTTGTAGTAACTTTGATCACCTGTCTCTCCTTGGATTCTCCTTCTCTTTTTACATTTAAGAAGTATTTTGTGGGCTGGGCACGGTGGCTCATGCCTGTAATCCCAGCACTCTGGGAGGCCGAGGCGGGCGGATCACGAGGTCAGGAGACTGAGATCATCCTAGCTAACATGGTGAAACCCCGTCTCTACTAAAAATACAAAAAAATTAGCCAGGCGTGGTGGCGGGCGCCTGTAGTCCCAGCTACTCAGGAGGCTGAGGCAGGAGAAAGGCGTGAACCTGGGAGGCAGAGCTTGCAGTGAGCCGAGATCATGCCACTGCACTCCACCCTGGGCAGCAGAGCGAGACTCTGTCTCAAAAAAAAAAAAGTATTTTGTGGAACAATACCCTGACTATGTAAATATCCTATTCTTTATCAAACTTTTGCCCACTAATATATCATTCTTAAAAATGTCTCGCCTAATGGGCCAGGACTTCATGTCTAAAACACCAAAAGCAATGGCAACAAAAGCCAAAATTGAGAAATGGGATCTAATTAAACTAAAGAGCTTCTGCACAGCAAGAGAAACTACCATCAGAGTGAACAGGCAGCCTACAGAATGGGAGAAAATTTGTGCAATCTACCCATCTGACAAAGGGCTAATACCCAGAATCTACAAAAAACTTAAACAAACTTACAAGAAAAAATTAAACAAACCCATCAAAAAGTGGGCAAAGGAGATGAACAGACACTTCTCAAAAGAAGACATTTATGCAGCCAACAGACACATGAAAAAATGCTCATCATCACTGGCCATCAGAGAAATGCAAATCAAAACCACAGTGAGATACCATCTCACATCAGTTAGAATGGTGGTCATTAAAAAGTCAGGAAACAACAGGTGCTGGAGAGGATGTGGAGCAATAGGAACACTTTTACACTATTGGTGGGAGTGTAAACTAGTTCAACCATTGTGGAAGAGGAAGACAGTGTGGTGATTCCTCAAGGATCTAGAACTAGAAATACCATTTGACCCAGCAATCCCATTACTGGGTATATATCCAAGGATTATAAATCATGCTGCTATAAAGACACATGCACACGTATGTTTATTGCAGCACTATTCACAATAGCAAAGACTTGGAACCAACCCAAATGTCCATCAGTGATAGACTGGATTAAGAAAATGTGGCACATATACACCATGGAATACTATGCAGCCATAAAAAAGGATGAGTTCATGTCCTTTGTAGGGACGTGGATGAAGCTGGAAACCATTCTGAGAAAACTATTGCAAGGACAGAAAACCAAACACCGCATGTTCTCACTCATAGGTGGGAATAGAACAATGAGAACACTTGGACACAGGGTGGGGAACACCACACACCGGGGCCTGTTGTGGGGTGAGGGGGGGTGGGGAGAGATAGCATTAGGAGATATACCTAATGTAAATGACGAATTAATGGTTGCAGCACACCAACATGGCACATGTATACATATGTAACAAACCTGCATGTTGTGCACATGTACCTTAGAACTTAAAGTATAATAATAATTAAAAAAAAGAAAAAAAAAGTCTTGCCTAAATTAATTATAACTATAATAATTGCCAAATGATTTTTTAAATCCAAGCCTTTCTTCCACATTTATTTGTTGGCATTCTAGTGAAGTTAGAACATTCTCACTTGTTCCTATATATTTATAGTAACATGGACTCACAGAATTCAGTGAGTTATGATCTATTACACTATCTTTATTCTGATGCTAAAACTGTCCCAGGTTTCAGGTTTCAGGCCAAGGTGCTTGGGCAGGGCAACCACCTCCAAGCTGGCTCCTGTGTGCTTTTGATATGTCCCCATCATTCTTTGAGCACTGCCTTACTTTGTGACACAAAAAAATATTTCAGGCTCAACTTGTATTTCCCCATCCCCAGGCCCAGATTCAGCCATTTCTCCAGGGAGCCCTGGCTCCTTTTAGTGAAAAATGTCAGTTAGAAACCAAGGCCTGGGTAACAGGTGTGCTCACTGCCATTGGGTATCGCTGCTCCCATGCATGCCCATGGGCACAGCTAGAAAATAAATGTAACCTAAAGGCCCAAGGGAGCTTATTTGCTCTTTCCCTCATGTGAAAACACAGCAAGAAAATACTGTGTGTGACCAGGAAATGGGCTCTTCCTGACACTGAATCTGCCAGCACCTTGATCTTGGATTTCCCAGTCCCCAGAACTGTGAGAAATAAGTTTCTGTTGTTTATAAGCCACCCAGTCTATGGTATTTTGCTGTAGCAGCCTGAATGGACCACAGCGTCCAAAGTCTTGCTCTCACAAAGCAGGCAAGCCTCAATATCTGTAAAATCTCCTAGGATCCTGGTCTATCTTTCCTTCATAACCCAGAACCCAGGGCTGTGGTACAGGGCAGAGGATGGGGGTGGGGTGGGTATTCTGTCTCTAAGTGGTCCTTCTTCTCTTCACATTTTAGTCTGGAAACTCATAGTTCTAGCTGATTGCATCATCCTTGCCATACTCTGTGCATATGCTTCTAGCTTGTGGCTTCATAGATGGATTTTCAGAGTCCCTGGGTCCCAGGGAGCCTGAGAACTAGTCCTGCACCTTGCACAATTCCCTTCCAGCTCCCAGAACCCATCTTCTAGAATGGGGGCCTAGCGCCCAGGGACCTATTTGTTCTAGAGAATTCTCCCATTGAAAAATCCAAAAAGGATGTATATTTTTAATAGCAATAGTCCATCTTTCCCTACGTTAATCTCTAATGGATAGACAGTGTAGCATGTACCTTTCTAGGTTTGTGGAAGTGACAAGATCTGTTCTCTTCAGCTAGTTTTGCATTTCGGAGCCTTTTCCTTTCCCTACCTGTGAAACCACAGCTTTCTAAAAGCACCATTGTTATTCCTCCCTTGACTGCTCTTCCCAGCTTCCATCTCCAGAAGCACCTGTCCACCTAGGTAACACAAAACCACATATAAATTATCTGGTTCCTACCATCTACTGCAGGAGGCTGGCATGGGGTGATAAAGACCCATGGTACACATGGAGCAGCAGTTCATGGGGAAGCTGATCAGAAGTCAGGCTCGGTCCATTTCAGATTTCATCTTCTGCTTTTTAGAAATTCCTGCAGGGTTCCATACATGATGGAAGTTTAATAACACTGTCAAGCTAACTAGCAGTGATTTCTAGTTTCCCATTAAAAGTCACTACAAAGGCCTAAAATTCTGGACATTAGAGAGCTTTCACTTTATCAAGGTGGGAGAGGCATGTAATAAATATCTCCAGACCCGCAACATAACATGACACTAGTTATTAAGGCACAAGGAACCAATATTCATGAAATAGTCCCTTCTCCATTAATAATAGTTACAAAATGACATAGCCCACCTCTGTGCTGTGCTGCAAATTTATACTCTTCATTTAAGAATAATGAATAAATGAACTTGAGCTGGATCTATTTTTGGTGTAGAGGAGTAAGATCTTTCCAACCATCATTTCAGACATGAACCCATACTCAGTCAAGGCCACCCTTTCTAGTCTAGGGATTCTTAACTTTCGGGGGTTACAAGTCATTCTGAGAAAGTGATAAGGCTTACAAACCCCTCTACCTCTGAGTGGGTAGAGATGCAGAAAAATACACATCTGTACAAAAACAGAATTATGCATATAATTTCATGGAGTGCAATCACTTAAGCCTCTCCATGAAACCACAGGTGAAGAACTGGTCTTAGACTAGTGCTTCTCAAATTTCAACATGCCAGTGAATCACTAATCCTGCTTTCAGTGGCAAGGTTGTAGAACATGGGTCAATACACTCTTTGTACAGGGACAAATGGTAATATTTTAGGCTTTGTGTGCCACACAGCATCTGTTACAACTTCTCAACTCTACCACTGTAACAGAAAGCAGCCATTGACAATACGTAACAAATGGACATGACTGTGTTCCCATAAAACTTTATCTACAAAAACATGAGGTGGGTTGCATTTGACCCCAGGGCTATACTAAAAGGTATCACTTTAAAGCCAGCATAAGGAATCTAATAGCAAACCACAAAACTAAATTCAGCTCTGAGTTTTATTAAGGGTTCACATGTATTTTTACCACAAGTTTATCATATTCACTTTGTTATTTTCTTAACCAGCAATTCTGCTTATGACATTTTTTCCTACTGAACAATTTGTCGTGAACAAGCCATTGTTCCATTTTCTAGCCGACACGGTGAGTGTCAGAATAATTCCACATTATAAACATTTCCTGAAAGCCCCTTTGTGGCCTAGTTTTCTAACTCACAGCACAGTTCTATTAATTGACAGCTGACCACACACCAGACATAAAAGCAAAACACATTCTTTCACATTCCCCAGTGGCCCATTTCTCTTCTGGAGGCTGCTGTCATTGCTGGAACAAGGCTGGCAGCTGTCACACCCAAGCCAGTAGTCACAAGGGCTTTGTTTCCCTGGAGACTTGTTTTCACAAAAGTTAGGACCTGCAAGAGGCTCTTCTCTGGCCTCTCTCTTCCTTCATGGCAAAAAGTCAAATGCTTGACTATTGAGCACCTTCATGAGTGAGTTTCTGTCTCTTCCCGTGTAGTAGTCTATTTTTACGCTGCTGATAAAGACATACCTGAGACTGGGCAATTTCCCAAAAGAAAGATGTTTAATGGACTCACAGTTCCACATGGCTGGGGAGGCCTCACAATCATGGTGGAAGGCAAGGAGGAGCAAGTCACATCTTACGTGGATAGCAGCAGGCAAAGGGAGAGCTGGTGCAGAGAAACTCCCATTTTTAAAACCATCAGATCTCAGAAGACCCATTCACTATCACAAGAACAGCATGGGAAAGACCCACCCTCATAATTCAGTCATCTCCTATCAGGTCCCTCTGACAACATGCGGAAATTATGGGAGCTACAAGATGAGATTTGGGTGGGGACACAGAGCCAAACCACATCATCCTGTTTCATGACTGGTTCTGGTAACCTCTCCATTCACAGCAACCTGACTCTACAGAATGGAAGTGGTTTAAATGTGTTTTCCTTCCAAGTGTCTTGCATTTTAAAGTTCAGAGCTAGCCAGTTATTTGACAACCTGCTTTGTAGGAAGGATTTTAGAAGGCCAGGTATGTGCCAAGAGCACCTGAACAACTGTTGCTGAATGACTGAGAAAACTATTTTCTTTTCAACTCATGCACACGCTACAGAAAAGCCATCTCTCACTAGAAATGACTACAGCCAATGGTGTGTTTCTAGCCAGTTTCACTGGTTTCTTAGGCCTCACTAAATTAGATATTAACATTCTTCAGGATTGTTGGCCATTGTTTAAAAATCTATAGCAATAACTGTTGTTTTAAAACAGTATGTCAGTTCCTCAAAAAATTAAAAATAAAATCACCCTATCATCCAGCAATTCCACCTCTGAGTATTTACCCGAAAAAAACTGAAAGCAGGGTCTCGATGAGATATTTCTACATCCATGTTCATGGCAACATTATTTACAATAGCTAAAACATGGGAAAATACCCAAAAGCCCATAGACAGATGAATGGCAAAGCAAAATATGGTATGTCCATACAATGGAATATTATTCAGCCTTAAAACAGCAGGAAATTCTGACACGTTACAACATGGATGAATTTTGAGGACATTATGTTCAGTGAAATAAGCCAGTCACAAAAAGACAAATACTATGTGATTCCACTTACATGAGGTACTTACAGTAGTCAAAATTATAAAGACAGAAAGAATTAATAGAATCATGGTTGCCAGGGAATGGGGAAGGAGGACTTATTATTTAATGGACATAGAGTTTAAGTTTTACAAGATGAAAAGAGTTACAAAGATGGATGGAAGTTATGGTTGTACAACACTGTGAATGTATTTACCGCCACTGAACTGTATATTTAAAAATGGTTGAAATGCTCAATTTTATGTTATGTGTATTTTACCACAGTCAAAATAAATAAATAAGCAAATAAGGAGAATGAGAGAAAAGAAAAAGAGGGAGAAAAAGAGAGAGAAAGAAAGAAAGAAAGAAAGGAAAGAAGAAAGAAAGAAAGAAAGAAAGAAAGAAAGAAAGAAAGAAAGAAAGAAGAGAAAAAGAAGGAAGGGAGGAAGAGAGGCAGGAAGGAAAGACGGAAGGAAGGAAGGAAGGAAGGAAGGAAGGTAGGAAGGGAGGAAGGAAGGGAGGGAGGGAGGGAGGGAGAGGGGAGGGGAGGGGAGGGCATGCCCCATAGTATCTAGGAATCTAAAAAGCTCAAAGTTTAAAACTCTACAGAGCACAAATGATAATAATCATTTTGTATGAAAGCCAAAGTCAAATTCATGAGCAAATATCTTTTATAAAATCTCACACAACAAACCTGAGAGGAGTTATGAGTAACAGACTATTGGAAAATCATAAAAGCAATACCTTACCACTATCCTTCACCTTGGCAAAAGAAAACCATCCATTATGTCAATCTGGTGGGAAAAGCCACGCTGGCTCTGGTGGGTTTTATGTGCTTGTTGGCATTATTGTTTGTGTGTAAGAAACATGTTCAGGACTGCAGAATATTTACAGTAGCATTTTTTTTAATCTAAAAGCTAAGCTTTTAGCACAAACAGGCCAACAAATTATTCATCTTGTGTCTACCCAATGACTGGGGTTTAGGAGAGAATAAGTGTAACCATAGCATGGGTCGGTAGGTCATACGTGCTTAAAACCTGTATCTCTAATGAGGGCAGTAAGATGCAATGAAACTTGATTTATCAAGGGAAGGTGCAAAATGCATTTTAACCTAGTTTTAAAAGGCTCTGATGACCTTTAGATATTCACAATGGCCTTATTAAAAAAAAAAAAGGCATTTATTCACTTACTCGCCCCAGTGATTAACGACTTATGGAGGGCAACTAACAAAGAGCCTATTTCATTCATTTTATTCCTTCCGTTCCTCCGGAGGACCATAAGTGAACATGAGGGCTGAAAACCTTGGTGCCACTGTAGGATTATTATATAAGTGTGGAGGCTGAGTTAGGATGATTTTATTTTGTTGGTGGGTGGTGGGTTTTTTGTTTGTTTTTACAGACAGGATCTCACTCTGTTGCCCAGGCTGGAGTGCAGTGGCCTGATCATAGCTCACTGCAGCCTTAAACTCCTGGGCTCAAGCTATCCTCCCCCATCAGCCTCCCAAAGCAATGGGATAATAGGCGTGAGCCACTGCACCCACCCAAGACGATTTTCTTATTCACTTGTGGAGGTGACAGTTTCGGCTGTGCTGTGTAAGAACAGCAATGCTAGGGATCTCAAATAAAACCTCATTAAACAATGAAGTCCACTCAGAGTGCCAGACCTCTCGCCAAGCCCACACATCAGCCCCAGCCAGCTGGGCACGCAGAGCAAACCACTCAGGCCGCCGCTGCTCGAACTGACTCAGCCACCTGGGAGCTTTTGTGCTAGGAAACCATCAGTCTCTCTCCTAGTTAGGTGCTGAAGTTTGAAATTTATAGCCAAAACAGTTGCTTCCCTTAAAGCAGGTTTGGAAAGTTTTTATAACGTTTCATTTTAAAATGGTGGATACATTTGTACTTTAAGACATCGAAGGGTTTATGTGAAGTCAATTTTCCTCCAAAACAAGGCTACAGATTACTGCCCTATAATGCACTTGCAATCTTCATTCTTCAAGGAACTGACCTCCCATAGCAGAGGCAGCCCAAATAACAGTACTCCTCATTGAAACCCTCCTCTCAGGAATCACTTTTGTTTGATGAACCTGACCATAAGTCTGTTCAAAAATTTAGTCAATGCACACTGCTACAGTCTCAATGTTTGTGTCTCCCCAAAATGCATATGTTGAAACCTAATCACCAATGTGAAGGTATTAAGAGGTGGGGCTTTGTGTGTGTTGGCGCGGGGGTGGTGATGAGGACTCAGCCCTCCTGAATGGGGTTAGTGCCCTTATAAAATAAGTCCAAGAGAGCTCACTTATCTCGTTCCACCATGTGAGGACACAGCAGATGCCCTTTATGAACCAGAAAATGGGCTCTCACAAGACACCAAATCTGCCTTGATCTTGGACTTCCCAGCCTCCAGAACTGTGAGCAACAAATTTCTGTTGTTATAAGCCACCCAGTCTATGGTATTTTATTATAGCAGCCTGAAAGGACAAAGATACACACTTCATAATTCTCAACCCAATCAGTCTCTCTTGTTCTTGCCTTTTCCTCAATCTTTTCTTTCTTTTTTAATAAAAAAAAAATCCCCAAAACTATCTTTGGGGAGCTTCCAAGGTGTCATGTAATAAAAACTCAAAGGTACAACAGTCTCTTATTACCAAATAATAGGCCCCTTTCTCATCTCCCTCTACTCACTGTCCCTGTGCAATCTCATCTCATTCAATCTCATCGCTACATTGAGCCTCTGTTCATGTTGCTTCTGCTGCCAAGAGTTTCTTCTCTACCTCCCTGACCTGGACAATTCGTTGTCTTACAGGTTGAGATAAGAGGAAAAGTGGTCCCCAACTCACAGATGCACACTCGTTGAGCACCTACTCCTTCCTTTCCCTGCAACACTCTTCTCCTGAGTGATTCCTTACTAAATGTTTGCTAGGGTGTAAGCTCCACGAGTACTTGCTGCCACCAACTCAACACTGAGCAAACACCTGGCACCAGACAGGTATTCTGTACATTCTGGAAAATTCATAGAAACATTTATGAAAGAAGCACCAGACATAGAAATATTAATACTGCTCTCCTTACCTTCATTAGTAAGAAAGCCAGACAGACAACGCAATGCACTGTTATCTAGAAGCACTAAACAGCCTGCAGAGAAAGCTTTGCTTGAGCTGTGGAGACTCCAGAGCTTGGAAATCCACTAGTCTGGATTTGAGTCTCAATTCTTATCACCAATTAGTAATGTAGCCTTATGCAAGTTAACCTTACTGAGTATCTGCTTCTTCATCTGTAACTCAGGGACGATCATACCTCTATCAAAATATTGTTGTGAAGATTAAACGGGGGTAAGTAGCAAGGTATCCAGCCCAGTAGTGCACATAGTAGCTGCTCAGCAAACACTGGTACTCCTTCCCCATACTCACAGTCTCACCTCACTATTCGGAGCAACTGTAACATTGCCACCAAGAAAACAGAACTTTCAGAAATAAATAAAAAGAAAGAAGTGGAGAGAAAAACACACAAAAAAAGAGGTACCAGAGTAACATTTAAAAGCAAAAATACATCTAACAGGGCAGCAAAGCTTTAACACACAAGCAAACTGGGGCTTTGAGAAATGTGCTATTTCTATTTGCACGGGCCTGCTTTTGTGGGCAACTTGAAACTTTCATTGCACAATGCCATAAAACACAGCTCTGCTCTAAAAAAAGGTTTGGTATTATTACAGTCAGAGCTGGTCAAACAGTGGCAAAAATCTCTCAGCTCAGAAAAAATTCCCGCAAGTGTCCTTGAATCTGTTAACTATGCAGAGGTGGTTTTTGAATCAAGAAAAAATAGAGGCATTGCATATCCTGCCCCTAGGCTTACTCTCAAAATCACTACCAAAACCATGGTGTAAACATTTATTTTTCTTAAAACACACCTCAGAGAAAGCAAGCCACCAACAGTGATACAATTTGAAGCTTAAAACTACTAAACATTGACAATAGTCATGCGTTTGAGATCACTCCTTGGGTTTCTCACAGGCGTCTCAAAGCTAAGATTTCCAAAATGGAATTCCCGGTCTCCCTCCCATCCACTTCCCAAACCCGCTCTACCCACAGTCCTCCCCTTCAGTCAATGGCCTGGCCTTCACACCTACTCTTCCCTCTGCTTGGAATCTCTTCTCTCAAATGCTGATGTATTTTTCCTTTTCACCTCCTTCAAGTCTGAGCTCAAATATCACTTTCTTCAGAAGGTCTTCCTTGACTGCCTTTTTACACATTGCAAGCTCTCACAACACTCACGCTTCCCTTTCTGTGATTATTTTTCTCCAGATGCAGATCATCTTCTAACACCTTATGTAATCTACCCATCTGATTTTACTTGGAGTCACCTGCTATCTCCCCAGAACATAAGCCCTGCTGTGTGTTTCATTTGGGACTGCATTCCCAGCATCTAGAACTGTGCCTGGCACACAGTAGACATCTGATTTCAAAAGTGCCTCTGGGCTCCTCTCACATCAGCTAACTAAAACCCTATGAGGTAGCAGAAGAGTGGGCTCTTACTAACTATGCCCTGTCTCTCCCTCTCCCTCTCTCTCTGACCCACCACAACAGCTAAAGTTTTCTAGCTTTCTCAATATTTTTGCAAGATATCAGTGCTTCCACAATTTTTCTAACCATTAGTAATTATGCCACACTTTTGAACGATTCCATAGCCTAAAAGAGAAGCTCTAAGCTTATATGTCAAATATAGTCAAAGAAAAAACATTCAATACCACCCTGCTACCATCACCTTCCCCCAGATAAAACCAGAAGTCAGTAACAGAATAGCAAGCAACATCCGTATGCTTACCACACACAGCCCCCTAGACTGTACGTGGCCTCAGCCTAACACAGTTACCTTCCTAAGTAGTATTTGCAGAGAGGCTTCGGAAGGAACTATGTGTAGGTCTATGCAGGGTTAAGGGTCCAACAGGGCCCCCAGAGACCAGCACCTGTGAAAAGCCCCTACTGACCTCAGGATGGAGGGGGCAAGACAGCAGCTGTCATCAGAAGCAGTGAAAGTTTGGAGCCACAGAAGAGGCCTGCCCGGCAGGAGCTGATGTACAGATGGGGACAATGGGCTGAGGCAGGGAGGAGGAAAGTACTCAGAATTCTCCATCTTGTCCTTCAGTCTCCTGCCAGTGGCCTAACCCAACATGAAGCCAGAGGGTAAGAGAGCCAGGACACAGCCCACAGAGGTCTCAAAAGGCTGGAGAATGATCCACAGGGATGCAGAATCTCCAGCACAAACCAATAGCCCATGGAGATCCTGGACTCTGCACCAGCCCAGGGAAGAACAGGGAAGGGGAGCCTGGAGAGGGTCTTTGAGCATTCCCTACTTTCCCGTCACTGTCAGCTGTGAATCCCCCGGGACTTGGGAGCCAAGTCTGTGTCAACCCGCGCTATGACTCCCTGCCTCCTCTCTCTCGCTCCACTGAGGGGAGATGGGTGGAGAAACGGGAGAGTACTGCCCTGTGGGGGCTTTACCAGCTCATAACCTGAGTACTAATCCTTTGTCTGGGGCAAATGGTCTCCAGTACACAACACATAAAAACCAAGACCCAATCACTATGTGGCACGGCCAGAAATTTTCCTTTTTAGAAAATCTACATTTTTGCTACCTTGAAGTTAACCCTGAGGAATTTCCCTGGACCCATAATTACTTTTGAGAACTTGGCTCCCTTTTCTAAAATTATGTCAAAACTGTCACAAGTGGCCAATCCCTGAGCAATTACAACGAATACCTACAAAGCTTTAGGTGTCATTAGCACCTCTTTCCCCCAACAGCCACACGAAGGGGATTGAAGTGGCCACTGAGCTAATGCCAAACCCTGTGCACTGTTCCAAAATATGCAGAAAGAAATTTCAAAATCTAACCCAAATAGAAAATGCTTAAAACTATGGTTTTAGATCATCCAAAACAAAATGGATCTCTCCTCTATCAATTAGTCTGAAAGCATGCAATTATATGGACTGAATCCTCATTGAATGAGTGTTGTTGCTGTTGTTGTTTTGGTTTGGATTGGGTTTTTTTTTTTTAAGAGAAGGGGTCTCACTATGTCGCCCAAGCTGGTCTTGAACTCCTGGCCTCAAACCATCCTCCCACCTCAGCCTCCCAAACTGCTGGGACTACAGGTTTGAGCCACCATGTCCTGACATCATCAAATGAGTTTGAAGAGCACCTGGCTTTTGGGTTAAGTTCTATCAAGTACTATGTGACCTGAGGCAATTCTCATTCTCAGTGCTTACTGCCTATCTCTAAGATTTCTAAATATGGTTCCTCTTCATCCAAACCTGGCAGGGACATATTGGGGTGAATTAGCCAATATTTTCTTCCTGTCTCTTTTAGAGCTTCTTCTTTCTCAATCCACCTAACTGTGGATTCTACCCAAGGCAATAACACAGTAGTGTTGAAAAGATACAAGTCTGGAATCAAATGGAAGACCTTCCGCTGACAAGCTGTTTGAACGTGGGCAAGTTATCTAACCTTGTTATTCTTCAATGCTGCTTGTCAGTAAAATGTGAACACTAAGAAAGCACGACCTCATACAGTTTCTGGCTGATAAAATGAGAAATGTGTGCAAAGCCCTTGACATATCATCTGGCACAGAATAACTCCTTGAATGCAGAATGCTATCATTATCATCATTACAATCCTCTCATTTTCCATATGTAGTTTTTAAGTGAAATTGATGATAGAACAAAATTTCTTTGAGCACTTGCTAGAATTATTCTATACCCTTAAAATAATTCTTTTCTACTCTTGAAAAGCAGAGTTAAAAATCACACATCGCTATTATGATCACCATCAAACTCAGTTAACAGTTCTAATCACTGATAAATTTCAAGTTACTGAGAGACAGACTCAAGCTCCATATACTTGATTAGAGCACAATAAATATTTACTAAGGGAATCTTGGAAAAAGGAGGATTTCAGTTTGGACCATTTGCTATGAAAAAGATATAAATTCAGGACAACAAAGTAAACCTGTATGTGAATGCTACCCCAAAAACAGGGAGGTTAAAATATAGACAATTTTATGGTTTCTCCAAACTGCTTCTTTGAGCTCAGGGAACGATGAGAGCTTACCCACCTCCTACCTTGCATCCTCCCCCTAAGCACTTCACCCTTAGAATGTGAGGTGTGCACATACTCAGGAAGCTCCATCCAGGCAGACATCATGCACCCCTGAATGGCTAGTGCAGCTCTGGGCACATGGGAATGCCCAATCATCATGTTTGCTTTGATACATGATTGGCTGTGTAGCCAATCAAATCAGAAAATCATGGCCACTCCCCAGGGTACCTACCACCAGGTGCATCAGTCAGCAACCTTTCTCTGTTTGGTCCTCGAGACCATCTGCTGATATCCACAATGATTAAAAAAAAAAAAAAAAATCTTATGATCTGACTCTGGTTGGTGCAAATCATTTGAGGTCTTACCTTTCTGACCCATCAGAAACAGACAGGCTGTACTCACCTCATCCCTCCCTCCCATCACTACTTTGTGTCAACATTTTAAATCAAACTTTATTTTTTTATTTTCATTTTTAAAATCAAACTTTAAATCACTGCAGTCCTTCACAAGGGTGTCCACTTTGCATAAACACTGCATCTATGCCATTTTGCTACCAGTAGTAGGTGTCCAGTAAGTGCTTACTGAAGAGAGGAGGGAGGACGGAAAAGAGGAGAAAACACTTACCCAAGCGCCTGAGCTGCCCCAGCCTCGGGGTGAGGCTACAGTGAAACATTCAGGAACTGTGCCCAGTGTTCTCCGTGCCTTATCTCATCCTTACAACAGCCCTATGGGAGGGTATCTTATTTGCCCATTTTCTACAGATGAGGAAATGGAGGTATACACAAGTTAAGTAACTACCTGAGTATCCCCCAGACAGTAAGTTTCAGAGCCAAGGTTTAAACTGAGACAATATAATCCAGACTGTCTGGACACCCAAATTCACCCAGGGCAACCTTAAAAGAGACAAGCATTAATATTTCCATTTATAGTTGAGAAAATTAAACTCAATTGCTTAAATAACCAGTAAGAAGTTATATGGCACTACAACCTCTACTTGGTCAATACCATAGGATACTAGAAAATAACAACCCCATCTGTTCTTACACAGTAGTACATGAACATAATAAATTTATTCTACAGGCTTTCTATCATCTTTCCAACCTCAACCTAGAAGTCTCATTGAAAATATAACAACGACATCTGCACAGCACCTTGTGGCTTATTAAAACAATTTGATCTATAATATCCTCCCTGTGACATATATAAGGCAAATGACGTCACCTACTGTCAAAGGCCAGGGTGCTCTCAGTGACAGGCAGCTCAGAGCCAGCCAGGGGGCACATCTGCTCTCAAAACACCCAGGAATATGACGAGGCCAGCAGCAATGGCAATTTTCAAAAACCGTGGCTTCTGGAAACAGTGGTTCCAAAGGAAAACATTCCAATATGATTATTTCTCCTCCAAACTAGAAACATAAGGACATAAGACAGAAGTAAAGACAATATTTGGCAAGTCTCAAGGGACTTACCCATTTGAGGAAAAGGCCTAGACATCTTCCTTTTCTCCCCTCACTATAGCTTTTTTAAAAACCTCTGGGCAACAAGAGGAGGAAAATGTTGGCTGATTGAAAATGTGTTTGTCACCAGGACATACCAATCTGTGTGCTGAACATACTCAAGAGTGTTGGGTAACAAATACTTTTGTATTTCCTGCCACAATAACAGCATCGCTCATACACTGATCTGTGTATATCATTGAAAGATATAAGACAGAGTCCTCAACAGACCACCCACTTCCCCCAAAACTCAAAAGAACATCTAGATTGTCAGTCTTCAAAGAGAAACTGATTTACAATCTTATTCAGCAAACATAATACCTCTGCAGTGAGTCTCACCTTAGCTGCACACTTCCATCACCTGGAGAGATTTAAAAAATTCCAGTGCTGTGGTTTGGCTTCCTGAGGTTCTGATTCAATTGTCTTGGGGGTGCTGCCTGGACATCAGGACTTTTAAAAGCTCTCCAGGTGACTCACTGAGCACACAAGGTTGAGACCCACAGCTACAGAAAGTAAGGCACACACCTGCCTGCTCCCCTAAAAAGTGCCTCACAGGTACTAATGGCCATGAAGAATTTCACAATGAAGAAGTATTCAATAACCATGGATTTAACATTTTCAGACACAATCTGCTCACTGCCTAATTAAGAAGCCCTTTTTATTGTTCTCCTGGTCTTCCTGACATTCTAATCACAACTTGGAAACCTAGATAAATACAAAAAGATCCATTTAAAAAGTGGTGACATCTATGTAGCACTTTGAAATGTATAAATACGTAAGATACGGCCGGGCGCGGTGGCTCACGCTTGTAATCCCAGCACTTTGGGAGGCCGAGGTGGGCGGATCACAAGGTCAGTAGATTGAGACCGCGGTGAAACCCCGTTTCTACTAAAAATACAAAAAAAAAAAAAAAAAAAAAAAATTAGCCGGGCGTGGTGGCGGGCACCTGTAGTCCCAGCTACTTGGAGAGGCTGAGGCAGGAGAATGGCGTGAACCCGGGAGGTGGAGCTTGCAGTGAGCCAAGATTGCGCCACTGCACTCCAGCCTGGGCGACAGAGCGAGACTCCGTGTCAAAAAAAAAAAAAAAATACGTAAGATACGATGTCACATGTAACTACTACAAGAACTGGGATAGGCAAGTTTATTAGTTTCCTTTTGCCACTGTAACAAATTACCACAAACTTAGCAGCTTAAAGCAACATGAATTGATTATCTTATAGGTCTGGAGCCCAGATGTCTGAATTGGTCTCCTCGTGCTAAAGCGAAGGTGTTAGCAGAGCTGTTTCTGGGGGCTCTAAAGGGAGAATCTGGTTCCTTGCCTTTTTTTCTTTTTTTTCTCTTTTTTTTTTTTTTGCAGACAGGTTGCCCAGGCTGGAGTGTAATGGTGCGGGATCACAGCTCACCGCAACCTCTGCCTCCCAGGTTCAAGCAATTCTCCTGCCTCAGCCTCCCGAGTAGCTGGGACTACAGGCACGTGCCACCACGCCCAGCTAATTTTTTTGTATTTTTAGTAGAGATGGGGTTTCACCATGTTGGCCAGGCTGGTCTTGAACTCCTGACCTCAGGTGATCTGCCAGCCTCGGCCTCCCAAAGTGCCAGGATTACAGGCTGAGCCACCACAAATGGACAGTTCCTTGCCTTTTTTAGCTGCCAGTGGCTGCCTGCATTCCCCAGCTCACGAGCCCTTTCCTCGCATTACTCGTTCTGTCACTATATCTCCTACTACTAACCTTGACTCTTCTACCTCTTTTTCAGAAAAACCCCTGTGATTACATTGGGCTCAACCAGATACTTCAGGATACACTCACCATTTCAAGATCCTTAACTTCATCACCTCCTTGAAGTCCCTTTTGCCATGTAAGGTAACATATTCACAAGTTCCAAGGATGAGGTTCCAAGGATGAGGACAAGGACTTCTCTGGGGTCCGTTATTCACCACGGAGTAAGGCAAACATCGCCACCCCTGTTGTGCCCATCCTCCCTGCCCACCTGCCCATTTTTCAACTAAGAAAACTCAGGCTCAGGATTGCCTGAGGTCCAGGGTTGACTTGCCCAGGTCCACATCTGGAAATGGGCCAAGCTGATACCTAATCTTACAACTCCAAGCCCCACGTTCTTTCTGCCACTGCTTATTGACTCCCCGTGATAAGGTGATGTTTGCAATATTTTTTTCTTTTCTAAGCTTCCACTATACAGTTAACAAGAAGTGTTTTTACTTTCCCTCAGTTATCTCTGCTTCTCAGCCAATGCATAACAAATGGAAACTAACCAAGCCTTTCCCTAAGGTTCAAAGGAACCAGAAAGCCCACCAAGGCAGGAATTCATTATACAGAATGCAATGTCACAACCATCTAAGAGATTGGTCACGCATGGAAGTATATGGGGGAAAAAAGCAAGCTCTCAGTTGTGAGAGTGCAAAATAATCTGAACTTGCTAAGACATACACAGCAACAGCCTTGAAGGAAATGCACAATAGGTAACATGGGTGTTTTCCATGTTCAACACAATCTATTCAAAATTACACAGGAAACCATCCTCTCGATGATTTTCCATAGTTCCTTCCCCTCTTCCTCTTTCTCAACTGAGCGAATTAAAGAGGGTTGGGAGGTGGTATTTGGAGCCTCAATTAGCCATCTTTTGAATGAGGTATTATTTAAGCTGGGGTAATCAGAAGGTAGTGACTACGATTTTCAGTTTTCTACTATGATGGTCATACTGCTATTGGTAACCTGGAATTTCCTCTCTCTCTCCTTTCACTAGCACATCAGGGGGAAAAGAACCCAGTGCTGAATCATGGCCACTTTACCAATGAGAGAAGTAAACAAGCCAAGCAAAGCTCGCTGCCAAGCTTATATTTCGCCTATGTCTGTGTTCAACCTGACGTGAAAATAGCAGGTGGAAAAAAATCAATGTCACATCAAAATGCTACTGGTATAATAGCAGCAAGTTACATGATTTTCCTGAACTACAGATAACTCACAGACTGTCTCAAATACTATAAAATACCAGCAATAGGGCTTTTAAAGGTCATATGGAAGAATTCAAACAACCTAAATATTATATTTTAAATAAGCTAATGGTAGTGGGGAGAGGGAGCTGCTGGCTTGTGTTCATGCCAAAGCTGTGCTCTGAAGCTATTATCTTACACAATTATAACCAGTGGGAGGAAGGATTTGAAGGACAGCAAGATTCCCCAATATCTAAGAAAGAGTCAATTGTGGTCACTAATTCAGAAAAGTAAAACAATGCATTTTGTAAAGCTTTTCAATAAGGATGTCATTGTAAGAGAATTCTGGTTTACCAGGAGTCAACCTTAAAAGTTTAATAAAATCAGGAAGTTTTGGTTCATGTAATTCATTATTTTGATGATATCATAGTGATGGCAGAAGCGGCCTGTCTGGAGCAGCCACTGCAGGGACACCAGCTGTAGCGGGGGAGGCACGGCCAGGACTGTGCGCTCCATAGCCCATACTTAGGGGTTCCCCGAGCCAGGACTGTGACACCCCCTTTGGGGCTCTGCAGTTCCTGGCATCTCCAACCTTCTGGGTGCCACCGTGTTCTCATCCAGAAGGTTGGAGATGCCCGCAGTAGAAGCCACGTGCAGTACATCTGGTGCAGCTGCAACTTTGCATGGAGCCAGCACCTGTGCCAGCCCTAGAGCTGCCTGCCCCGCCGTAGCCCCCGGTGTGCCTGGCTGTGCACAGTGGCTGGACCCCACACTCATTCACCACACAACCTCATCACTCCATGTCTGGCTCGCCTTTGGCAGTTGTGGGATCTGGGCTGGTAGCATGAACTGAGTGCAGCTAGCCAGGCCAAGTGGACAGAATGAGCCCAGCAGGTACGAGCAATACCCAGGCAGAAGGTGCCATTGGCCACAGAGGTTTCCGGCTGGTGACTCCCAAAGGATCCCGTGACAAAAGCCTCAAAAATAAACTCAGTAAACTGAAAGAGAGTACACCTGCTAAGTACTCACTACTCCACATACTTTAATCTGACCACGCCATATTTCCCCACAACCAGGTACTTAAAGGACTCTGTGTTCTAGTCCTGACTCTGACACTAACTCACTAGCCTAGTCACATGATTTCTCTGGGTGTCAGGGTTCTCATCTGCAAGGGGAGAGGGCTGGATGAGATGACCTTCGAAGGTCTTTTCCAACTCTGACTCTAAAAGCTTCTAAAAGATCCATTAACAAAATTCACTGGCTGATTTCTATCTGAAATGAGATTCTAATTGAGTTGGTGAGTAAAGTGATGACAATGAAGTCAATGTCGAAGACTCTTGAAAACTAAATGCTGGAGAACAAACATAAGCTGGAAAACGACACGGGGAAATACACAGTGGCTTCCTGTCCCGGGAACACTACAAGGCTGGGGATCCCAAGAGTTAATTTTAAAGATGCCTGTTGGGAACTCATCTGCCACAGCACCTACTTCTTTCATGTCAGCTCTAGCACTCAGGGCCCCCTGCGCATAGACACAGAAAGGATGGAAGGGGATGGGAAGACAGTCTTGAGATGCAAATCCCATATAAAGAGTCATAGCTAGGACCCTTCTAGCCACCAAGGACTCAGCATCACCTTCCAGGTCACTCGGATCCAAGCATGGCTATTCCTGGGAGTTGATAACTGGAGTGTTTAGATCTGATACCCCTTCTTTCTGCTGTCCTTACTCATTCCACATCCTTACTAGAGGTGAGGAGTTGGGGGAGGGGTGGTCGAACAATCTTTTGTACTTTTGAGGGTCTGCAAAGTTAGGCACAGAAAATGAAAAGTGGATTCACAGGGCTGCTGACGTCTCCTGGGATTCAGTTCCCCGAAAAGCTAGCTCCATGTAACAAACGTGCTCACTAAAGTGGGAGAGCCCAGGAAAAAAGCGACAGGAAAATTGAGGACTAGCTAGAAAGCTCATCTTCAAAAAGCCGTAATTATCACAATAGTGTCACCTAAGCATTATTTACAAGCATCTGTACACACAATCCCTCCTCTTCTAACAGCCCTCATTTAGATACAGAGCTATTACCCAGGGCAACATTTCAAATTAATTAAGTAGTAAAACAAGGAGAAACCAGCATTATTCAATCAAAACTCTAGAGTGAATATAGTTAAAATACAGGCAGGGGAACAGGCATAAAAGACACGGAATCTCACTTTTTACTTTGTGCTGATAATTCCTACCCTGACTTGCATTATACGTCAGGGTTCAAGCTGTCTCCATTATCCCCAACACTGTAACACTTTTCTATTTTGCAGATGAGAAAACTGAGACTTAAGGAAATTAAATGATCTGTCCAAAGTCAATTCATGTCAAAAGCCCAGATCTTCAACGCCTGCTCCGGGAACCACACACTATGCCCACATGATTTTATTTTCATGGTGAAACTGAAATAATTTTTATACTAAAAGCTGTCAAATATTTTGCCTTGGAATTGCTTTAGAACTTTTAGGGCCTCAGAATAGTCTAGTTTGAATCCTGGCAGAATGAAGCAAATTTTCAAAAGCCATAAAAATGGCTTTTTCTCTTCAAACAGCAACAGGAAAGAGAACGTTCCCCACAGTCTATTGTTATTGCTATAATTTTTCTTCAAACCTACTGTTACTTCCTTTAAATGAGCACACCTTCCATCTCATGGCCGTGTTCTGATGATACAGGGACACAAAAGTAGCAAATAACACAAGTTCCATATCCTTCAGGGATTCGCCAGTGATTAAAAACAAAAAAACAAGAAAACAAAACTGTAGGCCTTTGGTCATTCTAGTTCCAGATAATAGCCTATCACAAAACATCTTTCAGCCTCAGTCCTGTTAATCAATAGTCATTTAAAGTAAATTTGTCATGGAAGTGTATAAACATCTACATTCAAGAGCATTTTCCAAAATAACACATTTGCCTTGTGATTATATAAATAATCAGACAACTAAAACAATAACAGCAGGAGCAAAAAACAACTCTAGTCAATCTGAGGTAGTGGGGATGGGTTTAGCTTTATGTTTGGATCTCCTCTGCTATAATCAACTAAAATAAATGAAGCAGAGCCACCCCAGCAGGGGCTGAAAAGGACAATTGTCTGTCTTTCTGAAATCTCCCTCTGCAGCCACATGCAAACCCTCTACCCCAATTTCCAGGACCAGCCCTAAACTTTGTAGAGACATTTAGGTAGTTTGGTATAACTCTCTGGGACTCCACCCAGGTCCCACTGACTGTGGGCTCGGCTGTGACCTCCTGCCCAGAGCTCTGTGACATTGAGTGCTTTCTTGGTTCCTTAGCTCTTTGAATCTGACACTTGTTAGACTCCAGCCAGCCCCTCCCTCCCTCAAGCCCTCTGGACCTATCTCCCCTGGAACCGTATACCCTAGGATGAAGAATCTGCCCCTGAGATCCAGCCACTTGTTAGATTCCTGCCAGCCCTTCCCTCCCCCAAGCTTTCTGGACTTATCTCCCCGGCAACCGTATACCCTAGGATGAGGAATCTGCCCCTAAGATCCAGCCACCTCTAGAAATATTTCCCCCGATACCTTCTCCCTAGACTTCACATCCCAACCTATCACCCCGAAGGATGTCCTGGGCCCCAACTCTACTGCAGCCCCTCCACTTCCCCCAGTGGTTGACTTCCACTCAGGGCTCCCACCAAGCCAGTCCACAGTACTCCTTCCTCGGTCTGGCCTTGTTCTTACTGAAATCCTGCATCCTAGCCTAAAACTTCTGTATTCCATGGAGACGAAGCTGGAGAGTGGCCATCCTCATCATCACCCCTGGCTATTTACTTGAGGTCTGCCAGCAGTTTGCATTCAGCAGCCTATTAATTGCCTTGCAGACATCATGATGCAGCAAATTTCACTATTTTCACAAAAACAGAGATCCTTTTTAATAAGAAATGTGCTTAAGTTCGGTCAGCAAGCCTGAGACAAAACAAAAACTAAATTTGGGGTCCCCTGGCTTTGTTCTTACTGTATAAATCATATTTGGGGAAACTCCATGTTTCTTACGCACCGGGTGATGTCAATATCCAATTACAGGAGGGTGAAGGACACCCTTTCTAACCCACATGGGCCCATCTGATGTCCCTCAGCCATGACTCCGTATTATAGACGAGGGCTGGTGGTTTCCTACAAGTCATCACCACCATTCAGATGCCACTGTGCACTTGTTCCACCTCGCAGACTGGGACAAGCATGCACTTGCTCAAATTCCCACCTCGGTACTTCTGACCAAACCAATTGTTTCAAATAAAATTGGAAGGACTTTTGTCCTTCCCACGGGTACCATCAAAGCCCCTCGGTTTCAGGCTTAGTTGACTGAAGTGAAACAGGCAACAGGGCGTAAGAGGGCTATTGTGGCGCAAATTCAAACTTGACATGCTTCAGAAACGTCATGTCAGTTTCACACACTGTTCCCGGGGCTCCCAACACATGCGTCAGAGACATAATTGCAAGGCAAGGGTTCCGGAGAGTCAGGGAGCTGCATTCCCATGCAGAGCAGGAGATGCTGCCCTTGAAGAAGGGCCTGGAAGCTACAGAGCAAAGGAGCATCGCCCACCTGTGTGGGGCAAGGGAATGGGTTGAGTTGTGTCTCCCAAAAAGATAGGTTGAAATCCTGACACCTAGGCCAGGCACGGTGGCTCATGCCTGCAATCCTAGCAGTTTGGGAGGCCGAGGCGGGCAGATCACTTGAAGTCAGGAGTTCGAGACCAGACTGGCCAACATGGCAAAATCCCATCTCTACTAAAAATACAAAAAATTAGCCAGGCGTGGTGGCAGGCGCCTGTAATCCCAGCTACTCAGGAGACTGAGGCAGAAGAATGGCTTGAATCCAGGAGGTGGAGGCTGCAGTGAGCCGAGATTACACTACTGCACTCCAGCCTGGGCAACAGAGACTCCAGCTCAAAGAAAAAAGAAAAGAAAAGAAAAGAAATCCTGACCCCTAGTAACTCAGAATGTAGCCTTATTTGGAAAACGGGTCACTGCAGATGTCATTAGTTAAGATGAGGTTATACTGGAGTAGGGTGGGCCCTTAATCCAACATGACTAGTGTCCTTTAATACAGAAAAGACTCACAAGGAGAGACAGCCATGTGATGACAGGAGCCGAAAGCCAGGAATGCCAAGGACTGCTGACAGCACGAGAAGCTGGGGAAGGGAGGAAGGGTTCTCCCCATGGGTCTCAGAAGTGCATGGGCCTGCCGACACCATGCCTGTGGACTTCCAGCCTCCAAAACTGTGACAGAATTTCTGTTGTTTGAAGCCACCTACTTTGTTAAGGCAGCCCTAGAAAACTCATCTAAGGGGGAAGCAAGCAACTGAGGAATCATAAAACCCTCCCGATTTAGAAGCAGCACCAAATAGCAAAGAGAAAATGCAGTCATGCACCACATAACGTTTCAGTCAATAACAGACCACATAGAAGATGCTGGTCCCATAAGATTATCACGGAGCTGGAAAATTCCTATTGCCTGGTGATACAGCCTTCAGAGCATTGTTGCACTGCAATGCATTACTCACATGTTGATAGTGAGGCTGGTGTAAAGAAGCCTACCGTGCTGCCGGCTGCATAAAAGCCTAGCACGCACAATCATGTACACTACATAATACTTGATAATGATAATTAACAACTGTTACCGGTTTCTGCATTTACTGTACTATATTTTTATCAGTATTTCAGAGTGTACTCCTACTTATTTTTTTTTAAAGTTAACTGTAAAATGCCCCAGGCAAGTGGTTCAGGAGGTATCCAGAAGAAGGCACTGCTGTCACAGGAAATAACAGCTCCATGCGTGGTATTGCCCTGAAGACCTTGCAGTGGGACAACATGTGGAGGTAGAAGGCAGTAATACTGACAATCCTGACCCTGTGTAACCCTAGGCTAATGTGTGTATTTGTGTTTTAGTTTTTAACAAAAAATGTTTAAAAGGTAAAAGAAAAAATATTAATTTTACAAATAAAAAAAGCTTATAGAAGAAGGATATAAAGAAAAATATTTCGGTACAGTTGTACAATATTCGTGATTTAAACTAAGTGTTATTACAAAAGAGTCAAAAAGTTAAACAAAATTTAGACATTTATAAAGTTAAAAAGTTACAGTAAGCTAAGATTATTATTGAAGAAAACTATTTTTTATAAATTGAGTGTAGTCTAAGCGTACTGTGTTTGTAAAGTCTACAGTAGTGTACAGAAATGTCCTAGGCCATCACATCCACTCACCACTCACATCCTGAATCACTCAGAGCAACTTCCAGTCCTGTAAGCTCTATTCATGCTAAGCATCCTATACAGGTGTACCTTTTTTATCTTTTATACAATATTTTTATTGTATCTCTTCCATGCTTGCATAAACAAATATTTGTGTGTGTGTGTGTTACAACTGCTTGCAGTATTCAGTATAATAATATGCTGTACAGGTTTGCAGCCTTGGAGCAATGGCTATACTGTATAGCCTACATGTGTACTGAGCTACACCACCTAGGCTTATGTAAGTGTACTCACTTCATAATGTTTACACAACAAAATCACCCAAAGATGCATTTCTAAAAATATATCCCTGTCATCAAGCGAGGCATGACTGTACATGTTACGCTCAGTGTCTTAGTCCGTTTAGTGTTGCTAGATAAGAATACATGAGGTTGGGTAATTTAGAAAGAAAACAGGTTTATGTAGCTCACAGTTCTACTGGCCAAAGGTCCAAGACTGGGCATTTGGTGAGGGCCTCAAGCTGCTTCCACTTATGGCAGCGGGCAAAGGGAAGCTGGCATGTGCAGAGATCACATGGCGAGACAGGAAGCAAGGGTGAGGAGACAGGCTCTTTGTAACAACCAGCCCTCATGGAAACTAACAGAGTGAGAACTCACTCACCAACCCACAGAACATTCATCTACTCAGGAGGGATCTGCTCCCGTGACCTAAACACCTCCTATTAGGCCCCAACCTCCAACACTGGGCATTAAATTTCAACATGAGATTTGGAGGGCTCAGACATCCAAACTATACCACTAAGGAACATCCTTCACAGCAGTGGCTTGGTTAAACTGGAAAAATGAATACAACTCCCTGAGGCCCTCAGAAGAACCTTCCTTCCCAGAAGAAGCTGGACATTCTATCTAATTCAGGTCCTAAGTTCGGGAAGGACCATGAGTGGGAAAAGGTAGGAATTGAGGCTTTTTCTCCCTATTTACATGTTAATACAAAGCCCGCCTCCTCCATCCTGACCCCTCTATCTCCTCTCTGTCTCATATGCTTACAGAAAGGCACTAGATGCAGTACTTTCATGTCTATCACCTCATTTAATCTTCATGACAATGTGTGTGGCAGAGAAGGAGGCAAAAATTCTCATTCCCATTTTACACATGAGGAAACTAAGGCTCAGATGGATCAGGGACTGCCCAGAGAGGAGATGACCACCCTGAAAAGAACTTCAGCTGACAAAGCAAGAGCAAGAGGTAAAGTAAGAGCAAGAGGCTTTTAAAAAGGTGGGAGGGAAGATTTCTGATTGAGGGTCTTAAGACTCTCCCATGAGGGGGTCCCACCCTGTGCCCTGGGGAAAGGAATGCTAGTGTCATGAAGCTTTGGTAAAAAAACCCAAGCGGACAGGGTTCAAGGAGCTTCTAGACAGCTGAACATGCTGAGGTTCCTGGAGGGTGGCACCCAGGGAGAGCACAGAAGCTTCACACCCTGTCCCCCATCCCTCACCCCACGTGTCTCTTCATCGGTATCCTTTGCAATATCTTTTACAATAAACCAGTAAACATAAGTAAGGTTTTCACCAAGTTCTGTGAGCCGCTCCAGCAAATTCATCAAAGCCAAAGCGGGGGTTCTGGGGACCCCAACTTGAAGTTGGTGGGTCAGAAGTTCTGGGGAGGCCCAGACTTATCACTGGTGTGTGGGTAGGGGCAGTCTTGGGGACTGAGCCCTCAATCAGTGGGATCTGACATTATCTCCGGGTAGACACTGTTGGAACTGAATTAGAGGATACTCAGCTGGTGTCTCCACCTGGGTGCTGATGATTGTTGTGGTATGTGAGAACAAAGAAAAAACAGAGTTTTCCCTACACACAGCCCAAAATACTATCTTAAAAAAATTTTGAAGACAGGTTAACCAAAGGTTCTGGAAGCCATCCATATCCAAAACAAACCAAATGTGTTGCCCGTAAAACATCTGCTCTTGAAAAGTAGTCCCTTGGCCAGGCGCGGTGGCTCACACCTGTAATCCCAGCATTTGGAAGGCCGAGGCAGGCGGATCAGCAGGTCAGGAGATCAAGACCATTCTGGCTAACGCGGTGAAATCCCGTCTCTACTAAAAATACAAAAAATTAGCTGGGCGTGGTGGCACGTGCCTGTAGTCCCAGCTACTCGGGAGGCTGACGCAGGAGAATCACTTGAACCTGGGAAGCGGAGGTTGCAGTGAGCGGAGATCGTGCCACCACACTCCAGCCTGGCGACAGAGTGAGACTCCGTCTCAAAAAAAAAAAAAGTAGCCCCTTGACTTTTTTCAGTTGTTCAGGTAACATCACTGTAGACACAATCTGTAGATTCTCCTACTGACTTTTTACATGGAAATATTTAATGTCTTTGAGGAAAAAACTAAGCACATTTTCCAGGCTGGAAAAGCCAAGGCTTCAGCTTTTGCATTCTGTCTCATTTTGTGCTTCCAAATCTTCAAGCAATCCTGTGTAACCGTATGGCCTGTCCTCAACTAGCATGCTGTACAAAGTGTGTTTTCCTGATTCTGGGCTTGGAAGAGTGCTTGAGAGGTGGGGGCATTATACACTAATGTCCGAGGACATCTGATGACTGGACAAATCTCTTCCCCAAAGCAACACCTGACAACAGTAAGGAAGGCAGAGCCAGGGCGGAGTGGCAGGTGTCCAAGGTAACGACAGGACAGGAAGGGTTAAGCTGAACAGCACTGATGATCAGGAACTTGGGTGGTGAACTTCCGCTCTAATTGGCTGCCTTTTCCATATATTTTAATCTTTCTCTTTCTGAAAACACACCCAGTCATTGGTCATCAAGAGAACCTGACTTCATCTTTCCTGCCCCTTACAGCCACAATCTGTTTCTACCCATAGAACATTTCTGACATCAAACATGTGGGTGTCTTCCACCTCAACAACCAAGTCTCCAACTCTCCAACACCAATCAGGTGTCCCAGAATTCAATTCCATTGTGACCCTAACTACCCAGAGTCAGCACAGACCCCACAGGTCAGGGGCTCAGCCCCACAAGTCTGCCCCCATTTCAGACACCAAGCATAAGTCCCAGGCCTCCTGTGCTTCTGACTGACTGGCTATCAGTGGGGTTTCTCACAACCCCCTCTCTGGTTTAGTAACTTGTGAAAATGGCTGGCAGAACTCTGTGAGAATGGCTGGCAGAACTCAGGAACAGTTGATGACTATTACTGGTTTCTGATAACAGACACAACTCAGAGCAGCCAAATGGAAGAAATACACAGGGCAAGGTTGGGTGCACAGAGCTTCCATGACCTCTTGGGAGGCGTCACCCTCCCCCAGCTCCTCGAAGTGTTCACCGACCAGAACCCTGTCACTTAGGGGTTTGATGGAGGCTCTGCTTTGTAGACATGGTCGATTAAATCATTGCCCACTGGGGACTAACTCCCTCTTTAGCCCTTCTTCCCTATCAGGAGGTCTGGGATGAGGCTGAAAGTCACAACCCTCTAATCACAGAGTTGGTTCCTCTGGCGACCAGCTGGCACTCTGAGGCCAGCTAAGAGCCCACCAAGAGTCATCTCATTAGCACAAGCTAAGGTATGGTTGAAAGGAGTTTATGGTCGGGCACAGTGCTCACGCCTGCCAAGGCAGGTGGATCACCTGAGGTCCCAGACCAGCCTGGCTAACATGGTGAAATCCCGTTTCTACTAAAAATACAAAAAATTAGCCAGGTGTGGTGGCGCGTGCCTGTAATCCCAGCTACTCAGGAGGCTGAGGCAGGAGAATCATTTGAACCCAGGAGGCGGAGGTTGCAGTGAGCTGAGCTCATGCCATTGCACTCCAGCCTGGGCAACAAGAGGGAAACTCCATCTCAAAAAAAAAAAAATGATGAAAAACAAAAGATATTCCTCTAACCTCTATCACTCAGGAAATTACAAGGGTTTTAGGAGCTCAGCACCAGGAAATGGAGGATGAAAACCAAATATATATATTTCTTATTATATCACAATATCATACCCCTAGAACCTTCAGCCAAATTGTCTGGCACATATACTCCGATACCTACCAATAATCATTCTGGGGAAACCACATCTACAAAATGCCATGCCACATTTTGTCAGCTTGAAAATATTAAACACTACTGAAAAAATGTAAGGTTTCTTCTTCAGATTTAAATGTCTACTTATTTCAAAATGAATTAGTAGTTCTCTGGGTTTCATAATGTTTAATTCATTAATAACTACAGCTCAAGAATTTGAAAGGAAATTGCTTCCAGGATAAAATTAAATGCAAAACTCTAAGCAGTGATTCACGGCTGTTCCTATCTAAATTACTAATCCATGTGACAAACCTGGTTGGCAGCACAAAAAAAGCAATACTATTTGTCCCCCATTGCCTTTATAGACTTTGCTGAATTGTTTTTGCAAACTTCCTAAATCCGAGTACTAGATAATCCCCTGCTAGCAGCTTCCATCCCATTGTGGAATTTAGTTTAGAGTCTCTGTTGCCACAAAGAGTTTCATAATGGACTAATACTTTGTACCTCAGAAAAAAATTTTCTGAACATTAGAGTTTAGACATAGAGCCCAATGGACTTCCAAGGAAACTCACTTTAAGTTGGAGGCAAATATTCCCATGAAAGCTGTCCCAATCCCCAAAGAAACCTACAAAAAATCTGCTTAAAAACATTTTTTTAAATGCCTATTTTCTTTTAGTTTGCAAGGAAGGCTAGTCAGCTGAGTGTCAATTACATATCTCCCTGTTAGAACAATCAGGCACTAGAGTCACCATGTTGTCCAACAGATGATATAAGGCTTCTTAAATTTCACCAAGCCCTGGTTATTCTGCCTCCTAAAATTTCTCTCAGGTCTGTTCCTCCCACTGCCTGGGTTCATTCTTATGGCTGTGTGGAGGAACAGGCAGGAATATTCCTGGGCATATACTCCCACCTCCAAGGGAATTTGGAGGGCTGAGTGGCACAGCGCCCCGCCCCCTCTGTTAACCCCTGCCCAGATCATCACAAAGCCCTGCAAACCAGGTTCTCCCTGCCTCTCATCTCTCCCCAATGCCAACCATCCAACCTACTGCTTCTAGACAGCAAGTCGAGCCCAGGCAGCCCCATGGATGGCTACTCCCCACCAGATGCCTTATACACAGGGACTCCTTTATCCTCAGGACAACTTGAGGAAGTCACCCTCATTGTCTTCTGTTACAGACCAGGAGCTGGCAGCAAAGATGTTCAAACACTCCCCCAAGCTACAGAGTGAGGATCTGCAAGGCCAAGGTTCACACCCACACTCTCTGCCCGCGTTTCTGTGCTTTGAGCCACCTGATCATGCCATCGCAGGGCTCCTTAGTACTAAGAGTGAGGCCACACACCCCAGCAGGGCCTCTGCGTCCTTTGGTGACTTGGCTACGTTTCCAGCCTCATCCGACCCATGCCCTCCATCTGCCCTCTATCTCCGTCAGTTACTTGCACATGGTGTTCCCTGTGCTTCTCCTCCATGTCTCCTCTCCCTGCTGTGTGCTTCTACAGTGCCATGTTCATCCCTTCATCAACCATTCACTACTTCCTCCCAACATTGGTGGTGACACTGGGGGTATGACCTCAAAGCAGCAGCTCTGGCTTTCCCCTAGTTGCCCGCTGTCCCCACCGCTGACCAGCACATGACAAGATGGCCTATAGCTTTGGCACCAAGGAATGCATTAAGGCAAATCATCGGTGAAACTTTAAAAAGCAAAACAACACAAAAAAAAACAGACTTAGGGGCTTATCCCAGAATGACTGTTAGATCCCTTATAAGCAGGGGTGGAGGGATGGGAAGGGGCTTATGTGGGCTTATTAAACACTGCACATCAGGAATTTTTTTTTTCTCACCAAACATCAAACATTGCAATCAAATGAGGGGAGAACACCTAGAAGCTCACCAGCTGAAGTAGGAAGAAAGCCTGTGGCAGATTTTAAATCAGCAAGAAGTGGGAACTCAAGAGTTACCCATGCATTACAAATACAAAGAGATTGGGGACTGGGTGCAGTGGCTCACACCTGTAATCCCAACACTTTGGGAGGCAGGTGGATCACTTGAGGTCAGGAGTTCAAGACCAGCCTGGCCAACATGGCGAGACCCCCATCTCTACTAAAAATACAAAAAATTAGTTGGGTATGGTGGCGTGCTCCTGTAGTCCCAACTACTCGGGAGGCTGAGGCAGGAGAATCACTTGAACCTCGGAGGCAGAGGTTTCAGTGAGAGGAGATTGCACCATTGCACTCCAGCCTGGGCGACAGAGCGAGACTCCATCTCAAAAAAAAAAGAGATGGCAAACTGAATCTTCAGCTCGGTCTGGTTTTTGTAGTTGTTTCCTGGGAGGAGGGGGAGCAGGGGCAAAGAGATATTTGAAAGGAGTTTGGTTGTTTTGTTTTTTATTTTTTTCATTTTAAGGAGGGAGAGCACCCACTGTTGATGAAACTGTTATGGCAACCCCCAACCCAGGGTGAACCGTATGTAAACCAGGCTGAACTCTCCACATCACCGGCCTCACCATCCTGGGATACAATTCTGACTATAAACTCAGCATCAGATAAACCTAGATATTACCAGAAATGCAGCAGGAAAAATAAAAATAACAACTGAATTCACAGTAATCATTTAAAATGTAAAATACTGCTCCTAAATCCTATAAAATGGCCACGAATGTCCAGCGCACACTAATTCTATAAGGAACCCCCCCATACTATAAAAATACACAAAACGCACATAAAAATACAACTTTACTATTATGTAAATTTAACCTTAAACGAATATGCTAGGTAACACAAACAATATATTAAATCAATTTTGCTCACCTTCTTAGAACTTAACGAGCCTCCTAGGGGCAATTCAGATACCCCAGCTCCTCACTTAGAAAGCTGTCCGAGGAGATTCACGGTAATGTGTGCAGCTGGGCTTTTCCTGGCTCCTCTCTCCAGTCGTTCTCCTCGTAGCCAGCACAGGCATTCAGAACAAGCTACCCACTGTAGAGGCTGGCCTTCAGGTGTTGCTGTAGACTTACAGCATATATCTGTGTTATGTTTCAGGGATGTTTAAAAGCATGTTAAAAATATGTCCCAATATTTCTCTTTTCCTCCCAGCTTATTCCAAGTCTCAAGAGCAGCTACACTGCTCTGTATCAGTTCAGAGACCACAGAATGGAGGTAAACCCAGCCCAGCCACCCCTCAGCTGATTCTGCAGGGCACTGGGAAGCCACCAAGTTCATGAGAATAAGAACAGGTTTTAGGCCGGGTGCAGTGGCTCACGCCTGTAATCCCAACACTTTGGGAGGCCAAGGCAGGTGGATTACCCAAGAGTTTGAGACCAGCCTGGCCAACGTGGTGAAACCCCGTCTCTACTAAAAATACAAAAATTAGCCAGGTGTGGTGGCAGGCGCCTGTAGTCCCAGCTAATCAGGAGGCTGAGGCAGCAGAATCTCATGAACCCAGGAAGCAGAGGTTGCAGTGAGCCAAGATCGCCCACTGCACTACTGCCTTGGCAACAAAAGCAGGACTCCGTCTCAAAAAAAAAAAAAAAAAAAATAAGTACAGGTTTTAGAAGGAACTTCAAAGTAAATGAATGTCCAGGAAATGAATGAAAAGCATTCAATCAGTAGTGTGCCTTGTAGTTATGTGGCAGAAGGACAGAGCAGGGGAGCGTGTAGTCAAGTCAGGAGCAGGCATTACAAAGGCAGCTATGCGAAAAGACCAGCAGCATCCACGCATGTCCATAGATGACTTAAAATCAGATGGACAATAAATTGCGTATACTTGAGGTTCTTAGGGTTCCCAGTTTCATGATTAGAGTAACTAAAAAGCATTCACCATTTGTAAGAACACAGGTTTTTCATAAGCATTTGAGGTTATCAGAAAAGATTCTGAGAATATTCTAACATCTCAGAGGTAATCTCGATTGTTATATAAAATTTCCTAAGTTCACCATGTCTTTTTAAGTAGGATGAGCTAAAGGAAAGCCCAGTCTTATTCATTTCACTGACCACAAAACCCTAATTAGTAAAATCCAAAGAAATAGGGAATGTCTACCCTCAAATTTCAACTGCTAACTCCACAAAATCACCAGGTGGGGTCAAAAGTTGTCAGGGGCCTTCTTCCAATCATACTTCCCAACTCAAGTGTTCAAAGAAAACTGGCCTCCAAGATTCATCTTTTAGGATACATAAAAACAACCCCTACTTCCAAATAAACGTGGGCCATGGAGGTATTGTCTCCTGCACCTAACAGGAGATTCTGTTACTGGAAAAGAACTAAATGTGGAATGCCCTGTCACCTCACCACAGACGGCACTAAAGATGAACACCCAGAGACCCACTTGATAAAGGAACACAAACTTTCGTGTCATTTCCATTTGTTTAGGTTTACTTTACACTCACACCTTCAATAAAGGATGCAGCAAAGTTTGGCATCAAGAACTTAGCTGATCCAGGAGGGTGCCAGGAAGACACCAGAGATCATTTGAATAAGTACAGGTTTTAGAAGGAACTTCAAAGTAAATGAATGTCCAGTAAATGAGTGAAAAGGAAAACTCATGTAACCGAGTGGGCACACACACATGCACGCGCACACATGCACACACCCAGAAGCTTATCATCTTCATAAACTCAGACAAGCCACTTACCCACCAACTTCCTCAGCCTTCATGATCCATGAACTTGGCACAACAATGATGTAAAGAAAAATGAGAAAGTTTATAAGCAGATGTACTTTGGACAGGAAACCATGAGAGAAACAGTGTCACTAGGATTTGCTAGAAGCATTTGTATTCCTTGATAGAGGCTTTTACATTGGGCTTGTTGATTCTGATTTTTATCCATGAAGGAAAAGACAGGCAAGTCACCATATAACTTGTTACACCATTAAAAAAGTATTTCCATTTATTCCAAACCTCACGCTCTCTTGGAAAGAAATAATTTGAAAACGTGGAAATATTACGTTCCTGCACCCACCTTTATCATGAATACCCTGCTTTCGGGATTATAAAGAAGCTGTGTCGGGTTGGGCTGTGGAAAGCACAGCAGGGAGCTGTTGGTGGTCAAATCCCATCGCAGCTGTGACGTGGCCTCCGCACTCCAAAGAGAAATAGGCTCTCCTGATCCCAGCCTCTGAGGGTGGGATTGATTACTGTAAACACTCACAGGCATGGAAATCTTCATGTCTGATGCATTTCCTGTCCTCATCTCCCACGTGGTATTTTCTTACTCTGGGATCTCCCCTGCTCCAGTTTTTTTCCACCCCAGGAAGAAAGGGGAGACCATGCCTGTCACCTTACCTACTAGCTTGCTGTCCCTCGAGAGAAGACTTCAAATCCCTGCCGACTCTGTGGTTCCAAAGCCCGCTATGCTGTTTGCCTCTTGGCCAAGCATGAACTCTGAAGGCTACTCCCTGTAGGTTTTCCATCAGGGCATTCTTCCTCTCCTTTTTTAGGATGCAGGGAGAAGGGGAGTTCTTTCAAGGTTAACCAAGAAAGAAAAAGGATCGACGTCCTATTTTCTACTATGGTTTATAGACCTCACTTCTTTGGGCCCAGGAAGAAAGGAAGTGAAACCCACATAAGGCTCCAGCTCCAGTCCAGGCAAAACAGTTCAGGGGAAACTGAGCATCCCTGTTTCTCTCTGTTCCCCTAACTCCTTCTCGACCTCTGATGCCCACCTGACTCCTAACCCATCACACACATCACACCCATGATTCCAGCCCCAAATCAGTTCAGCCCAGCTGTATAGATAATGTGCCACCTTAGTCTTTTCCATATTCCCTCCATCAGACATCCCCAACCCCATCCTGATAATGGCACCCCAAGGCCCTGCACCTGCTTCCCAGAGAGGGTGTTATTAGAATTTACTAGAAGCATTTGTATTTTCTGATAGAGGCTTTTACCTTAGGCTTTGATTCAAATTATTGGCTACTACAACTGCTTAGAGGTGTGTGCGTGTTACCTTCACAAGGGCACTGCCAGTTTAGTATAGGACTCACAGACAGTTAACTGCCTCCCACTCCCACCCACCCCCGCCCCCCAAAAAAAACAGAAGGGAATTGATTGACACTGAATTGTCCACCTACCAGCTTCTGGACTCAGACACATCATTTCATTCCTCTGGGCCTGCCTCTGGATTCCCACCTTAGACTACTATTCTGAGAATTAGGTAACACATATACAATACTTAAAACAGCACCAGATACCTTGCAAGTGCTCCAACACATCAATTACCAGGATTCATCATCTCCATGACCTCTCGAGATAGATTTTACTGGTCTCATCTTAAACCAGAACACAGAGGCTCAGCAACGCTGAGTAATTTACTTAGGATCACAGGGCTGATAATAAAGAGAAGGGTTATTGCCCTCAGACGACCAAATGAACAAAATTCGTGCTGTTTTCACCACATCATTAAGAAATGACTCTCTAATGGTAAAACCAGGCTATTCTGCAGGTTGTGGGATTGTATGGCAGTGGTTCATGGTATCCCGGATGCCAAGTCTTCAGAAGGTAAGGCTGGGCTTTGGAGCATGAACAGCCTGGCTTGTTCTGGTAGGGACAACTCATGGCCCACCTCAGAGCTGCAGAGCCCTTGGTCTATCAAGTTACCGCTTTTAGTCTCAGGTTTTCCAACTATAAAATAAGAGCAATTTACTTGAGAGGTAGTAAGCCTCTGATAGCTCCATTATCTTCACGGCAACAACTAAAACTACTTGTGAGGGAGCCTCCAAGAAAGGATCCTATATTAAGGGCAGTATATGGGTCAATTCTCACATTGCTATAACGAAATACTTAAGACTGGGTAATTTATGAAGAAAAGAGGCTTAATTGGCTCATGGTTCCGCAGGCTGTACAGTAAGCATGATGTTGGCATCTGCTCCGCTCTGGGGAGGCCTCAGGAAACTTACAAACATGGTGGAAGGCAAAGTGGGAACAGGCATCTTACATGGCAGGACTAAGGGTTGGGGGAGGTGCTATACACTTTTAAACAACCAGGTCTCGTGAGAACTCTATCAGGAGAACAGCACCAAAAGGATAGTGCTAAACCATCATGAAGGATCCACCCCCATGATCCAATCACCCTTCACCAGGCCCCACCTCCAACACTGGGGGTTACAATTCAACATGAGATTTGGGTGGGGACATAGATCCAAACCACATCAGGTAGCAAACCTGATGGTTGAAGTTCCTTCCAGTCCTAGAGGTGGAAACTTCATAGAGCAACAGGCTAGAGACTAACAATGCTTGTTTAAGAATCTTACTATCAGAGCCAAAACTGTTGCTAACAAGCTTGAAAATGTCTGGTTAAAAATTCGAAATTAACTCCTTGCAGTCCAATTTTTAATCACCAAAGTATTCATGAAACCACATCCCTCTCCCAACCCCCCATTTTCATGATATATTATAAATCCAAAGTTAGGCCTCTTTCCCTTCCGGCTTGCCCTACATTTGAAAAGCATTTGCTATTCTACTGTAGTGGACTTCCCTCAAAATAACCTCATTATTCTCTTCTTCCACAACTATGTCATTGATATAATCACTACCATCATGATTTTCGCAGGCATTTGTTGTGCTATAATTTCCAGATGAATTTCTGTCATAGAAACAAAACAACCATAATAAGATTTTACAACTCTATTATTACTAAAGTATACCATGGCTGAAATTGAAACTAAAATTTTTAGTATTTCATTTTTAATACCATGCTCATTTTTGTAGTGAGCAAATAATTACTCTAAAGATGTTTATTATTAGTTTATTTTGTTTCTGATAATAGCTTCCTTTTGTTTCAATAACTTACTGCAAAATTTTGAAAGATTAATATATTTTAATGGACTACAACATATCAATGCTTCTACTTACCAGATTTGGGGTTCTGCCCCGGTTCTGCCACTTGCTAGCACAATCTTGAGCAAGCTACTGAAGTTTGTGCTTTCTGTCTGCCCATCAAAAAATACAGGCAAAGACAGAACCTACTCCTAATTATTATGAGAATGAAATTGGGTAAATTCTGCAGAGTTTCACAAAATGCTTAAAAGTTAATTATTGCCAAGTATATTAGCAATATTTTTAACTTACATAAGTACAAATATCAGAGATATTTAATATTTAAAATTGTACTCAAAATTTTGCAGTCTCCTTTCTTTTTTTTGTTTGTTTTTTGAGATAGAGTTTTGCTCTGTTGCCCAAGCTGGGGTGCAATGGCACTATCTCAGCTCACTGCAACCTCCGCCTCCTGGGTTCAAGCGATTCTCCTGCCTCAGCTTCCCGAGTAGCTGGGATTACAGGCACGTCACCATGCCTGGCTAATTTTGTATTTCTAGTAGAGACGGGGTTTCACCATGTTGGTCAAGCTGGTCTTGAACTCCTGACCTCAGGTAATCCACCCACCTCGGCCGCCCAAAGTGCTGGGATTACAGGCGTGAGCCAGCACGCCCGGCCTCTGTCTCCATTCTTAAACACGGGCAGCCCTCACATCTTACAGCAGTGGGGTTACCACCACCATTTGTTTTTTTTTCTGCCCACATAGTGAACTCTAATTGTTCAAAAGTCCATTATGAACATCAGTTTACCTGACATATTTTCTGAGGAAATAACACTTCTTCCCCCACAACCCAAGGAAAGTGGACTTGTTTTCCAAGAAAATAGAACATTCCAAGCCCAGGGTAGCAGATCTTAGCTAATCGGTACTAATTACTGGGCGTTTGTTGAGGCTGATGGAGATGAAATTTTATTAGTAAACAAATCTCATAAAAGGAAAAGTAAACCCCTTGCATCCTCTAAAGTATTTTCCTAATCTATCTTAATAAGCATAGTTTCATTCTGTTTATTCATGATCATTCTTCATACCATAGTAAGTGTACTTTGTCTAATTAATTTAATTTTAAAAATATAAAAACTAATTTTATACTTTAGTACTGTTTTACTTGTTTGGGCTTGAGTGTATTTCAGTTCCTGAAAAGCTACCCTGACATCTTAGGTAAAACCAAAGGCAAAATGACACAATTATTTCCCTAATATTACTTCCTCGCTGCCGCAGTTTAACAGCGCATGAACTGACCAAAGAGAAGAATCCATCAACGAAGTCAACGTCTTTTGAAGAGTAGACAAATATAAACCAAGTCACTGGTGATAGCCAACATATTGTATTTCTGATTACAAATACAGGATTCAGCTACCAAAGTGTAGTTAGAGTGCACACGTGGAAAGAACATTTCTTGATGAAAGAGCCCTCAATCAACCAACCAGGGCCACTGAAGAAATCATATTCAAAATAATGTGGGACTATTTTAAGAAGCATTAGATCACCAAAGTCCTTAAGGAGGCAGAACTAGGAAGAGACATAACAGTTCTCATGGTTACTTTAAGGCCTTTTTAGGATTTGCTGAAGGTGGCGGTACATAGGCTGAGTGGCAAGAGATGGTGAGGTATATCGGAGTTTATCAATTACAGAACAGGCTCCTCTGGAAGTATATAAAGCACTGCCAAGTAGTTTTAAGCTGTTGCTTGTAGTTCTCTGGTGAATAGTTTTGTTAATTTAACTACTTGGATTTAGGACTAAGCATAGTGGGATAGCTAATCCCAGTCTGGTTCTTAGCTATTGTGTTTTCAGGATATTGAAGTCACTTCCATAGTGTATTTTATTTCACCTGGGGTTTTTTTACAACTTAGATGAAGTTTAGCTTTATTGGGTACAGACCTTAAACACTCTTTATGCTGACCTGGTGAAAAAAATAAGTAAGATGCTTGAGATGCAAAGATGAATAAGATAAGCCCAGCCCTCAAAGACCCACCTGCATCACCAGCCAGCACCTGGCCATCCCCAGGGATATGCCATGGTCTGCAAGATGTTGGAGGCAGCAAAGGCCATTTCCAGTTGGAATCAGGGATTCAGAGATGGGATCTGAACAGGGTATTGAAGCAAGAGATAGGGTTTGAATAGAAGGATAGAGGAAGAAAGGGAAGGCAGGCATTCTAAACGAGGCAACAACTTGGGTAACACCTGGAGGCTAATGAGTTAACCAATTTGTGTGAGAAGGGATCTTCCAACCAGATTCCCAATATTCCAGACAGGGTCCTATATGTAACAGTCCTTAAGCACCGTCTGTAAAATCTTTTCAATATTTTAAATCCAGTTGAAATCATAACCAATTTGGGAATAATAAATATAAGTTAAGCTACATCCTAACTTTAAATAAGACATCAAATTTAATAAGACATCAAATTTAATTGTCAGTGCAGGCAAGTGTCCTCTGTTCCAGAAAACAAATTTATTTTCCTCGTTTCTACAATCCTTCAGACCTATGCCTTTACATGGTCAGCTCTTTAGAGGGCTTCTCTCCCTGATGGTAAAGTGTTTAAGCCTCACATTCATAATGACCATTTGGGCGTGGATTACCCACGAAGGCACAGCTCTGACCTGTACACTCAATGCTATTTCTAAAGCAAACTCTTAATTTCTCCCAAATCTGTTTTTTTCCCTGCAATTTTATATCTGTTACCATTATTTACCCAATACCTCAGACTTGAAAACCTGTGTATGTCTCACCACTCATTCAATTAATCTCCGAACTGCTACTAGTTCTGTCTCTGAAATGTTTCTTGCATTCATTCACCTTCCCATTCCTGCCACTCTCCCCAAGGGCTCCGGTCTTCATTACATCTCTGGACCCCCCCCCCCACCTCCATGGTCTCCCCACCTTCGTCCTTCCTGCTCCAATCCATATTGATGACTGCCAGATTAAGCTTCTAAAAACACAGCTTTATGACCACATCCTCCTCCAGTCCCCAAACCATCAATGGCTTCCTGTCAAATAAATCCCTAAGTCCCCCTCCCACCAACTTTTCCAATACTTTTTCATACTATTCCTACTCCCATACTCCCATACTCCCAGTCCCAGTCATAAAGCATTACTCACTGTCTGGAAGACAGGAGCCACCTACCCCCGTGCTGTCACCAATGCCATTCCTCACTGCCATGTGTCCAGACAATTACTGTCTACCCTTCACGGGCATTGTCAAATACTACATTTTTTGTGAAGGCATTCTGAATCCTCTGAATTCCACTGCCATTTCGTTCCTATACCACCTGGCAATTGCATCCCTTTGTACACATGTTCTTACTCCTGCAGGGTAACCTTCTAAAGGAGCATCTTGGTATAAAAATAACCAAATCAACGTGCTAATGAACTACTTTCTGACATGGAAGCATTATGCCAAGAGTTAGGGAAGATACAAGAGCATCAGCTGACAATGAAGTTGAGAAAGTACACTCAGCCCACAAAGCAAACAAGCAATAATATCAACAACTCTTTTTAAGCATCATATACAGATGTTAGTCGAAGTCATGAAAATACAGGAGATCTCAGAGAAAGCACATCTCCTTAACAGAATGACGAGGCTGCAACAGCATACTGCAGTGGCTTACAGCATCAATGCTGGAGACGTCTTGACTGGGTTCTAATCCCAGCTCTGGCTTTTACTTTCTTTGTGACCTCAGGCAAGTCATTTAGGCTCTCTGTGCTTCAATTTCCTCACCCATATAATAGATATATTAATAGAACCTTCTACTCCACCCCATAGGATTGCTGTAAGGAGTATGCACGCACTGTAAGCAAAACCCATAGAGCCTGGCACACAATTCATGGCATAAGTGTCAGTCTCATGCTCATTATTGTGCAAATGCTTTATATGGGGGAACAAAACACTGGACTCAGATATTTGGAAGTTAAGACACCTAGCAGGATATTTACTGGAAAAAGAGACTTGACCATTGTATCCTCAAGGCAGATTTGCTATATTTCCTGGAGACAGGGATTTTGAGTGACAGGTATGGTGAAACTCAGTTGGGGTGGCTCTTTGTACAAAGGATTGAATCCTGTGCAAATAGAACAGGCACACAGACCACTGAACCAAACACAAAGCTTCCAGCCATCGAAGGACTCATCCACAAACAGCCATTGTCTCCCACAAACAACTCGGCTGTTGTCATCCAGATGGGCACCAAATGAAACCATTTGACTTACGTATTTTGGTCAGGGGTTCTGCGTAGACACAATGACAAACACAATTGATTGAAGCAGAATAAACTTAGAATGGTGCACTGAATTTAGTCTGATAAGCAAGTTCTCGGGTTCAGCATTTTACAGGACACTAATCCATGGCATTCAGCTGGACTAAGCACATAAGAGTCCATTTCAAAGACTGCCATATTATACAGTGATTTATTTATTAATGTTGTGGGAAACAGCTGTGACTGCAGGGTATCCACATTTGTCACTGTTCCCAAAAAATGTTAAAATGCATTATACATAAATTGCCACAAATATCTCAACTTGAAGTTGTGTTGCAGACACATATACATACACAGTGAAATGAAAACTGCCAGTACACTTGAGGTTTTATTACTTTCTACTGAAAGTATTTATAGCTCAAAGCTGCTTGTTAATCACACATCAAAATTATTGGAGTAGTAGGAATAACGAATTTTATCATCATCTCATTTTCTGATAAAATATAGAAATTACAAGAATTATAGCAATAAGACTGATGCTGCACAAGAAAAAACAAACAAAATCTGTCCCTTTTTTTGTGTTTGGAATCTCTATTTTTACTCACTACCAGGAATACTGGCACGGCTGCTTCAGCAAGGTCCCTTCATCCCAAATGTCAGGGAAAGTCAGACAGTAGACTGCCAAAATGAACACCCCCAAACCTGAGTGGCCAAATGCAGTAATGGTTTCTCTCTTCTTCACAGTGTATTCCAATGACATTTGGCAAGGGAGGATCTGCTCCACAAGGTCTCTTAGGAACCCAGGTTCTTTCTGCCATATCCTGGGACTTCAGACTTCTCCCCTGGACCCTTGAAACTGACCAGCAGATTAGAAAGAGAACGAGGGTAGAAAAGGCATCCCACTCTGAACTGCCTCTCATTTCCATAAACACCCCATTGGTGAGAACCAGTCACATGGCCCCACCTAGGTACAGAAAGTGGTATAGTCGAGTGATTGTCAACTAGGGATAATTTTGTCCCCTAGAGGACATTTGGCAATGTCTGGAGACATCTTTGACTGAACTGCGACAACTGATTATCTAGTGGGTAGAATCCAGGGATGCTACTAAACATCCCACACTGCACAGGATGGTTTTCCCACAATAAAGAATTATCCAGCCCCAGAGGTCAAAATGCCGAGATTCTGGTGAGCATCTAGCCAGCCTCTGCCACAGTCACAAGTCCATGCTCAGGTCTAACATCTTTGTCCACTAACATACACCCTAAGCAATCCCAAAAAACTCACATGTTAATCATTTGTTTGTTCATTTGCTTGTTTGAGCCTCCATTCATTCATCCAAACTCCTGAACAAGACAAGATTTCTGCCTTAGTCTGTTTGTGCTGGTACAACAAAATACTTGTGATTGGGTGATTTATAAATAATAAATATTTATTTCTCACAGTTCTGGAAGTTGAGAAATCTAAGATCACAGCACCAGTGGATTCAGTGCCTAGTGAGAGGCCTCTGTTTCCAAGATGACATCTTATTGTTGTGTCCTCACGTGGCAGAAGAAATGGAAGGGCCTTGCAGTTCTCTGAAGCCTCTTCGGGCATTAATCCCATTCACAAGGGCAGAGCCTTCATGGCCTAATCAACTCCTAAAGGCCCAGCTCTTAATACCATCATCTTGGGGTTAAGTTCCAACATAAATTTTGGAGGGACACGTACATTCAAATGATAGCAGTTCCTACAGCTAAAGAACTTATAATAGAGCTGGAGAGGCAACCATACGCAGAATTATCACGCACAGGGTAAGTGGGATTAGAAAGAACAAATGGAAAGAAAAGTAAGTCCGCCTGAGGGAGCTGGAGGAGGATCAATAGGAGAAGTGAAATGGGAATGAAGTATCGAAGAAAGTACAGTCTGCCCTCCATATCTGGGTCACACATCTGTGGATTCAACCAACCATGGATCAAAAACATTCAGGAAAAATAACACTAAATGGTTACCTCCACACCAAATGTGCACAGACTTCTTCACTTTGTCATTACTTGCTAAACATACAGTATAACAACAACTTACATTTATATTGTGTTTAATTTACATCATGTTTACATTACATTTGCGTAGCATTTACATTGTATTAGGCTTTATAAGTAATCTAGTGATGATTTAAAGTATACTGGAGGGAGTGCATAGGTCATATGCAAAAACTATGGCTTTTCATATCAGGGACTTGAGCACGCGTGGATCTTGGTTTCTAAGGGGGTTCCTGGAATCAGCGCCCCATAGATACCAAGGGATGACTGTATATATGGTACTTACAGCTTTCCATCACTATGCTATGTTTTGCGGGAGGGCGGAGAGGAAGGATAGGGAGAAAGCATGTTCCAGGGAAAGGGAACTACACAAAGAAATGGGAATACAAAAGGGTATGATTTATTCCACTTTCTGGTATGGGGTCAGGGAGAAACAGTAACTAGGGAGGGAGGATTATAAAAACATTTTTTTGAGGCCAGGCACGATGGCTCACACCTGTAATCCTAGCACTTTGGGAGGCTGAGGCAGGCAAATCACCTGAGGTCAGGAGTTCAAGACCAGCCTGACCAACATGGAGAAACCCCATCTCTACTGAAAAAATACAAAATTAGCTGGGTGTGGTGGCGCATACCTGTAACCCCAGCTACTCAGGAGGCTGAGGCATGAAAATCACTTGAACCCAGGAGGCAGAGGTTGCAGTGAGCCGAGATCACGCCATTGCACTCCAGCCTGGGCAACAAGAGCAAAACTCTGTCTCAAAAAAAAAAAAAAATTATTTTTTGTTCACAGCTTTTCAGTAGTATATTCTGAAAAATCCTAAGCTTCCAGCGTCTGACAGAATCTCTCACATAACTATATACACTGGTGTTCAATTAAGTGGCCCTTCTAGAAACAATTCACACCCTGACTTCACAGAAACCTGAATTAGCACAGGACAAAACTCAGGTAATAGCCAGAAATCTCGCTGCAAATCTCCCAACAAAACTTGACACGCATGCTTTCAAACAACCCATTCTCTAAGTCAACATCAAACACATTCAATAGATGGGTGGCCAAAATTGTCCATCTTTGTTCCCAAAGACAGGTCAGCAAAGAAGTCAGATCTCTTCCTACATTACGTTACACTGAACCAGTTTTCAAAATGCTGTCGAACCCTAATCCCAGTTGTGAGTGTGGCTCACAGGCAGTTAAGAGGAAGGACTCAAGCCAGACTGCCCAGGGTCACATATCCCAGTTCCACCTCCAGTACAAACTTGCCACGTAACCTTGGACAAGTCACCTGGCTTTTCCAAGTTCCACTGCCTCCCAGATAACATGATTAAAGCACTTTAAACTGAAAGCACGAAAGCGTCTAATAAACACTATCTACTACTATATTTGTACTACAGTTATCTCCTCCACTCTCCCAAATTATCTTTTGGTTGTCATGAAATACACTGTGGAATCCAAGATAGTTAGGAAAGGAAAATATCTGATAAATTTCCATGTCATTTTCTAATACATTATTAATAATAACTTCAATTTGCATTGGGCAAAATGTTTTTAATTACGAAGCCAACACCACCATGTAAACAACAGTTGTTCTTCATTTTGACTAAAATCGAATTTTTAAAATACTGTACACCTACGCAATTCTTTACCCTTATTCTTCTCTTTACTCACTCCTCCTCCCTCAAACTGTTGTCTTTCTCTCTCTAGTTTCCTTTTTTTTTCTTTTTTTTTGAGACGGACTTTCGCTTTTGTTGCCTAGCCTGGAGTGCCGTGATGCAATCTCGGCTCACTGCAACCTCCACCTCCCGGGTTCAAGCAATTCTCCTGTCTCAGCCTCCCAAGTAGCTGGGATTACAGGTGCATGCCACCACACCCAACTAAATTTTGTATTTTTAGTAGAGATGGGGTTTGATCATATTGGTCAGGCTGGTCTCAAACATCTGACCTCAGATGATCCACCCACCTCAGCCTCCCAAAGTGCTGGGATTAGGCATGATCCACCGCGCCCGGCCTTCTCTCTCTCGTTTTCTTATTTTCACTGTAATCAGCTTGGGGAAAACAAAGTGTATTTAGCTGTTAAGTACTATAGATTATATCGAACGACACCAGTCACCTGGCACTAAAAAGCCTCATAAAAGGAAGAAATTTGTTTCTTTACAAGTCAGAATCTCGAGGGAGAAATAAAAATGAGGGAAGCGGACTCCAGAACCCAGAGGACAATGAGCCTGTTCAGAACTGCTTCCTCTGATGGGAAGAAGAGAACTGCAGATTGCAGGCAAACAACCCATTTCCAGGGTTTCTGTCTCAGTAAAATCACATTCACCTTTACTAAAAGCGGTAACAGAAGCTAATACTGTTGCCCTTTGCAATAGCCAAAGACATGAAATCAAATAAATGCTGAAGCAACTAGAACTAGGCTGACTCAGGTTTAGAATCCAGAATTGATTATCACTGTCTTCCTAATTTATAAGGAATTCTAAATTATCTAGATGGCATCTATTTTTCAATCTTCATTGCAAACTAGATTTGACCCCAAGAGAATGTTATTTTAAGGAGCACAAAGAGAGGGTTTAGCATCTCCACGCACAAGTTCTACAAATAAGATGAAATAAATTTGGGGTGAAATCTGACATAGTCTTATTTCCTTCTCAGTGAAGACATTTTTCCTTGTTAATTAACAGACTTTTTATAGGGCAGTGTGGACTGCCTTGAGATGCAATTCTTAAATAACTTATTATTTTGTTGTAAGATATAGGGTGTATGAAGAATTAATTTTTAATAGATCTGACACCTCTGTTGGAAAAAAGAAAACTACAGTTGAGCATTCAAATTCAAATATCCGAAATCTGAAATGCTCCAAAATCAGAAACTTTTTGAGTGCAAACATGACATTCAAAGGAAATTCTCACTGGAGAATTTTGCATTTTGGATTTTCAGATGTGGAATGCTCAACCAGTAAATATAATGTTTGAATATTAAGTGTAATGTAAATATTACAAAATCCAAAAAAATCCAAAATCCAAAACATAGATTAGCCTGTACTTAATCTGCAGAGAAATGAACTTTTTGTACTAATATTTAGCACTTTGTGTATAAAAATAAAGGCAATTTATTAAATGCATTTTGCTTGCCTATAAGATTCCCCTTCCAAAAACAAGTCATTTGCCTTTTTATTCGGTGAAGTAATAGACTATGAAGAAATCTGGCTTGCCAGGAACACAGTGAATACAGTATCTTGGTGTGCATGATGATTATATGGGAAAGAGGCATGCAAGTGTCTGGCAATTGCCTTCAGGAGCTCTGTGCATGAGGTTACAGAACTGGCAACCAACAAACTAATTGTTTGTTGCTGGCAATTTGCTAAGGTTCCAAGGAGAAAGAGAGCACAAAGGGTTATCATTTGAGGCATCAGCTAAATACTAGAAGAATTGGTGGCTTGGCTAAGGGCCTTATCAGTCTCCATCAATCCCACATGTTAGTAATGGAGACTCAGAGAGAGGAAAAGCTGGCAAATTGGAGGCCAGCTCCTGAGATCTCTAAGATATCTGCTATACGGTGGAGCCAGGCCTGGTTCCCTTCCCAGACCCCACTTGGTATTACAGACTCATCACTAAAACCCTCTGGAATCTTTGGAAAGAAAACACTGGGTGCTGAGTACACAATGCCCCCCTCCATCCAACCCACACTACCATCATGTTTACAACATAGGAACGTTCCAGAGGCATCCTAGCTTCAAACAAAAGACAAAGCAACTTGTCTGCTAGCATCATGCGGTTCCACCAGAAAGAAAAAAAAAAAACACAGTCATGAAGAGCATCAGCTTGTCCATAAACACACTCAGATATCAGCACAGGAAACCCAGAGCACATCTAGACGCGTGCATTTTCAAATGAGTGATGGAAGGGCCCAGAAGAGTGAGGCGCAGACTGGTTCAAAGCCCACAGTGTTCAGCCCCTCAACCTGTCCTGGAATGCAGGTCTCAGAGGCCCCTTGCACTTCTCTATGCAGCTTTCAAAAGTATTTCTGAAGAATAAATTGATGCCACCATTTCAGTAAGTCTTTACTGAGTGTCTACTGTGTACCGGGCCCCAAGCAGCTACCCCTTTTTAAGAAGAATTTCTAAAAGGTCTCATTAACTTTATATTTATGTTGTATAGCCTAGATTCCTTGCCTTTATTAAACAGTTCTCTTCTTTTTAATAATAATAATAAATATCCCATTCCAAAAAGCAGATTCCTAAATAAAGGGGTTGACAAGGCTACAATGTTTTTTCCCATCTTACTCTGCCCCGTTTGCTCCTCTCTTGTAGGATGGTTGTATCTCTACTAACAATGTCAGATCTCTACAAAGCCTGCTTCAGGATGCCAAACAACAATCACACAACAAGACTGGAGGGTGACCAGCTCATCCCAATTTTTCTGGGACTATTTTAAAATGGAAAGTTCCATGACCCAGGTATGCTCTTAGTCATGGGCAAATCTGGGGGTCACTCTACTCTCAAGAAAGCAGACCCTGAGAAAGAGGATGTCCTTCATTTCACTTGGGAAGAGTGAGGCCACAGGAGAAAGGTGACTCATCTCCTTTAAGGAAGGCTCAAGTTGCCTGTGGGCTAGCTCAGAACCCTTTCTCAGACTCCTCTCCACCAGTTGCTTCCAGCTTTTTCCCACTGCCTCCTGAGAAGGTCTATCATTTTAAACTCAGAGCCACTTAAACAAAGCTTTACAAAGACTTTCCAACCGAAAGACTCTGACAATAATGACAGGCAAAGGAAACTCCCGTGTAAATGCTGAAGGCTGTAATTATCTGGATGTTGTTACCTCCTTGGCTAGCTCAAGAGCTTCTTCAGGTTAGACCATGCCTATTCATCCCGATATTTCTAGAACTGAGCCCAGTGATTGGTGGATGGTAGATGCTGGATATAATGATGTTAGCAACAGCTGCCATTTATTTCGTCTTACATTGTGGGGGGCAACACACTAAGCACTTAATATGTAAGTCTCTCCTGTTCTCACACTAACTCAATGAGGTTGGTTCTCCCCCATTTTGCAGCTGAAGAACAAAGCTCAGTAAGACCTTGTGCACTCAGGTCATATGGCAGACATGAAATTTAAACCCAAACCCATCTTACTTTATAAAATTCCAGTTCATAATGACTTACCTGAATTAGAGCCATGTAAGGCAGGCATATATGCTAAGGTATCAAGAATTGAGAGAATATCAGATACATTTCTTTTATTCTCTACTCTTTTAGCTTTGCCGTTACAAAAAAAAAAAAAAAGCAGAAAACCCAATTCATTATGAGTTAAATACATACAGGAAGCTAGAAGGCAGGGATTTTTGTTAGAATTATGCCTGGTAAAACATAGGCATTCAACATTTTTTTTTTTTTTTTTGAGACAGAGTCTCATTCTGTCGCCCAGGCTGGAGTGCAGTGGCACAATCTCAGCTCACTGCAACCTCCACCTCTCAGGTTCAAGCAATTCTCCCTGCCTCAGCCTCCAGAGTAGCTAGGGTTACAGGTGCCCGCCACCACGCCTGGCTAATTTGTATCTTTTAGTAGAGATGGGGTTTCGCCATGTTGGCCAGGCTGGTCTTGAACTCTTGACTTCAGGTGATCTGCCCGCCTCGGCCTCCCAAAGTGCTGGGATTACAGGCGTGAGCCCCCATGACCGGCCATTCAAAATACATTTAATGAATGCAATTGTTTGCCCAATAAATGGTTTAAATACCTGATGCTCAGTGTTTCAAATGCTATTTTACACACCACCATAGGTGAATAGATGGATCTGTACCTTCAGTTTCTGAAGTACCAGTGCGAAGGAGTGGGAGTGGATGGAGTATTTATCCCAGTTAAGGACGCCTCTTTACCTGCATGGTTGAATTAACTATTACTCACTTAAAATGGCAGTAATCTTATGTCTCATGCAACAAAGGGGTAAATTCTCCAAAGTACACAGATTTGTCCATGTGCTAATCTCATATTATTAACCTTCGAGGAAGCAATTTGCAAACCTGCCCCAGAGCAACACAACTGCAAAACAGTATCACAACAAATACTTGGTTCCTGAGACATTTATCTCAGCCCTATTCACTACCCTTTAAACTGAAAGTGTTTCGTTTGTTTGTTTTTTTGTTTGTTTGTTTGTTTGTTTGAGACAGAGCCTCGCTCTTTTGCCCAGGCTGGAGTGCAGTGGCGCAATCTCAACTCACTGCAACTTCTGCCTCCGGGGTTCAAACAATTCTCCTGCCTCAGCCTCCCAAGTAGCTGGGATTGCAGGTGCACACCATCATGCCTGGATAATTTTTGTATTTTTAGTAGAGATGGGATTTCACCATGTTGGCCAGGCTGGTCTCGACCTCCTGACCTCAGCCTCCCAAAGTGCTGGAATTACAGGCGTGAGCCACCACGCCCAGCCGAGAGCGTTATTTTAATATTAATGTATTTCTGGTCATTTTCTTCAAGCAGCTGAACATATTTCCCTCTTTCATAATAACACTCTCATAATGATCAAGCATTTTGAGTATCAAAGAAGAGTTTCTATCACGTGAATGAGTATTCCAAAATCAAAAGAAGGGAGGTAAAACAGCTGTACATCACAAAGGTATTGAAGCCTTTAATTATAAAGGCAGGTGGGGCAGTCAGCAGTGGGCAACTAACTACACTCAGTCATCACAAATCCAGGCATCAATGCCTGCTCCTTTAGATTGTGGGGTGGCCTGGTAGGCCATAAAGTCCTAAAGCTGCTTGTTATATGTCATCAAGGAGAGGGTTTTTTTCTCTTGCTTTATTTTTCTTTTTCTTTTTTTTTTTTTTTTTTGTGGGCAAAGTAGGAGGCAAATGGAAGTTGAAAAACAGACTTTGAGTAACAACTAATTTTGTTAGAATGATGACCCTCATTGAGAACATTCACCTCCCAAACATTGGTATACGCACTGCAGCCTAGTCATTATAATTTGATTCAACATTTAATCATTATTAATGCAAGTAGGGGAAGCTCTTAAAAATAAGTTTCTATCTTCTTAACTTCCTTTAAGACTTCAAACTAAAAGGGTCTAAAATTCCTTTAAATCACTGTAAGTCAAAATCGTTTTCTGTGTTGTCAAAGAGTCACCAATGATTTGTTTACTGAGCCCTTCCTGTGTACAAACATGGTGGCAAACACACAATGGTGTAAAGCCTCATCTAGTCATCTTTAAGGAGCTTGCAAGGGAACTGAGATCTCTTTGAGTGCCTATACAACCAATCTGTTTTTCACTTTCAATACAGTATTCAATAAACTACATGAGATATTTGATGCTTTAATACAAAATAGGCTTTTTGTTACATGATTTTGCCCCCATTGTAGGCTAACTGCGGTCACAATTGCTACATCAGCCAGCCACAGGCCCCCTTGGAAGGAACTGTGCCCCCAACCCTCTCCTGCACTAAGCAGGTCCAGGGTGAGCGATAACTGGAAGGGTCCCATTCACTGGAACTCTTGGGAAATGTGGCTTAATGACAAGACATCCTGGGACATCTTTTCAATTCACCTCCCTTTATGCAAACTAGCTTGAGTGAATTTCTATTCTTTGCAATTAAACAGAAAGAAAAAGACACTTCAATCTTAGGTGATAATACAAGACAATCTATGACAAGTGCTCTTTGTAGAATGAATGAATGAATGTTGAATGAAATGAGAGATGGAGGCAATTTTGCCAGAGAACTTTGGATTATAAAGAATTTCTAAAGGCTAACGTGATCAAGTTAAATTTTTCAGAAGAGTTCAGAGCTGAACTGAGGCTTTAACGATAGGATAGAGGCAGAGGAAGGAAGAGGACATTTTAGGCCACAGAATGTGCTAGAATAAGAAAGAGGCAATGAAAAACATTTTGGGCAACAGTGGATTAACCATCCCAGCTAATGTTCAGTTTTAAAGTCAGGCAGAGGAAAAGTCAAGGTTGGAAAGGAAGTTGGGGGTCAACCTGGGGAAAACTTGAAAAGCAAAACTGAAGAATATGAGCTTCCTCCCACAAGGGCAACTAAAAGTTATTAAGTGAGGGGATGAAGGATTAATTGGCCTAGTGGTCTAAGAGTGACAGCATTTTCCAAACTGGAGTGAGGGTGGGAAAGCCAGAAAGTGAGCAAGACCATTGTCATAGCCCAGAGAGAAACAACGTTCTTGACTAAGATGCAGCAGTGAGAACTGTCACTAAGGGGGAACAGTGAATCTGTTAAGGAGCAGAACAGCAATAGTAAGAAGAATGCTCCTGGCTAGGTGTGGTGGCTCACGCCTGTAATTCCAGCATTTTGGGAGGCCAAGGCGGGCAGATCACGAGGTCAGGAGTTCAAGACCAGCCTGGCCAACATGGTGAAACCCTGTCTCTACTAAAAATAGAAAAAAATATCCCAGCAATCCCAGCTACTCGAGAGGCTGAGGCAGGAGAATCGTTTGAACCCAGGAGGCAGAGATTAGAGTGAGCTGAGATCATGCCCCACTGCACTCCAGCCTGGGTGACAGAGCAAGACTCCATCTCAAAAAAAAAAAAAAAAAAAAAAAAAAGAAAGAATGCTCCCTATTTCCACAGTATCTGTCAAAACTTTTACCAAAATCTCTTCAATTTTTGTCAAACCTCAGTGAGGAGTGCACCAAGTGTGATTATCTGGATGTCTAAATCAGAACTGAGCCGGGAAAGTTACACTTCCTTGGTAGGTGGGAATGCGATAGTGGCAGGGGAGAGGAGGTTGTACAAAGAGAAAATACAAGCACAGAACACAGCATTTGGAGATTCCACTTCCTCATAACTTGGCTCCCACCAGCAGCACATCTTCATTTGCTCAGCCCCTCCTTTGCATGAAAGGCAGGTAACCAGGAAGTCTACGTGATGTTTGAGTAAGTTTCATCACGCAGGATGTTTGCAATGAGTTTTATTTATGCAGGCATTAATACATCAAGGGGTAAATAAGGCATCCTCTCCACTCCCAGGAGATCACAAGCAGCCCCCTCACAACTCCACAAAGAACGTAGTCCAGGCCTTAGCAGCCAAACATGATCTAGGCCAAGAAATTATGGACATCAAGAACCACCCAAAGGAGATGCAGGTCACAGATACACTATTTGAGGCCTCCCTCTTTAAATCTTACAATGACGGTGAGTCAGTTAGAAATAGAAAATCCTTAAGCATGTAACAAGCACAGATGGTTCCCTACTTACAACAGTTTGACCTACGACCTTTGATTTTTTGACTTTACAATGGTATGAAAACAATACACATTCAGTAGAAACCATACTTTAAGTGCCTATACGACCAATCTGTTTTTCACTTTCAATATAGTATTCAATAAACTACATGAGATATTTGATGCTTTGATACAAAATAGGCTTTTTGTTACATGATTTTGCCCCCATTGTAGGCTAATGTGCATTTCTGGGCACAGTTAAGGTAGACCAGGCTGAGCTATGATGTCAGTAGGTTAGGTGTATTAAATGCATTTTCCACTTAACAATATTTTTAACTTATGAGGGGTTTATGAGGATGTAACCCCACTGTAAATTAAGAAGCATCTCTACCAACTGTATCCCAATTGTGATTTCAATCACGGAGTCAGACTGCTGGATCACACAGTGTAACTCTCGAAGCCATGGGGAAAGGAGCAGGAAAACCAATGCCTTCTTCCTTTCCGGTTTCCATGACATCACAATGGGCAGTGCCAGAAACCACTTTCATGCCACAAGTGTCCTCTACCTGACCAGCTGACTTGGGTATGAAATTAAAGTGGTAGGGACCCAGAGGCCAGGGAAAATATAGAAATGCATTTTCAGGCTTCCCAAATATAGTTCAAGACTAGTCCCTCAGGGCTTCATTTTCCTTCTCCCTCAGTCTGTGCCTGGCCCTCGGCCCAACCCCAGGCACCCTGAATGGGTTTTTGGATGGTCTATATCTGGTTCTTCCTGCTGGTCTCCAAGCTGCTCATCTCCCAGTTCAGAAACACTTTGGGTGCTACATCTTATCACTTGAATGAAGCTGGGTGGTCTCAACCTCCCTAGGTTGATACTGATATCCCCTCAGTCACTGTGACTTGGAGACTAACACAGTTTACCACACCACTTCCTTATTTGGAGAGCTATCTTTATAAAAATGACTTTGCCAAGGTGATTACTGAACCAAAAGCAATATCATTTTGTTAAATTCTATGCTTATGCTTAAGGTATTTATCAAATCTTTAAAATGCTCATCCATGCATGCAGTTATCACAATGTGAACAAAGATATATGAGTGAACAGCTCTTCCCAAAGCAAAATCTCTGCAAGCCACCAACTGGTGAATCCAGAGTACCTTGCAATGCCTATTCCATAGCATCCAACTCTTTTTAGGGAGAGTGAGGCAAGGAAGGCTTTAAAACTCACCACCCTCCTAGTCAATACAGTTGCTGATGGAAGCACAAATGTCCCCAAACTCTCTCGGTGTTCTACTAGTCCTGTGACCAGAAAAAGCCTCTTGTCCAAATTGCTTTTTCTAAACATCAAAGTAACAAAAGGGTGACCCAAGATTACCCTAAACACATTCCTGTCCCCTTTAGATCTTATCTGTTGCTCTGTGGTCTCTGCTGCAGGAGGCCACCTCCTGGGTGGCCCTAGGCCCATTGCCACTCTTTTTCTACCCTGGGCTGTTCCAAACAAACTCAGGAAGCCTTAAACAAGAGGCAGATGGTGAGGAAGAGAAAGTCTGTAAGTAACACCACTCTATTACATAATGCGAAGCTCACAACCTCCTAGAATCAGCCTTGAAAATACCTAATGGCCTTTCACTTCAGAGTAAACATGTACTTGAAATAGGCAAAGAGAGGATTATAATTATTTTATTTGATGACCAGTGTACAACCATGTTAGTAAATGACATATCAACATATTGGTAGTACATTACAGGTTGGGGTAGGACCATATATTAGTAAATTACAGGTTGGAGTAGTAAATATGCAGGTTGTAAATTACAGGTTGTTGATTTAATCAATACTCTTGTGACATCCAATACCCACCAAGCACTGAGCTAGGTCCCTTAGGACACACTTTCTAACCTCACCTAGACCAGATCACTGTGGAAGTCACTAGTGCTACTCACCCATATCCACTTCTCCCTTTTTCAGCACAAGAAATATTGAATTGTGATTAAATAGGGTCATATGCCCAGTTCTGGCCAAAGTGATGGAACTCACCTCAGGGTGGGATCACATAATTGCTAGAGCAAGACCCTGCAGCATTTCCTTCCCAATGCTGCAATGATCTTGCAAGCTCACATCAAGACCAAGACTCCATCAGTTTGAGTCCTTGAGTGACTACGATGAGCAGGGTCCACCTGCCAAACACACTGGATACAGCATGGGAAGGAAAGAAACTGTCTTTAGCCATGGAGACTTGGAGGTATTTGTTACTGCAGCATAACCTCACCTATCTTGCTGGTATGTCACTATTTAAAAAAGAGAAAAATCTGCAAAAGCATCCCATCAATCTGTTTTCTAAATCAGATAATACGGAAAAGCAGCATTTGTTTCAAAATTCACCTTCATCAGGAACTGAACACTACCTTGAAAAGCAGAGGGTGCTGACAGTATAGGTGGGTTCAAACAACTCTGAGGGAATTAGAAATGAAAACAGAATGACCCTCAACAATGTAAGGATCGAACTCTATGGAATTCAGCTAAAAAGACTACAATGAAAAGGCCACCTTCTGACAACAGGAACAGCCATTTATGAAGCAGTGAGCTCCTCAATGAAAGAGGCATTAAAGTCGAGGCTGGATGACCATATTTTCTCTCCCCAGAAGTCCAATCCTACCTCTCTTGAGCTTCCATTGAAGTTAATTAGAATCAGGTCTTCCTATAGGGAGTTCAATTTTGTGTCTCCCCCTACAGCCAACCCCAACCCCTTGAGTCCATTATCTATCACAGAGTCCACTATCTATCAGGTGCCAATAAACATCTGCTAAATGAATAAATGAGCATTGTAGAAAGGAAGCAGGCATTGGAGGCAAAGATCAGTCTAATAGCCTCTAGGGATCCTCCAGCCTAAAGCTAAACACATCTGAGGGTGGGGAGCCTCCTTCTTATATAAAAAAAAATTAAGCATCAATGGACACTTTATTATGATTTATTACTGTACACAATTTAAAACCACAATGAAACCTAACACTGCACCGTGGCTATCTTTGTTCTTGGACGTGCATTTACATGTGCAGGCTACTGTTTTGCCATGTGGAATTTTGCGTGTGAAGTGTTTATTCTATTAAAAAAAAAACCACGCCCTTGTTTCTACTGCATTATTACATTCCCTATTATCCCATCACGTTTTTTCTTCTTGCAGCAACACAGTACACACCCTGTACTATTGCTGACATAAAAATTACTTGTCAAAAATACCTCTGTCTTAGCACCGTATTACTCATCTGATCTTTGCAAAGCACTGGCCTTTGTTTCACCTGGGACTAGATAACTCAACTACTTTTACTAGTGACTCCTGAATGCTTGTAGTAGAAGGATAAATGCTAGTGTCACCTATGTTTTTAAAGTCACCTTCCAAAACAAAACTACATTAGAGGTGAATAATAAATCTTTCAAGTTTTTAACTTCATTTTTCAAGGGATTTGGAGGAAAATGGTGAAGAGAGAATCTGTCACAGATACCAAGGTGCTGCTGCAGTGTAAAAGAGAGTATACCAGGAGCCTTTGGCCCTCAGCAATCTGTCTTCCTACAAGAAAAATCGAAAGCCCATTTCCATAACCATTCTTATTCCCTGCTACTAGTGTAGGATGCGCAGGACTCTGCCCTCTAGGAGAAAATGCTAATACCGGAGTGTCCTGCTAAGTCTGAAGGTTACGTTTTTTCATTGCACTCTTATCAAGATAACCCCAGATTTGGTTAGGCTGACATCAAAACAGAACTATCCTTGGAAAGAAAAGAACAGGCCAGAGTTTTTGGAAAAGCCCCAATAACCTAAAGATAAAATGCAGAATGAGTGTCTACTGGTTCATGGCTATCTAAAGGGAAACTTCACTCAAGCTGTTTTCTCTGTTCTCTTTCTGCTGCCCCCAACAGCCCTCCCTTCCACCTCCCAGTACTCACTGCTAGCATGTCTCTCTTAATATTGCAAACACTATTACAATGAAGGAACAGGAGAAAGACAGTATTTCATAAGAAGGTCACTGCATTTGACCAGTGCTCAATTAGAGCACTGGGCAAAAGTACAATCAGCCTTCCAATGATACCTTTTCAACAAAGGATACCCCACCTCTAGACTGAAGCCTAAATATATTACTACAGATAAGAAAGCAGGCATCTATGGAAACCTCACATTCAGATACAACTGCCCGTGTATTAATTATATGAAAATTCCCATCAAAGGAAACCAGGTGGGATTTCTACAATCCCAAATTCACCCTGCACCTACCTCCAATGGCTTCTTCAAAGGGAAGATATAAAGTCATTTGCAATTTCTTTCTTTGAACCAGGAGTTTTAGCAGCCCCCACACCTTCTCACAGATAGGAACGATGTCGATGCAGAAACCACCCAAACAGCCCTGTGCCAGCACTGTCGGCCCAAATGACCCAGAGACACCCAGGAGGCTACCCAGATCGTGGGGGGTTACCTGTATCTGTCACCGAGTCTCTTTCACCCCCTTCTGCGTGATGACATCAGGTGGAAATGGTACGCGTTTAGGAGGCAAGAGGCTGACAGGCAGGAAACACAATTGAGACTGAGCTTTCTTCAGCCTGCAGTGAAAATACATGCAGGAAGGGTTAGTTACGCGCCTCGGAGAAGGAAATCCAAGCGCCCTCCCGGGCCGACGGGGCTGGAGAGGGTGCACTAGGGAGGTGGAGCAAGGCAGTTGAGGTGTGGAGGGCTGGCGGCCGAGAAGGGGGCGTCACGGCTCCTAATTATCTCTACAGGATAAATAACCACCTCCCCCCTCCTCCGCAGTCTCCCCCGCCCACGAGTTCCCCTCTGGTGGCAGAGCGTCTACTAGCAACAGTAAGCCCTAGGAAAGAAAGAAATCGGAGCAGGTGGGGAATAACATCTTGGGACAAAGACACAATGGCAAAATCTACTAGGTAACCCGGTCATTTGAGAATGCGGGGCGCCTAGTCACCCGCGCAGACAGACACACAGCGCGGCAATCCCGAGCATCTTTCTTTCGTTTGCCCCTGTCCGCCACCTCATCAAGTCACCGCCACCTCATCAAATCACCGTCACTCTGCTTTGGCAATTTCTCTACTCTCTCCAGACTCGGGCAGCGCTCCCCAAGCCATGCCCCCACCCCAGGCGGCATTGAGGACCGCCGCTTCCCGAGCAGCGCCCCACGAGTCCAGCTGGCTTTGTCCTGCCGCTGTCCTTCCAGGAGCAAGCGCCCCAGGCGCGTGTGTCTGCACAAAAGACCCCCAACATCTGGCCCGTCACAGCGCCCACTCCTCCCGGGAGGGGCCCTGGGGCAACTTCTAGGGGTGGAGAAGGCGCGAGACTAGAGGACCGGGAGAAGACGAGCCGGGGTGTGTGCGGGCCGGGGGCGCAGCTGGGGCGGGCGCGCGCGCACGTGCACACCCAGGGGCGCGCGCGGCGCGGGCACTAGGCGAGCTCCTTCGGACCGGAGCTCCAGGGGCATCCGAGGACTCTGCCGAGCCGCCGACAGCGCCGCTCCCCGCCGCGGCCGCCCGCCCAACTCCGCCAGCTCTCGGGAGACACGCAACTCCCGGGACCACCTCCCCCGTGCCCCGCCAGACCCCGCGCTCCCCTCCCCGGGACCCCTGTGGCCCCGCTACCCCTTCCGCGGTCCAGAAGATCCCCACAGTTACAGCAGGCGGCAGCTGCCCTTTCCCGCTTCCACGGCTTTGGCGCGGCCGCCGTGGCGGCGCAGACATCCCAGCGCTCCCCTCTGCCCGCCCCCGACCCGGAGCCGGCAGAGCAGAGAAACAAACCGAAACTCACCGACCTTTCTCCGCGGCGGGCTCGGGTGCTCGCTACAGAGGCGGCGGCGGCGGCGACAGCGTCGCCGGGTGGTCCCGTAGCGCCCGCTCCGCTCAGCCAGACGCGCGCCCCGGGCAGGCGGCCGCCGCTCCTCCCGCCGAGAGCAACGGGGCGGGCGCTGACAGCGCGGCGGCGGCGCCTGCAGCCCGAGCTCCCGGCCCGGCCCGGCCCTTCGGGCGGCACCCGCACCTGCCCGGCCGCCCTCCGCGTTCGCGGTCGGACACCGCCGCCAGGCGCTCGGCACCGAGCGGGAGCTTTTTGTGTCACTGAGACTCCGGCACCAAAGGGGGTGGGGGGAGAGGCTGGGCTCCGCTCCCCGCGGCACCGCCCTCCCCGGCGGCTCCACCCCCTCCTCCCCGCCACCAGCCCGGCGGGCCCGGGACTTCTGTCCGTCAGTCCCGAATCGCCCACCTCCCCCGGGGTGAGGGGCTGCCGACCCTCTCTCGCGCGCTCCCTCGGCTTTGCCCCCAGTGCCCAGCTTCGGCCAGGACCTCGACGCCGTCTCTCTACGGTGCAAAAGCCGGACCTGAGCTGGCGGCAGGTGTGAAAGGAGGCCGGGGCAGCCGGGAGGAGGGGTAGGGCCGGAGTGGGGGCCGGGGCCGCGGTGGGCCGGTTGGGGAGTGCCCAGTCTGTGCCTAGAACCCGGACAGCGAGAGGGAGGAGCTGAGATCATCAGGTTTCCAGAAGCTGCCCTGCATCCTTGTCACAGAAGATACTTTTTGGCTGCCCCTAAAAGTTCACGTAGTCCAGCCAGGGTGGGGCCCCGCTTTCCAAAGAGGACCGAATGGACACCCCACTACTTGAATCCCTCGAATGGGGGACAAGAAGCAGGGGAGTAAGGAGATGCAAGTCCTAGGGGTTATATGGAAGCGCGAACCCCACGGAACCTCGGGGCCCACCCTATTCCACACCTTAAAACCTAACTTCGACCTAGGGAGGTGCTTAGAATGTCTTGTTCCCCGGAGAAAATCTCCCGCCTCTTAACTGCGAAATAGGAGAATGGAGGAGAAAGGTCCTTGGTAGAAGATGGTTCCATGCCCTTTGGTGCCTTTTTAAAGGATTTCTCTGCAGAATGAAAACCTAAAACTCTCTTCTTGAACTCTGATGAAGTTCAGCCTGAGGACTTTACCCGGTCCCCAGCAGCAGGGCTCAGCTGAGTGTGATCCCCACGGATTCCGGCGGCACTTGCCGCCTTTCCCCACTGCTGGAGTGGAGCCGTCTTTGTCTTAGTATCCGCAAGGCAAGAGCTCCCATTTTCACTCCCCTAAGTAGCTTATTGAAATGCTTCTACCAAGATTTCTTTTTTTATTCTTTTTTTTTTTCCAGACGGACTCTCGCTCTGTCGCCCAGGCTGTAGGCTGGAGTGCAGTGGCGCGATCTCAGCTCACTGAAACCTCCGACTTCCAGGTTCAAGCGATTCTCCTGCCTCAGCCTCCGGAGTAGCTGGGATTACAGGCCCGCACCACAACGCATGGCTAATTTTTGTATTTTTGGTAGAGATGAGGTTTCGCCATGTTGGCCAGGCTGGTCTCGAACTCCTGACCTCTGGTGATCCGCCCACCTCGGCCTCCCAAAGTGCTGGGATTACAGGCGTGAGCCACTGCGCCTGGTTTTTTTTTTTTTTTTTTTTTTTTTTTTTTTTTTTTTTTTTTTTTGAGGAAGCCCTATGAGCCAATGGGGACTCTAGGTAACCTACTATAAAACTCACAATGTACTGAGAGCGCCCTTGTCATGTCCCACAATTACGACCTGTTGATGGGGTTTCCAAAAGTGCTCTCCTTAAGCACATACATAAAACTGGTCATCTAGAAACAGATAAAGCTTCATGGGTATTAGTTGTCCCTGGGATCCCAATTAAAACGTTGCCTCCTGTGGTCATCTGACTGATCCTTATCCCTTTGTTCACCCAAGCTAAAACCTCTATCGTACACCTGACAAGAGTAAAAGCTGTATCCATGTTTTAGAAGTCTAAGGTAATCCTGAAGTAGAAGACTTCAAGAGTCTTTATTTTAAGCCTCAACTTCAGGGCAGGAAGGAGAATTTTTTTTTTTTTTCTTTTTTTGAGACAGGTCTCACTGTGTTGCCCAGGCTGAAGTGTGGTGGCCAAAATCCTGGCTCACCACAACCTCGATCTCCCAGGCTCAAGCATCCTCCTGCCTCAGCCTCCCAAGTAGCTGGGAGACTTCAGGAGTGCCACCATGCCCAGTTAATTTTTGTATTTTTTTTTATTTTTGTAGAGATAGGGGTCTCTCTTTGTTGCTGTGGTTTGGTCTTGATCCTGGCCTCAAGCAATCTTCCTGCCTCAGCTTCCCAAAGTGCTGGAATTGCAGGCGTGAGCCACCACGCCCAGCTCCAGAAATTCACTTAAAGGAGAAGTTAATGAGGGTCTTGAAAACTCTGATGTTGGCAAGGAGTTGGAATAAGAAAGATGAGTTATAACATCCCAAGATTTTACTAGGAGAGTTCAGCCTAGAAATGTTACGATTATACAAGAGTGACTTTAAAGACTACTCTTCAGAAGCTAATTTCAGGGATCAGTAATTGTTCCAAAATTTTTCAACTCTTTTATTCAGCTGCTTTTGAAACAATTATTTGGGGGATTCAAGCATTCAACTTCATGTGGAATAACCACCCCCATCCTTAGTCTTTTGCTTCCACTGGCTGGGATTTTAATTCACAGAGCATCATGGGTGTTCTGCCTTCTGTCCAGTCTTGTAAAGCTGTCACACAGAGAAGGTTAATTAACTAGGGCAGACTGGGATAGGCCAGTTCTTAAGGCTGGTCCTAGGCCAGCACTGGGGCAGGCAAAAACAGTTTGAGTCAGAGGAGGAACAGGCAACAACATGTCCGAGCAGAGTCTTGGGTGAGAAATTCCAGGATCAAGGCCGCTAGGACCAGGCAGTGTTTAGAGCTGCGAGCCAGCAAGCAGCATGGTCAGAGAAGCTGGCATCACCCTGGAGACTGGGTACTGCCCACGTGTGGGAGAGAGAGAGAGAATCAAGGCTGAATCCCAGGTCTTGAAGGACTAGGGCTGTCAGGATGGGACCCCAGCACTGGGGACTGAGATAAAGATCCAAATATTCATGAATTCATACAACAAATATTCATTGAGTATGGACGATGTACTGGGAACCTGGTCCTAGGGTTAGGATAGAGAAAACACCCCCAAATTCCTGCCCTCACAGAACTTACATTCTAACGGAGGAATCAGACAATACCACAAATGTCAATGAAAGGAGTTGAACTCTGTAAAATATTTGAAGAGATTTATTCTGAGCCAAATATGAGTGGCCATGGCCCATGACACAGCCCTCAGGAGGTCCTGCAAACATGTGCCCAAGGTGGTCCGGGTACAGCTTGGTTTTATACATTTTAGGGAGGCATGAGACACCAATCAGATACATTTAGGAAATATTGGTCCCGAAAGGCGGAACAACTTAAAGCAGGGGCTCCCAGGCTATAGGTGAATTTAAACATTTTCTGGTTGACAATTGGTTGAGTTTGTCTAAAGACCTGAAATAGAAAGGGAATGTTCAGGTTAAGATCAAGATTGTGGAGACCAAAATTCTTTTGAAATCTTATAGCGGCTGCCCTTAGAGACAGTAGGTGACAAGTGTTTCCTATTCAGATCTTAGTTAATCTCTTTAGGATTGAGAGCATCTGGAAGAAAAATATCTAGCTATGTTAATAGAGATTCTTTACAGATGCCAATTTTCCTCCACAAATAACAGCTTTGCAGAGTCATTTCAAAATATGGAAAGAAACATGTTTTGGGGTAAAATATTTTGATTTTCTTTTTTGCTTTATAATGTTATGCCAGGGTCAGGTTGGAAAGTAAATCATGATATATAGGGTTAAATAAAACCCATCTGATGAGAATTTATGATTTGTAGGGCATGACTCCCTAGACCGGTTAGATAGGAATTTGGGCAAGATGAAAAAAAAAAAAATCAGAGTTTAGTCCCATAATAAATAAATAAATTGTATGTTGGAGACTGAAAAAGGTAAGGGAGAAAACAAAGTGGGGGCCGGGCGCGGTGGCTCACGCCTGTAATCCCAGCACTTTGGGAAGCCGAGTCGGGCAGATCACGAGGTCAGGAGATCGAAACCATCCTGGCTAACACGGTGAAACCCCGTCTCTACTAAAAATACAAAAAAAAAAATAGCCGGGCGCGGTGGCGGGCGCCTGTAGTCCCAGCTACTCCGGAGGCTGAGGCAGGAGAATGGCGTGAACCTGGGAGGCAGAGCTTGCAGTGAGCCGAGCTCGCACCACTGCACTCCAGGCTGGGCGACAGAGCGAGACTCTGCCTCAAAAAAAAGAAAAGAAAAAAGAAAAAAAAGAAAACAAAGTCGGGGTGGGGCATTATGAAGTCTGTGTGTTGGGGGGGAAATTTTAGATCAGTGGCCAGGGAGGGCCTCCCTGAGGAGGCGTTTTCTAGCTGAAAACTGCAGGAAGAAAAGGAAAGCGTCATGCCAGTAAATAGGGAAAGCCTGTTCCCATCATCAGAGGAAACAAGTGGGGGGTGTCTGCACTTCCCCACGGGCAAAGGTCGAGATGCTGGAACTGGGTTACAGGGTCAGTCAGATCTATAACATTGATTGATGCTGAGTCACCTGAGGTTGTATTCGAGTTGCTTACACTGGGGCAGGGATGAGTTCATCTTTGTACCTGCAGCGTGGAGCACAGGTGCCCAATAAATGTTTATTGAGTTGAGCCCTTAAATCTCCGAGAACCTGGCAAGGAGCTGAGATTAATGTGATCCCATAATACCCAGGGCAGCCCTTCTGTCAGGGATGACACTTTCACAAAAGAATGTGATGATCTCTTCGGTCGCTTTTCATTACTGTCTTCCTGATCTGGGAGGGCAGAGATCATCTTTCAACTTGTATCCTCAGCACCTAACACGCTAAGAAGAAGGCGGACAGTGGGGCAAGAGAAGGCAGAGAGAGAGAGGAATCGGGATGAGGAAAAAAGCAAACCCTATTCAGTGCTTGATTATCACTACAGAGCCTAATCCAGCCCAATATTGAGAGTGACTTTTCTACTCAACGTGTTTGAATTTTACATGTTAAAATTGCACCTTGAAACTGAATTAGGGTGGTAGTTGCACAACCCAGTCAATCTACTAAAAATCATTGAATTCTACACTTAACATGAGTGGATTTTATGGAATGTAAATTATACCTCAATAAATTGTTTCAAAGCATTGAAGTGGGATCCCAGGTTTAGACAATTTTCACAAGCTGTCAATAATAAGCCAAAGAGTCGTCTTTAACCGAACACATTATCATCCTTCCTAATAGATGTTTAAACCAAATTGATCTGCAAATTTACTTTTCCCTTATGTGATATTAGCCAACTTAAAGTATATATAGCCTTAAAATGTCTAAGAAATCTTAAAGTTAGGCCAGGCATGGTGGCTCACACCTGTAATCCTATCACATTGGGAGGCCAAGGCAGGTGGATCACCTGAGACCAGGAGTTCGAGACCAGCCTGGCCAACATGGTAAAACCCTGTCTCTACTAAAAATACAAAAATTAGCCAGGTGTGGTGGCATGTGCCTGTAATCCCAGCTACCAGGGAGGCTGAGGCAGGAGAATGGCTGGAACCCGGGAGGCTGAGGCTGCAGTGAGCCGAGATCACACCACTGCACTCCAGCCTGAGCAACAGAGAGAGACTCCATCTCAAAAAAAAAAAAAAATCTTAAAGTTTATTTAGCCTCAGAAAGTTCACTAGTAATGAATGCTCAGTGTAGTGCATATTTCAAAACTTTTTATTTTGGGGCCCTGTATAAACCAATCCCACAGACTTCTTATTCTGCTAAGATGTTCTGAATGCAAAAGGTATTAATTTGACATATTGTCTAATCTCTTTTCTATTTAGAACCTAGTGCTACCTAGGACAATGAAACTTCATCTAGAACAAAATACTGAAGTATTTTGGAAACCTCAAAAGATTTGAATAGGAAATAATCCAAATTGCTTTTCTAAAAGTAGTGGTGGATTGAACAAAGCCATCTCTATTTTCTTTCTTTTTTTTTTCTTTCTTTTTGGTTTTTGAGATGGAGTCTCCCTCTGTCGCCCAGGCTGGAGTGCAGTGGCACAATCTTGGCCTTCTCGGTTCAAGCAATTCTCCTGCCTCAGCTTCCTGAGTAGCTGGGATTACAGGCATGTGCCACAACGCTGGGCTAATTTTTGTATTTTTAATAGAGATGGGGCTTCATCAGTTGACCAGGCTGGTCTCGAACACCTGACCTCAAGTGACCCACCCACCTCAAGTGATCCCAAAGTGCTAGGATTACAGGCATGAGTCACCACACCCCGCCTCTCTATTTTTTTTAACCTCATCTTCGATATGCACAACACACATTCCAAAACAGTTGGCTAGAATGATGTGACCATTGCCACGGCTGATGGTCGGTCACCATGCAACATGTTTAACAACCTGCAGGCATAGACCTCCACCTATCATTTTGGGCAATGACCATACACAATCAGTATGGCCTTTATGGTGTGTGTCCTAGCTAAACATCAGCTCAGACTATTATGCCAAAGTCCTCTGGACACCCTCCTAAGCAGCAGGTTCTGCTGTGTTCTTATCATGTTTGTGCAGTTCGGGGTTGAGTAAGATCCTCACATCCACTAGCAAATTGCTGGTGTCTTTGCTATAAGTATGATAGAGGAGAATCATCATACACTGAGCTCCATTCATTGTACAATCAACACAAGACAGTGTTCACTCTCCCTAATGGATTGGAGTGACCACATGTGATCAGCCAGGGAATGGTTGGAATGTGGAGCTTCCCTCTCACCCCACTGTCTGCCACCTCCACCATCTGTCCTATTCACCTTCCCTCCAGGTCACCTTCTGTCACCCATGCAGTTCCAACTGTCCTCCTTATCTTTCCTTTCCATTGGCTATCAGGTTCTTGGCATCCACTTGGCCCCTCCCCTCATTTGGTCACTAAACCTGCTGTTCCAGCTGTCAGATCATGGAATGGTGCCACTTTGAGAAAGGAGAAAAGGAACAAAAGAGCCAGGAGGTCCCACCACTGTTTTCTGAGACCCCCAAGTCTGAATCCAATGTCTTGCCCTCTGCTGGTCTGCAGAATCTGGCTCCAGTTTCTCCAGGATCTATTCTTCTGTAATCCACCTGCACCTTATCCAAGTGGACCTGGCACCCCTGTACCTGCCCCAGGTCCAGACCTAGCTCCCCTGTACCTGCCCCAGGTCCAGACCTAGCTTCACGCAGTTCTTCCTCCCCACTGTCTCTGCTTTCAGCCACTGCGCCTGCCCTCATCATTCAAACTCAAGGAATCCAAGCGTCTGTTTTACTGCACCTGGATCTAGGGGATCAAGTCAGTCCACCCTCTAGTGGTCAAGCGGAGAAGTGGCAGTCTCTGCACATCACCCAGGTCAGACCTTGAGGAGGTCAGCACAGGGAAATGCCAAGTAAGACGTCTCCACAAACCCACCTCCTCTGACTCTAACTGCAGTGTTTCTCCTCTGCTCTTCCTTCCCTGCCTTCCCAGTGGGTGAAGTGTGCTGGGAGAGGGTATGGAGTAAATACCCCCTGCTCATTTCTCAACCCTTTTCCTTCTATCTCCACAACTCCTTAAATGTTCACAACATATTTGATTGTTTTAAAGGACACAAATTATTCTGCTACAGGACAAGGGAACTTCAGGATAGCAACCGTGTCCAAAATTAATAGATTACTATAATTTCTTTTTTATTGCCAGACATTTATTGAGTGTATGTACCAGATTGTGTGTGTATTTCTATACGTGTCCTTGCAGGAACACTAGAAGCAATATGATTATCCTCTCTTTACAGATGAGAAAACAAATGCCTAGAGAATTTAAGCATCTTTCTCAATATGATGTAACCAGTAAATGGTGAACGTGGACTTGACTCAGGTCTGCCAAACCCAAAGCAATTTCCCCTAATTGCTGCACTGATTCCTCCCATAGACCAAAGTATCCAGGCAATTGCACTTGATTTGCCTTAAAATGCATCTCAGTCTCTTCCGAGCCATTCCTATTTTAGCTCAGGGTGCCTGACACTGCGGCTCACAGTACTTTAGGACCCCATATCTCCCCCATGATTTCAAGTCGATCTGCTCCTCCTTATCCTCACTCTCACAGCTCCTTTGTACCTTCCCTTATGCAGCAGCACAACCCACATTTGTACTTGTCAATCCCAAAAGAAACAGTAATTTCAAAGTTTCTGAGGGCATTTACATCTCTGCCTCTCACCTTGACCTTCTCCCCTCCAAAGCTCACTCAAATTTCCCCAACCAGATTCATTTTTACCTTCTTTGCACTCTTATAACACATTGTTTGTTGTTTTATTTTGCACTTGCATTCTGCTTTATATCATAGTTAGCTGTTCACACATTGGTAATGGTCAGTAGATCCTGAGCTGTTATTTTTCCATCTCATCCACCCATGCACACCCACGCCCCACAGCATCATGCAGCCTAAAGTGCTCATGCTCTGCATGCATTCAGTGCTTAATAAATGTTCATTTAAAACGGTCCGGGCACAGTGGCTCATGCCTGTAATCCCAGCACTTTGGGAGGCAGAGGTAGGTGGACCACCTAAGGTCAGGAGTTCAAGACCAGCCTGGCCAACATATAAAAATATGCAGATTAGCTGGGTGTGGTGTTGAGTGCCTATAATCCCAGCTACTTGGGAAGCTGAGGTGGGAGAATCACTTGAGCCCGGAGGTAGAGATTGCAGTGAGCTGAGATCACGTCACTGCACTCTAGCCTGGGGAAGACAGTGAGACTCCGTCCCAAAAAAAAAAAAAAAAAAAAGTTCATTTAAAAATGACCAGTCAGTACTTTCTATTTCTCTTCCAGAGTCATGTTTCCTGTGGCCCCTCTAGGGGAATCATCCCTAAATTGTCTCTGCACAAATCTGTTACAACTCAGTTGCTCCAGGCTCCATGTAATTCCAGCTACTTGGGAGCCTGAGGTGGGAGAATCGCTTGAGCCCAGGAGGTGGAGGTTGCAGTGACCCACTGCACTCTAGTCTGGGCTGGGCAACAGAGAGAGACTTTGTCTTAAAAAAAAAAAAAAATTATTTAAAATGACCAGTTGGGACTTTCTATTCTCTCTTTCAGAGTCGTGTTTCCTATAGCCCCTCTAGGGAAATTCTCTCTAAATTGTCTCTGCACAAGTCTATTACAACCCAGTTGATCCAGCTCTGTCAGGATTATTTTCCAAATTCATTTAAAACAGAGATTAGAGGAGGGAATGGGTGTGGATAGGGCAAAAGGTTATGACATGACATGAGAGTTCTCACTCTTGGTTTTAAGGAATATAGACTTCCCAATGCCAATCTTCACCTTATGTTACAAGTTGAATTATTTCATCTAAAATTCAGATGTTGAAGTTCTAATCCCCAGTACCTCAGAATGTCTGGAGATTAGGGTCTTTACAGAGATCATCGAATTAAGATCAGGTCAGTAAGGTGGGCTCTAATCCTGTAGGACTGATGTTCATATAAATAGAGGAAATTGGCTGGGCATGGTGGCAGGTGCCTGTAATCCCAGCTACTTGGGAGGCTGAGGCAGGAGATTCACTTGAACCCAGAAGGCAGAGGTTACGGTGAGCCGAGATCATGCCACTGCACACCAGCCTGGGTGAAAGAGTGAGATTCTGTCTCAAAATAATAAATAAATAAATAAATAAATAAATAAATAAATAAATAAATGAAATTATGGGCATAGACAAATACAGAGAGGTGACGATGTGAAGGCAGGGAGCAGGCAGCAGTCTGTAAGCCAAGGAGACAGGCCTGGAACAGAACCTTCCCTCACAGCCCTCAGAAGAAACCAATCCTTTTGACACCTTGATTTCAAGGTTCTGGCCTCCAGAACTGTGAGACAATAAGTTTCTGCTGTGTAAACTCCCCAGTCTGTGGCATTTTATCATGGTAGCCCTACAAGCAAATATGTCCTAGGACTCTTGTTGACACAGAATTGGATTCCACAACCTGCAGGGGTTCTTTATCTAGATGCCATTTATTTTCTGAGTGTTTTCCTCCATGGGTAAGCTAAGAAGATAACCAAGAAATTGTGTGTTCTCCCTTTTGGGAGAAGAAAAATAGTAATGATAGCTATTATTATGAAGCATTATTGTGTATGTCAGCAATGAGATGATATTCAGTACAGTAATGTGTATAAATCACTATATTAGGTGCTTTGCAAACATTCTCTCAATTCTCCCAGCCACCTAATTGGGGGCAGGGAGTATTGTTATCCTCAGTTCACAGTTGTGGAAATTGAGGCTCAGAGATATTAATGTATGTCACCCAGGATTATACTTAGGCTTGGCTGTGTCCCATTGGTCGTCTATTCTGCCCTTCCCCCATGTGGCATATTCCTTTTTCTGCTCTAGTGTCCTCCCCAACCCAAGTGCCTCAGATGATCCTAACTAGTTATGAAGTAACCTGTGGTGGTACCATTTCTTGTGCTCATGATTGGTTTAAGGATCAGGATGTGACCAGTATTGGACAATGAGAAATGAGAGGAAGTCAGTTGCAAGGCTTCTAGGAAAAGCATTCCTCACTATCAAAAAGAGATGCACAAAGCGGCAGCTTCTCTTCTGCTGCTGGATGTTACCGAATCCGCATATGATGGTAGGATGACGGCAGCCACCTCGTAGCAGAGCGGAGTTTTCTCCAAGAGAACATTCTACGGGGAGAAGAGGAAACAGCACCGAAGACATCACTTTGCCTGAGTTCACAAACCCTACAGGTGCTCCCACCCCCTACATTTTTCATTTTGTGAGATAATAAATTCCTCATTATTTAAGCCATTTTGTGTTGCCTTCTGCTATTTGCTGCTGAAATCATCTCAATATGCCTTTTCTACCAATATGCTTTGATTTTCCACAGTAAGACCAGTTTTTAGACATTGTATTATTAGAAATAACCTCAGATTCACTGCTATACAGAGTTTCAAAGTTCCAACAGAGAGAAACAACATTTTGTGTGTTTTCTTAAGCTGGTTAAAAAATATATATGATTTGCCATTTTAACCATTTTTAAGTGTCAGTTCAGTGCCATTAAGTATACCTACATTGTCGTGCAATTATCACCACTATTCATTTCCAGAACTTTTTTTTGTTTTTTGGTTTTTTTTGAGATGGAGTTTCACTCTTGTTGCCCAGGCTGGAGTGCAATTGTGTGATCTTGGCTCACTGCAACCTCCCCCTCCCGGGTTCAAGCAATTCTCCCTGTCTCATTCTCCTGAGTACCTGGGGTTACAGGCGTGGGCCACCATGCCTGGCTAATTTTTATATTTTTAGTAGAGACAGGGTTTCGCCATGTTGGCCAGGCTGGTCTCGAACTCCTGGCCTCAGGTGATCCACCTGCCTTGGCCTCCTGAATTACTGGGATTACAGGCATGAGCCACCACGCCTGGCCTCCAGAAATTTTTCATCATCCCAAACTGGAACTCTGTATTCATTAAACTGTAACTCCCTATTTGCCTCCTCCAACCCCTGGCAACCACCATTTCCCCTTCTGTCTCTATGAATTTGACTTCTCTGGGTACCTCATATAAGTGGACTCATAACAATATTTTTCTTTTATGTGTGGTTCATTTTTTTCCTCCAATGCTTTCAAGATTCATTCATGCCTTAGCACATATCAGAATTCCCTTCTTAAGGCTTATATATAGTCCATGGTATGCATATATCGCATATATCGCATTTTGTTTATCCGTTCATCTGTCAGTGGACATCTGGCTTGTTTCCACATTTCAGCTATTGCAAATAATATTGCTGTGAACATCGGTGTACGAATACCTGGTTGAGTCCCTGCTTTCAATTCTTTCTAGTATATACCCATAAGTGGAATTACCAGATCATATGCTGGTTTTACTTTTAAATTTATGAGCAAGCTTCCTACTGTTTTCCATGGCAGCAATGCCATTTTACACTTCCACCAACAGTGCACAAGGGTCCTAATTTCTCCACATGGAGGGTGCCTTTCCAAAAGTTATTAAGAATTTCAGGATGATGACAGCAGAGCATTAAACCACACGTTGGACCCTTCTGAGTATGGGACCTTGTATGATTGTACAGGTCACATGCCCATGAAGCCAGGTCTGCCAACTATTGTCATCTGGAGAACAGACACAAGTTATTTTTCCATTTAGTAATTGAACATTGTGTCTGTTCATCTTTTAAAGCTTTTTCAAGAACTATTCATAGCCAGTGAGCATTGGGCACGCCTTGGTGTTAGAGAATACAGAGGCAGAGAGATGGGAAAATTAAAAAGACTCCAGGGATTGTATTGATCTAAAATTGATCATTTCTATGAGCTTCTGATGGTCAACTTCTTGGTTCATGTGCCTCTGGTTCATCTTTGCATTTTCCAACAGTTCTAGCATAATGCTGTCATATAATAGGAACTCAAACCCTGGTTGTCTGGTTGGCTAGCTGGGTGGTGAGGGTTGGACATACATGGGCCATATTTAGGAAATAGGAAATAAGGTTAAAAAGTTATTTGGGTTTCAACTTAAGGAGGTGTAGAGTGGTGGACTTAATTTGGTAGAAATGAAAAGGAGGATTGTTTTTGAGCAAAAAGATGATTTAGAAAAGCTGACCTGGCGCTGGTATGAAAGATGAGTTGGAGGGCAGCTACTAGAGGCAAATCATGCAGCTAGAAAGCCATTTCCCCAGTTCCCATGGAGGTGATTAGACTAGAATTAGACCGGGTAGCAGTAACAGTGTGATCATCACAATAGTAGTACCTACTTCTTTACATTTTCACATCTTTTCACATCGCTGTTTCTTTTGCTCCTTCGGTAATCCTGCTTGGAAAGTATTATTGCATTTTACAGAATTGCAAATTGATTCTCGGAAAGTGCGAACGATTTCCCAGGTGGGAGCAATTAACGAGCACAGCCAGGTCAGGTCTGCATGGGCAGGTCTCTTTCTCCTCCACCCTGACCGCACATTCCAGTCGCTGGATGAACTTTCAAACAATGAGATGTCTAGACGCCACCCCCAGATATTCGGATTTAATTGGTCTTGGGTGAAATCCAGGCAAGGGAGTTTTTCAAAACTTCCTGGGACTCTCAACTGTAGCCAGGTGGAGAACCTGTGGGCTGTGGCACAGCTTGGCTGTAAGGCAGGGCCTGAAAGCCAGAGACCATGGGAAGGCAGAATTGATGAGACTTGACATTGAACTGCGGAGAGATGCCAAGGCAATGAGGTTTTTAGCCTCAGGGACTAACTACCTCTTTAACCTCATCTTTAGCCAGACCAGGATGGATACACATATGCCTGGGAGCAGCTGCATTCAGGATTAGAATAAAAGGAAAATTGCTGCTTTCAATGTGATCAAAAACAGACATCCATCCCACAGTTCGTAAACAGTGTGTGTATGTGTACGACAAATGTGTGTTCTTCAGTGGGGGCTGGAGGTGGCAGACTCTAAAGGTAGTGATATGGACAATGCTTCCCCTGAAGTGTCCCACAGACTTCTATCCAGTGGTGCTAAATTCTGTCCTTGGAAACATTCCATGAGATTGTTTGCCTCTTGGATTTCCACATCTACACCCAGATTCATGGCCCATGGGGAAAAAACCTGGGTGATGTCAACCACAGCAGGGCCGTTCTTGAGATTGAAGGCAGGATGGCTGGAAGGGAAGATGGATTTAAGAGACAAAGTATTTTAGTTGCTGGTAGCATATGCAGGTGCAGAAGACCAGCAAACCACTGGCGGTGTGAGACTGAATCACTGGGTTGCGTCTTAAACAATTCAGTAGAAATTGATTCACATCTTAGATGTGGGGGAGATCAATAAGCAACTCAGTAATGAAAGAGAAGAGGTTCAAGGACCAAACAGGAGAGACAGCTGTCCTTAGGGGTTTGAGTGAGAAAGAGGATGCACACAGGGTACTTTACTTTTGAGTACCACCACCTTTCCTGATCATCTCCCACTGGTTTCTTACTTGTACCATTGAGGTAAATCACTGAGACTGTCCCTAGGCCCTGAGCCTGATCTTCACTTTTCCATCTCCTTGTTCTTTCTCCTGAAATGTTACTTCTCTTCTCCATATGCACATGTGGGGTCAGTCCTCTGGAAGACGCATCTCCAATGCCCCCCTCTTCTTTGGAGAGTTTTCTGCTGTCTATCCCCCCGTGTGGATATTTCACCTGTTCCTTCTTTAACCCTCATTGTACTTCTCTGTGAAGCTCTTACACACTGCAACAGTTGTCTATTGCTGCATAACAAATTAGTTCCAAATTTACCAGCTTAAAAGAGTCAAACATTTATCATCTCTCACAGTTTCTGGGGGTTAGGAAGCAGAGAGTGGCTTAGCTAGGTGGTTCTGGCTCAAGGCCTTTCATGAGGTTGCTTAGGTGTCAGCTGAAGCCGCCGTCTTCTGAAGGCTTGACTGGGACTGGGTGACCTGCTCTCAAGATTGTTCCCTCACATAGCTGCTGGCAGGATGCCACTGCTCCTCACTGGCCTGACTAGAAGGCTTCAGCTCTTTGCCACATGAGCCCCTCCACAGGGTTGCCTGAATATCCTCACAGCATGGCAGCTGGCTTCCCCCTGAGAATCTAATGAGAGAGAGAGACAGAGACAGAGACAGAAAGAGAGAGAGAGAGAGAGATAGAGAGAGAGAGAGAGAGCAGGAAGCCATTTGTCTTTTATGACCTAGTCTCCAAAGTTGCCAAAGTTGCACATCAATATTTCCTCTTTATTCTATTTGTTAGAAGTGTGTCACTAAGTGAGGCCCACATTCAAGAAAAAGGAAATTGTCTCCAGCTTTGGAAGGGAAGGGTGTTAAAGAATTTGTGGACATATAAATGATCCCCAATTTATTATTTTTCCATTTATGATTTTTTTGACCTCACAATGAGTTTACGGGGTATTAAATGCATTTTTGACTTATAATATTTTTGACTTAAAGTGGATTTATTGGGGCATAACCCCCTTTAAGTCGAGGAGCATCTGTATTTAAAACCACCACATTCACTTGCTATAATCTTCTCTACATTCAAACTCCTTTCTTTTAATTCAAGACAAGGCTTATTTGGTAAGCCTTTATGGGGCACCTGTCACGTGCATTGCATTGTGATAGATAAAAATAACAGAGAGAACCTTCACTTAATTCTACAAATAGCAAAGACAGACAAGTAAGTAGGTATTGCTATACAATGCAGTAAGTGCTATAAGAGGAAATAAGAAAGCACAATGGGAGAACAGAGAGAGAAGTAGCTAAATATAAGGGAGTCAGGAAAGGTTTTGTGTAGAATGTTTCACCTTTGTTTTTTCTGCATACTCAGCACCCTTTCCCCTGTCTTCTGGTAATACAGCACCTCTTTTTATATCATTTGAAGGACCCCTTCCAGTTACACATATGCCCTGGACATAGTGTCTCTCTGCCATAGACACTGGTTCAAGGATGGATACATGACACAAGCTAGGCCAATGCAAACCATTCCCCAGAGACTTCTGCTGGAACTCATGGAAGAGTTCCTCTCTTCTTCTGAGATAGGAACAGGCAAGCCTGGTGGAGCCGCCGGCAAGCATCCTTACCGTGACCCGGAAAGACTGACATCCACATGGAGGGAAGTAGAGCTGGGGAAGCCTGTCCTGATGACCTTACCAGCTCTGGGATTCTCTGAAGCCACAGCACCTCTGCATTTAGTTATTTTTATTTGCTAAAAGCTACTTTGAGATCAATGACTGTCAGTGTTATTCAACAGAGGCCTGACTCCTAGAGGAGGTTGTATGGAGCTAGGTCTTGCAGACCAAGCAGAAGTTTGTCAGATGTAAGTAAAAACAGGCTTCAAAGGCATGTCAGAAAGAAAAGAAGGTGCAAATACATAGAGTCATGTGATCTAGAGCCCACGAGAAGTCCTGCACAGTTTCTGGGGCTGCCTGGCTGGACAGTGAGAGGGAAGAGCAGAGGAACCTGGATGGAGAAGGAGCCTTGAACTCCAAACACTGGAAAGGTCAGGTGTCTGAGTCAGGGTCAGAGGGGATGCCTCTTTTTTCTAGCCACAATATTCTATAATATTCAATCTCTGCTTCAGGAGGGCAGGGTAAATAAATGTTGTATATTTAGATTGTTGTGTTTGCTTATTTTAAATTAGAAAGCACTTTGGATTATATATAGCAGAGTAGTGCAGTGGCTTAAAAATTTGGGGGTCACACAAGGGATGAGACGGTGCCCAGAAAAACATGATCTGTAACATTAGATTAGAATCATCTGTTAAGGTGGGCGTCCCAGAGTACATTAGAAAGGGTATTGCATTCCTATAAGTAGAAGGAGAGGAAATAGGACCCCCACTCTGAGTGGAAGACCTGACAGCTACGAATTATCAGCCAAACCTCTGGATATCCTTCTCTGGGTCCCACTGACCCCTTGCTAAAGAGACAAAAGCTCTTTGCAGCTTGGTCATGGCACCCACCTTCCACATTCATGGAGACTGGTCCTGCTCTCCATGTTTCTGACCTCAAAGCCAGAGTTGCTCAAACCTGTCAGCCTGCCCTTTCCTCTCACCACTCTTAACCTCTCTGGCTAGCAAAGGGTAAGAAGAGGAAAGCATAATGAAGCCATTGCTCAGAGAAGCCACTGTTCTGCCTTTGTTCTCCATTCTTCCTAATTAGCTTCAGAATAAGGCTGTCTCCTACCAAGCAAAATCAGAGAACCTTGATGTGAGCCTTGGAATTCAAACCCAATGCAAGCTCTTTCAGATCACAGATCTCATCATACCTTTACTGTCTACCTCAAGTAGACTTCTCAATGAATGCTTAAAGTTTTGAATTTTAAGAATGCAAACCTTTTGTTTCAAGGGAGCAAGAAATGAGGTCCTGGTATGTGAAGGTGTGGCCAACACTTCTAAATACAGTGCAGGTAAGGGGAGAGCCAGCACTGCCTCAAAGAAGTACCAGCATTGAAAGAAGAGTTTCTAAGGTCAAATATGTTTATATACTGAGAAGGGGGGAGATACTGTAAAGTTACGAAAGAAGCCTAGGAATATTTGACCAATATATTTAATTTAATACCTGTCTGTATTCATTTAAGAATTTACATTTACAGCCGGGCGCGGTGGCTCATGCCTGTAATCCCAGCACTTTGGGAGGTCGAGGCAGGTGGATCACCTGAGGTCAGGAATTCAGCACCAGCCTGGCCAACATGGCAAAAACCCCTCTCTACTAAAAATACAAAAAATTAGCCGGGTGTGGTGGTGGCTGTCTGCAATCCCAGCTACTTGGGAGGCTGAGGCAGGAGAATTGCTTGAATCCAGGAGGTGGAGATTGCACTGAGCCAAGATCATGCCATTGCACTCCAGCCTGGGCAACAAGAGTGAAACTCCATCTCAAAATAAATAAATAAATAAGAATATATAATTACAAGGGGAGGAAAAAAACTACCTATTGGGTACCACATTCACTATTTGGGTGATGGGTTCAATTGAAACCCAAACCTCAGCATTATGCAACACATACGTATAATAAACCCACACATGTGCCCCCTGAAGCTAAAATTTTAAAAATATATATATGCTTATAAATGTCCATTGGAGATTTATAATATAGACACACAAATACATGTGTATTTGTATATGTATGTTTAATATACATCCTACTGTGCTAATATAAAAATGCATACTATTTAGAAGAAACCGGAATTAGAACTGTATATATTAAAACTTAAGGAATTTGCTCAAAATTGTACCCAAAAACAAATTCAAAGTTTTAAAAGCTTTCACTGTAATTCAAGAAAGGCTGAAAAAAGAAAAACTAATTATTGAACTCTATGAATTATATTGAATTATATGATGTTTTATAGCTATAAAAAATCATATATACCTAAAATAAAGAGAAAAAAGAAAATAATAGAGGTGGAAATCCCAAAATAATAAGATTAGGAATTGGCCAACAAATTCAAGAGCTTTGTACTTAAGAAAAAATAAGCAAAATAAACCACGTCTGAAGAATTAAATGAAGACAAATAATAGTAATAATACAGATTTAGAAGTGGTAGAGTATGCAACAATTAATATAAAGGGAATTAATCTAAATAGATTAGTATAAGCTTGTATATGCAATTCTTATACCATGTTTAACCCTATGCTAATACATTCCAGAATCTGGACATTGTCTGAGAAATACAAATTTCCAAAACTGAAACCAGAAACAGTAAAATATGCTACAGCAGTAACAATAAAATAAACTGAAAAAATAATCAAAGAACCACTTCTCAAACAAGGATCTGGAACCAGATCATTTTGCTGGTAGATTTTTTTCAAATTCTCAAGGAATAAAAATTTATATCTTCTATAATTTGTTTTAGGGCATGTAAGAAATGAAAATGACTCCATTTATTCCGTAATTTTTCCCTTCACTTTCTTTTGTTCCTATCTTCCATCATTTTATTTATTTTATTGGTCTTTTCCACTCAGTTAACCCCATATTCCATCAAACTTCTTCCCTGACCAAAATGGTTTAAAAAGGTTTTTGCTTCTAAGGAGCTTTTAATAGGTTATGGAACATGTTTATAGACAAGAAGTAAGCAGAAAAATGTTTTCCTTATCCTCTTCAGAATCCAACATTTCAGCAATAAATGTGTTTAATATGGGTGACTTTTATCTTGCTTTTTAAACAAAGACAAATGGTTTGTAATTATCATTCTTCCTTTTTGTATTTTTTAACTTTAATACATATATTTTTTGCTTAGTTTAGTCTATTAATGTCCTTCCTCTTTAAAAACTCTGCTAATCTTCTTAAGGATCTACCTCCAAATCTTGACTCTCTTTTTTTTTAAGACTGAGTTTTGTCTTGTCACCCAGGCTGGAGTGCAATGGCATGATCTCGGCTCACTGCAACCTCCGCCTCCCAGGTTCAAGCAATTTTCCTGCCTCAGCCTCCCGAGTAGCTGGTATTACAGGCACCCACCACCATGCCCACCTAATTATTGTATTTTCAGTAGAGACGGGGTTTCACCATGTTGGCCAGGCTGGTCTCAAACTCCTGACCTCAGGTAATCCACCCGCCTTGGCCTCCCAAAGTGCGTAAGCTACCACGCCCCGCCCAAATCTTGATTTTCTAATTCTTACATTTGCAGGGACTCCATACTCATAAGTCCTGTTCCTTACCAATGATTTTCTCTAGAATACCAACTGTTTAATATTCAGGATTAATTCCTCAGTAAACAAGCCAGAGTTATGAGCAATCGAAGAAAACTTCCTAACTCCAGGAAGAAGTCTGCCATCACCACTGGCACACTTGCTGGAAATTTGAACAGTGTGGAAACCTCAGAAATATTTCCAATTTGCAGAAGTGTGTTCATCAAGTTCAAGGGCAAAACTAGTGAAAGGAAAATTTTGCTACCATAGTTTTTTCTTGCGCCTCTTCTTTAGGGGTGGAGAAGAGGAGAACTTTTTCCATCTGTCCACAAAGATTTGAATCCTTTCACAAAAGAAAGGATGCAGTTTTGCTGAAAGCATTCATAGTTAATTCAATGTAACCAAAATCATTTACCTTTAAACTCTTCAGCACCAGGAACAATGATAAATGTCCCCTCCCCCCTGCCTCCCTTAATTTTGTTCCTACCATGGAACTAATTGCATTAAAGTTCACACACACACACATACACACACACAAACACACAAAATGCTTGTTGGAGGGTATGATTCAACGTTTTGTTCTTCAAGGCCTAGCACAGTACCTAGAACATAGTTTACACTTAGTAAGTGTTATTTGAAATGAAATGAAATTGAGTGAAATTGAATCTAACTAAAATGAAGGTATGAAGAAAAAGCTATGGGAGTAAGAGGAAAGCAATTTCTAATTCGCTTGGGGGGCATTAGGAAAAGATGAAACAAAAATAATACAAAATGTGTTTTGAGTTATGCAAACCATTTTGACAATACTTAATTGCACGGAGCAAACATGTATTTAATTGTAATAATAAACATTTACACATTTTTATACAGCATTTTAATCTTCAAAACCCTTCCAGGCACTAAATAATTGAATTTTCTACACTGTATTCTTCAAAAAATCATCCACATTGATTTAATGTTCCCAACAGAGTAGTTAAATGAAAAATAAACAAATTAAATTAGCATAAAGCTCAAAATTTCTCTCCACATTATTCAGACCACCCACCTTCTCCCCCAGAGGTGGTACCAAGAGAAAATAGATGGTCCCAGTTCTATTTCCAACAAATGGGGACCACTGTGTCAGTATGGACACCAGCGTCATCTTACCACGTGCATGACAGACACAATCTAACGAGACACACAGATACTCTAGGCCCTAAAGCAAAAAGCAGCAGTTTCCCAAGTTCCATATTGGCTATTCTTTTCTACTCACTAGAGTAGAGTCCCTTCTTCCCTAGTAAACTAAAGAACTTCTAGGACTAATGTTTGTCTCTAAAGAGACAAGCTTCTGATTATATAAAGAGAAGTTTCTACACTGGTATGTATCTGTGCTGTGATATATGCATCTGTAAAAAGACGTTTAATGGGACTTTTCTTGTCACATATTTTGAGTACAGCCCCAATGCTGAGAACCATCGGAGAAAAATTCCTGAAGTCCACCTTCAGCTTATGTAAGAAAGGCCAGAGATAGAAAAGAGCAATTAGAGAATGTTATGAAGCACCAGTTTGAGAGCTTCTTCCTCCTGCCCTGAGCCGGAAGTGGGAGGCCCCAAGAGACCCCTTCCCAGAGGCCAGAGAGGGCATTTTGAAGAAGACGTCGGAAGGACAAGGAAAGGGAGTAGAAGAGTGAAGAAACTGGCCCCTCCCACTGTGTCTCTGAGCCAAGTTGAGGCCAGGGGTGGGGAGGGAAGAAGCTCTGGATGGAATGAGAGATTGAAGTTTTGATTTAGACTCGAGGAGACATTTTAGCTCCTGAAAGTGAATCACAGCTACCTCAGATTGTTCTTACAACTGAGAGCCATTCAAAAGCAATGAGACCTTCCTAAAGTGCTATCCTGGGTCAGGGAACACAGATTGGACAAAGCCATGAAGAGAAAAATAAATAACTCTGTATCCCTTTTGTATCCACTGAGATCATCCCACTTAATTAGCCAGTTACATTTCTTTAAAATATAGCCTCATTTGTCCTAACATGGCCAAAATAAATATAACAGAATAGTCTATTATCTTAGCAGTCATAATGACTGAATTGGCTTAACCACATAGTAATCCAAATAATTGTGCAAAAATCAACCTTAATTATTGTTGAAAAGTCTAAACAAACACACCACACAGAGATTGACTGGATGAATGGCTATGTATACCTGCAGCTTTAAACTTGTCTCCTTTTTTTTTTCATAATATAACCACCAATAAAACTGAATTATGAAATTTAGATCATGCTGTTATTAACATGACAGACATTATTACTTGTCTGGGTAATCGAAACCTGGCAGACATTCAGTGTCATTGTTGTTTTAAACAAATACTTTGAATTTTCTACTCAGAAACAGGCTAAGGGTCTAATCTGGAAGATTAATAAGCACAAAGTTTAGCTGGGGAAACAAATTTCGGCTAACATTTCAGATGTCCCAAGCTTAAACTACTTTTTGAGAGGACAAGCTTCTTAAGTGATGTATCCCAATCCCTCAGGTTATTGTGAGAATGGCCTCTTGATTTTGAAACACTGAGACCCAGGATTCATTCATCACCCGCAAAGAACCTGGAAGCCCTTTTTTTTCACTAGGAACTACTTTCATTTTTACCTTTTGGAAAGGTCTGTAATCCTGACCAAAAGAAAATAAATAAACTGATCAGGAGATGACTACCCGGATTAATAAAATTTGGAATGTTTTGCAATTGTATGATAATGATGGTATTTACAATAATAAAACGGCTCGCAATTTGAATTTACAATCCCTAGTTACTCCACAAAGCACTAGTATTTTAGATGCAAGATTGGCTATTCAAAAGGCTTCTGCCCAGCTCCTGTATAAGGATTCTATTATGGGTAAACTGGAGACAAAATGGGAGTTTTAATATGATTATAGGTCAGTGGTTTTTGAATTGTTAATGTACAGAAGACCCCAGAGGAATATGCTGAATATGTAGTCCGTGAAAGACACAAATAAACAAAAAGCAATTTACAAGCTGGAAAACATTTTTAGTTCTCATGGAGCATTATAACACATGTCCTCTAGCATCCAACTTAACAGGGCTGAGCTGACACCACAGAAAAGAGGCAAGTAAATTAATTTCGCTTCATAGGCCCAGAACCTGAAAGAAAATGGCTTGTGGGAAAGCATTTCAAAATGGAAAATATGAATCATGAGGTGAGACACATGATTTCTGGGGCATGGAAACTCCTTAGAACAAGACTCATCCTAGTGACATTAACATGAAGATGACATTTATTTATGTGTTTATTCATATATTTACTGCACCGTGTCTATTACCGAAAAAGATTCACAATGAATGAGAAAATCCTAGTGGCTGAGGGGGATATTTTCAGTCTGGATTGGGCAGTGTTTTGCACCTATCTGAAAATCCTTCGTACTAAGCATGACACATGTGGTCATGTGAGGTGGCTTACCTGCAGCTTCGTGTTTGCAGTTCAAGGGTGACCTTGGCAATGGAAACCAACCTCCCTATTTTCTTGAATGTTAACTCTATCGTTGCTCATCTAGACCACTAATTTGTCACCCTGAGACACCCATCTGGTAGCAGCAGTCCAGAAGAGAAAGACAGCCCCCCGTCAATGCAATTGCACACACACTGTGGAGACCCCAAGAAGAAACACACACATCTCCCCCTGGTCCCAGCTGAGATGTAATGGATTACAAAACTTGGCAGAAATGAACCTCAGAGGCACTCAGATTCTCTGACTTTTCAATACCAAGTTGGTGTCCAAAAGTCATATTCAATTCTGACACAAACCACCCAGAGTCAGCATCAGACTCCGCAGGTTTAAGGATTCAGTCCCAAAAGACTGTCCTCACCTCAAATACCAATCACAAATGGAATGTTGTGGCTTTGCTACAGTTCTGTCTGGCTTTGCTACAAATTTGCAGGGTTTTAGGTGGCCCCTGCTTTCAGGTTCCATAATTTGTGAGAATGACTCACAGAACTCAGGAAAATGCTAACCTTACCAACACAGTTTCTTATAAGGATAAAAATGAACAGCCAGATGAACAGGTGCACAGGGTGAGGTCTGAAAGGGTCCCTAGCTGGGGAGCCTCTATCCCCATGGAGTCAGGATGCAACACCTCCTTGGAGGCTGGGGAATGGGGCTGAAAGTTCCAACTTCTAATCAAGGCTTAGCCTTTCTGGCAGCCAATTCCCATCTAGGGGCCACCAAGAATTATGTCATCAACATAAACTCAGGTATGGTTGAAAGAGGCTCTTTATGAATAACACAAGAGGTTCCTATCACCACTGTCACTCAGTAAATCCCAAGGGTTTTAAGAGCTCTGTGCCAGGAACCCAGAGCAAAGACCAAATATCTATTTCTTGTTATACCACACAGGCTCATCTAGCGTTAAACCTAAACGGGCTCTGTGAGATCATCTCATCTGAACCAACTATCCCATCTCCTTTTACCTCCATGAACCCTCCAGCATATATAATGGTGACTCAGTTTTGTTCAATAAACATTTTCTAAGCCAGTTATGAGTGCTAGACACTGCCAGGGATAGAAGAGCAAGACCTGGTACTGGCCTATCTTACTGGCTAACATTTACATGGGGCACTAAAGAGTACTTCCCAGATTTATCTCATTTAATCCTGTTAACTATCCTATGAAGTTGGACACATTTTACAGATAAGAAACATGAGCCTTTGCAAGGTTAAGGAAGGCCAAGGTTAAGTCCTAGGAAGCCATGGAAAGAGCACTTGGAGTCAGGTCTGTTTGACTCCAGGGTACAAGTTCATTAGGCTGCACCACTCTACCGCCCAGCTCTCGGGAGGGAGTGGACTGCTCTGGAACAAACTACAAACTCGAGATTAAAGTAACCCACAAGAATCACAAATAATATGAGCCGGGCATGTCTTTAAAAACTATGCCCCTGATATTATGATCCTTGGGGTAATTTCTTCGATTACTATGAGTGAGCACTTTCAGTTAGGAGAGACATCTTGAATGCAACCAAAATAATTAATACAATCAAGACAAATTTTTTCAAAAATAAAGTTTCACTCAAAATTAAACTTCATTAATTCAGATGCTCCAGTTCATAATCAGTGTTAATATGAGCCATGCTGAATTTTACCTTTCCAAACCCCTTCTTAATAAATCAAGAAATTAGTTACACAGTTGTGAGATTTACTTATTATTTGATTCCAGAGCATTTTATCATTCTCCATTAAAATTCTACATTTCTATTTTGACTATGATTATATTAAGCCACACTTGTAAAACTTAACAGAAAGGCAAAATAGAGTTCTTACTATATGTAATACAGCATATAGTTACTAGAAATATTTATACAGTGAAGCCTTTTGATTTGGTTATTTTTTAAAATTTGCATAATCAATTTGTTATAAGTTTATGTTGTTTAATGTCTGTATATAGAAAAATCTACACTTTTGTGTTGTGTTCAATGTAATTCTTACAAAGAATGTGATTCTGGTGGTTATTTCCTAGGTAATAACATCATTCATAATAAAAACCGCAACTTTTAAGACTTCAATAGCATTGGGATTTAAAAGTTATTTAACCATAAAGCTCTAGGGAGACCCTAAGGGTTCTTCCAGGCTATAAAATATGTTCAATTGCCTTATAAGTTTGAAACAAATATTTTTCTTTATGGAGTGTTTGCTAGACTAAAGATTTTCTTCCCCTTATTTCAGGTTCACATGAGATATGAATCTCTGAGTCCATTTTTAGCCAGTGAACCACATGGACATCAGTGTTACCCCCGGAAGAGTTGGGCTTCAAAAGACTTAGAATGAATACAAATGCATTTGAAGTTCCTGTGTGAGCTTTTCTGTTTTGTTTTGTTTTTTAAGCTGTGTGTTTTATCCTGGCTCTTAATAGTATTCAAAAGTTGCCAATAGGCTGGGCACAGAGGCTCTCACCTGTAATCCCAGCACCTTGGGGGGCTGAGGCAGGGGGATCACTTGAGCTTAGGAGTTTCAGACCAGACTGGAAAACATAGCAAGACCTTGTCTCTACTAAAAAAAAAAAAAAAAAAATAGCCAAGCATGGTGGTGTGCACCTGTAGTCCCAGCTACTCTGGAGGCTGAGGCTGAGGTGGGAGAATGGCTTGAACTGGGGAGGTCAAGCCTGCAGTGAGCTATGATTGCACCACTGCACTCCAACCTGGGCAACAGAATGAGACCCTGTCTCAAAAAAAAAAAAAACAAAAAAAAAAAAACAAAAGTTGCCAGTAGTAGTGATTGAAACAAACCTGGACCCTATATCAATCTACTAAAATGGAGGCAGGTTTGCAAAAATAAAATACGTTCTAATTTCAGTGGTTTACGAATGAAAGGAAGAAATAGACTACGTGTTTTGTTGTGAAAAGGGCCTCCACCACTGTCTTTCTGCTGTCAGGGAGCTGTTCCCGGGATACCGGGCAGGCGAGCAGTGAAGGCACCCTGGCTGATCCTGCCTCTGCACGCCGGGCGCAGTTCTTTCGTCGGTAGTTGGGCTCCGATTACAGAGAAACCTCATGAATTCAGGTTCAGCATATACGGAATTTGAGCTTGTTCATGGAATCACCACATGTTAAAGTGGAGGGATCCGGGCAAGCACATTATCCAATCAGCCAGCATTTCACAGCTGGTACAGATGAGGAAACTGAGGGCTAAAGCTGTTTGAAGGATGCATCTAAGGTCATAGTGCAAGTCCCTGGGGAGAATCTTCTCCTCCCTGCCACCTCCCTACACCACATTCATGATCACTGACTGCTGTGGGTTAAACTGTGTCCCCCACAGCAAGTTCTAACCTTTGGTATCTGTGACTGTGACCTTATTTGGAAACAGGGTACTAAATCAAGTTAAGATAAGGTCTTACTGCAGGACAGGCCCTAATGGAATGACTGATGTTTTTGTAACAGAAGGGAAGTTTAGACACAGATATAGAGGAAAGAAGGCCGTGTGGTGACAGAGGCAGAGATTAGAGTGACTCAGCTACGAGCCAAGCATTGCTGGCAACCGTCGGATGCTGAAACAGACAAGGGAGGATTCTCCTCTAAAGCAGGGGTCCCCAATCCGGGGGCCACGGACATAACGGACCGCACAGCAGGAGGGTTGAACCACAGGCGGTGAGCGGCGGGTGAGCAAGCAAAGCTTCACCTGTATTTACTGCCGCTCCCCTTCACTCGCATTACAGCCCGAGCTCTGCCTCCTGTCAGATGAGCGGGGGCATTAGAGTCTCACAGGAGCGCGAACCCTATTGTGAACTATGCATGTGAGGGATCTAGGTTGCAGCTCCTTATGAGAATCTAATGCCTCACGATCCGGCACTGTCTCCATCACCCCCAAATGGGACCATCTAGTTGCAGGAAAACAAGCTCAGGGCTCCCACTGTTTCTACATTATGGTGAGTTGTATAATTATTTCATTATATATTACAATGTAATCATAATAGAAACGAAGTGCACAGTAAACGGAAAGCACTTGAATCATCCTGAAACCATCCCCTGCTCAACCGCCCATGGAAAAATTGTCTTTCATGGAACCAGTCCCTGGCGCCAAAAAGGCTGGGGACTGCTGGTTTAAGCCCCTAGTCTGTGGTAATTTGTTACAGCAGCTCTAGGAAGCTAGTACAGTGACACTCACATACAATAGCATCAAAACCCTATCTATTCTAAGATCCTTTACAGTGGCAAATGTCTCTAGTGAAGAGTCACAGCTAACCACAAGCACATGCCACAAAAAGCAGGTTTGTTAAGCATTTGTCATTGCCTTGGGTGTCATACCTTACCTCATTTAATCCTCATAATAACACGATAATGTCTAGTTCTCCCAGTTTTCAAGATGAAGAAATAGAGGTCTGAAGAACTTCAAGGAACTTAATAGAACTGATAAACTAGCACATGCTAAAGCTGGGAATCCAATCTAGGAAAGTGTACCCTGCAACCTATGCACTTAGCACTAGCTCAGGCTGGCTGCACACGGCAGGTCAGCCTGTGCACAGAATGTACCTGACTGTGCAAGATAGCAGCCCTGTACTGGCTGATGAGAATGCAGTGATGACAAACAAGCTAAGAGAAATTGTCAGACATGTCAGAGTCATTTAATATGCCACTAAAATGTCAGGCAGCAATCTGTATTAGTCTGTTTTGTGTTGCTTATAATAGAATACCCACATTTTATTAGTCTGTTTGGAGTCTCCTATGAATTTTATTTTTATTTTATTTTTATTTTGAGACAGAGTCTTGCTCTGTCGCCCAGGCTGGAGTGTAGCGGCTCGATCTCGGCTCATTGCAACCTCTGCTGCCCGGGGTTCAAGCAATTCTCCTGCCTCGGCCTCCAAGAACTTGGGATTACAGGCGTACACCACCACACCGGGCTAGTGTTTGTATTTTTAGTAGAGATGGGGTTTCAGCATCTTGGCCAGACTGGTCTTGAACTCCTGACCACGTGATCCACCCGTCTCAGCCTCCCAAAGTGCTGGGATTACAGGCATGAGCCACCGTGCCCAGCCTTCTCTTGTGTCATTTTATAAAGGAATCAAATTTATTTATTACAGTTCTGGAGGCTGGGAAGTCCAGGGTCAAGGGGGTGCATCTGGTGAGAGTCTTCTGGCTGGTGGGGACTCTGTGTAGAGTCCCGAGGTGGGTCAGAACATCATGTGGTGAGGGCTGAGCATGCTCAGGTACTAGTTCAGACCTCTGTTCCACTTCTTGTAATGCCACCAGTCCCACTCCCATAGTAATCCAGCAATCCATTACTCCATGACTGGATTAATCCACTCATGAGGGCAGAGCTCTCACGAACCAATCACCTCTTAAAGGCCCCACCCCTCAACACTGCCACACTGGGGATTAAGTTTGAGCATGAGTTTCAGAGGGGACAAGCATTGAAGCCACACCACAATCTAAATATAATAGCTCACCTTCTTACCAAGTATTCCTCTGTACCCATCCTTCATGTTCATTCATTCTTTCTTACAATAAACACATGCAACATGCCTTCCTGTGCAAGCCACTCCCTCAGGGGCTTCAGTGGCCACTCAAAGAATAAAATAGTAACTTTGCCCTGATAAAGCTTACAGCGAAGTTATAGGCAAAGAGGTTAAACAGACATTACTTCTTGCCTGCAAATGAGTCAGAAAACTTCCCTGTAGTTGCAGACTCTAGTCCTTTGATTTAGAATTTACAATTTTTCTCTAAGTATTAAAAATGTAGTTTAGAAGGCCCAGGTGCCAGAGGCCTACTAATTGAATGCTTTGAATTTCTTCTCACTCACTCAAAGGCATGCAGACAGCAAGTTCAGAAACAGCAGACTCAAACAGAAGAGTGCATTTCTCAAACGTGCTCCAAGGAAGATAAAATAAATGTGGTTTAATGATCTCCACAACCAGATTTTTGGGGCAAATGAGTGGAGTTTCAATAGGCATAAGTGGCACAAAAGTTGCAAAAATAAAGACGCAGAAGACATGAAAGTTCATGGGATATTTGTTACAGCAGCTCTAGGAAGCTAATGTGGTGACATTCACATACAACAGCGTCAGAGAGCTCTGAAGTTCATGCAGTCAAAGTCCAGTGCATGTAGGCATGTGTGTGTGTGTGTGTGTGTGTGTGTGTGTGTGTGTGTGTCTGTGTGTGTATGTGTACGTGCACACACACAGACATGCACAGATGTGCACTCATTCACAGGGAGGAGTGTTTGTTGCTGACACTGGAAAGGTAGATGGACGAGTGTTTACCAAAAAGGCATGCAGGCAGGACCCAAGCTTGTGGAGGAGCAGCTTATGAGGTGGCCCTGGAGCCCTCATACAGAAAGTAGTTCTGCGCTTTCAACAGCCCCCCAGCCCTGGGTGAGGAGGGTAAGTTCATTCTATCTTAACTACAGGCTCAATAAAGAGGTGTGCAAAGAATATAAACCCCTTATTTTTAAACCACAGTTCTTTCTCCACTCCTGCTGCAGTCATCACTAATAGTCTGACCTGAACATAGAGAAGCTTCATGAATTTCACTGCCAAAAAAAAATTTTTTTTAATTTTTAAAATTCCTCTAACTGGAGCAATAGTAGTTTCATTGAGCTCCATATGGAATTAAGATTCTCATGAACTTTTTTAATATAAAAAGTATTTTCTCTTTTCATATATACTTATTACAAACTTCCACAGGGACCTACCCAGCCCAAAGTTTACCTCTAAACTAGGGATTGGCCAATTTTTTTCTGTGAAAAGTCAGACAGTCAATATTTTAGGCTTTGCCAGCCATGCAGTCTCTGTCATACCAACTCTGCAGTTGCAGTATGAAAGCAGCCATTGACAATACGTAAATAAATGAGCATGGCTGTGTTTTAATAAAACTTTATTTACAAAACAAGGCAGGGGCAGATTTAACCCCACAGTTTGCTAACTCCCTCTCTAGACCAACATAACCTTAGCCCTTTGCATTCAGAGAATGTATAATGCATTTTTGTAACTGGTCAATTTTAATTTTGTCTTACTGTTCAGTTTTCTCCTCATGCTGATTAATATTCAGATGAATAAATTATCATATGTATTCATATTATCATCAAATGCCTTGCATCCCTGGGGCAGTATTATATAAATTTGAATGCATTCAAAAGAATAGTTTTACCATTTAATTTCATTGTTATTAATAATATACTTACAGTGTCTCTTTAGTTTAGAAAATTCTTTGTGGAGAATGTGGGTAGGAATCCAAAATGATCCCCTTAGCAACCCCCCAGGAGGACAAGAGAATAGAGACAGAGAGAGATAGCAGAGGGTCTCTTCGGCCTTGGCATTGTATTCTAAGATTATATTTAAAGATGACTGGGAATTTTCTCTGCATTTTGAGCTAGAGGGTTACACATCTCATTATTCCACCCCACAAAATAATCCTAATCAGATACATCAAGAGCATGGGTACTATGCAGCTCCTAGAATCAAGATTCATGACTCAGAATCTCAGAACCAAAACATACCTCAGATAGAGGTGGCTCCAGTTAAATATGAGCCCCTGTAAATAAAAGAAACAGAGAAGAAACATCATGCATGCAAAATTATGAATGCAAAATTAGGTCTAAAACTGAATATTTATTTCTAAAGAGAAGAGAGATCTCAACAGATTATAAATGTTCGAAAGCCGAGGAGTACTACAGCCATTTTCTTTCAGGTTACATTCTGGGTTTCCACTAAGATACTTCCTTCCTGTCATATTTAAATTTTTGATTGGTTCATAAGTATGAAAAAATATTAATCTAAAATTAAAGAATGCACTAAATTAGAATATTTTTGTAATTGCTGTTACATCATATAGAGTGACATAATTGTGTTATCAAGTTGCTCTTAGTGCATGAGTTTTGTCACTGAAACTTCTTTTTTGATATTGTCACTTGTTTTTTTCCGGCTACTTTGCTGTGTTAGTGGCAATTTTGCACGCTGTTTCATCTGGAACCACTATGCTTTGTCAGGACAAGCTGTGTCAGATACACTAAAATTCAATCTGATATGTTGAAATGCATAAGAACATGCAACTTCACAAAAGGTTGTATCCATTACCAGCACTGCTGCACGCATGTTACCTACAAGCCCCAGAATTCTGATCAATTTTGTTTCAAAAGAGTCACGGAATAAAACTAAGTTGAAGTAGAAACAGACAGTGGTCTTCATAAATTGTGATTCAAAGATCTGCAAATTTACAGAAATGGTTGTCCACATAAACACATTGCTAGGGTCTTACAAGGATCCTTTGCACGAGTGGGGGGTGGAAGTTTCCATTTCATGCTTGACAAGAAACCTCCCTCTGACCTTAGAAGTTCTTTGGTTTGGGCTCCATATCAATCAGAGATCTCTGGTGGCTAACCGGCCTCTGTGATACGGAGTATATTACCTTCCAATGCAACGCAGTCCATCTGTAGACATATTGAGTTACTACAGAATAATAGCATATGCTAAATAGCAAATAGTAATAGCATATGCTAAATAAGGACATAATAATAATAGTATATCCTTATGCTAAACTAAACCCACCTTCTAATAACTATTAATATTATCTGGTGGTCCTAAGTCTCCTCTTTGACTGATAGATCTAATCACTCTTCCACAAGACAGTCATCCAAACATTTGAAGACAGTGGCCATGCCATTCACTGTCTTAATTTCGGTTCCCTAAAAAGCAGACTCTGTCTCAAGGATCTGTTCAAATGCAAGCAGTTTATGTGATAGGTGGTTCTAGGAAACACAGTAAAAGAAGGAGGGCATGGAGAGAAAAGAGAAGGCAGCTGATGAAGTGTGCATGGTCAAGCCAGTTACCGCTGCAGGCAACTGGAGCTCCGTCGCACTGGGAAGTGCTGAGGAGCCAGCATAAAATGCATGCCTCTGAGTCATCCCACCTGAGGGACAAGGGAGCTGGGGATTTATGCACCAGCTCTCATTAGGTATTAGTTGAGGGCTGCTCTTGAGAAGCATTAATATAAGCTGGCAGATCGGGCTCCAGCTTCTAGAGAAAGCCCTCAAACAAAGACAGGCAGAGGTGACCGTTGGAAATCAGCCAGCCTGCACTGCAGTGGTAAGGTCTGAGGGGACATGGGCAGCACATTCTCCATCTAGCCTGGGGTCTTCTGGGGAATCTGCATATGGCACAGCCACAGGTCTCCTCCATCTGCATCCATCAGATGGGCTTGGCTTTGTTTGTTTTGTTATTGTTTTTTTCCTCAGCACTGAACATGACACTCCATGTCTGGCCATGCCTTCCCAGTTCCCAAATTTCTGGTCCCAGAAAGTACATACACAACACATAATAGACACCATTATTGATCAAGGGTAGAAGCAAACACAATCAGGTTCCACCACCAAGTGGCCAAGAGAATTTAATCAAACTGTGTGGGCATGGTGTGGCTCTGATGCAGCTTCTCTACTGGGACTCCTGAATGGCTTTTGCTAGAAACTTTCCCAGATAAATCAATCGGGAAATTCCAATTTTTGTTTTAAACAAGCCAGACACATTCACTCTTTCCTAGTCACCTTTCACCTAAAAGGAGGTTCTTCCTTAGTACCTTTATCAGTCTGTTCTCACATTGCTATAAAGGAATACCTGAAATTGGGTAATATATAAAGAAAAAAAGGTTTAATTGGCTCATGGTTCTGCAGGCTGTACAGGAAGCATGATGCTGGCATCTGCTCAGCTTCTGGGGAGGCCTTAGGAAACTTACAATCATGGCAGAAGGCAAAGGGAGAACAAGCGCTTCACATGGCTGGAGCAGGAGGAAGGTGGGGAAGGTGCCACACACTTTTAAAAAACCAGATCTAGTCATAACTCACTCACTCACTATCACGAGAATAGCACCAAGGAGATGGTACTAAGTCATTCATGAGAAACTGCCCCCATGATCCAACCACCTCCCACCAGGCCCCACCTCCAACACTGGGGATTACAATTTGACATGAGATTTGGGTGGGGACACAGATCCAAACCATATCAGCACCCTATTACATAAGCAAAGGGAGATCAATCTAAGGTTAAATGATGGAGAATAAATGAACACCTTTTCATGTTAAATAATCAAAAGTAGATTTTTGCTACACAGGGATTGAATTTTTACTTTGATTTGTTACTGTAGTAGTTTTAAAATATGCCCACAAGTTCTTTGCTACTCCTGCCTTCAAAAGGTAGGGCTTAATTTCCCTCCCCTTGAGCATGGTTGTCCTTCAACAGAAGTGAGGATGTGAGATTCCTGAGAGGTCATAAAAGTCATCGTGGCTTCCTTCTCACTCACTCTCTTGAATCACTCTCTTTCAGGAAAGCTGGCTGCCATGTTGTGACAGCAACCCCACAGAGAAGCTCACATAGCAAGAACCTGAGGGCCTCAGCCAAGAGCAGCATGAGTCAGGCACCAGGCACCATAAAGGCAAGTCCTCCCATCCCAGTCAAGCCTTCAGATGACAGCAGCCCTGGCTAACATCTTCGGGCAACCTCCTCCTGAGAGATCCTAACCCAGAACCACTAAACCATGTCTGGATTCCTGACCTTCAAAACTGTGTGAGATAACAGATGTTTGGAGTTGTGTGTGTGTGTGTGTTTTTAAGATACTATGTTTTGTAGTAATTTTTCTCACAGTGATAGATAACTAATACATTAAAAATGCATGCATGTGCAATCCCAGCACTGGGAGGCCGAGGCGGCCAGATCATGAGGTCAGGAGTTTGAGATAAGCCTGGCCAACATAGCGAAACCCCATCTCTGCTAAAAATACAAAAAATTAGTTGGGCTTGGCAGTGGGTGCCTGAAATCCCAGCTACTTGGGAGGCTGAGGCAGGAAAATGGCACGAACCCGGGAGGTGAAGGCTGCAGGAGCTGAGATTGTGCCACTGCACTCCAGCCCAGGTGATAGTGTGAGACTCTGTCTCAAAAAAAAAAAAAAAAAAAAAAAAAAATGCATGGCCAATTGGCCTTGTGAGATCATCAAACATTATCAGCTTTTTACCTCAACATGAAAGAATTCTTTCTTGTGATTCTTTGATCACAAACCCATTTTCCTCTAGTTCTTAATGAAATTCTAAATTGTCTGTCGATAACTTGCCATTACCATTTCTTTAATTGCATATGTTTTTACCTAGCTCACCCCACCACAAATCTCAGCAATGTAAATGCCATCTAAGCCTCTTATAGCTGTGCTACCAGGACTTAAATTCTATCAATGGATGACTCTGCCACCTTTCCCTAAGAGGTCCAGAAGAAATCTCTTACTTGGAATGGGAGGCGGAGGCACTGGATGTCAGGGCAGGGCTTTATCTGGTTATGTTTTCATGAATTATCCGCTCTAGCTTTCTTTTCCCAGCCTCTTTCCCAAATGATTCTGTAATGACAATATGTGAAACCTACCTGATTTCGCCCCATGAGAGAATGCCTTTCTGTCTTTGGTGCCTTTTGAGCAAAACAGTCAGGAACAGCCTCAGCCAATCCCATTGACTCTGGCCAATTAGTGTTTCAGCAGAGAAGTATTTCTGACATAAGACATGGGTTCCTGTGCCCTCCAGACTACTATGGGGAAGTCATTAAACAGTAAATTAGGGCTCCGTGAAGAGTTACCTCTTGGTCCGTGATCTTGCTTTACTGACAACAGCCAATAGGCTTCCTCTTGTGGTGGACTGAACCTGCATTGTCTTCTTTTATCCACAAACAATGGAAACAGCTGCAGTTGCAAGTTATTGCTTGCCAGAACTTATTTCTCTCATACCTGTTCAAACATCTATGAGCAGCAAAAAAGCTGATGGAAGGGAAAGGTTACTTTGCTGTCTTCGAATTATAGGTGACTGAAGAATTGAATTCGTGCTGACACCAGGATGGAATTAAGTATATTTTCTTCTACAGTTATGTCAGAACTGGAGAGTAAAACGCTGGTGGTCAATGTAAATATATTTGCTCCATGTTCTTAATTTTTTTCTGCATTATTTGGAACTTCCACATAAATTAGAATGTGGCCCATCATAGTCGTTGTCCTGTAATCGTCCTTCAAAAGAAATGCATGTTTTACCTGGTAATACAAGTTCTCAGAGTGAGTCAGTGAGTCCATGAGTATCTCAGCTGGTGAATCTCCACCTCTGATCCTGGCCACTTAGCTGCCCAAATGTTGATAAATCATCTGACAGCTTACAAAGCTCCACACACTCCCCTACACCAGCGCCCAGTTTGATCCTCTTCCATTTGGATGCTTATCTGTGGGTCTTTCTTGCCTTCTCAATTCACATTTTGATTGAGATTTTATAAGCCAAGCCAAATTGATGCTTTTATTCCCATCTCGTCCATTGTTGTATAATTATGAGTTGGGCCCAAGACAATTCAGAATTTTGTGCCAATCCCCAAATTATTCCAAATTGCTTATTTTGGGGATGAGTATTAGAAAGTCTGGCACACAGTAGGCATTCAATAAGTGTGTACAGAATCCTAGTACGTATGCATAGCTTTTTTATTAAGGCAATTTTTATTTTCAGTAGAAATAGAAGCAAGATGGCATGTGATACATGGACTTGCAATCTCTTTGATAACAGGGGGCACTAAACAGAATTTCTAGAAGGGGCAGAGTTCTCCTGGCTTCCTGATTAACACATCTTCTCCCACTGTTAGTTGATATCTTCAAATATCCATAGATCATGCAATAAACATGCTGGAGCTTACATTTGATCAATGAGGATATACAATTCCATAATCTATCTAAGATTTGTCACTCCCAGAGCTATAAAGGCCTTTATAATTATACCTTCTGATACGGACTTGGTACTAGTGTGATAGGTTGGCCCTAGGGGTTTTCTTTCTTATTTTTGGGGGGACAGGGTCTCACTCTGTTGCCCAGGCTGGAGTGAAGTGGCATGATCTCAGCTCACTGCAAGCTCCGCCTCCCGGGCTCTAACGATTCTCCTGCCTCAGCCTCCTGAGTAGCTAGGACTACAGGCACATGCCACCATGCCCAGCTGATTTTTTATATTTTTAGTAGAGATGGGGTTTCACCGTGTTAGCCAGGATGGTCTCGATCTCCTGACCTCATGATCTGCCTGCCTCGTCCTCCCAAAGTGCTGGGATTACAGGCGTGAGCCACTGCGCCCAGGCAGGGTTTTCTTCTAATAAAATGAAAGAAAAAGGAGAAGGAGAAAAAAGAGAGGAGGGGGGCCCTTCAACCCCCAAAGCCAGCATATTCGTATGAGCATGTATGAACAAAAAGATGAGGTGCACAAACTAAACTTTTAAAAATTCCATCCTGGGAGTGGTCATTTTTTCATGAAACGAGTCTTTCCCATCTCCTTATTCTGGTGAAGAAATGAGAAGATTGATGAAAGCACCTTTCTTTCAAAAGTTCTCCCTGTCAGTTCAGAGCAAGGAAAATTAAAATACCAAACAAATTCATCCATCATGATATGCCTCTTGTCTCCTTTTCATCTTTCTCCTCCTTCCCAGGTTACTTATCACTCAGTCACCTTGTTTTCACTCCCCATCTGATGGTGGGACCATTTATAATACTTAACACTTGCTATATCTAAAGATACTGGTGTTTTAGTACTTAATATTTGCCGTATGCATAGGATCTCAAAGAATTTCATGAGTATTAATCAGGGGCCTCAAGCTATTTCAAAAATTAGAATAGGTAAGGAAAGTGAGCTTAGAAAATCAAGCAGGTAACTGCTACCTCCTAGTAAAAACTCAAGGATTTCATCTGGACACTGGGGCTCCCCATGACATCTAGCTATTGGCTGCATGACCCTAGCAAGGGTATCAGTCAGTATAAGTTAGGCTATGCTGTGGTAACAAAATACTCCCAGACATCACTGGTTTATAACTACAACAGGTTATTTCTCATTCACGCCATGTGTCTGTCACAGGGTAGCAGCGGCTTTGCACCCCATCATCGTCACTCTCAGACCCAGGCTGTTGGAAAAGTTTCTGTCCCAGACCTGCCTAGTTGTGTGGCAGAGGGAAGAGAACACATAGAAAATAACATGCTGACTCTTCAAGCTTCTTCCCAGAAGAGGCCCACATTATTCCACTCAGTCTGTGGGCCAGAGCAAGTCCAATGGCCCTGTCAATGGGACACATCGTCCTCTCGCAAGGATAGGCAGCAACTACTGGGAATATTATACAACCTATCATAAGAGAACTCCATTTTCCCATTTGTGAAAAAGTTTGGCTTATGTTACTTCTTACATAAAGCCTGTGATGTAATAATTCCAAAAGCTACTTGGCAGTGAAGTAGAGCAGTATTATTATAATTATAGTTCATACCTGCCAGCTTTAATAAGCATCATAAATTCAATGTTCCCTTATAAAAGCAACAGGCAGAGTTAGAAAAGCCTTCTTGTTCAAGTCATGGTCAATCTAGATTTTCTGGAAGCTGCCTACCAGCAGTGACCAATATGCCTTCCACCTCAAAATTCTATGATACTGTAACACAAAAGAGGTCAGCAAAATCTGAGAATTCTGTGAACATATTCTAGCCAGGTTTTTCTTTAAAATGTATCTACTTCATAATTATCTTAAAATTTCAAAATGCTAACATTGTCACTCTTTTAATTCTCTAACCAGAAGTCTTTGCCCCTGAAATCACCCTATCTAGAAGGAAGTCTTAAAACCATAGCCAATACTGGCTTGTGCAAGGAAAACCCATGGGTTTCTGGTTCTCACTTAAATTGTACTGTGAGAATCATATTTATCTGGTTATACTACTATAAAATGGGAGGCTGAGCATTAAGGTCATGATCCTTTACAAAAAATTGCTGGGGAAAGAAAAGTGATTAAAAGTTACTGATAAATGATTTATATATTACAGGTTCAGAATGCCTTATCTGAACTCCTGGGAGCCAGATAAATTTCAGAACTCATAACTTGCAGGTTTCTGAAAGGTAATACAATGCACATACCATTATTATTTAACACCTCCATTGAGGTATGAGGCTGGGCCCATAATCGAATATATTAAATACCCCAGCATCAAAAATGTGTCAATGTGCACATAAGCATAAAAAATAAGACAATGAACAACTTTATGCGTGTTTAGATTTGATTTTTTTTTTCCGAATGAATTTGCTGCAAGCTTATAATGAAATTCTGGGTTTTCAAAGCTTTGAGGATTTTGAAACTGTGGATAAGGGACTGTGGACTTTTGTTTTATTTAGTACTTAAAATATTCCTATGAAGTAGTTCTCAGTGTGTATTAAGTGAAAAGAAGCAAGGCGGAGAAAAGTATGGATCATATCTTAGAAGAGGAGGAGAAATAAATATTTACTTATATTTTAAAAATTTGCTTATACTGAAAAAATTAAAAGGAAAGATAAACCAGATACTAAAACAATGAGAGCACAGGGAACAGGGTGGAGAAGGCTGAGATAAAAGCTGGCTTTTTCTGAATACACCTTGACTGCACCCCACACTTTGATTATAAAAAACATGCAACCCTTAAAAATCTAAAGCAAAGTACAGAAAGTGAATGGGCTCATTGGGAGAATCAAGCCAGCAGCATGCCCATACAGAAAGGGATGACTTCAATGAGTCTGAAACACCAAATCCAAATGGACATCCTTATAAAATATAACCCAAACACAAGAAGAACTATTAGGAAGTTAAACCGTTTTCAGTTATCACGTTGTTGGTGGTAATGCCACAATCATTATTCCCCTACTGTTTTCTGTATTTTTCTAGGTAAAGCAAATAAGTAAATATATTGGTTTGAGACGGGTGCCAGAATTTTATGCAACAAAAAAGGTGATGCAGAGGTATTATTGGAAAAGTTTTTAAAAATCTGAGAACCTGAATTTGTGTTGGAAGTATCAGTATGAAGTTAACCAAATTGAAAGGAGAATATTCCTAAGTAAAAAAGAGAAAAGGAGAGGGGAAACCTATGGTCAAAAGAGAAGTAATAAACATGTGAGCCAATTATCTATGTGTGGATTTTCTTGCTTTGTCCATTGAGAAAGCCTTTGAAACAAGAACCAACTTCAAAGCAATGAGCACTGGGAAACAATGCAATGATAGCCTCTAAATACACCTTCCATCAATAAGAACATGGATCACTGGCGATACAGCTGATTCCAAGTGTGGGATGGGAAGTGTTTAACATCAGCCTGGAACTCTTCTCATTCCAAAAGACAGGCAGTTATCAAAGACCACTGGTGTTATGTCAGAAGGAGTCAAGAGGCAGCTTGCAGAAGCTACCCGTGGCCAAAAATAGAACAATTTCAATATCAATAAGAAAAATAACTACAATGGATTGAAACAAATGGTATATCTTTAAACCTATGAAACAAACCCACTGATCACTTTCAGAGAATGCTAACACCAACACATTAGTTTTGAAAACAGGTACATAAAAGGAAAGAATTAAGTATTTAGCCTACCTTTCCTGTACAGACTGTCTCTCTGAGATACCAAATAGTAGATGAGGAGCCATTTCTCTTTACAGAAAAAATTATCAAGCTAATAAATGAAGAAGGAATGGTAGAATTAGAATACCATTTTTTTGCAATCCCTAATTAAATAATAAATGTAGCTATTGCTCATCAAATGCTACTACCATAAGAAAAAAGAAGATAATTGAATATTACTTTCTTTGTGGTGGAAGTCACAAAAAATAGAACTTGAATCCACACAAGCCTCTATATTTTATTACCAATTTATAGCAAATATAGGGACAGAGAAAGATACAAAATGACATCATAGGGATGCAAGAGACCACATCTTGTGTATTAAGCATGCATTTTTTTATTCTGATGTTTTGATACCTGGGGCCTTACTGACCAAGAGGGACTGACTGCTCCAGGGCCACACAGTTCCTAGAGATAATAAACCACCTGTTTTCAAGCGTGCATCATGCATTTCATATGCAAAGCAACAATCCAAAGCCATACCTACCTCCTCCCACAACACACCTACAACCTCTGTTGAGCTTTTACACTCCAGGCCAATAGTCTCCTGCCCTAATGACCCCAAGCCCAGATACCAGACCACCGGAGACAGTCCTTGTACTGCAGGACCTGGTGAAATGATTCAAATTATCTGATTCTAAATTTGTTTACCCTATCTTGCCTTTCCCATGGAAACCACAGTAAAAACTCTTGCCCCATTTTCTTCACACTGTCTGCCTTCTGACTGACCCTGACACTTCCCTATAAGCCCCTCAGTGGCATTGTGTGGCCACTTCCTCTTGAGAACTGTGCGTAACAGATTGTCTTCAAAAGGCATCCTCTCCTGATCTGTTGCCTAACCATCCCTGAATAATAATATCACCTACATTTTAAAACCCCTGGGCTCTTACTGACCAAGGAAGACTGCCTGTCTCAGGACTACCCAATTCCTAGAGATCATAAGCAACTCTTGACTGACTGTGGGAAACTCTACAAGACAAACAACAAATTGCAAGGGAATTTACCTCAATAAAAAGGAAGAAATAGCAAGGTGATAGAATGAGAGGGAGGGAGAATCTATGATTAAAAGAGCTATACAAAGCCGGGCATGGTGGCTTACCCAACCATATAATCCCAACACTTTGGGAGGCAGAGGTGGGAGGATCGCTGGAGTGCAGTTCAAGACCAGCCTGGGCAACATAGTGAGACTTTGTCCCTACAAATAATTTTTAAATAATTAGCCAGGCATGGTTGCACACATCTGTGGTTCCAGCTACTTGGGAAGCTGAGGTGAGAGGATTACTTGAGCCCAGAAGGTCAAGCTTACAGTGAGCCATGATTGTACCACCTGCACTCCAGCCTGGGTGACAGAGCAAGACCCTGTCTCAGTCATAGTGAGAAACATATTGGCCAATTGCAACGTAGCTACCTGATTTTACTGCTGATTTGAACCAACTGTTAAAACTATTATGGCACTGCTGGGGACATTTGAACACTGACTTGATAGCTTATATTTGATATTATGGAATTACTGATCTTTTTTTAGGTGTGACAAAGGCACTGTGGTTACAGTTTTTAAAAACAGACCTTATCTTTTAGAGGTTCCAACTAAAATATTTATTAATTAAATGACATGATACCTGTAATTTACTTCACAATAATCTGGGGTTGGGAGATGAGTTAAAGTGGAGAAAAGATAAGATGGGCTGAAAGTAATAGGTGTTAAACCAGGGTTATGAATACACAGGTGCTTATGATATATACTATTATATATACTATTGTGATGAATTTTTTAGATTTCTGAAAATTTTCATAACAAAAAATAAAAACAAAATCAGAAACTTCTTTGAAGATTGTGTTACCTGCCCCAATTTTTTAGAACAGATAAGTGAACTCAGAATGACTACATAATCTGCCCAACTGCTAGGAAATGGTGGAGCCAGAATTCAAATCCGGGTATGTCTGACCACCCAAACTCCTTGCATCACGAAGTCAAAAGGGAGGCCACCTCTGGAGGCTGTTCCTCTGGGCTTGTTGGTAAGAGAGAATTGTGTCTTCTTTATTCCCAGAAGGCACTAGAGAGGAGCAAGGTGAACCTTTGGGCTTGTTGCAACCACAACCTCAGCAACAGAGACTTCCCTGACGGGTTTCAAGCTCCCCTTAAACACCCAATGCTGCCCTGCAGAAAGCACACCAGGAAGTATACATACAAATGAACCCTGATACCTTGAGCATGCAGAGATGTGCTCCAGGATATTTTTGAAACTTTCTCTTTTCTAGTAGCTTTGAGTGAAACCTAACTTTTAACTTTCAGTTTATGAACCACATAAAATCATCGCACCATTTTTGCCTGCATTTTGGATTCCAAATACCATATCTTGGCCTGACCACACCCCCACCTCTCCTTATTCATCAGACTTTCCCCTAAATGGCTTTTCACTGCTTGCAAAAACTCAAATCTAATATTAATAATAGCCAAAATAAAAAACCCACAATGCCTTCCACTTATTTAGGGCTAGGAATTGCATGAAGCGCTTTAGAAATATTATCCCCTTTAATCCTCAGAATAACCCTTCAAAGAATGAAGGTTTGCCAGTATCGAGGCTGTTCAAAGACAGAGCTCTGGGAAAGGGATTAAGGTGGTCCCAAGATTTGAATTAACCCTAGCCTTGACAAAGGATTTAGTAGCCTGGACACTAAGAGTCTTGGAACGATTTACAAACCAATTCTTTGAGTATCACTTTGTCCTGTCATCTGTGACTTTTGAGAGCATCGTCAAAGAGAAAGACTAGGAAATATAAACAATCTGTTCTTTCCAACCTCCTCCCCAACAGTGATCAAGGGGCAGTCAATAATTATTTTCTTTTTCTGAATCCAACATTTTTTACCGAGGATTGCATAGAATTTGTTTAGTATCTCACAGTATCTAAAATGACTTAGGAAAACCGATATATTCAGAGCATGCAAGCCCTTCCTGAATTTGTCTTTTGGATTTCTTCTGCATGGAACAGAATTGTGAAGACATGAAGATGCAATGCTTTATATCTCCTAATTTATCTTTTTTTCTCCTAATTTTTCTTCCCCTCAGCTCTCATATCGGGCACCCTTATGGTGTTTGCCACTAATTTTAACTCCAACATCAAATTTCCACCTGAACATACGGACTATAAACATCTCAGCAGCCACAGGGCAGAGTGAGCACTGCTCTCTGCTACAAGAATTTCACCTTCTGCAGACTAAATTTAGAAAGTGATCAAAATCTTGAAAGGGTTGGAGAGTGCTCAGATTCAATTTCCTCATTATAGTCTTTAAACTGCTTTCTAGTTTTGGTGCATTAAATCCTGGGCCTGGAGAGAAACATTTGCCTCCATTGCAAGTTTCAGAAAGAAATACAGATTTTGGCTACATATTGCTGTTTTGGGGCCAGTGCTTTATTTCTTCCTCTTAGTCAATAAGACAGGAACTATGATCTTAAATGGTTAACCCTTCCACTTAATCATTTTTCATTCCCGATTGGACCTCAGTGATGACAGCACTAGATGTCACATTCCTAAGACCCTAATCCCCTCTCACTTACATTCCCACTTCAAAAATTAAAGGCATAAGCAAATCTTTGAAAAATAACATTTTTTGTTTGTTTGATGTATAAATGCAGTTCTAAATAATTCACTAAGTAGATATATTAGAGGTTTATTTTCCTTACCTGTAAATGCCACAATTTCTCCTTTAAAACTCATCATCTCCATGTTTTCTGATTAATTCATCCCCTCTTGACCCCTTCTTTGGTCTCTACACTTTAAGAACAAGTGTGTCATTTAGCCTCAATCAGTTAGTTTCGAGTTGCTTTTGCAAACATTTATTGCTTCTGTTCAAAGTCATCTTGTTAACTAGATTAGAAACAGTCCAAGGGCAGGAATTGTTTTGCCTATTATTTTATCTTCTAGTGTAGGGCTTGGCTCTCAGGAGGCACTCAACAAATGCATAGTGACTAGTTAACTCACAACAATTAATTATTGTGGCCAACATCAAAAGTTCAGATGGTTGTTTAATAGTGATCACCTACAGTAATGATAATACTTATAATAGCATTTCTTTAAGTTCTGGTCACTACTAACTTCTTCCAGGCAACACTTATGAATTTTGCATAAGGTTGCTGTCATCTTGACGTTACTGCTTTATGAGATTTATCATCTTGCAAATCGTTTGTCACTGAAACAATGTGGAAGATAAAAGTAATTTCAGTAATATATTGAAAATGTATACTGTAGAAATGGTAACACGAACATCCTGTAAAATGAGGAGAGACATGTTTCAGTATCATCCAAAGCTGGTAACAAGATTTGATATAGAAAGAAGTACCATCAGGCCCTGTACAAGGAAATATTTAAGTTATAATGAGCCAATTTTGGGAAGTCCCAGTGGAAGATTAACTGGGGCACAGGCAGGACAGAGTCCCACCTGGCCTCTCTTTCTCAGATTCTCTGGGGAGGCTGGGTTATGACTAGTCTCCAGCAAAGAATAACTCTGCTTCAACCAGGCCCCTTGCTACGTATTAATCTCTTCGAACAAGTGAGATACATTCAGTTCCTGGGCCTAGAAAATTAGGATGGTGGAGAGGAACATGACCCCATTCAGGTGCTCACTACAGCAGAAGCACAGTCTTATCTTCTTGTGTAGGGCTTGGCTCTCAGGAGGCACTCAATAAATGCAGAGTGAATAAATCGTTCATTCAACACAGGTACACATCACACCCTTCAGTATCTCACAGGCTAATGGCAGAGATGGCCACAAACACATCACAGTGCCACAGAACACACACCAAAATGGAGGCCTTGGATAATCACCTCCATTTACTACCTCCTGCCATGGCTCCTGGCCAAACCCCCTAAATCGAGCTGGAGGCTTTAAAAATGCTTTTAGTATGAAGCATTTATTTCTCACACAAATTGGAGATTTATTTCCCACTACCTCCCCCCTCCACCAAAAAAAAAATTGGAGATACAATCCTGTAATAAAGCATTGCCCAAAGTGTATTTCATGGACCACTAATTCTGCAGGATGATAATGGCTATTACCTGAAGGACAAAAACAAAAAGAAAGGGAGATAATTCCTAGTCACTGAAATCTGGAAACCGCTCATTTAATTAGTGTAGAATTTCTTAGATCCCTTAAAATGTTAATGTGCATTATGAATCATGAGGAGGGGAACAATATGCAGTATCTCCTAGAGTTAGCTAAATGCAAATTTCTTTTTTCCACGAACATTTATGTCACTGCATACTTGAGAAATATTGTTCTAGAGTTTTCTCAAGGCTCATTCACCTCCATATCCTCTTCTACGAGGAAAAGAGCAGGCTTCGAACAAGCATGGAATAGAGTGAATAATAAATATGTTTGTTGATCTGAATGATCAAACACTAAGGTCCCACAGAAAAGTATAAATTCATTTCAAAGACCAAAACCTGATGGTTGATGGACTTTTTAAAATGATTTCTTCCCAATTCAAATACTTGTAACCAAACTATTTTTCCCAGCTCCTGGGACCAGACTCTGTCTCCTGCCCTTAGGGTGCCCTACTTTAGGTTTACAAATTGGAACACAAGCTTGGTTTCCTGTTTCTCCAGCAGGATTTGGAAAATATGTTGATGCAGCTTTAAAAGCATACAAGAAGGCTCAGAAGCTTAGGTAGACTCTCTTTAGGTAGATTCAAGCAGCTGCTGGAAAACTGGGGGCTGTGGATGTTGGTTCTCAACTCTGGTTGTGTATAGAATCACCTGGCAAGCTTTAAAAAAGCAAACCAATATCCAAGCCTCACCCCAGGAGAACTAAATCAGATCTCCAAGGGTGAGACATGAGGATGGTTATTTTTTCAAAAGTTCCCTGTATGTTTCTAATGTATACCCAGGCTTGGGAAGCCCTGCCCCAGGAGGTCCAGCTGTAGGTCACAACAGCCGGCTGCCACCATGCCATCATTTTCAGGACTTGTTCATTTTTCTAAATCCAGTTTTGGCACCTTTCTCTTGCAACGACCTTCTATCAGTCCATTTTGCCTTGCTACAAAAGGAATATCTGAGACTGGGTAATTTATAAAGAAAAGAAGTTTATTTGGCTCATGGTTTTGCAGGCTGTATGAGCATGGTGCCAGCATCTGATAGGCTTCTGGTGAGGCCTCAGGAAGCTGTTACTCATGGTGGGAAGGCAAAGGGGGAGCAGGCGTGGCATGTGGTGAGAGAGAGAGAGAGGAAGGGGTGCCACATTCTTTTACATAACCAGCTCTCATGTGAACTAGTGGAGTGAGAATTCACTCATTACTGGGAGGACAGCAATAAGCCATTCATGAAGGTTCCACCCCATGACCCAAACACCTCCCACTGGGCCAACCTCCAACATTGGAGGTCATGTTTCAACATGAAATTTGAAGGAGACAAGCATCCAAACCATACCAGACTTGTTCATTCTTCAGAGAACTTGCAAGGTGTGATTAGGGACCCCAAAGGCTCCAGAAAACACTTCACATTGTCATACCCCCAAAACTAACAGTCCCCTCCTGCCATCTTAAATACTTGACATAAAATAGGAAAAAAGAAGACCAGCTGCACCTTGAGATAAACCCAAATTAACACAGTCCTTCTGCCTAGTTACGGCCCTCAAGAAAAACTTGAGCAGGTCCTATAAACCTTAGTTTTGTTAAAAAAAATTTTATTTGTTTGTCTTACCCTCACCCTTAAATGCTTGAGCCGACTAAACTACTTTACCGAAGAGCCACATTTACCACATGTGCTGTTAAGCCAGTACAAGCCTTCTGGTTTCTAAAATGAATCTCATACAAGAATAAAGCTTTACCATCACTGCCTTTTTTTTTTCTTTTTTCTTTCCTAATGTAGTTTTCTGGAGTTGTTTCTATTTGCATTTCTGGATCAAGTCTGGTTCCATTTCTGGTTTGAGGAAGGGCAGTAATTAATTCCCTATTAATGGCTGAAAGATATTAACAGGGACAATGGGGCAAGTAACAGAACGGGTTTACCCATCTTTTTTGTTTGTCTGTTTCTTTGGCTTGGGGAGTCTGACATTTTTGTTGTCGAAATGTCAGTACAAACATTCTATAAATTGAAGAGACATGTTTTAGAAATAGTCTAAGCTGGCAACAAGATTTGATATGGAAAGAACCATCAGGCCATGTACAAGTATGTACCTAACTTACCATAAACTAATCTTCATGAGCTCCAGTTGAAATTAACTGGGGCTAAAGCCTTGGCTATCTTCTCCCTCTCAGATTCTCTGGAAACTGTGCTGATGGCTAGTTACCAGCAAAGCAAACTTTTCTTCTATGAGCTTCCATCGCTCGAGAAACTTTCCTGTGCCTACTGAAAAGGCAAACAGCCTTTTGAGATCTGGAATGGCTGGACCCATGAGTTTTATATTCTGTGTTTATTTTTTACCTCCAGCTGAAGTTAGAAAAGTCATGAAGCTACCAGTTCTTTTCCTGTGTGAAAAAAAGAATTGCTTTCTCTTCTGGCAAAATGAAAGTGATTAACCTCCCTATATATAGTTTGTTTACTACATTTTGTATTTGTGGCTATCCCTCCCTTCTCTTCTCCCATCTCTCCTTTTTTTTTTTTTCTCTCTCCTCATCTCTCAAAAAACTTTCAGTGATTAGTGGGTTACAAAGCTCTTTTATTTTGTGTGTGGTCTATGGCTAACCGGTTCAGTCAGATCTAACATCAAAGAGGAGAAAATGAGCTACTTACATGATAAAGTTGCTTATGTTCAGCAGAAGACTTGTCTCAATTGGCATAGAGAACCAAAGAAACAAATATCAATTTCAAATAATAATTTTAAAGATTTAAAATAAATGTAAAAGTAATTGCAGAAAGAATGTGGAAAATCAAATTTAATGCTTTCAATATGAAGGTTCTTTAAGAAAAAACTTCAAAAGCTTGCTAAATCTATACTTCAGAGGAACAACAAAGTTTAACTCTTAGATAAATTAGTGGTTTTGGTTATAGGTTACAAGATAAACAAAGGAATGCTAAGGGACTTAAACACAATTTAAAGAGTTTTTAATATTTGGTTTGTAAATCTAGAGGTGTATAAAGTATAAATCTACCTAAAGGTTTAAAATATAGTCTTGTGCCAGGTAAAAATTTTCATTTAAAATGATTGTATTCTACTTGTTTTTTAATCACAATACAAAAAATAATACTCTAGCTTATACAAAACTTGGATTTATTTTCTCATGGAAAGCCTAATTAATCTGAATGCTTTCAAGTTTTATGAGTCAAGAAAGTTATAGTTTTACAAAACTGTAAAATTATTTGTCCAACTAAATAATTTATACTAACTTATGTTCTTCAAAAGGGTTTATTCTTGTTAAAATTTGTAATTCTAAATATCATATATATCTGTATATATACATAGAAACATAGAAAATCCCTGCTTTTTAATTGAAATTCACATAAGAATAATCATTTTAAAGTATATAATTCAATAGCATTTAGTACATTCACAATATTGTACAACTACCACCTCTATATCTAGTTTCAAAACTAGATGTGGTTTTCATCACCCCAGAAAACCTCGTATACATTAAACAGCCACTCCCTAATCCTCCCTACCCCCAGCCACTGGCAACCACCGATCTTCTGTCTCTATGGACTTATCCATTCTGGGTATTTCATATAAATGGAATCACACAATATGTGGCCTTTTGTGTCTGGCTTCCTTTACTTAACATAATGTTTTTGAGGTTCATCCATGCTGTAGCGTATTTCAGTATTTCATTCTTTTGTATGACTGAATAATATTGCATTGTATGTATACACCACATTTTGTTTTTGTTTCCTTTTTCTTTTTCATTTGCTTTTTAAATTTTTCTTAATTTTATGAGGCAGGTTCTCACTGTGTTGCCGAGGCTGGTCTCAAATTCCTGACCTCGTGCAATCCTCCTCCTCAGCCTCCTGCATAGCTGGAATTATTGGCTCATGCCACCACATCTGGCTAGACCACATTTTGTTTATTCGTTCATCCATTGATAAACATTTGGTTGGTTTCTACGTTTTGGCTATTGTGAATAGTGCTGCTATGAACATTCATGTACAAGTATTTGTTTGAGTACTTCTCTTCAATTCTTTTGAGTATATACCCAGGAGTAGAATTGCTGGATCATACAGTAATTTTATGTTTAATTTTTCTGGAAACCACAAAATTGTTTTCCACAATGGCTGCACCATTTTACATTCTCACCAGCAGTGTGCAAGGATTCCAATTTCTCTGCATCCTTGCCAATATTTATTATTTTATGTGTTTTTTTTTCTTTTACTTAGCTATTGTAGTGACTGTAAGGTCATACCTCTTTGTGGTTTTGGTTTGCACTTTGCTAATAACTAATGTGTTGAGCATCTTTTCATGTGCATTTTGGCCATTTGCATATATTTGGAGAAGTCTATTTCAAGTTCTTTGCCCATTTTAAAATTGGGTTGTTTGCTTTTTGCTGTTGAATTGTAAAAGATCTTTATTCTGGATACTAGGCCCTTAACAGATATATGATTGCAAATATTTTCTCCCATTCTACAGATTATCTTTTCACTTTCTTGATAATGTCTTCTGACATTCAAAAGTTTTTAATTTTGGTGAAGTGCAATGTGTTCTTTTCTTTTGTTGCTGTGCTTTTGGTGCCATATCTAAGAATCCATTACTAAATTCAGAATCCTAAAGGTTTACTCCTAAGTTTTCTTTTAAGAGTTTTACAGTTTAGCTTTTGTATTTAGGTTGTTGATCAATTTTGAGTTCATTTTTGTATATGGTGTGAGGTAAGAGTCCAGCTTAATTCTTTTACATGTGGATATCCAGTTGTCCCATGTTCGTTTGTTTTATTGTTTTGGTTTTGGTTTTGGTTTGGTTTGGTTTTTTTTTGGAGGCAGGGTCTCACTCTATCACCCAGGTTGGAGTGCAGTGATCTCACTCATGATCTCAGCTCACAGCAGCCTCCACCTCTCAGGTTCAAGCGATTCTCCCACTTCAGCCTCCCCAGTAGCTGGGACTACAAGCACGTGCTGCCATACCTGGCTAATTTTTCTGTAGAGACAAGGCTTCACTGTGTTGCCCAGGCTGATCTCAAACTCCTGGACTCAAGCCATCCACCTGACTCAGCTTCCCAAAGGACTGGGATTACAGGCATTAGCCACTACAGCCAGCCTCTACCTCCATATTTTTTAAAGAAATAATTTCTCTCACTAAATGGTTGTCTGACAAAGCTTTGATTCTCCTCAATACATAGGTTCAAATTATATTTTCAGAATCATTAACTTTAAAACTTCAAACTAATAGAAAATCAAACTATTAATACCTATCTTGCATTCCTAAAAACACTAGTTTTACTGTACTCTTGTCATCAGTTAGCAGGTTAAAATGCATGTATAAACTTGTCCCTTTAAGATTTGCTAAAGTTGTATTGCACTGTGTGCGTATGTGTATATGTGTTATATATATGATGGATGCATTTTATTTGTTTTGTTTTAAATAAAATTGTCTGCTTGTGCCAAAACAAGACAATGGCAGAAGACAATTTGAGGGAGTATACCACAGGTGCAGAAAGGAACAAAATGTAAACTTACTAGCCTGAATATAGTGAGTTTGAAAGAAGCCAAGAAATAAGTCAACATTTTTTCAAAATTGGCCCAGTGATAATTAGTTTATCCGTAGGGTGCAAAGGGCTTATGTATCATTTACTGCAGATCACTATATCTATGGTAATCAGAAAGAATAAAATTAGAATTTGGGTTTCCTTCTGTTAAAATGAAAAATTGAAAGCATGAAAAAGGTAAGTGTTAAATAGTTTAACATGTCCAGGTATCAGTGGTTCCCTTTATTACTAAAATACTCTGTAACTCATTGTTTTTTGTCATACTTTTGAATCCATTTTAACAGATCTTCGGTTTTGAAAAGCTACCATTCCTAATAATCATTTTTACCTATTGCTGTGTTTATTTAAAATATTACCTAAAACTATTTCTTGTCTTCATGCATCTGTGACCAATGCTCATGGCATGTTTCCTCTGACAACTCTTTTTGATATTAACTTTCCCAAATTCAGGACCAAAGTCAGAATACCAATGCTGTAAAGATATCTATTATACCTAAAGTATCTTCAGAGTTTTTTAGTTGTCCACTGGGCATGACAAAGATTTTATCCCTCGCCTTGTAAGAAAATAGATAATATGGAGAGTAAAAAAACAGATAATTGAAATAATCTGGCATTTTCTAGTTTTAAAATATTCAACACTCTTATGTCCACAATATGAAAAACCAGCAATTAAAAATAGAAGCTAAACATCTCTGTATTAATTATATATAAGTAAAATGTAATTAATATAAATATTTCAGTACTTATGAAATTTTGTATCAGAAACACACATTTTAATGTTCAAAGGTTGGCATGGTAACTGCAAATAAATAGATTAATATTAAAAAGAGACATGTTGGTTTTCTACATAAATACTCTTGTCAATTGATGACAATCAGTATACATAGGGATAAGTTAAGAGACCCTGAAGATTTCACAATGTCCTCACTGTTTATGTGTTCTTAACCTCGGAACGAGCATCAGCGAAATTCTAACAAATTGATTGCTTATTGCATCTCAAGAGAGAATTTTTCTTTACATTCTGATATTAGGATTATTTTAATAAATTAAGCAAAGCCTTTGAATCTTATCATTCACAAGTATTTTCCGCTCTTCCCCCACACTTACCAAAATACAGAAACAAATCAGAAATTGACACTGAAAGAAATATCAAAGGAGCCTAAGTAAAGGACTGAACCAGATCCTCAGACAGCTGAACCTACAGGGAATAAGACTCACAGGTGCAGGCTTCTCATTCTGAGCCAACTTCTTCACCCCAGACTGCAAGACTGTGCCAAGAGACTGAATCGGGATCCTGGAACTTTCCCCCTCCCGAAGCAAATGACTTCATGGAAACAGACTGTTCAGTCTAAGATCAACAACATACAAATGAATTCCCTAGGACTAGGCGAATGAAATGCAGTGATTTAATTGCGGTCAGGATTCTATTTTAAATGGGCATGGCAAGAAACCCCTTTTCTTCTTAATCTAGCACTGACCCTCAATTTGACAGATTATGCTTGTTCAAATTGGTGTGAAATCTTCTTTAAATGGTATCTTGTTCCAACCGAGCCCTCGAAATTCAGGGAAAAAAAGTCTTATGAAAGATGACATAGACTATAAATTGATACAGAAATAATGATTTTATAAAAATAATGAGATAGAACAATAATAACAACGATTAAATATTATGCAAAGTGCCTTCACTAAATTCCTCTACTCTCTGTAACTGTAAATTGTTTGCACAAGTTCAACAAGAGTATGTTCCTTTTCCAGCCAGGGTATAATTGGATAAATCAAATCTATAACCACGACCATGCCAGAAACCTCATCTAATTAGGTAAGACAAGCCCAGGGACTATGCCTCCCCATGTGGGGAGTAAGGCCCTCGAGGTCCTCCCATGAAATTGATCTACAGTCTGCTCTGTGACTTATGGGACCCCTGCCTCAAAGGCAGGCAGGGAATACTGACAACAAAAAGATATCAGGGAAAGATGAGACTCTAATACTTTTAAAAGTTAGAGGCACTTTGGGCAAAGGCTGGGCAAAGGCTGGTAGATGTGAATTGGATGGTTCTTGGTTCCTGATCTCAGTGGACCAACTGACAAGGAAAATAAAATTCTTCTGAAATATAAAGGTAAATTATACCCTTAGGGGTTTAACAAGGCCTCTAGCACTAACTTTTAAGTCTTAATATTATGTTGCTCTAGCTTTATTAAAACTAAAAAAAAAAGGGGGGGGGTCCTTGTGTAATGTATAACACTCATTGCTCCTATGAAAATAAAAGTCATCAAATAAAACAAAATATCAAATTAATGATACTGAATCGGAAAATCACTAAGCATCTTATGTGACCAAACTGCACCTTAGGGACGGGGAACTTGAACAAAAGAGGGATCTCCCGAGGCAAAACTGATCCTTTGCTCTGCTTCACTGTGATTAAGAATATGACATAGTACAGTTAGGAAAAAAGGGGAAAGAGTTTGCACTCTGAGATAAACCAAAAATAATAGGGTCGCTCTGTTGACGTCTGGTCCCCCAGATAATAAAAACTTGAACAATTCCAACAACCCTGCCTGACTCTCTCAACCAAAAGTAAACAAACAAACAAAAAATGGCTTTATCCCTGACTTTCACAATGCCAACACGTGTGAGTATGATGATCATGTGAAAAAGTTACTGTTTTCCACCAAGAACAAAGTAATATAAATTTGACCAACTTGTAAGGCTGTGGTTTTCTTCCTTTATTTGGTTCTTTCTAAGGAGGATCAGTCCTTTTGAAATCTGACTCCCTTCACGTCTTTGTAAATTAACTTTTCTTCATTTCTTCTTTCTAAATGCTTTTGTCTGTTAGTTTCTGTGCAGAAAATCACCACCCTTCAGTATTCATCAGACACTCGCATAGGGGAGGGTTACTCACTCTTTCAGGACATTTTTCGCACAAGCCTATCTGGCAATTTCCTGCCAGGAAAAGGGACCACCCTGGCTGCCCTCTTTCTCCCTCCCCAGGGGCTTCAAAGCCACAGGCCTGAGTGTTCACTGTCAAGGGAGCGCATAGACACTGTCACCATGGCTAAGGACCAATTAGCTCTTCGGGGCTGCTGTTCTGCAGAGACAGAACTATAAAAAGGAGATCTGTTTATGTTACAGTTACCAAAGGTAAAGGGACCCTTGGTGCCACTTGCTTAGGGATGCGGCATCGCTCATTGTGCAGCATGTGTGAATTTCACTCTGTACATCCTTGGTCTCCTTCCATTTCCATAAGCTCATGTCCCGGTTATATTCAGGAAGCTCAGCCCCTGGTCCCCTGGAATGCGCTAAAGCAGAAAAGGAAAAAGCTGCACTGCTATTCTTGGTCAGCTTCATAATGAGGAGCTTCAGATTCTCTATAAAATGAAAGAGATTCAATTGGGTGAGGTCACCAGGTCACAATCTCCCTGAGAACACTGCTATTCAGAGCAAACCTCCTTCCCAGAGGGGTCCTTAAAGTTTAATAACATCAGTCAACTGCAGCAAGACCCTGTGAGAACACAATCTAAAAATGAGCTTCTGTGTGCCATCTATTATGGGGAGATCCGGTTTACCTTGTGTGCAATTTTAGATCATCAAAGGTGACATTGAGTGCTGGCTCCTAAATTTCAATCACAGCCTTAAACACCCTGTGATTTAGCCAGTAGCCGTTCTGTGGCTCTTTGAAAACAAAAGGCCACCTTCACAAGCCTGGGGGAAGGGCTTACCCTGCAGTGGAAGGCAGAGAAGCACACACAGTAAAAACCACGCAACAAAAACATGTCTGCTGAGTTGCTACGGCAGGACACGGGATTGTGATGTCCCTGGTAGCATGCTGTCAGAAATTTTTTATATAGGACTTCTCTTTTGGCTTAGAATTTACATAGTATGACATCTAGCTTCTTAACACTTAACATCAAACTCACTGAAAGAGAAAGTAGCACCCAAGGAAGGAAAAAGTGTGCCCTTCACATTGCTCCCCACCGATGCATCCAAAAGCAAGGGCACATCTCCAATAAATCTTGTTGAGTGAAAAGGGCAGACACAATGAGTATATACTGTTACGATTCCATGTAGATGAAGCCTAACGACAGTTGAAATGAATCTCTGATGATAGAAAGCAGGAAGTGTTTGCCTCTGAATGATGTTCTTGATCGGGAAGGGGCATGAAGGAGTCTGGGGTAATAGATATAGTTGTTTACATGGGTATATGCATATGCAAACATTCCTCAAGCTTGACTGTATGTAAGTTACATCTTGATTCTAAAAATTAGCCCAAAAGTTGGGACCTCTAAGACCACTCGTTAAAGGCAAGTGGCAGATCCCCATTCCCTGCCCTATCCTCACTCCTCCCCTGCCTGAATAGGCCCAATATTGCCCAGTGCTGCTTGTTGTCCCTCATGAGCGGTGGCGGTCCCACTGCTCATCTGGCCCGTGGTTCCCCCGTATGGAAATTCTGGGACACAGCCAGGGTGCCCACTTCTCCCTGTGCTCACCCAGCTCATCCAGTCTGTGTTTTTCCCTCCCTTTGACCAAAATACTGCAGTGAGATTGCCATCAAGATGAGACAGATGTGTTCTGGCATCTCCCTACCACCTCTGTCCCCCTCACCATTCCCCTTCGGAAATACACGACCCCAGCCTGATGCAGTCTGACCTGCAGTCACTCCCTGCTTCTGACTGTGCAGCGACCCGGGAACGTGCCCCACCCACTTTGCTGTCTGCTTTGTTCCATTCCTTTTTCTTGGTTAATCACAACATCCATGCTCGTTTGTGCCCTGTTTATGAGTCACCATACATGCTGGAACCTGAATTGAAACTGGAATGCAAAACCCTTGAGCCAAATCATGACGGGAGTCTGACCTCGGCTCTCCCAGCTCATCCCTGGGCAGCCCCAAAGCCTGTGCTTCTCCCTGTCTCTCTCACCCGTGAGGGCAGCTCTCTGATTTGATATGGGCTTTCAGTTATTAGGTTTCACTCTGGGTGTGCCTAACAATACTAGGATGCTATCGGTTTATTAGGCATTGGAACTGGGATGCTTAAGCAAAACAGGGAGAAATGTGGAGACATCTTTGGCCAAGCTCAGATGCAAAACTGTATTGAGAGATAAGCACTATTACAGGTTTCCTCTTCAGTGTGGTGACATTTTTAAATGGGAGCGGAGGAATTTTTCCCATTTGTTTCCTTCTATTAACAACATCCCTTATAACATCCCTGAGATCTGAGGGAAACAGTCACCCGTGTTTTATTTTTGTCTCATACTATATAAATCAGAAGCAAAGTAAATTTCTGCATGTGTACTCCCCCGAGACCAGACAACGTTCCCTGAAGCCTGGCATGCACCTTCAGAGCCCTGGCACTGGGTGTGAATTTCAAAATCATATTTTTCTCTCCAAATAATTGTCCTTGTCCACGCTCAGTCAGGTGTTTCCTCACATAAATCCCTAGGCTTAAATTAAAATCCAAACAGAAAGGAACCGCTACTCATTTTTTAACCATTTAAATAGAATAGCTTTCTGCATCCACATTAATTCTTTTTATAGGCTATGGAGGGTCTATATTTACTATGATTTCTTTATTTGTACTAGAGTTTTATATTTGCAAAAATAATTTATGCTGTTTAATTCATCAGCCCTTATGGTACCTTTGAAAGAGCAGAATTATACTCCCATTTCAGAGGCAAAAAAGCACAAATCAAGGTCATGTCTGAGAAAGCCTTTAGGAGCTCAAGGCTTGCGTTTCCAGTTTGTGTCTTCGTTTGTAAGTTTTTCCAAATCCTTTGGTTCCATGACCACTGCATTCCCATCAGCCACCCAAAATATTGTTGGGAATGTTCTTCACTGTGACTCCATGGAGCCAAAGGAGCAGTGATCCTACAGAAAGCCCAGGGTTCCTTCATGTGGCCCTTGAGGTTCCTGGAGAGAAAACCCTGGAATGCTTCAGGGTTTCAACTGTTGGAAACTCTTCCTGCTTTTCATTCCTCTAATTGCTTACAGTCTCCAAAACCTCAAATGCTTATTTATCTTATTGTCCCCTAATGGTTCTCGTAACACCAGCAGTAGACCAGAGCTGTCTAGTTATAAGAATAAAAATTTTCTGGATCCAGGGCTGGAATTGTTAGGGAGGACTGTGGCGATGCATTCTGCATTTCTTTTTTTGGAAACAGAGTCTAGCTCTGTCTCCCAGGCTAGAGTACAGTGGCGCGATCTTGGCTCACTGAAGCCTCCACGTCCCGGGTTCAAGCGATTCTCCTGCCTCAGCCTCCAGAGTAGCTGGGATTACAGGAGCCCACCACCATGCCCAGCTAGTTGGTTCAGCGTTTTCCATGGTGATTGGCCCCATCTCTGGCACTCCCCCAATGTGGTTACACTGCTGTCAGCAACACACTCAGTAGGTCAGAGTTTTAGGGTCTCCTTCAATGTCAAAAGCCAATTCTTTTTGCCACATACCTATTACCCAGGAAAATGAAAGGACTCATGCTGTTTACTGTTTCTTCTGTATGGTTAAATGTAAGAGACATCAGGCATTTGCTTGGAGATACATGGACGTTTATTTCAACTTCAGGTGATGTCGCTGAGTTCCGCCGAAAACATTCTCTCGGGCTGAATAAAAAACAAAACAAAACAAAACAAAAAAAACCCTTCCAGGGTTGTTGACGCTAACATTACAATGGCCTTAAACATGCAACGGTTCCTGGATTAAAGAGGATCTTACTAATGCTACTCAGGCATGACATTGCCTTGGACAGCCAATCACCTTATTTCCTAATTAGATAAAGGCCTACACATTATTTTGTGAGAGAGAGACCAAAATTTTATCAGCTATAAAGTAGGCTGGAGAAATCCCAAATCCTTTTTCTACCTTGTCACTTCGTTGCAAGACATTACCTACCGCTATTCCAATCACTAATTGGTGCTTTCTGCTATACAACAAATGAGCTAAACCTCCTGAGTTGGTTTCATTTCCTTTAAATTCTGCTTATTACTAAGAAGTACCAAACCTCAAGCTTATTAAAACCAGAGTGTGGGCTGCTTATCACCAGGGGCTATGTCCTTTTACTGTAAGAGAACTCAATTTGCATCTTCTGGGATTTTCCCTCACCTCCTCCGGGGAGCTTGAGCGAGTCTCCACAAGCCTCACTGGAGGACTTGTTACAGTCAGCTCACCAGAGACAGGGAGAAGACAGCATTTTCATCCACAGATCCATGAATCATCACCACCACACATTCTCAGCAGCAAAACTGGGCTTTCCACTACCTGAGGCTGTCTCTTAAATACAAACAATTCTCCACTCCTAAACAGTGCATTTTCAAGCAATTGTTAGAAATGCGGAATGTGGCTGAGCTAGGCGGCTCATGCCTGTAATTCCAGCACTTTGGGAGGCTGAGGCAGGTGGATCACCTGAGGTCAGGCATTCGAGATCAGCCTGGCCAACATAACAAAACCCCGTCTCTACTAAAAATACAAAAATTAGCCGGGCATGGTAGCAGGTGCCTGTAATCCCAGCTACTCGGGAGGCTGAGGCAGAAGTATTGCTTGAACCGGGGAGGCGGAGCTTTCAGTGAGCCAAGATCGTGCCACTGCACACCAGCCTGGGAGACAGAGTCTCACTCTGTCTCATTAAAAAAAGAAAAGAAAAGAAGAGAGAGAGAGAGAGAGAGAGAAAGAAAGAAAGAAGAAGAAGAAGAAGAAGAAGAAGAAGAAGAAGAAGAAGAAGAAGAAGAAGAAGAAGAAGAAGAAGAAGAAGAAGAAGGGAAGGAAGGAAGGAAGGAAGGAAGGAAGGAAGGAAGGAAGGAAGGAAGGAAGGAAGGAAGGAAAAGAAGAAAGAAAGAAAGAAAGAAAGAAAGAAAGAAAGAAAGAAAGAAAGAAAGAAAGAAAGAAAGAAAGAGAAAGAAATGCAGAATGCATCACCACAGTCCTCCCTAATGATTCCAGCTCTGGATCCAGAAAATTCTTATTCTTACAACTAGACCTCTCTGGTCCACTGCTGCTGTTGTGAGAACCATTAGGGAACAAAAAGATAAATAAGCATTTGAGGTTTTGGAGACTGTAAGCAATTAGAGGAATGAAAAGCAGGAAGAGTTTCTGGCAGTTGAAACCAGGAGAGAAGCAGCAGTGAGAAATATTTTGCCTGCACACTGAATGACTGGATGGGCCAACATGATCCTCTCTCACTCTGCCTAGAAATATTCACACTCTGTTGTTAACCTATTGTAAAGAAGCTGCTCCCCCTGGTGCCTGGGACACCTTGCACACGTCCACATACGCCCTGCAGGCAGACGAGACTTGAGTCGCAGCTCCTCTGAGCCGGCAGAACAATTTACCACCCTCCCTGGAAGGCCCTCTCCCCTTCCCTGCCTGTCTCTTCTGGGAGGCTGTTAGAAGGTTAATTCCCATCATCTCCCAGGTTGTGAAAAAGAATGAGGTTTCCTTCCTTGCCCTCTTGGAAAAAAAAACTGCAGATGATGAACCTGCTTAGCTGCCGTCTAAGACTGGGCTCTCGGCAACAGGGTTCCTCCCAACTCAAGCTGCAGTCATGGTTCCTTCTGCCTTGGCGTCCTGCTCTGTCACATGTAGGAAAAGGACCATGGGGAACTGGCACTTTGGTGGATCTTTCCTTTCTCTCTAGGTAACCAATACACTGAGAGTGTCTCATTGTACTTTTACCGTCCAATGAATCAGAACTTGGCCTTAACCACTCCTGGGCCTGACACATGTTAGTTATTTAAGATCCATTTGGGTAAGAGGTAATTCTTTTGAAAATCCAAATAATTATAGGACCACCATGGTTAACTTTTTGGCAGGAAGGGGAGCAGTTCATAGAGCCATCTGTGCACACTCTCCCTCAGAAAAACATAACTGCACAAATATTTATATACATTTTGTAGAAGGGTATATATATATATATATACTCCATGGATCTCAAGCAGAAACCTCTGCTGTCAAGGGATTTAGGTCCAACCAATCACTCAAGCCATGAAATAAAATAGTATTACCAGACTGATGTTCTCATATTTATGAAGCACCATGCTAAGCAGTTGAGTTGCAACAATGGACAAAGACTGCCTGTCCTCATGGAACATACGACTGGACTTCCCAGTGCAAAAGGCGGACACTAATCACACAGTCACAGACATCAACACAAAGTGCAGCTGCAGGAAGTCAACAGGAGGGGTGCATGGTACCATGAGGACTTACAGGAGGATCTGAACCAGCCAGAGAGACCAGAAAAGCATGCCCTAAGAAAATGTGATTGAGCTGAAAGCAGGAGGGTGGCAAAAGCAGAGACGGCCACATGTGCCAAGGTCCTGTGGCAGATGGCACCAGGGAATCTGCGGGAAGGGAGCCCATGTGGCTGGGGTACAGGGAGCAAGGGACAGTGTGGATGAGAAGAGGCAGGAGAGGTGTGTGAGGGGCACCCACACAGGGCCTTCCGAGCCTCAGTAAAGGATTCTCCATGCTGCGAGAAAAAATGAGAGGACTTTCAACGAGAGGCAGGTGGGTGGGCGTGCTGACCTGATTTGATTTGTGTTTGAAGCTGGGACTGCAGCACGGAGGATGAGCTAGATGTGGCTGGAGCAGACATGGGAGAGCCCCATGGGGCCCTATGCTGGGAGATCAGGTGTGAGATTAGGGAACTGTTAGAGTCGGAGGGAAGGGACAGATTTGAGAGCTATTTCTAAATATTTTAAAATTTTTAATTACTATGGATACATAGCAGTTGTACATATTCATGAGGTGCACGTGACATTTTGCTACAAGCATACAAGGTATAATGATCAAATGGGGGAAGTGGGGTATCTATCACCTCAAGCATTTATCACTTCTTTGTGTTAGGAACATTCCAATTCCACTTTTTCAGTTATTTTAAAATACATAATAAATTATTGTTAACTCTAGTTGCCCTATTGTGCAACTGAACACTAGATCTTATTCCTTCTATCTAACTGTATTTTTGTACCTACTAACCATCCTCTCGCTATCCCCCGCTCCACACTGCCCTTTCCAGCTGGTAACCAGCATTCTGCTCTCTATCTCCATGAGTTCAATTTTTTTTAGCTCTCACATATGAGTGGGAAGATGCAGTATTTGTCTTTCTGTGCCTCGCTTATTTCACTTAACATGATGTCCTCCAGTTTTATCCACATTGTTGCAAATGACAGGATTTCATTCTTTTTAAGGCTGAATAGTATTCCATTATATATATGTACCACATTTTCTTTATCCATTCATCCACTGATGGACACTTAAGCTGATTCCATATCTTGGCTATTGTGAATAGTGCTGCAACAGACATGGGAGTTGCAGATATTTCTTAAATATATGGATGTCTTTTTGTTTGGATATATACCCAGCAGTGGTGTTGCTAGATCACATACTAGTTCTATTTGAGAGCCGATATGGTTTGGATCTATGTCCCCACCCAAATCTCATGCTCAGTTGTAACCGTCAGTGTTGGAAGTGGGGCCCGGTGGGAGGTGAATGTACCATGGGTGTGGTTTCTGATGGTTTAGCTCCATCTGCCTAGTGCTATTCTCATGATAGTGAGTGAGTTCTCATGAGATATGGTTGTTTAAAAGTAGGTAGCATCTCCCCCACATTTTTCCTCCTGCTCTGGCCATATGAAATGTCTCACTTCTCCTGTTGCCTTCTGCCGTGACTGTAAGCTTCCTGAGGCCTCCTCAGAGGCCAAGCAGTTGCCAGCATCATGCTTCCTGTACAGCCTCCGGAACTGTGAGCCAATTAAACCTCTTTCCTGTATAAATTACCCAGTCTCAAGTATTTCTTTATAGCGACGTGAGAACAGGCTAATACAAGAGCCATTTAGGAGATAAAACTGGTAGGACTTAACAGAGACATGCTGGGCAGGTCTGAGCATTGTCAGTGGAGAGGAAAAGTTAGTAACTGCAGCATGGGGTGCTCTGAGCTGTGGGTCCCACAGCTGTGGAATGAGGAGTGCAGGAGGAAATGCATTCCCCTCCTGTTTTTCAGAGTTACTTGGCATTGGGAGGATTTCATAATGCTGACTTTTGCCTTTGCTGCCTTTCCTACCTCCTTCCATTGCCCCATCAATCCTCATTCAGATGGTACCTGCTTGCATTTCTTATGGGTATAGATTCCAGAATTAGAAAGAAAACAGATGGCCCAACTAACATCTTCTTTTCACCTGAGGTTGGGAGGAGAAAATACTGCCCAAGATCTTAGATGTTGACGTTTCAAATAAACAAGAAATTTATTCCCCCAAAATGTATCCTGTTGACCACTAATCCCCTGAGATGCCCTTCAAATGTTTGCTAAAATAAACTTGTTACACACTTTATATTGCAGTCTTTTTTGGGTATGCATGATGCTCATCAGCATATTAAAGTCTCAGAGGAGTCCTGCAGCAAAGAAACACTAAATTCTGATTTCCTAAAGTGAACTCTTTTACCCTAATTCCCGCTACTATTCCAAGCGCACAACTCAGGAAACCCATCCTCAGACCTCACTATGATTTCTCTTTTTTTATCTTTATTAAAAAACCCTGAATACTTTAATAATAGTAAAAATATATGTTTATATTTCTCTCTTTTAAAAGATATTTAATAACAGGCCAGGCACAGCGGCTCACACCTGTAATCCCAGCACTTTGGAAGGCCAAGGCAGGCAGATCACTTCAGGTCAGGAGTTCGAGACCAGCCTGGCCAACATGGCAAAACCCTGTCTCTACTAAAAATACAAAAATTAGCTGGGAATGGTGGTGCGCAGCTGTAATCCCAGCTATCTGGAAGGCTGAGGCATGAGAATTGCTTGAACCCAGGAAACGGAGGCTGCAGTGAGCCGAGATCATGCTACTGCACTCCAGCCTGGGCGACAGAGCAAGACCCTGTCTCAAAAAAAAAAAAAAAAAAAAAAGATATTTAATAACAATACTTCAGAAGACTGGATTTAACTGCCCTGCCTTCTCCCTCCTGCCAGTTGTCCACCCTGGCACAGGTACATGAAGGCAAAGGCCCCTGGAAAGAAAAGTCCCCCTTGGCTGTGACCTGTGCTTCGAGGGAGAAGACACTCTGCTCCTTGCAAGGTCAACAGAAAGGCTGTTCCCTCCTGTTCACTGAGCCATCCTGCATCCTGAAGTAGGCTCTCTCAGCCATGTGGATGAACAGGCCTGTGTCCACCACACGTGGGACCATTCTGGCAGCTCTGTTCACTTCACCCCATTTATGTACCTGGTCAAACTTCCAGTCCAAGATAAAATTCCCATTATCTGTCACCACTGGACCTGCCTTGTTGACAGCCATTTGGAATTCAACCACACCCCTAAACTTCTGGCTCATAGCTCAGCTCACTGGGACGAAGGCCACTGGGATTCCCTTGTGCCACTGATCCCCAAGTTTCTTTGAATCTTTCCTGATGACAGGAAAGAAGCTGACACGCCTGGAAGGAAGTGGGAATGCAGACCAGGTCAGAATCTCCTGCTTCACCTTTCAGCTACTCACTGCATAGCATGGACACTTGTAGAACCACTTCCAGTTCCCAGCACTTGGTTATTTCTCACGTGGTTCTCTCCCACCTGTGTTCCGCCAGTTCTTAGCCTCCTCGACCTTGGACATCATGGAGGGGGCCAGGTAGATGCTGTTGGTGTTCCCATAGCTGGTTCTTGTGCTGCAGACTGCAGCAGGTCCTGGACTGTGTATGCCCTGAGAGCTGCACATGGGAACCCTGGAGGTTCCAGCTCTTCCCACCTCCGCTGGAGGATGCACCCCCAGCCCACCCCAGAGCAGCACCAGGAGCCGCCTGTAGAGGTTGCTGAAGGGCCCAGGGCACTGCCTCCTGATGTCTCAAAGCAGCTCTGGCTCAAAGCAGCCTTGACCTCCTGGGCTCCAGCAATCCTCCCACCTCAGCCTCCCGAGTAGCTGGGACCACAGGCATGCACTACCATGCACATACATGATTATAATCAATATTTGTTTTTGTTTTGTTTTTATAAAGATGGGGTCTCCCTATGTTGCCCAGGCTGGTCTCAAACACTCCCGCTGAAGTAATCCTCCTGCCTCAGCCTCCCAAAGTGCTGGGATTACAGGTGTGAGCCACTGAATCCTGCTGTGACTCAGATTAATCAGCTCTTCTAGGTTTCTCAGGGATTCCTTGTGTTCCCCTAAGTTAGAGAGAAGCTACAAGTTGTTTCTTGAGAGCACAGTGCACCCTCTACCACAAAGAAACTTTTTGGCTGTTCTCTTCCAATTGGCTGGGCAGGGGCTACATCCTTCAGAAGAACTTGGGAGGTTCCTTCTATGCTAATCCAATGGTCTCTTTTCTGAGAAGTGTACATTCTTCTATTTCTTGCCGTCAGAAATTCTTGATCATCAAGCAGATTGTCTAAGACCTCTGTTTTTTTTAAATTATCTTTCCTTCCCTTTATTCTGTGACAATATTCCTTCACCTCTTAAGGTGAATGACTGCTTTCTGTCCTTACAACCTTCTCTGACATTTCATTCAGCCTTCGCCTAATTCTCCCACTCCAATTTGTGATGCTCCGACAATAGTGTCAGCTGCTTCTAAGAATTCCTTCAGGAGCTGCAGTCAAGAGTGAGGAGTCTATCTCTGCCTCTCTGTCTCTTTTTGTCTCTTTCTCTCCATCTTTCTGTCTCTTTTTGTCTCTGCATCTCCCTCTGTCTCATACACACACACACACATACACACACGACCAAAAATTCTTAGACCCCACGTTAGGAAATACTCTTAGAAATATGGCTAGAACCTGGTATAATTTAAGCAGAACAACGAGACCTACAGCCTAAGAGTGTTCCTGGAAACAGTAGATCCTATTATTGCCAACAGTTTGAAATCTTCAAGTGCTCACATTTTTCAAGCCACTTTGCCAAACAGCTAAAAATGATGCACGTCTGCACTATTTCAAGTCATAGTTCCAAAGTTCTTTATGAGAGGGGTTATCTCTGGCATGTGTCCAGATGGATGGGAAAATGCCAGCAAAACATGGCAAAAACACGTGTGGCTAGCTTAGATGTAGAAAAGGAAACAAATTTAATGAGTTCTAGGTATAAATCATCCATGCTAGCTATTTTATCGCTCTTCCCCTGGAACAACAGTGTCTTAAACTTCTCTGGGATTGACTGAGACAGAACATACGTAGGGAGAATCATTACCCTGCAGGCTAGAGCCACAGTGAGAAGAGCTGTGGTTTTTTTTCTATGAAGTGAGCAAGGCTGTCTGCATTGGACACTGTGTTCACAAAGTATAGACTGAGGAGAAAGGGCTGGAAATCAATCAAGCATCATTTTAAAGAAAGAAAACCTCAAAGGCCTGCCTTAATTCCAATACTTTGCTACAGTCCCATCCCTCAAAAAATACAGTTGTTTCCCTTTTCGTTTTTCATGCCTTATTTGTTTCAAGCCTAAGGAAAGGACTTCTGTTTCGGTTGAGTTGACCTTGCCGGAAGTTATGCACACATGGACAGCCATGAGGACTAAGGAACAGCGAATCCTATGGACTCTTTTCCTTTTATTTATTTATTTTGAGACAGAGTCTTACTTTGTCATCCAGGCCAGAGTGAAGTGGTGTAATTACGGCTCACTGCAGCCTTGACTTCCCTGGCTCAAGTGATCCTCCCATCTCAGCCTCCCTAGTAGCCAGGATTACAGGTGCACATCATTAGACTCAGCTATTTTTTTTTTTTTTGGTGGAGATGGGGTCTTCCTATGTTGCCCAGGCTGGTCTCAAACTCCTGGGCTCAAGACATGCTCCTGCCTTGGCCTCCCAAAGTGCTGGGATAACAAGTGTGAGCCACCATGCCCAGTCTACGGACCCTTTCTGGAAAAGATGGTTGGTTTGGAAATTTGACAGTGAAGCCCAAGGAAGGGAGGATTTGAGTATGAGAGGTTTGGTCCACTTATTCCTCCGGTCTCTGGAGTAACCCACGTCCCTGCCAAATTAGTGGGAGGAGAATACACTGGGACAAACCTCTCTTCAGTGCTTTCCCTTCTCCACACTCCTGGTATCAAAGGCCTTCAGCAATTTTCCCATCTCCTTATTGAAAATCAATTACCTGTTCATTCATTCATACAATGACAAGGGTCTAGGTATACAGGGGAGTGTGCAGTATTAAAATAAGGAGAGAAGAAGTATAAGGGTAACTCTTCAACTCTCAACCCTCTGGATCTTAGTAGCCCAAATCACTAAGGGAAATTTCCAGACTCCTCACTTTTGAGCCACAGGTTATAGGTTATTACAAGTGATCTGTCTAAGAACTATCTTAGATTAACCTTGTAAATAATGATAATTCCTTATAATAAAATAAGGGAATCAGACCACTGTTGAGTTTTCCATCTCTGCAATGTGCTGATTCCAGGGAGCTTTAAGGTTGAAATCCAGCCATAGGAGAAATTTCTTTTTTCTTTTCTTTTCTTTTCTTTCTTTCTTTCTCTCTTTCTTTCTTTTTCCTTCCTTCCCTCCTTCCTTCCTTCCTTCCTTCCTTCCTTCCTCCCTCCCTCCCTCCCTGCCTCCCTCCCTTTCTTTTTTTTTTTTTGACGGAGCCTCGCTCTGTCACCCAGGCTGGAGTGCAGTGGTACAATCTCAGCTCACTGCAACCTCCGCCTCCTGGGTTCAAGCAATTCTCCCACCTCAGCCTCCCGAGTAGCTAGGATAACTGGTGTGCACCACCATGCCCAGCTAAGTTTTGTAGTTTTAGTAGAGACTGGGTTTCACCATGTTGGCCAGGCTGGTCTCAAACTCCTGACCTCAGGTGATCCACCTACCTTGGCCTCCCACAGTGCTGGGATTATAGGCATAAGCCACCATGCCCAGCCCATAGGAGAAATTTCTAAAGGCTTGGAAACAAGCAGCAGGCAGTCAGCCAGGGAGACCTCACTAGGGAGAGGCCTAGGAAGCAGGCAAGACTGTAGTCCACAAAGAACCCACACAAAACAGATGCCTTCCTAGCTCCCCAACGCTCCACCTGGTCCAAGGTATCATGGCGGAGTAATCCTAGGTGTGGTAGGCAGTGTCCAACATGGTACTCAGTAATTCTTTCTCCTGGCATGTCCTCTTCTCCCACATTGAATAGGGCTGGCCTGCAGAGCAAGAGGATGTGCAGAGCTGATGGTCTGTGGCATCCATGCTCATAAAAGACGTTGTGTCTTCTGTTTCTCTTCCATCACTCACTCTGGGAGAACCTAGTTACCATGTCACAAAGACACTCAAGTACCCCATGGAGAATTCTGCATGGTGAGCAAGTGAGGCTTTCTGCCAAAAAGCAGCATCAATTTACCAACCCTGTGAGTGAGCTTTCTTAGAAGTGGGTCTTCCACAGGCCAGGCACAGTGGCTCATGCCTGTAATCCCAGCACTTTGGGAGGCCAAGGCGGGCAGATCACTTGAGGCCCAGAGTTCGAGACCAGCCTGACCAATGTGGTGAAACCCCATTTCTACTAAAAATACAAAAAATTAGCTGGGCGTGGTGGCAGGCACCTGTAGTCCCAGCTACTCGGGAGGCTGAGGCAGGAGAATGGTGTGAACCCAGGAGGCAGAGCTTGCAGTGAGCCGAGATAGCACCACTGCAGTCCAGCCTGGGCGACAGAGCAAGACTCCAACTCCAAACAAACAAAAAAATAGAAAAATTAGCTAGCTATTGTGGCCAGTGCCTGTGATCCCAGCTACTCAGGATGCTGAGGCAAGAGAACTGCTTGAACCTTGTGGGTGAAGGTTGCAGTGAGCCGAGCAGTGAGCCAAGCTTGCACCACTGCACTCCAACCTGGGCAACAGAGCAAGACTCCATCTTGAAAAAAAAAAAAAAAAAGAAGTGGATTTTCCAACCTCAAGCCTTCAGATGCCTTTAGTCCTGGCCAACATCATAAGAGACCCTGAGCCAGAACCACCTTGCTCCTGACTCTCAAAAACTGTGATATAATGGATGGTTGCTATTATTTGCAGCTGTTAAGTTTGGGGACAATTTGTTATGCAGCAAAAGATAAATACTATACTAGGTCTATTACTAAATACAAAATCATGGTGATCACAGCTCAGAAACATGGAGAAATCTTTATGCATATGGACTTTCCCTGAATACCTGGAAGTAATCATAGCAATTCTGTCATTGCCCTCCATGGAGTCTGAGAGCTATTTTATCCCCTAAGATTTAACGGTGTCAAAGATTTGGAGTGTGAGGGACAGTAGCAGTACCAATTTACATTACAGAGTGCAGATGGGTAGAAACAAATATAAGATAAATAGAGGGTCTGGTTAAGCCGACGAAAAAAGGGTGGTGCATTTGATCTTTTCTCTGTTACCAGTGTCATGGGTTAATTTCCTCAACGGGTTGTCAAAGTAATGTCTTAGGCACCTGGAATAGGAGCTGAACTTCCCCTGATAAGTCATCCTCATGTATCAGCCCCACTGCACCCCTCGGCAATGTCGGATATTTAGCCTTACAAAAAATTCCACAAAAGTTTCCAAATTATTATTCCTCAGTTTGACTCCTAAATCTCCTAAAATGATGTTGATACAAGATTTAAAAGTAATGACTTCTGTCACCTCTTTAGCCCATGTTATTTTGGAAATGTAAAGGCATATCTACAAATGTTCATCCATTCCAGAGTCATCAAAATCAGGTTGATTTTATCTGTGCAATATTGTTGAGTTAATTTATTCACTGGAATCAATCTAATTTCCAAAGGTTCCCTGGGCCTGCCCAGAGGCACCCAATGCAACGGACACTTACACAAATAGCAGCAAAAGGGCTATGACCATGTTTAGTTTGGTGCTGTCTGGACTTCAAAGTCACCCAGAGCTCTGGCAACAGCCCCAAAAGTAATTTTCCCAAACACTGACCAAGGAACTTCCTCCTAAGATTAAGCTTCAGAATGGAAAAATAAATATTGAAAATAAGGAGGGGAAAAAATATAGTCCCTACCCCCAAAGAAGATTTCTAAAAATCAATGCCAAGTAGTTAATACAAATCCAGCAAACCAAAATGTTAGGAAATGACAGAGGCGTGTTCTAAGTCTCATTGAAAGGATAAGGATCCTGAAAAGGCCTCTGGCAACTATATTTGCCCACTTACTTTGCTGATACTTCTTGCAGATTCCATTACTTTGCATTTAAAACACGAGAAAATTAGGAGCAAAGTGTAGGCCTAAATATTTTTCCTCCAATTTCTCATTCTATGGTGCGTGGTTGGTACTTGAATGGGCTGTGCAAGCTGAAGTCCCTGAGAGGCGCCCAAGATGGACAGAGCATGGATGACATCTTCAGCTGACCAGCAGTTAACAACCACTTGTGAACTGGATCATCTGACACTGATAACACCTTGTATTCCTAGAAAGTAGGGACTCCCATAGGTACATGGTAATAACAAACAACTTGGAAGTGTTCCCCACTTCCTTGAAAATGGATAGTATTGAATGATTTTGAAGTTGCAAAAAGAGGTTGGCCAGCCAAGTGAGGTGCTAAATCTGTATTACCTGCAAGTACAGAGATACGTTTTCCTGATTATAGTTTAGCTCTCCATCACCTGGTGGCCCCTCTTGCGACCTCAATAAGCAGGGATAATGTGAGTGCATATTACAGGAGGGTATTACAGCTGTTGGAAAGAGAGTATAGAAATGACTCATAAACTCCTTGAAGGTAAAATGTTTTTTGAGTTAAATGGACCTAATGCAAATTGCACCATTGAGTCAACTGGTCCTTTGATCCTTTTTAGGCATAGAAACCCAGCAATTTGCCTCTGGGCAAAGTTAAAGCTAGAACCTTAATCACTTTTGTAGATCTGCATTTTTCTACAATTCAATCTATTTAGTCAGTTTACCAGCTAGGGTACCCTGACTACTACTACTTCTCTGTGGTACCTAGACTTCATATTTGACAGTGATCTGCAATAGTGAATTACTCCAATGTGTCTTCCTGGAACACACCAGGTAGATCACCAGATGGACTGAGGGATGCTCAGCAACCCTGTGAAAATATCTGGGGCCCACGACAAAGTGGAGGTATCTTCAACAATGTTAGTAGGAGATGCTTATGTAAAATTCACTCTCAGGGAGAAATGATGTCACCTTTCTAAATACTGGTATAGACGAAAGAATAAAAGGGGAAGTAGAGGGGTAGAAGCTCTGCCCTGGTGTCTGGAGCCTAGAAGCCAGGGTCCCAGAGAGGGTCAAAGGATACAGAAAAGAGTGAGCTAAGAGCAGCCCAGACAAATTTTATGTTGCTTCATAATTCTGCCAACAGCATAATCGAATCTGAATGCAACAGCCTCCAGAGGACGTGGCAATCTGTAACCTATGTTCGAGGCTCCTCTGAGCTTTTTCTCCTGGTTGGGTGGGTGACATCATTTGACAAGTCATCTTCCATTATGTCAGGAGTTTCGGGGACATGGAGAGATATCAACAGAATTTAGAAGAGACTGCAAGGTAATGCTCCTTGGGATCCATTCCCAGTCCTCTCACTGACTCACAGGCTGATTTTATTCTTCCCATTGTTATTAGGGCTGTTTTATTGAAGACTGATACAATACTTAACAAGATTTGGAGGTCAACCCAGGACCATTCCATAGGGCTTAGTATCTAAATTAAATGTGAAACTTTCTCTGAGACACAATTTAGGAGAAAGGCCGATGTGAAGGCTATGAAATCTAAGAGAAGTGGAATTGGAAATTTTGACACATCTTTCTCCCCTTTATAAATTTTTTTTAAGTTTATCGAGATGAAATTTATATAACATAAAATTCACCATTTTAGAACCAACAATGTTATGACATTTAATGCCTCTACAATGCTGTACAACCACCATCTCTATCTAGTTCCAAAACATTTCTAACACTCCAAAGTAAAACCCATACCCATTATGCAGGTATATCCATTTCTAATACTCCAAAGTAAAACCCACACCCATACCCTATCTCCTCCCACCCCAACCTCCACACCCCATCCCTGGCAACCCCAATTTGCCTTCTGTCTTTATGGATACATCTATTCTGGATATTTATTATAAATGGAATCATAAAACGTGGTATTCTGTGTCTGGTTTCTTTCACTTAGCGTAATATTTTGGGGGTTCGTCTATATTATGACATGTATCAGCACTTCATTCCTTTTCACGACTGAGTAATATTCTGTTGTATGTATATGCCACATTTTGTTTATCCATTTATCTGTTGTTGGAAGTTTGGGCTGTTTCCACTTTGGGGCTATTGTATGCCCCCCTCTTTTAATTTCTGTCTCTGCCCCTCACACTCTAAATTTTCTTTTTTTCTTTCTTGAATGTATATCCTTCCCTTTCGAAGAAACGTGTTATTTTTAGCTTATCTCCAGGGGGTTTCTGGAGGGCTGAGAAATGAAGAGAGGGTTGTGGGTGAGAAGATAAGGAGGGAGAAGAGTCTGGGAAAGAAGGGATGGCATGAAGGAACCATGAGCAGGAACAGCCACATGGAGCAGGAGGCACAGGAAACAGAGGAGAGAGGTTTTCTGTAAGTGGTCACTCTGTGTAGAGGACTCACAGCACGTTTCCTCAAGGGGCTTTAGAATGCTGGTTGAAAGCTCACCTATGCTGTTGCTTCTGCCGCCCTCAGGAGAGCATTACTCCAAAGTTTACTGTTTTTAAGCAGATATTGGGACATTTTTTTCCCCTAGGTTTCTCTAAGTATTATTAGCCCAGATATTTTCTTTTCTTTTTTTTTTTGAGACAGAATCTTGCTCTGTTGCCCCTGCTGAAGTGCAGTGGTGCAAGCTCAGCTCACTGCAACCTCTGCCTCTCAGGTTCAAGCGATTCTCCTGCCTCAGCCTCCTGAGTAGCTGGGATTATAGGTGCATGCCATCACACCCAGCTAATTTGTATATTTTTAATAGAGAGGGGATTTTGTCATGTTGGCCAGGCTAGTCTCGAACTCCTGACCTCAAGTGATCTGCCTGTCTCAGCCTCCCAAAGTGCTGGGATTACAGGAATGAGCCACCATGCTCAGCCTATCCCAGATGTTTTAATAAAAGAATATCAGTTTAAATCCATTGAATCCCGACTGTCTTTTATTTTTAAATTTTTATTTTGTTTTTAATTGATATATATATTCATGGTGTACAAAGTAATGTTATGATACATCATAACATGTATACATGCATGTTATGATGTATGTATACATTGTGGGATAATTAACTAATTAACATATCTTTCACCCTACATATTTACCATTTTTTTGTATTGAGAACATTTAAAATCTACTCTTTAAGCAATTTCGAAATAAACAATACATCACTGTTAACCGTACTCTCCAAGCTGGGTAAAACTTATGCCTCCTGTCGAACTGAAACTTTGTACCCTTTGAACAACATCTCATCTTTCCCCAGCCTGTCACTCTAGCCCTGGTAATCTCCATTCTACCCTCTACTTCTATGACTTCAACTTTTTTAGAGTCCACATTAAGTGAGATCATGTGGTATTGGCTAAGACAGTCTTTGAGAAGGAGAACTGAACTTCAGGAAAGGATTTCAATAATCAAGTACAGAAATCATTGGTGTCTGTTACAGGTAGTGAGATAGGCATGAGCCGGGCAGGAGAGGACCCCTCTCCCTGACCCACTAGGCATGTCAGGTGATGGTTCGACAGTTGTCACACTGCTTCTCTAAAAGTGATAATGCAGCCAGTGCCAGGGTGCCAGGGAGAGACAATCTCCTGATAATCCACAGCTGTGAATGTTGAAGTGTTCAATGAATGCAGGCATCAGGGGAAGCAACTTCCCGGGCATGTGCAGTAAGAGACAAAATGGCAAAGTATGCCCTTCCGGGGACACTCCACAGGAAAGGGGAAGAAAGCTTCAGATGGGGGTTGGGCGCAGAGGCTCACGCCTATAATCCTAGCACTTTGGGAGGCCAAGGCCAGCGGATCACCTGAGGTCAGGATTCGAGACCAGCCTGACCAACATGGAGAAACCCCGTCTCTACTAAAAACACAAAATTAGCCGGGCGCGGTGGCGCATGCCTGTAATCCCAGTTACCGGGGAGGCTGAGGCAGGAGAATCACTTGAGCCCAGGAGGTAGAGGTTGCAGTGAGCCGAGACGGCACCATTATACTCCAGCCTGGGTGACAGAGCGAAACTCCATCTCAAAAGAAAAAAAAAGCCTTAGATGGGCACGCATGCAGCTTCCTACACACACTGCACGTGCTCACCTCCCAAGGGTAAGGAGGGCACTGCGCATGCGGGCAGCCCACCCTCAGGGAAGAATCATGGGAAAGAGGCAAGCCTATACAGTCCTAGAATCGAGGTTAAACACGGCACTTGACCTTCAGGTGCCCACTTGGGTCTCTTCCAAGTGAATTTTCCTCTTTCCTGTTCTAAAACCTTTTTAAATAAACTTCCATTCCTGCTCTGAATCTCGCCTCAATCTCTTCTGCTTTATGTCCCTCAGTCAAATTCTTTCTTCTGAAGAGGCAAGAATTGAAGTTGCTGCAGACCTGCACGGATACGCCGCTGGTAACTCGGATATCTTCCGCGCATAACATATCTCTTCTCTTGGAGGTTTCCCTGCTAGGAGAATTGTTCATTTAGAGGGAAACTAATGCCCACCTATTCCTGCCATAGGGAGGAAAGCTCTAATTCATCTTTTTAAAAAAGGAAATGTGAACAAAAGACTTTTTAAAAGAGTTTTAACTTTTGTAAGGTTAAAAAAGACTTTTGACTTTTAAAAAAGAGTTCACTCATAAAGAAATTAGAGATCTCTGTGAATGTGACCTGCATGTTTTCCTAATTAGTATTGAAGGAGGTTGGGTGTGGTGGCTCATGCCTGTAATCCTAGCACTTTGGGAGGCCAAGGCGAGCGCATCACCTGAGGTCAGGAGTTCAAGACCAGCCTGGCCAACTTGGTGAAACCCCGTCTCTACTAAAAATACAAAAATTATCTGGGCATGGTGGTGGCCACCTGCAATTCCAGCTACTTGGGAGGCTGAAGCAGGAGAATCACTTGAACCTGGGAGGCAGAGGTTGCAGTGAGCCAGGATTGTGCCATTGCACTCCAGCCTTTACAAACAGAGCAAAACTCTGTCTCAAATATATAATAATATATGATATATATAAGATATAACATATAGCATATATTATACAATAATATATGATATATATAAGATATAATATATAGCATATATTATACAATAATATATCTCATATATTATACAATAATATACTATATAGCATATAGTATATTAATATATATTAATATATAATATATCTCATATATTATACAATAATATACTATATAGCATATATTATACAATAATATACTATATAGCATATATTATACAATAATATAATATATATTATATTATACAATAATATAATATATATTATATTATACAATAATATAATATATAGCATATATCATAATATATTAATATATAATATATAAAAGTGGATTCTTTTTATCTATATATAAAGAGATGGGAAGGGATAAATCACAAAGGAGGGAGCCAACAGCATGCTCTCCTTTCTTTCTACTAACATGTGAATTACTGAACCCACTCCAGTGTCTCCCAATTGTTGAAAATATCTGTGAAAACTGCCTCAGTGTTATAAGATCAGCAGGCCCAGCGTTTTTAAGCAATTCGTCCTGTCAGCCTGTTGGAAAAGCTTTAAGCATGACACCTCCTGAAGCCCATAATTCCTTTTCTCTTATCAAACATACTCCTTTTATTTTTCCTTTAAGGTCTTAAGAGATCAAAAAGCAAGCTGAGGGTGAAACTGGTCACCAAATAAAGATGGGTACCAGAGGTAACAGTGTTCAAACAGGCGCCTCCACTTGGTGGAATAAAATCCAAAATACAAGTCAGAAATGAAACCAGACAGAAAATCAGATATGAATTATGATCTACTTCCCTGGAACTCCACTCCAGCCCTGAGCAGCACTTTTCTTTTCCATTGTCAGAATGTGTGTGTGTATACATGATTTTATGTAATATAAAAATTACCGCTGGGTGCATGTCCACATAAGAAGCCCAAATTTTCTACTGTAGATCAGAAAAAAAGATACAGCAGCAATCTCTGTTGCTTTCATTGGTTACTCTGTGTCTTAACAACCTGACACCAAAATTCTATGGGCTCCTCTCCCAGCACCCTGGGAGAAGGAGGCAAGAGACAGAAGGACGTCTTTTCAAAGGACACAGCATGAGGAGCAAACAACAGGGTCTGTTGGTTCTTAAGCCCAAGATTAGCATTTAAATTCCAAAGGGATAAAATACAACAGATCATAAAGAAAGGCATCTAGATTACAACTCCAGTCTATCACATGGCTGATGACCAGCAAGAGGTGAAGCAATGGTTCTCAAAGTGTGGCCCCTGGAGCAACCACATAAGCAGCAGCCTCACCTGCGAACCCGTTACAAATGCGGACTCTCAGACTACAGCCCAGGCCACTGTATTCCTCAGCTCAGGCTGCCACAACAGAATACCACACACTGGTTGGCTTAAACAACAGAATTCATTTTCTCACAGTTATGGAGGTGAGAAGTCCAAGATCAAGCTGACATCAGAGTTGGATTCTGGTAAGGGCTCTCTTCTGGGCTTGTAGACAGCTGCCTTCTCATTGTGGCCTCACATGGCCTTTGTTCTGTATGCACTTGAAGAGAGAGAGCTCTGTGGTTTCTCTTCCTCTTTTTATAAGGACAGGAATCCTATTGGATTAGGGCTTACCCTTATGGCCTCATCTGACCTTAATCACCTCCCTACAGACTCTACCTCCAGATAGCATCATATTGGGTGGTGAGAGCTTCAACATATGAATTCTGGGGGTCACATTCGGTCCTTAGCACCTGCTGAATCAGAGATGCTGAGGGTGGTGCCCAGTTAAAACTGTGCTTCAGGGGATTCTGACATGCCCTAAAATTTGAGAACTGCTGACCTAAAAATGAATAGATTGTTCTTGCTTTGATACCGGAGTTCTGAAGGACTGGGTTCAGTAATACGTATGTTAGTGGGAAGAAAGAAAAGCATGCAGTCACCCACCTCCTCTGTGTTCTGTTCCACCCCGGCTCTGTCAATATTAATTAAATAAGAACACATACAGGTCATGTTCATGGAGGTTCCCATTTCTTTTTGAGTGCATTCTTTTTTAACAATTAAACCTGTTTGAGTATTTGGACTTTAAAAGTAGGCCTATAGAACTTGCCAAAATTATCAATTGTGTTGACATTTTTGTTGCCATGATTAAGAGTGTTTTCATAAGGATTTTTGGAAGTGTAAAAGTAATCCACACACAGTGAGAAGGGAAGAAGCCAAACCACTTAATGGAGCTAAGAAGGGCTTTTCTGCTGGGACAGCTGCCATTAGAGGGGTGACCTGCAGCGTTCACATATTAAATATGGCCATTTTGTCCCTGGCTCAGCAGTGTGAGAGAAACAGAAGTTTGGAGAGAAATACCCTGGGCCAGAGAAAGGGGCTTCTTGTTCCCAGCGGGGAAGTTTTTATGGCAGCACTTTGGCTATAAGCTATCGCTTTCTGCCTACAGCAATAGAAGCAGAATAAATAGCCTCTGCCAGCCCGGAGAACAAAATAGGAGACAAAACAAAAGAAAACAAAACTAGAAAAGAATAGAGAATATACTCCTAAAGATGGGCAAGATGAAAACAGAGAGGAGCTGTGATCATGCATTTGAATTTGCAGTCAAGAATCCAGGGTCCAGTCCGTTAGGCAACCACAAAGCCTGGACTTACCCCTGGAACACAGAGAGACAAATTAAAGGGGTGACATGAGCAGTACAAGGCAGGAACCCAGTTGAGCCCAATCCAGTGGAAAGTGAAATAAAAGAAAACTGAGATACAATGCATTGTGAATTTTTTAAAAAATCTTTTCTCCAATTGGATAATGCACAGAGATACCTAGGGAAAAAAAATAAAGAAGAACAGCAGAAACAACAACAGCATCAGCTACAGCAGTGGTTCTTGACAAGGGTGGGGGGAGAAAATCTTGACCGCCCCATGGGGACATTTGGCGATGCTTAGAGACATTTTCGGTTGTCACAACTCACTAGGGGAAGCAGGGGTGCTACTGGCATCTAGTGGGTAAGGCCAGGGCTGCTGCTTATCATGGGACAATGCACAGGACAGCCCCCTTCAACACAGACACAGTTGGTCCCCCATGGCAATAGTGCTAAGGCTGAGAAATCGTAAGTCAAAGTATTGGAAACAGCTTTTCACATGCAAATATGGTAACACTCTGGGCCCCGCCACAAAATTTTTGCTCATTCTACAAGAACCCACTCAGTTATTTCAATCTCTGGAGGACCTTCTACAGCTGTCAAAGCACTTTGCTCCCACAGTTCTCATAGCACTTAATGTCTTGTGTTGCAATGATTCATCCATGTGCTTTTCTTTCCCACTCACATGACTCTGAGCTTCTTAAAATTAGGGCCCAAATATACTTCGTTGTAATCTTTATCATGTCGTAAATATTCAATGATGATAGGTTGAATGGGCGAGTGAATGAATGAGTGGGAATGAATAACTGGATAGAGACCTTTTTTGGGAGAAGTCCATCAATGTTAACATCCGTGATCAGCATCTTTATAGAGACTGTGTTTAGTTAGAAAGGCAGGCCTACGGAAGCAACAAAATCATACTCCAATGATCCAGTTCGGTTCAGGGGTTTCTACTCCAATCATGACTAAATGGAATTCTAACCACACCCTAATTCCAAGCTTTAGAATTAAAGGAAGTAACTGAAAATGAATATTATAGGTGACATACAGATTCATCAAGTCTTTACAATATGTGCAAATATCATCCATAATTTCAGCATGTTTTACATCCATGAATTCTTATTTAATTACAAAATGCCTCTTCATGATGAGTTGACAGAAACCTCCAGCCACCAGGATAAACAGTTTTCTTGGACCTGGTTGTGGCTCTGAATGTATTTATCCTAGAACACTGTCTCCTTGAATTCTGCAGCGACAGAACCTCCCCCTTTTCTAGTGGGTGGTTGTTCCTTTTGAACAATAATATCAATAAAATCGTGCCTCTGCAGGGGTTTCTCATATACCATCTGCATTCATGTAACTCCAGACATTCCTTTACACATGATGTTGCTGTGAACATTCTAGTTCTTGTGTCCCTGCACACATCTCCAACTTTATTAGTCAGTCCCAAATTGCTCTCAATAGTAGTTGTAACAATTAATGTTCCTACCAGCAGTACATGAGAGTCCATATTGCTCCACCCCCTCACTAATACAGTCATGCTTTGGTTAACAGCAGGGATGCAGGGATCCGTTCTGAGAAATGCATCCTTAGGTGATTTCGCTATTGTGTGAACATCACAGAGTACACTTACACAGACCTAGATGGTGTCGCTACTACACTCTTTGGCTAAATGGATAGTCTATTTCTCCTAGGCTACAAACCTGTACAACATGTCACTGTACTGAATACCGTAGGCAACTGTAACACGATGCTAACTATCTGTGTATCTAAACATATCCAAACATAGAAAAGGTACCATAAAAATACACTATTATTTTCTTATGGGACCACTGTCATACAAATGGCCTGTCATCGACCAAAATGTCCTTATGTGTGACACGTGACTGTACTTAGCATCGTCACACTTTAAAAATGTTTGCTTTTTTGATGTGCATGATGTGATGTCACAGGGTTGCTTTCATTTTCATTTTTCTGGTAGCAGGTTGAGGGAAGCACCTTTCCATGATCCGCAGCCATTCTGATTTCCTTCTTTCTGTATTGCCAGATTGTTAGGCTTTGCCCATTTTTCTACTGGAGGATCATTCTCTTGTCGATGTTTAGGATCGCTCTATAAATTCCAGTTGTTTATCTTTTATAAATATCTTCCCCTACTTTGGACTTGTTCTGTAACTTTGTGATGATGTCTTTCGTCAAACAAGTTTTTAGCTTTAGCATTGTAAGTCTCACTAACGTTTTTTTCTTAAGTTAGTATTTTTTATGGCTTGATTAAGAAATTCTTTGCCATATTGAGGTCATAAAGATACTCCCCTGTATTTTCTTTTAGAAGTTTATGGATTAATTTAGGAAAAATTGCTAGCTTTATAATATTGGTTCTTTCCTTCAATAACAAGAATATCAGTCTATTTGTGTCTTATTTTAAATCCTTCAGACATGTTTTTCAATTTTTACATCAAAGGTCCTATACATCATTTGTTGGGTTTACCCCTAAGTATCTTATATATTTGTGGCTACTGTGTATAGAGTTTTCTGGCATTTTCTGTTTGATTATTACTAATGATTTTTATATATAGATGTAGTATCTAGATGTCTTGATGAATTCTGTTCTTACTTCTTCAGCTTTAGCTTTAGATATTTGATTTACTGTAGAAACAATCACATCTGAAGATAATGACCATCTCTTCCTTTCTGAAACTTATATTCTTATTTGTTTTTCTTAGTTTATTCCATTGGCTTAAACATTGAATAGTTACGATGACAGAACTCTTTTATTTATTTTAATGGGAATGCTGCCAATTTTTACTATTAAACCTGATGTTTGATGTAGGTTTATGGAAAGGTGTACTTTATCAGGTCAAGGAAGTTCCCTTCTAGTCCAAATTTGCTAATGATTTTTATCATGAAAGAATGTTTTATCAAACACCATTCCTGCATCTATCTAGATTATCATGTATTTTTTCTCCTTTATTGTGTTCATGGACAAATTACATTGTTAATTTTTGTTTGATAAAACCAACCATGCAATCATGGAATAACCCCTACTTGGTCATGATGTGTTACTCTTTTATATGCTGTTAGACTTGGTTAGCTAATATTTTATTTGTGATGTTTGATTTTATGTTCACAAGTGAAATTGGTCCGTAATTTTCCTTTCTCATTCTCTGTAAAATTTTAATATCAAGTTGTACTTGCCTCATAAAATATATTGAGGGGTGTCCCGATGTTTTCTGGAAAAACTTAAGATTATTATTATTTCTTACTTAATAGTTGATAGAAATCTCGAGGAAGTCCACTTGAATCTGATGTTTTATTCATGGTAAGATTTTCATAATTAATTCAATTTCCTCAATATTCAGAAATTTTCAGGCTCTCTATATCATCATGTCAGTTTCGGTAAGTTGTATATTTCCTGGAATTTCTCCACTTGATCTAAACTTTCAAGTTTATTATATATAATTGTTCATAATTTTGTCTTATCATTTTAATGCTTACTTCATAGGTAATGGTGAGCCTTTTTTCATTCCAAAGGACATATATGTGTTCCTCCTCTTTTTAAAATAGATTTCTAGCACTAGGGGATTTCAATTTTATGAGACTTTTCAAAGCATCAACACTTGGCTTTGCTGATCTCCTTCATTATGTATTTGTTTTCTATTTCATTGATTTCTGCTTTATTGCTTTTATTTTGATTATTTTCTACTTTCTACTTTCCTTGGGTTTTCTAACTTCTTGAGATGGATGATTAGCTCTTCAGTTTCAGCCTGTCTTCTTTTCTCATCCATGCTTTTAATGTTATGAATTTCATTGTAAGTATTTAGATCTTCAGCTGCATCCTGCAAGTTTTGATGTCATATTTGCATTATCACACTGATCAAAATCTTTCTTCTCTGACCCATTGTTTATTTAGAAGGGTATTGTCTTATTTCTAAACATGTGGGGATGTTCTAGTAACCTTTTGATTAATCCTGTTGTGGTTAGAGAACATATTCTATAAGATTTAATCCTTTGACATTTCTTGAGCCTTGCTTTGTGGCTGAATATGTGTTCGTTTTTACAAATGTTCTACATCCTTGAAAAGAGTGTACATTGTATAGTTGTTAGGAGAAATTTACTATATATGTTCATTAGATTAAACTTAATAATACATTTTAAATATTCTACATATTTAGTTATTATAGTTATTGATTGTCATTTGGGTTTTAGTTTTGCTCTGTTTATTCTATCAGTTACTGAAAAATGTAAATTTAAAGCAACCACTACAATTATAGATTTGTCTTTTTTTTTAGTTTTTTCAAATTTTACTTTGTATATTGAAACCATATTAACAGTTATACACAAATTTAGAATGATCATATCCTTGAGGTGTATTAAACCATTATCATTATGAAGCATCCCTCTTTATTTCTCCAGTATTATTTTTTGCTTTAAAATTTACTTTGTATGATATGAACATAGTTATGCCAGGATTTAAAATTTAGCATTTGCATGGTTTATTTTTCCATATGTATTCTCTTAGGTCTCTCGAAAGCAGCTAATAGTTGGGTTTTCTTTTTTATGCCCCATTTGCTAAACTTTATCTCTTAGTGAAAGCATTTAGTCCAGTCTATGTATTGATTACAGATATAAAACTTTAAACCTTATTATGGGCTATGATTGATCCTGCCTCTCCTACATTTCTATTTTACCCTTTCTTGCTTTCTTGGTTTAAAAAATTTTTATTGTAGTAAAATGTACACCACGAAAAATGTACCATATTCACTTTTTTTTTTTTTTTTTTTTTTTGAGACGGAGTCTCGCTCTGTCGCCCAGGCTGGAGTGCAGTGGCACAATCTCGGCTCACTGCAAGCTCCACCTCCCGGGTTCACGCCATTCTCCTGCCTCAGCCTCTCTGAGTAGCTGGGACTACAGGGGCCCGCCACCAAGCCCAGCTAATTTTTTGTATTTTTAGTAGAGATGGGGTTTCACCGTGGTCTCAATCTCCTGACCTCGTGATCCGCCCACCTCGGCCTCCCAAAGTGCTGGGATTACAAGCGTGAGCCACCGCGCCCAGCCCATATTCACTATTTTTAAGTGCACATTTCAGTGGCATTAACTACATGCACAATGTTGCACAACCATCACCATGATCTATTTCCAGAACTTTCTTATAATCCCAAACAGAAACTACGAGCCCATTGATTATTTTTTATTTCACTTTTTTTCTATTTTGGAAACTATACACTCTCTTACTAATCTATTGAAAGTATCATAGATTGTAGCGTGTATCTTTTTTAACTTTTATCTTAAGTTCAGGGGCACATGAACAGGTTTGTTATATAGGTAAACTCATGTCACAGGGATTGTTATATAGACTATTTCATCACCCAGGAATTAAGCATAGCAGCCATTAGTTATTTTTCCTGTTCTTCTTCCTCCTCCCACCCTCCACCCTCCTGTAAGCCCCAGTGTGTGTTGTTCCCCTCTAAGTGTCCATGTGTTTTCATCACTTAGCTCCCACTCATAAGTGAGAACATGGGGTATTTGGTGTTCTGTTCCTGCATTAGTTTGCTAAGGATAATGGGGCATGCATCCTTAATCTATCAAAAATAGAATGTTAATTGGTACTCATATTTTATTCCGGACAATGCAAAGACCTTACAACACTTTAACTACACTTAACCATATTTGCTTCCTATGCTTATTGTTTTGCATTTTAATTCTATATATATTTGAAACCTTTTAAATGGCATCATTATTATATACAGTCAACACTCATTTAGCTCTACCTATATATTTGCCTTTTTATTGCTCTTTATTCAGCCCTGCATCTCTGAGCTATGATCTGGGATCATATTCATTCATTCATTCACTTTTTGAGATGAAGTCTCACTCTGTCACCCAGGCTGGAGTGCAGTGGTGCAATCTCGGCTCACTGCAAGCTCCGCCTCCCAGGTTCAAGCAATTCTCCTGCCTCAGCCTCCCAAGTAGCTGGGACTACAGGCGTGTGCCACCACAGCCAGCTAATTTTTTGTATTTTTAGTAGAGACAGGGTTTCACCATGTTAGCCAGGATTATCTCAATCTCCTGACCTCATGATCTGCCTGCCTCAGCCCCCCAAAGTGCTGGGATTACAGGTGTGAGCCTCCACACCCGGCCCATATTCCTATATTTAAAAAATACTTTTTAATACTTGCATTAGTGTGGTTTCATTGGTAACAAATTCACTCAGTTTGTGTTTGCCTGAAAATGTCTTTATCACATTCATTGCTAAAGGATATTTTTCCTGTGTATAGAATACTAGGCTGGAGATTATTTTCTTTCAACACATTGAAGATATTTCATTATCTTCTGGCTTTGGTTATTTCTGCTGAGAAATCTCTTGTTTTATTTTGCATCTTTGAAGCTAATTTGTAGTTTCTTCCCCCAACCCCACCACCCCCAGCTGCTTTTAAGACTCTCCTGCTGTCTTCAGTTTCTTTGAGTTTTCTGCATACCAACATGTTTCTCTGCTTCATTTTCTGTTCTTTCCCACCTTTTGTCAGATTTTGTTTTCTCACATGGAAGGCCATGCACAGGCCTGACCATGGAAAACCCTGAAACTGACATGCATGGGAATGAACTAGGTCCTGCCTCACAGGGACTGATACAGTAGGTTGCAAAATCTGTCGTGTAGATTCAAGAGGAGACAGAGGGAGAGAGAGCGCGCGCGCGCAATTGCATAAGTGCAACTCAGCAAGATTTCAGTTTCCAAATCTTTCCGTCAAACCTGAGTGATGTGGTTGCTGAACAGCAGCATCAGGCCCTACCTGCAGAAGAAAATAAACAAATAAATAAAACCTGGCATTTACTCAGCCAAAGCTTCTAAAACCTGATAAATTCTGCACCTCCTGAGGACTGCATACCATCTTCATCACTCTCAGTGCTTCTCTGTTAGGGAAAAACAGAAAGACTGGCGAAGCCCCATTCATTGAGGCATATCCTGCAACTATTTTCTTCCCATAAAACTGCTGTGATAGAACATAGAATTGATCAGCTTGACCTTCATCTTTAAACCCCACCCCAGTGTTCTTGGACCTGAGTTTTTTCTATACAATTCGCTAATATACAATTTTTTTAATTGTAAACATTAACATTTTATATAACATTAACAATATTCTAAACATATAATTTTTTCTAACATGCATTTTTTCCCATACAATTTTCTTTTTCCTTTTCTTTTTCTTTTTTGAGACAGAGTCTTGCTCTGTCACCCAGACTGGATTGCAATGGCACAATCTTGGCTCACTGCAATCTCTGCCTCCCAGGCTCAAGCGATCCTCCCCACTCAGCCTCTAGAGTAGCTGGGACCACAGATGCACACCACCATGTCTGGCGAATGTTTTGTATTTTTGGCAGAGATGGGGTTTCATCATGTTGCCCAGGCTGCTCTCTAACTTCTAATCTCAAGTGATCCACCTACCTTGGCCTCCCAAAGTGCTGGGATTACAGGAGTGAGCCACTGTGCCTGGCCTCCCACACAATTTTCTAACATAGCTAAAAGATAATCAGTGTTTTCATCACCCTCCCAAGTACAAGAACTTTAGCATACTTTGTAATTGAACACCCTTTCTCATTATGTAATTGTTTCCTAGTTTTACAATTTTGCTTTTTTTTTAATATTTTAAGTTAATTTTAAACAACAGTTAAATTTGATGATACATTTTAACCATTTCCAGACTCCCCATTATTTCCTTTTCTTAAATGTTTAAATTTTTGTGGGTACATAGTAGGTGTATACGTTCATGGGGTGCATGAGATGTTTTGATATGGGCATGCAATGCATGAGAATGGGGTATTCATCCCCTCAAGCAGTGATTTGTCCTTTGTGTTACAAACAATCTAATTATACTCTTTTAGTTATTTAAAAATGTACAATTAAGTTATTATTGGCCAGGCACAGTGGCTCATGCCTGTAATCTCATCACTTTGGGAGGCCAAGGTGGGCAGATCACTTGAGGTCAGGAGTTCGAGGCCAGCCTGGCCAACATGGTGAAACCCTGTCCCTACTGAAAATACAAAAATTAGCTGGGCATGGTGGCATCTTAGCCACTCAGGAGGCTGAGGCAGGAGAATTGCTCGAACTGGGAGGCAGAGGTTGCAGTGAGCCAAGATCGTGCCACTGCACTTCATTCTGGGTGACAGAACAAGACCCCATATCAAAAAAAAAAGTTGTTGTTGACTATAGTCATCCCATTGTGCTATCGAATCGTAGGTCTTATTCGTTCTTCCTATTTTTTTGTACCCATTAACCATCCTCACCTACCCCTAGCCCCATACCCTTCCCAGCCTCTGAGAACCATCCTTTTCCTCATTATTTCCTTCATCGCTGATTAGTACTGGGAGTACTAATTTCTTCTTGCTGAGTACTTATTTTAATAGTTATTTTATTGAGAAATTATAAGTAGGAAGTTATAAACTTTTATGTCAGAAAATGTCTTTATTTGACACTTACTCTTAGAAGATAATTGATCTGGCATAAAATTTCTAGTTGCAAGTATCTTTCCTTAACACTTTGCTTCTGGGTTCTATTGTGGCTAATGAGAAGTCAGCTGACAGCCTGAGAGTCATTTCCTCTTAGACACAATATTAATTCATTTTGTATTGCTATAAAAGAATACCTGAGACTAGGTAATTTATAAAGAAAAGATGTTTATTTAGCTCATGGTTATGTAGGCTGGGAAGTTCAAGGGCTCTGGTTTCTGGTTAGGGTTTCATGCTGTCATAAAGTGGCGAAGGTCAAAGGGGGAAGCAGACACGTTTGAAGAGGGAAAACCCCACGGGCATCCTGGCTTTATAACAACTTACTCTCAAGGGAACTAAGCCATTTCCCTGACAACTAATCCAGTCTTGCCAGAGTGAAAACTCACTTTTTACTGCAAGAACAGCACCAAGTCATTCATGAAGGATCTGCCCCCATCACTGAAACACTTCCCACCAGGCCCCACCTCCCAACACTGACACACTGGAGAGCAAATTCCAACATGAGTTTTGGTGGAAACAAACCAAACCATAGCAGGTACTCAGTCTTCTCTCACCGAAAATTTTTAAGATTTCGCTTATTCTTGATCCTCTACAGTCTCACTGAGTGAAGATTTATCATTATCTTACAGCTTGGTGTTGAGAGTGCACTTTGAATTATCCCTGCTTTTCTTTAGCGTCCTAGTAATTACTTGCTCCTTCTTCCCCTAAAAAGGGGGTCCTGCAAACTTTTTCTCTAAAGGGCTAGATAGTAAATATTTTAGGCCTTGTAGTCCATATATAGGCCCAGACACATATTCTTCATTTTCTTTAACAACTTTTTAAAAGTGAGTAAAAATATTTAGCTCACAGGTTGTAAAAAAGTTTGCTAACTCTCACCATAGAATTCTGGCCACTACTTCCCAGTCTCTATCACACATTGCGGCAAGCCGTCATCTCCTTCCCAGTTAACCCAGCTTTCAGCTTTCCACTCAAGATACACATACATACACACACACACACATACACACACACAATGCACATGCATATACGTGCTACCAAGCACATTATGCTTCATAGGAGTTTGTTCAAATCACTTGAAACTCAAAGTATCTGCAGTAATGTAATCCTGACACCTATATCTGTGATTTTGGAAGAGTCCTGCAGGGGGACATTTTCTTTCGTGGAAACAGTCTTGGCCTATGGTAATATTTCTCACGTACACTCATATCTGAAACAGAAGTTCCATAAAACAGTACTCACTCTTTTGAACCCTAAATGTTCAAAGAGGGAAAACCCAAGGGGCATCCTGGATTTATAAGAAACAAATTTATTTCTCAAAGTTCTGAAGACTGGGAGTCAAAGAACAGGGCGCTGAAAGATTTGGTGTCTGGTAAGGACCTGCTTCGTGGTTCATAGACGGCATCTTCTAGTCGTATCCTCACATGGCAAAAGGGGTGAGGGAGCTCTCTAGGATCTCTTTTATAAGACCCCTGTATTTGTCTGTTTTCACACTGCTATGAAGAAATACCTGAGAATGGGTAATTTATAAAGGAAAAAGTTTAATTGACTTACAGTTCTGCATAGCTGAGGAGGCCTCAGGAAACATAGAATCATGGTAGAAGGCAAAGGAGAAGCCAAATACGTCTTACATGGCAGCAGGAGGTGGGGGAGGAGGAAGTGCCACACTTTTAAACCATCAGATCTTGTGAGAACTCACTCACTATCACTAGAACATCATGGGGAGAACCACCCCCATGATCCAATCACCGCCCAACAGGTCCCTCCCTAACACGTGGGGATTACAACTCGAGATGAGATTTGGGTGGGAACATAGAGCCAAACCATATCAGCCCCTAACCCCACTCATTACCTCATAATCTCCCAAAGGCCCCACCTCCAAATACCGTCACACTGGGGAATAGGTTTTAACATATGAATTTTGAGGGGACATAAACACTCAGTCTATAGCAGTGGTCCACTAATTAGTAGTTGATTTCGTTTAAAAAACACTGATCTATGGTATTCTTTTTAGAACATTGAGAGTTAAGAAGAGTTTTGTGTGCTGGTCTGGGACTCTAGCCATCATTTACAACACTGTTTCATTGGGAAAATACGTTCTTATGTCCAAACAGCTAGATTAGAATTCAATTTGCAGAACTCAATCCGTCTGTAAACTGGGGACTGCCAAGGTCTAAATCAGGAACATTTTTATATTAGGAGTTCACTTAGAAGAAAAACAAGGAAAAGCTGACAACCAGCCTTCCTGAAGTAATTCCAATACACTTGCCTACTTGGGAATAGAGCTTACTGGGAAGTAGTCAACCTTAGCATTTATGTAACTTCTTTTCCCTTTGCAAAAGGGCTTAATTTGAATTTCTGAAGACAGCACACTGGCAATTCATTTTCCCCATAACACATGGATTGGAAGCTACTTTAATGTAATTGCTACAAAATATAATTCTGCAGTTGCCTGAAGGGCTTTCTAAAATCCACCAGTTTTTGTTCCTACAGTTCCAGATGTGTCTTAAGAAAAACCTTTCCCATTCTTCCCGGTCATGACGGAAAGAGTCAGGCATTTGAGGAAATATTTCCTCATGCACCCACGTTCATCACAGTGGCCTTCAGGAACTTTTAGAATATTATTAGGAATAACAGAGCCTGGCCTTATTTTTAGGGATTTTAAAACATTTTAAATCTATTTTATGACAACAGTTTGAAAAACAGTCTAACCCAGTGAACTCTAAACCATGCCCGTATCAGTAGTTATCCCCAGACTTATTTCAGAGACCCATAAATTAATCATTTAATACAATCATTTCAGAAAATATTTGAGTTTGAAAGTACATGGGTGTACCCTACTGATACGGTTTGGCTGTGTCCCCACCCAAATCTCATGTTGAATTGTAGTTCCCATAATCCCCATGTGTGGTGGGAAGGACCCTATGGGAGATAATTGAATCATGGGGGTGGTTACCTCCATGGTGCTCTTGTGATAGTGAGTGAGTTGTCATGTGATCTGACTGTTTTATAAGGGGCCTTCCCCAACTTCACTCTGCACGTCTCTTTGCTGCCACCAGTTGGTGGCAGCAACTGGGGAGTGCTGGCCTGGTGAAGAAGGACATGTTTGCCTCCCTTTCCGACATGATTGTAAGTTTCCTGAGGCCTCCCCAGCCCCGCGGAACTATGAGTCAAGTAAACCTCTTTCCTTTATAAATACCCAGTCCTGCGTATCTCTTCATAGCAGCGTGAGAATGGACTAATACACCTACCAATTTGTATTACTTTTTAAATGGTGAAATGGTACTGTCATCATTTACTTTTTCTACCCCTCAAAAATAAAAAATAAATATCTCTTTAAGATAGTAAACACAAGGATATATATATATATTCTCTGTTTGGGGTTGCAACACTGAGAGATGCAAATCTACTGCTTGCCCATGAGCTGATGGATAATCCAGAAGGCTCTAAGCAAAATCCAAGGCCTCGCCTCAAGGAGTCCATATGCTTTAAATGTCCAAAAACTATATTTATTTCTGTCTTCTGTCCCAAGTCACTCTTGTGAGAAAGCAGTGAAAGATCCATGTATGAGATGAGTGGTGCAAAGGAAATGTTCCAAGCATCTAAAATCCTCCTCTTGCTACCTTGCTAGACTTTTAGCATTTTAGACTATGACCTTCGGTGAGTTTCCTAACTTGTCTATAAGCCTCGGTTTTATCAGCTATAAATTAGAAATCAATGTATTCATATATGATGCATTTACACCTGATAGGGCTCTAAGAGGATTCAACTAGCTGATATCTTGGAAGTGCTTATAATAGTGTCTGGCACACTCTAAGCCACTCAATAAATGTTAGTTTATTCTCTTAATATTTTGTTGTTGTCCCAGATTCTAATTTTAAAATAAAATTTCAAAAGAAAAAAATTGATTGGGGCATCTAGTTCCAGACGGGGGACTGAGCACTGGTATTTGCTCACCATCCCTCACTCTGACCCTTTCTACCCCACTTCCCACTACCTTGGAGATCCCAATCACATGCAAGCAAATCCATAGGAGCAAAGATAAAGGGAGAGGGACCCTTACTGGACACTGTGGTGAAGGAAAGATCGCTCTGACTAGTGAACAGCCTCACCAGACCCCAGGATCACAAGAAGGTGAACTGGGCATCAACCAAGAGCATACAAAGGGAAGCGTTGGATAGGAACAGTCTTCCATGATTGGCAAAAAGAGTCATGACTTTGCAGCTGCAATAAAGGATGATTATCCTAGCACACAGTGTAAAAACAGATTATTGACCAGGCACAGTGTGGCTCCTGCCTATAATTCCAGCACTTTGGGAGGTCGAGATGGGCAGATTGCTTGAGCCCAGGAGTTTAAGACCAGCCTGGGCAATATGGCAAGACTTCATCTGTACCCAAAGTACAAAAATTAGCCAGGCGTGGTGGCAACGGCTTATAGTCCCAGGTACCCAGGAGGCTGAGGCCGAAGGATCACCTGAGCCTGGGAGGTCAAGGCTGCAGTGAGCTGTCATTGCATCACTATGCTCCAGCCTGGTGACAGAGTGAAACTCTGTCTCAAAAGAAAAGAAAAAGAGATTACCGGTGTCCAAACTTTGAGAATTCACCCATGAAAGATTTCAATATAATTTTAGAACAAAATGCAGTGTTACAAATCTTGACTTGTGAGTTATATAGTACATTAAATAGAGTGGGGGCTGTGGTGCTAGGCAGTGTACATTTAAATCCCATCTCTGTCTCACTGAGCGGACCCTGAAGACTGGAGGAAGTGAGGCATGTGCACATCTGGAGAAAATGTATTCCAGGCAGTGGGAACAAGAAGTACCAGGGACTTAAGGCAGGAGTAAACCTGGTGTTTGAGGAGCAGGCCTGTTTCTCAGTGGGAGAGAGGGATAAGTTCTAAGGTCAGAGGGTGCCATGATTTACATGATTGTCCCCTCCAAAACTCATGTTGAAGCTTAATTCCTAATGTGGCAGTATTGAGAAGTGAGGCCTTTAAGTGGTAATTGAATCACGAGGGCTCTGCCCTTGTGAATGGAATCCATTCATGGAATAGTGGGTTAATAGATTAATGGGTTGCCACAGGAATGGGATTCGTGTTTCTATAAGAAGGGGAAGAGACATGTGAGCTAGCGTGCTCAGCCTCCGCATCATCTGATGCTTTGTGTGGCCTCACGACTTTGCAAAGAGTCTCCACCTGCAAGAAGGCTCTCACCTGATACACCCCTCAACCCTGGACTTCTCAGCCTCCATAACTATAAGAAATAAATCCCTTTTCTTTACAAATTACCTAGTTTCAGGTATTTTCTTATAAGCAACAGAAAATGGACTAAGACAGAGAATATCTAGTAAAGAATCTAACCCTGCCCCAAAAAGAGACCTGGCCTTTGCCTTTGACTTCTGAGAGGTCATCCCTAAGCCTTTGGAACATCATGCCTGATAGTAGTGTCTTTCTTTGTCTATGGTCTTGGGCCAAGGAACAATGTGGTTGGGCGATGGGGGTGCTTTGGGTCGTGTGGTATTAGCTTGACCTCCTGAAGGGCTGGAACTAGATCAGCCACATGGGCAGTCAACTGTGCCTATGTGGTGGAGACCCAATAAACACACTGAACACCAAGGCTAACGTGAGCATCCCTGCTGGCAATACTTTGTGCATATTGTCATACATCAGGAGGATAAGGCTGTCCAGACTTTATTAGGAGAGGACAACTGGAAGCTCCACGTTTGGGACCCTCCAGGATTTCTGCCCTATGTCTCTCTTCCTTTGGCTGATTTTAATCTGTATCCTTTCTTGTAATAAACTGTAACTCTGAATGTATCAGTTTTCAGTGAGTTTGGTGAGTCCTTCTAGTGAATTATCCAAACTGGGGATGGTTTTGGAAAGTTTCCAAATTTGCAATTTGGTGTCAAAGTGAGACTGGACTTATATGGCCTGGGCTTCCTCTAACTGTAGAATTATCTAAACTCCTGCAGAGAGGCAACAAGAAACCAGGTCATGTAGGGCCTTGTAGGGCATAATATTTTGGCTATTATTTTAAGAAAGATGTTGAACCACTAGAAGTATCTGGGAAGAGGAAGGACTTGATATAACTCAGATGTTAACAGGTCATTCTGGCTGCTGCACTGAGAAGATATTGAAAGTAATCAAGGTGATAACTGAAGGCAACTGAAGCAAAAAGCTATGTAGGAGCCCCTTGCAATGATTGGAGGGAGAGGTGATGGTGGCTGGGACCCATGAGTAGAGGTGAGGAATGGTAAGAAGAAGTCAAATGCTGGATATAAAGGTAGACCCAAAAGGGCTTGCTTCCAGATAGTCAAGGATAATGACAAGATTTTTGGCCTAAGTAACAGTAAGGATGGAGTTTCCATCATCTGAGATGAAGTAGACTGAGGGAAGAGCCAGTTTTCGGCAATGTGAGGATCTCAAGTTAGGATATGATAAGTTTGAGATGTTTGTTATACATACAGGTGGAGATGGCAGGTAGGCAATAGGATAATTGAGTCTGAAATACAGGGGAGAGACAGGCTGGCGATATTAACTTGGGAGGCATCAATCTACAGGTAATATTTAAAGCTGTGGAACTGTAGGAGGTCACCTATGCAGTAAGTATAGAATTAAAAGAGAAAAGGCCTGAGAACTGAGTCCCAGGGCATGTCAACATCCAGAGGTCAGAAAGTTGAGAAGCAATCATCAATGAAACTCATATTCGTTTCCTAAGGTGTACTCGTAGCCATTAGAAAAACTAAAATAACATCAAAACGGGATAGAGATAAGTAAATAAGCAATATTATTGATACATCCAGAAGTAATATATTATTTAAACACATTCAAGGAGCCACCAGAATAACTAAAAATGAGAACTGTTAAAAGTGTTCGACTCTAGGAAATTGGCCTGGATGTGGAGTGGAAGGACTTTCACACTTTATTGTCAAATCTTCTGCATAACAACAACAAAATCCATGTGTGTGTAATTTTACTATGGTAAAAGGGAAATGAAATTAAACATTCTCCAGGTAGGAAAAATGGATTTTCTGTGATGAAAGTGATCGTTCATAATTTGTGTGATTTATATGCCACTGAAGTAATTCAACAGCAAATATTCCCCAGGTGGAATCTTCACCTTTGAAATTTTACATAACCCTGAAAAAGCTTCTCCATACTTCTGCTATGTCCCTGGGAAACAGATTATACAAAGTAGAAACAATTGTGGAACAATTCAACAATTGCCACATTTTCTGCTTGAAAGGACTTAGTCTCTCCAAACTTCCAGAAACCACAGATTTTTGGTCCCAGTACAGCTGACCCAGACACTCAAGCAAAAAAAGTTAAAGAGGTGCAAATTAAGAATGGGAGAAGAAGAGGAAAGGGGTTTTTTAAGTCCTTTGGGTTCATAATGCCTATATAAGATCACAAGAAGAAAACCACCATATTAGCTATGATTAGCTATGAGGCATTGGCCAGGCACAGTCAGTGGCTCACACCTGTAATCCCAGCACTTTGGGAGGCTGAGGCAGGAGAATCGCTTGAACCCAGGAGTTTAAGACCAGCCTGGGCAACCTAGACTCTGTCGCTACAGTAACTTTAAAAAAAAAAAATTAGCGGGTGTGGTGGCACACACCTGTGGTCCCAGTGACCAGGGAGGCTGAGGTAAGACGATCACTTGAGCCCAGGAGGTCGAGGCCGCAGTGAGCTGTGAACTTGCCACTGTACTTCAGCCTGGGCAACAGAGCGAGACCCTGTCTCAAAAAATCAAACAAACAAACAATGAGACATTGTCACCCAAACCCAGCAGCACTCAAGAAGTCAGTGTGGCTTCTAGAGGCTGCTCATCACACAAGTGTAATACTTTTATAGAATATACAAAAAAGCAGGTGTATTAATATGCTAACAATTAACCAGAAAATCCCTTTAGCATTAGCTAGGAGTCAAGCTACGTTTTCCCTTTCGATTCAGATCTGAAGATCTAGATGTCAAATAAGCAACAAAATGCCAAACACCAAGTTCAGAATCGTGGTTAGAAAAGATCAGATAGAAATCTTTCAGATAGAGATAGAAAGGGCAAGAAGGTTGATGCAATGATATTTTCAATATTCCAGCTCTTAGGTAGTGAGTTCACAGGAATATATATTACTATATATGTCATAATTTCATATATAATATGTATTATTTTGTATTTATCATGTTACATAAAAATATTTTAATTTGATTTTTATTACAAATCGATAATTTATAATTGTATATATGTACAAAATGAGTAAAAAGTGATATTATGATTAATGAACACAATGTGGAATAATTAAATCAAGCTTGTTAATATACCTATCACCTCAAATATGTAACATTTTTTATAGTGAGAACATTTGAAATTTACTCCCTTGGCAATTCTGAAATGTACAATAAATACTATTAATGTATGAAAACATTTTTAAGGAAAGAAAATCAAATGACCTGAGTAAGACAAACTATTGTATTACCCTGCAATATTATTTCATTTCCTCAATAACCTTAAGTTATATCTTCCTTTTTTACCCATCTTCCAAGTTCTTCCACAAATATTTCAATGCTTCAAAAAATACTGTGCAGGGGAAAAGCAAAGATTTAGAATCAAATCAACTCAAGTTCAGTTCCTGGGACCTCTAAATCTCTCGAGTCTAGTCTCAGCTACTAATTTGTATTATTATAGCTACTTCTACTTCTTCCCTCATTTCACTTGTTCATGTGCATTGCCTTGATTGTGTCAACAGTTACCTTTGTTATCTTTCTCAAAAAGGCACCATCATCTTGCTAACTTGAGTTTGGAAAATGGTATATACTGTGGTCAGCACTGACCTCACAGGAACAATAATTGTTTCCACAAGGAATGCCACATTATCTTCCCTATGGGCAACTGCACGCACTCCCATGCCAAATCCTAGATGCTGGAAGCTCAGCATGGGCTGCCTTCTGGACCACCATGTGGCCAGCTGGCAGGGCTGACATGGAGGAGTGGGCTGGCTGACACTCAAAGACATGACTTGGAAGTCCAGAAGACTGTCAATGAAAGAAGTCTATATGGTTACTCACACTGAGAGGCTCTATAAGGCAGTAAAATGCCCTTTCAAACTCAGGTCTCCATGATCCTTGTTGGAGGCTGACTCCAAAGATGAACACCAACAATTCCTCTCAACCCTGTGGATGACTTTTATGCCTCCATCAACAGGTGGACTCGATTTCCTCCTCCTGATTGGAGCTGGCCCTGTAATTTGCCTTAACCAATAGAACATGAGAGAAATAACCTAGTGATAGCTCTAAGCTGAACCCATAAGAGGCCTGGAAGCTTCAGGTTTCACTCTCTTGGAATCTTGAGCCTTTATATCAGGAGGTCCAGGTAGCCTGGTGGAGAGACCACATGGAGAGAGATTCTAGAAGTCTGAAAAGTCAGGCTCCAGATCCTCCAGCCATCCCTGCTAGGAAGCTAGACACATGGCCACTCTAATCCAGCATGACCTCATCTTAACTCATTACATCTGCAAAGACCCTCTTTCCAAATAAAAGGAGTTTTATTTGGAAAATTAATCCTCTGAGGTCACATTGTGAGGTTTAAAACATAAACTTTGGGGAGACATTATGTAACCTAGTTCAGATGCTATCTTCAATGTTCCCGTCCCATTCAAGCCCCCAGGCCACTCCAGCTGCAGGAGAGACTACACAAAGATGACTAGAACCGCTCACACTGCAAAATCACAAGCAAATACATGGCTGTAGTTTTAAGCCACTAAACTTTGAGATGATTTGTTACAAAGTGGAAATAACCCAAACAGTCTTTCTGAGACATTAGAGAGACGATTTGACAAATCATCAATTTTAATTACTAATAAAATGCTAAAATACATAAATGAAACTAGTAAAAGGATGAGAACGCTGAGGCTTTCACAAAAAGTTGTTGGCACTTTCATAAGATGTCCTACGTATTATCCATTACATTGTTTTTCTTCACCCAAGGGTTTCTGAGGGGTGATTTCCTGTTTAAAATGAGAAGGAAAATGGGGAGGGGAGAAGGCACATACAGGTCTGTGCCTCAAAATGACCGTAGAAGCCTGAGTAATATGGAAGGAATGTGAAATGCTCCGAACCAGAGAAAGAAAGTGTTGTTTGTAGTGAAGGACAGTGGATTTTACCATAGTCAATAGCCCCTGAAAAAGAAAAAGGAAGGGACTGAATTGACATCTTAGTCTGTAACAATTAGAAGGTGAACAGACTTCAGGTGTGGGGAAAAAAGGAGGGATCTGGTCCTGACCACGGGTTCAATAATTCCACCCTCAACTCCTTTAGACAGAAGAGTTCAAGTTTCAACCTTCGGCAAGTCTTAGATCAAATGGATGAAGAATGTTGTCAGTTTTCTGTAACAGCCTCCAAAAAATGTGCAGGATGAGAAATGGTAAATATTTGTCTCTTGTGACCCCAGAAACAGCGTGGGCTGACACAAAACTGTTGAGAGAGAAAATATAAAATGAGAAAACAAAATAGTCTCCCAAAAAAAGAGGTGACTAGAAAAATCTAAATTTTCTTTTCCATTTAATAACCATGAACATTAGGTAAGTTCCTTATGCAACTTGTGGTTTCAGATTCCTCATTTTAAAAAAGGGAATAATAATACCCTACTTCCCTCTAAAGGTCATTCTGAAAAGCAAATGCAATTATAAACGTGAAAGCACTTTGAACAGTCCAAAAGTACATGCCAAAGATAAGATTTCACTATTATTAGTCAGCATATATTGAAGCATGTTCGTTGGGAAAACATTTTCTGCTGTGACAATTTCAAATGTGACTGATTAAAAGGAACTGCTAAAGAAATTTGCAGAACAGTAGCAATGAGGCAGCCATGATCTCCTTAACAGGATATTAAGCTCTAGACTTCTGAATTCTCATTTCAATCCTGTCCAGGAATTTCAGAATTTTATTCTTCAAGATGCTTCCTCTCTCCCCTACCCTTATGTATTTACAACAATGATCATTATTTGCAATTGGTAAACTTTCAATTAATGTCCTCCAGGAAAACCACCTTCCTGAATCTCCACACCAGATTCAGCTGTCATCTCTTATTTACTCTCAAGTCCAACTGAGACCACTGCCAAGATGAAGCTGGTGTCTGGAGCGTATATTTTCTCCTTGGGGTCTTGATTACCAGTCAGTTTGGCATCTTATGAGATGATGGAAAGAGAAAAGACTGAATTTGTTTTTCTATGCCACTATAAAATCTCTTGACATTTGGGTTTCCAAGCAAACCTAAAAGAAATGAATTAAGTAATTAAATCCCGCTAACCATGTACAAGACAACTTCCAAAAATTATTTCATGTCATCCTTACAAACGTCTTCTAATATTGATAATATTATTTTTCCCATTTATAGATAAAAGTTAAGGTCAAATATCTTCAGTTACTTGCCTAAAGCTACAGAGCTAACATGCAGTCAAGCCAGAACATGAACCCAGGTGGTCTGAATTCAGAAGTCAACCTCTTGCTATTACACAATACAGTATCTTCCCTGGAACTTTCATGTAGAAATATAAAATTGATGGTGAAGCTTACTGGTTCCTCTCAAATTTAGTTTGTTGGCAGCCACTTCACAATAGATAAGCATGCAAGCTGTGGCACATCTGTTGTTCTTTTGGTGGAAATTTAGTCATTCAGTTTTTACTTTTGGCTATGTTACATAGGGTAGTTCTCCTTCTCCTCTCCTGCTTACCAAATTCATACTATTAGTTCTATATTCAGTAATGAATTCTATAGTCATGGTTATGGTGAAAGTATAATTCTTAAGTGTGACATACAAGACCCTCTATGAGCTGGCCCTCTCATAATTTCCTACCATCTCCCTCATTTTTCCTCATTTGCTGAAAGTGCTGGGTAAGTGTATTCACAATCACAACTCGTGGGTCCCCTGTCTACATATTTTCTTATGATGCACTTCTCATGTAGAATGGTGGTTCCCATCTAGAATTAGTTCTTGTCAATATTTCAAAAATCCTAATAGGAATTAAACAGTCACCTAGAATAATAATCTCATAGACTAACTAAAATATGAAGTTTCTTGACTTTTGGCCAAAAATGCTAACTCAGTGTGAAATACTGATTATCTCATCTGATTAGAAACTCTGATTAACAGTAATGCATGGGTTTCTCTATCAAATCGAAAAGTGAAGTATGTCTTGATAAATGCAAATTTACTTATAATGACAAATCTTTTAAACAACAACACGGGGTGGAGGAGGGAATAGGTAATTTAAGAATTGCCCCTTGGTGATAGAAAGTTTAGGAACCAGTTGACCTACTGTGGTCTTTATTCTAGCCTCAATTTTTAAATTAAAATTCTTTATGTTTTTTGGCATCTCAAATAAATTCTTCCTCCATGAAGTCTTCCCCTATATTATCAAGAAGAAGTAATCTCTCCTTGTTTTTTGATCCTATATTATGGTATATATGCTGTTCTCATAGCAATCTGCTTTCCTGTTTTGTTGGTTCTAAGATATCAATTATAATCTGTATCGTTATTTTATATACAACAAAGAAAGAGAAAACACTAACTACCAACTAAACTACAGCATATCATCTTGAATTTAAAATGTAAAAAAGTGCAAAAAATATTACAGAATTGATGAGAAGCAACATGATGAGTAGGTTGCATTTCATTTCCCTTACTACATCTTTGAGAGCCTCATTTATTTCTGTTTCCTCAGGACCTTATACTATGCCTTACATGTGGTATATATTCAATATGTGTATTATGTTGAATTATTAGCTTAGAACTGCCCCAAAAGACTTTCAAAACTCGGTGACATTAAGGCCCTTAATCTGTTTCTGTCTTTTGCATTCACTTATAGACAAGTCCCATCTATAAATTAGACTATAAAAAAGAAAGCATGGAATCCTAACAGACTCCTCATCTACATATCAGAAGTAAACATTTAAAAAATTTGTTAGTTCTCTTGTGCTTTTTATTCAGATAACTTGAAGTGCTATACAGAATATTCCCTATTTGTAACTCTTGAACAATTTATTAAAAAATTGGGGCAAGCACAGAAGAGCATACAGGTGCAAAAAGAGAGAAGGAAAAGTCAATTCAAAACTGAAATCTCTTCTTTTTGTCCCTGGAAAACACCATGGGCTTAGTGGACCAATGGATGTTTGATTGTCTGGATGGGTGGAGGTTTGGATGGATGATTTGATTAACTATTACTACAATAGTGCTATGTAACCAACAACAACAAAACCTCAGTGCCATATAACAATTCACATTTATTTACTTCACATGGTTCAGCTGGGCCCTCTGCTGATCTTGGCTGGACTCAACCACATATATATACAGGTCAGCTGGGAGGCTGCTAGTCTAGGTGGGGCTAAGCTAGGGCATCTAGGCTGAAGTCATTCTGCTCCACATGCCTTTCACCTTCCTGGGAACAGAGACCTGGCCTGGACGTGTTCTCATGGTAATTGGCAGAGCGTAGAAGAGCAAGCAGAAACATACCAGTCTTCATAAGATTGAGGCTAGGCTCGGAGCTGTGCACTGTCACTTTTGCCACATTCTATTGGCTGAAGCAAGTGACATAACCAAACTCAAGTCAAGAAGCAGGGAAATACATCTTGCCTCTTCAGAGGAGGACTTGCAAAGTCACATGGCAAAGGCCATAGTTACAGGAAGGAGCAAAGAATTGGGGTCAATGATGCAATTCTACCCTGTACGGCAATGATGGTATTCTACACATAAATATTGATTTAGAGTTGACGAAGTATATTCACAAGTATTTTCTCATTTAATTTGGACAACTAAATGAAAAGGGCAGAGTAGATATAATTATTAGAACTTTACTAAACAAAAAGCGGGGGAGAGGAGGCGGGGAAACTTAAAGAACTTAAGAAACTTGTCCAAGATATACACTATTAAGTGAACACGATGGAATTAAAATCCACATTACAAAAGTAATTTTGGGTTACCACTTACAGTTCCACTGTAGGCATAGAGTTTGTGCGCTTTTGGTAAAGGACTATGTCAATTCAGAACAATTCCTGATATTAGACTTTATCTTTGGGAACAACCAGCCACACCCAAAGTTCCTTGGACGTCCGCTCTGGCTGGCTTCTAGGCTACATACATAAGCACAAGTTCCTGCTTGTTTTTAGATAAATACCTTAATTTGTGAAGAGATTGGGCCGGGTGTACCAAGAATGATGAAAAACCAAATTGGTGGCTGCACTGAAATGTAAACAGCATCACACACTGATAAACTGCTTATGGATTTTCTGTCTTCAACTGATTGGAAAATAAACTAGTTTGAGGTGATGAACTGTAACATGTTGGAAGTAATTGGTTTAGTAAGAAAAAGGTGTTAATTTAGAAATATCAATATTGCTGCCCTCCTGGTAGATTAATATATAGTATAAACAGAACAAAATCAGAGCTCGCCAATGATCTGATAGTTTATTATTTCATTTACCACCACATCCAGCTCACAAACATGACTCGCAGAGTATGTAGGTTTTTGCATCACTACCAGAAACACTGTCACCTTGCTATTCAATTGCTGCCATTTACATACAGAGTGTCAAAAAATACAATTACAACAAATTTAGCTTAAATATCTCAATTGGCTTTATTGTGATTCTAGAACAAGGCAACACTTCATTCCATAAAATAAAATAAATATTCCAGTGAACTGAACAGGGGAGGTTGGCTTTATATACAGAAAAGGGGATGAAGAAAGGAGAAACAAAGAACAAAAATGAATTGGTCATTTCAAAGTTAATTGCCTTGCAAGGCAGGGACAGGGAGACAGAACAATCTGATCGGTTAACAGCAGGTTACTTCAGGTCAGTCTGTTGTAAGGATTAAAACAGAGGAAACATCATTTTCATGCTGATTGAAGATTGAAACTGGTCTCTTTGGGAAATTGGGCTATCTCTCTCTTCTGATTTCTTGGAAGGCCAGATAACAACTCAGTGTTGGTTTGGTGAGCATGGGTGATTCCATCTTGATTTTTAGTCTGGTATATTGAAACCTAGTGTAGGAGTTTAGTCCAAAACAATGGCCTCGTATAATTTTTATTTAATAAGAGGGAGAAAGCATGAAGGTCAAGGTCACCTAATGAAATAAAGATTGGGAGTAGAAATAGGAGGGATAATTGAAGTTCCCAGTAACTTTCTAATAATTATACCAATAACTCTTAGTCAACCTAGTCTTCAGTGGGGACCATTCTTGAGCCTCCTGCCAAACACATCCAAAGTTAGGACCCCTGTTAGGAGCTCAGAGCATCCTACACTGTTCTTTTGTAGCATTGTGTCAATTGTAATGTATTGTTTATTCATATGACTATGATTATGATGTGTCATATCCTACCTAGACTGTTAGACTTATGAAGGGAAATCAGGACATTTCTGGTTCATCTCTTACATCCTAGGACCTAGAACAATGCCTGCCACATATTAGGCACTCTTCACATTTGCCAGATGAAAAACTGATTTAATGTCACCAGTTTTTATCACTTCTACCTCCTTACAGCATGTTCTCTATGACTCAGAATGGAGAGGGCATAAGAGAAAGCATGCTCTTGATCAGGTGCCCTGTGCCACTTTCTGAGGGTTTCTCCTCGTGAATAAAACACAGCTCTTTCTACTCTTCTTTCCCATCTCTTGACACCAGCCATCATGCTCTGTACTCCAGATGCATTGCCCTCCATTGCCCTTCTTTCAGTTCCTGAACCTGCAAGCCCACCAGCCACTGCGTCACTGCACAAATAGCCCATCTGCCCTGACACCAACTATGCACTCCCTCCTACCATTTAAATGACTCATCTCCCACCTGTAGGTCAAGCATTGCCTTAGGGAAGCCTTTATTGACTCCCCAGACTAGGTCAGGTGTCCCATGTCCCATCACAGTCTCTCATAGAATCACCTACTGCTCTCTTTGGTTGCAGAAACTACAGTTGCTATTTTTCATTTGTTTGTGCTCCATAAGGCAGCAACCGTCACAATTTTGCTTACCACCTAACACCCCTGATTTTTGCTCACCATTTAACACTCAGAGTTTGACAGTGCACCTGACATTTGTTCAGAGCTAAATAAATGTTTATTGAATGAATCAATCAATGAATGAAACGCGCACACACACACATCTCTTACATCTCTTCCTCTCTTCCCATAGGGATGAGAACCCAGACGCAATAAATCTGGCTCTACAATTAACTTTCTGTTGATATATCAATACATTTGAATTCAAGTGACCCAGGTTTTAGCCAAGAAACAAGTCCCAACAAATTGTCCACAGATTCCTTGCCTAATTCAGGCAAGATGTTTCTTTCACCTCAGGCTACCTATTAGGAATCATTTAATTAAAAAAAAAGATGCAAAAATACCTGTTTCCTTAGAGAGAGACTTTATCTCACCATCAAACCAATCATTAGTGAGCTTTCTCTTTATAACTGTTTTCTGATTTATCATAGTTTATCACTCATATTTTAAAAACTCCTTCTATACCCACCCTGCCACATATGGCCACAGCTTGTTTGCAAAGAATGCTGATCATGCTTTCAAACAAAACTGTTCCCATATGCTTGTGATTCATTTCCCCCTTCCTGCCTTTGCTTCATTTGTTTTAGAATTGGAGTTTAATTTTGAAACCATTGCTGTGACAGGAAGTGACTAGGGAGAGGAAGAATTAAAAGAGAGGGACCTCAGAGCTGAGAGGGATGAATGAAATGGTATGTTGCTTATTCAACCCACAGATGGGATCAAAGACTGTTAGATTGAAAAAGCCCTTTAAAGGAATACCAAATTCCTACTTGATCCTTTCCTTCCAGCTTAAAGCAGAGGGCTAGGAAAAACATGATCTTATCTCCATTTCTGGAATGCATGACTGTCCCATTATATACCTTACAACTGAATAGCAGCATAGGGTTCAGTTGCTGACCAGAGTGACATTTTGAAAAGTGCAAGCATCCTGTCTCCAAGGAATATTAATAAAATCATGAAATGAGTTGGCTGATATTTTCTGCTGCCTATTACAACTCAACACATGACCTTTTAATGGAGCAAAATGTTTATAATATAAAACTAGCCTGGCATTCTTAGATAATTTATTCATTCAACAAATATTATTCAGGATCCGTTATGTGTCATAGCCCTTTCTAGGCATAGGATTCAAGAGTGAAAAAAAAACAGAGAAATATCCTGCCCTCACAGAGCGTATATTCTAAAGGGAGAGGACAAACAACCAAGCAAGTATATATACATATATATACACACACACACATATATATATATATGTACTATAAAGGAAGAAGAAGGGAAAAGGACAGAAATGCAGGGGAGTGAGGTTGAGGGGTTGTTATTTTGAAAAGGATGGTCAGAAAAAGGTCTTATCTATCAGGTAAAGAGGTAAACCACATGGCCATGGAAGGGACAATGTGTTAGGCCATTTCTGAATTACTATAAAGGAATACCTGAGACTGGGTAATTTATAAAGAAAAGGTGTTTAATTGGTTCATGGTCTTGAAGGCTATATAGGCATAGCACCAACATCTGGTCAGCTTCTAGTTCAGGCCTCAGGAAGCCTACAATTATGGCAGAAGGTGAAGCAGGAGCAGGCATATCACATGGTGAGAGCAGGGGCAAGAGAGAGAAGGTAGAGGTTTCAGACTCTTTTTTTTTTTTTTTTTTTTTTTTTTGAGACGGAGTCTCGCTCTGTCACCCAGGCTAGAGTGCAGTGGCGCAATCTCGGCTCGCTGCAAGCTCCGCCTCCCGGGTTCACGCCATTCTCCTGCCTCAGCCTCTCCGAGTAGCTGGGACTACAGACTCTTAAACAACCAGATCTTATATGAACTCAGTGAGAACTCACTCATCACCAAACGGATGGTGTTAAGCCATTTGATATGGTTTGGCTGTGTCCCCATCAAAATCTCATCTTGAATTCCCACATGTTGTGGGAAAGACCTGCTGGGAGGTAACTGAATCATGGGGGCAGGTCTTTCCCATGCTGTTCTCATGATAGTGAATAAGTCTCACAAGATCTGATGGTTTTAAAAAGAGGAGTACCACTGCACAAGCTCTCTCTCTTTGCCTACTGCCATCCATGTAAAACGTGACTTGCTCCTCCTTGCCTTCCACCAAGATTGTGAGGCTTCTCCAGCCATGTGGAACTGTAAGTTCATTAAACCTCTTTCTATTGTAAATTGTCCAGTCTCATGTATGCCTTTATCAGCACCATGAAAATGGACTAATACATTGTTCATGAGGGATCTGCCCCCATGATGCAATTGCCTCCTACTGGGACCCACCTTCAACATTGGGAATCACATTTCAACAAGAGATTTGGAGGGGACATATATCCAAACCATATCATTCCACCCTTGGCCCTCCCAATTTCATGTCCTTCTCACATTTCAAAATACAATCATGCCTTTGCAATAGTCCCCCAGAGTCTTAACTCGTTCTAGCCTTAACTCAAAAGTCCCAAAGTCCAAAGTCTTACCTAGAGATGGGTTCCTTCCACCTATGAGGCTGTGATATCAAAAGCAAATTATTTACTTTCAAGATACAATGGTAGCATAGGCATTGAGGATACAGTCCTATCCCAAAAGGGAGAAATCAGCCAAAAGAAAGGGGCAATAGGCCCCAGACAAGTCTGAAACCCAGTTGGGCAGTCATTTAATCTTAAAATTCTAAAATAATCTTTGACTCTATATCCCACATCCTGGGCACAGTTGTGAAAGGGGTGGGCTCTCAAAGCCTTGGGGAGCTCTGTCTCTGTGGCTTTGCAGGGTGCAGCCCACGTGGCTGTTCTCATGGGTTGGAGTTGAGTGCTTGTGGCTTTTCCAGACAGAGGACGCAATCTGCCAGTGAATCAACCATTCTCAGGTCTGGAAGGTGGTGGCCTTCTTCCCACCACTCCACTAGGCAGTCCCTCGGTAGGCACCCTGCATGAAGTCTCCAACCCCATGTTTCTCCTTTGCACCACCCTAGTAGTGTTTCTCTGGTGGGGGCTTCACCTCTGCAGCAAGCTTCTGCCTGGGCACCCAGGCTTTTCCACACATCCTCTGAAATCCAGTTGGAATCCTCCAAGCCTCCTTCACACTTAACACCATGTGTAAACTGCCAAGGCTTGTGACTTGCACCCTCAAGAGCTGTGGCTCAAGCCTTACCTGGACTCCTTTGAGCTGCAGCAGTTGGAATGCAGGGAGCAGTGTTCTGAGGCTGCACAGGGAAGCAGAGCCCTGGGCCCGACCCCTGAAACCACTCTTTTCTTCTAGGCCTCTGGGTCCATGATGGAAGGGGCTGCCTCAGAAATCTCTGAAATGCCTTCCAGGACTTTTCCCATTGTCTTGGATATCAGCACTTGGCTTCCTGTTAGTCATGCTAATCTAGCAAGTGGTTGCTCCACAGCCCACTTGAATTCCTTTCCTGAAAATGCTCTTTTTTCCTCTATCACATGGCCAGGTTGTGACTTTTCCAAATTTTTACACTCTGCTTCCCTTTTAAGTATAGGTTCCAACTTTAAATCATTCTTTTGCTCCTATATCTGATCCTGGCTATTGGAAGGAGCCAGGCCACATCTTGAATGCTTTACTATTTAGAAATTTCTTCCACCAGATACCCTAAGTCATCTGTTAAGTTCAAACTTCCAGAGCTCTAGGACATGGACACAATGCAGCTAAGTTCTTTGCTAAAACATAAAATGGGTGACCTTTGCTCCAGTTCCCAATAACTTCCTCATTTCCATCTCAGACTTCATCAGTCTGGACTTCACTGTCCGTATCTCTATCAGCATTTTGGTCACAACCACCTAACCAGTCTAAGAAGTTCTAAACTTTCCTTTGTCTTCCTGTCTTCTTTTGAGCCCCCCAAACTCTTCTACCATCTGCCTGATACCCAGCTCCAAAGCCACTACCACATTTTCAGGTATCTTTATATCAATGTCCCATGCCTCAGTACCAATTTTCTGTATTAGTGCATCCTTTTGTTACTATAAAGGAATATCTGAGACCAGATAATTTAAAAAGAAAAGAGGTTTAATTGGCTCACAGTTTTGTAGGCTGTACAAGCATGGCATCAACATCTGCTAGGCTTCTGGTGAGAGCTTCAGGAAGCTTACAATCTTGGTGGAAGACAAAGTGGAACCAAGAACATCATGTGGCTAGAGAAGGAGCAACAGAGAGAAGGGGGAGGTCCCAGACTCTTTTAAACAATCACATCTTGCACGAACTAACTGAGCAAGGATTCACTCATCACCAAGGGGATGGTTCTAAGCCACTCATGAGGGATTCTCCCGCATGACTCCCAACCAGACCCCACCTCCAACACTGGGCATCACATTTCAACATGAGATTTGGAGGGAACAAACATCTAAACCATATCAGACAGGCAGTGCACTCTATACACATGAAGAAGCAAGTGCTAAAGTTCTGAGGCAGGAACACATGTAGTATACTTGAGGAGCACCAAGGAAGCTGACGCTACTAAAGTGAAGCATCAGAGATAAAGTGAGACAGTCAGAATCAAGCCAATCCCATAGGCCTGTGTAGACTATTAGTATTTGAGAAATTGAGGTTTTACCCTACATGAGACAGGAGATAACTGATGGTTTTTGAATAGGGAGTGACATGATCTGACTTCTATTTTCAAATATTCACTCTGACTGCTGTGTTGAACTAGACTATAAGGGGTGGGACAAGGACAGACACAGAGAGACCCATTAGACCAGAGGCTAGGTGATACTCCACACAAGAGATGAGGGTGCTCTGAAACAGGGTTATTGGAGAGAAAATGGTAAGAAGGTATATTCATTTCTTATAACAAAGTACTGCAAACTTGGTGATATAAAGCAACAGACATTTATTCTCTCACAGTTCTGGAGGGCAGAAGTCCCAAATCAGTATTGTTGAGCCAATATTTAGGTGTCAACAAGGTGCATGCCCTTCAGAAGCTTAGTGGGGAATCTGTTCTTTGGCTCCTGCAGCCTCTGGTGGATGTTGGCTTGTGGTTGCATCACTCCAATCTTCAAGGCCAGCATCTTCTCATCTCTTTTCTCTCTCTTGCCTCTCTCTTCCTCTCTCTCTCCCTGCTCCATCCTCCCCTTCTCCTCTGTATCTATCAAGTCCCCCTCCACCTCCCTTTTATAAGGATACATGTCATTGTATTTAGGTCTCACCTGGATAATCCAGGATCATCCCCTCATCTCAATATCCTTAATCACATCTGCAAAGACATTCCCCCCTCCATTTTAAATAGCTATATAAAATAACATTTACAGATTCTGGAGATTAGGATATGAATGTCTTTTGGAGAGCACTTTTTCAGCTTATTATAGAAGGGATCAGAAAATGAATTTTTTTTTTAAGGAAAAACCCGTAGGATTTTCTGATAGATTACTTTTTGAGTGGGAGAGAAAGAAATAGGGTGACCCCAAAGCTTTTGTTCTTTGCACTATTTCTCAGAGGAAGATTCTGGAAAAATAGGTTCAAATAAGAAGATGAACTCGGTTTTGGAGATGTTAAATGTGAAAACCCTATAAAATATACAAATCGTGCTTTAGTAGGGAGTTAGACTTAAGTCTGGATTTCAGAGGTCAGGCAGGACCTATACAGTTGTGAATCATTGGTATACAGGTAGAATGTAAAGCCATAAGACAAAGTAAGTCTACACAGTGTGGCAGTTTGAAACTGTGTTAACTTGGCTAAACTGTAATTACATGTCCAGAATTTCTTTCCTTGTACGGTTATAGATTAGCATTGACCAAGAAAGAACTCTGCATGAGAAGTGAAGCAGCCGCCATTGTTCTTTTAGGGGTGTCTGATTAGATACTGAGGGAGACAGACAGAGAGGGGCAGGGGACTCCAGCCTCTCAGTCTTCCCCACACTGCATCCAGCTCCCCCTGCGACAACAGCAGCCCCAGGCCCACCAGCCAGCTTGGCAGCAACAGCCTTCCCTGGACGTCTATGTCTCTCCTTTCGAGTCCCATTTTTGCAGCCGGGTGTGCCTTTGGAAGCACAAACTCGTCCACCCACCCCAGTGCTTCAGGAGGGCTGGTAGTGACTTTTCTCTCATCTCTTCAACTCTCCCTTTCAGACTCTTCCTTCCCTAGCTTCTTCCACAATTGTATGAGGTCTTACTCCAATAACAAGTCCCATTCAGTAATACTCATCGTGATTCTGCTTCCCTGATTAAACCCTGACTACCTGTACCTATGGAGTGAATCTAGATGGTGACAAGTCTGAGAGCTGAATCTTGGGACACCCCAAAGTTTGGAAATGAGAGAGAAAAGGAAGAATCAAGGAAGGAAACTAAGCAAGCATGATCAGTGGGCAGAAGAACCTGAAGCTTATACAATTTTGGCATCCATCTTAAAGAAAAAGTATATAAAATTAAAATTAAATACAAATATGAATATACATTTAGAATGGGAAAAATCACATCAAATTGCAGTTTTTAAAAGCTGACAAATATAATAAATAATGTGAAGGTCTTTTAGGTCCCACCTGGACAATCCAGGACAATATCCTCATGTCAGGATCCTTATTTTAATCACATCTGCAAAACTCCTCCCCTCTTTAAAAATAGCTATTTAAGATAACATTCATAAATTCCATAATATTTTTAATTATTTAACTGCCTGATACACTCCTACATTTGTATCTTTACATATTTGAGCTCCATACTTTTAAAATAACTCTTTATATTACAGTTGTTTTTTACCGTTATTTTCTATAGGGAAAGTAGAAAAATAATCACTTCTCCTTCTGGCATGATTGAGCACAGTTTTTAAATTATTCTTAGCTTGTAAGCATAAAATGCATAAAATCAGTGTCTTCACACACAAACTTCCTTGGTGTCTATAGTCCTGATAGAGTTTAAGCAATCCTTAATTAAAACAACCTGATTCAAAAGTAAGCAAAGGACTTAAATAGACATGTATTAGTCCATTTTCATGCTGTTAATAAAGACATACCCAAAACTAGGAAGAAAAAAAAGAGGTTTAATTGGACTCACAGTTTCACATGGCTGGGGAGGCTTCAGAATCATGACAGGAGGCAAAAGGCACTTCTTAAGTGGTGATGGCAAAAGACAATGAGAAAGAAGCAAAAGCAGAAACCCCGATAAACCCATCAGGTCTTGTGAGACTTATTCACTATCATGAGAACAGCGTGGGAAAGACTGGCCCCCATGATTCAATTACCTGCCTGGGTCCTTACCAAAACATGGGGGGATTCTGGGAGATACAATTCAAGTTGAGATTTGGGTGGGGACACAGCTAAACCACATCATTCTACCCTGGCTCCTCTAAATCTCATGTCCTCACATTTCAAAACCATGATGATCCAGGATCATCCCCTCATCTCAATATCCTTAGTCACATCTGCAAAGAGTTAGTCCCAGTAGGGATTCTGTGTGGGGGCTTCGACCCCACATTTCCCTTCCACACTGCCCTAGCAGAGGTTCTCCATGAGGCCTCCACTCTTGCAGCAAACTTTTGCCTGGGCATCCAGGCATTTCCATACATCTTCCGAAATCTAGGCGGAGGTTCCCAAACCTCACTTCCTGACTTCTGTGCACCTGCAGGCTCAACACCATGTGGAAGCTGCCAAGGCTTGGGGCTTCCACCCTCCAAAGCCACACAGCCCAAGCTGTACATTGGCCTCTTTCAGCCATGGCTGGAGTGGCTGGGACACAGGGCACCAAGGCCCTAGGCTGCACACAGCACAGGGACCCAGGGCCTGGCCCACAAAACCACTTTTTCCTCCTGGGCCTCCAGTCCTGTGATGGGAGGGGCTGCCATGAAGGTCTCTGACATGGCCTGGAGACATTTTCCCCATGGTCTTGGGGATTAACATTAGGCTCCTTGCTACTTATGCAAATTTTTGCAGCTGGCTTGAGTTTCTCCCCAGAAAATGGGTTTTTCTTTTATATCACATAGTCAGGCTGCAAATTTCCCAAACTTCTATGCTCTTCTTCCCTTATAAAACAGAATGCCTTTAACAGCACCCAAGTCACCTCTTGAATGCTTTGCTGCTTATAAATTTCTTCTGTCAGATACCCTAAATCATCTCTCTCAAGTTCAAAGTTCCACAATTCTCTAGGGCAGAGGCAAAATGCCACCAGTCTCTTTGCTAAAGCCTAACAAGAGTCACCTTTGCTCCAGTTCCCAAAAAGTTCCTCATCTCCATCTGAGACCACTTCAGCCTGGATTTTATTGTACATATCACTATCAGCATTTTGATCAAAGCTATTCAACAAGTCTCTAGGAGGTTCCACACTTTTCCACATTTTCCTGACTTCTTCTGAGACCTCCAAACTGTTTCAACCTCTGCCTGTTACCCAGTTCCAAAGTTGCTTCCACACTTTCAGGTATCTTTTCAGTAACTCCCCACTCTACTGGTACCAATCTAATGTATTAGTTCATTTCATGCTGCTGATAAAGACATACCCAAAACTGGGAAGAAAAAGAGGTTTAATTGGAATTACAGTTCCATATGGCTGGGCTGGGAGGCAAAAGGCACTTCTTACATGGTGGCGGCAAGAGAAAATGAGGAAGACACAAAAGCAGAAACCCATAATAAACCCATCAGATCTCATGACACTTATCACTATCATGAGAATAGCACAGAAAAGACTGGCCCCCATGATTCAATTACCTCCCTCTGGGTCCTTCCCACAACATGGGGGAATTCTGGGAGATACAATTCAAGTTGAGATTTGGGTGGGGCCACAGCCAAACCATAACCATATCAAGACATGTCTCCAAAGAAGATATATAAATAACCAGTATGCACATGAGAAGATGCTCAACATTACTAATCATTAGGGAAATGCAAATCAAAACCACAATGAGATATCATTCACCCCCATTGGGGTGGCTATTTTTTTTTTTAAATCAGAAAATAGCAAGTGTTGGCAAGGATGTAAGAAATTGAAACTCTTGTGCCTTGTTGGTGAAAATGTAAAATGGAATAGCCAATGTGAAAAACAGTATGGCAGTTCCTCAAAAAATTAAAAATAGAATTCCCATATGATCCAGCTATTCCACTTCAGGGTATATACCCCAAGGAATTGAAAGCAGGATCTCAAGGAGCTATTTCACACTTATGTTATTTACAATAGCTGAAATGTGGAAGCAAGACAAACAAAATGTGATGTATGCATACAATGGAATATTATTCAGCCTTTAATAGAAAGGAAATTCTGATATATGCTATGTGGATGAAACTTGGGGACATTATGCTAAGTGAAATAAGCCAGTCCCAGAAAGACAAATACTGAATGATTCCACTTACATGAGGTACTTAGAGTCATCAAAATCATAGAGACAAAAAGTAGAATGGTGGTTGCCAGAGGTTTGGGGGAGGGGAGGATGGGGAGTTATTGTTTAATAGGTATGGAGTTTCCATTTTACAAGACAAAAGAGCTATGGAGTTAAGATGAAGGAGTTATGGTGGTGATGGTTGCACAACATTATGAATTTACTTATTTATTTTTAATTCTTTATTTTATTTATTTATTTTTTTGAGACAGAGTCTCGCTCTGTCGCCCAGGATGGAGTGTAGTGTCCCCATCTCAGCTCACTGCAACCTCCGTCTCCTGGGTTCAAGCAATTCTCCTACCTCAGCATCCCAAGTAGCTGGGACTGCAGGTGCCTGCCAACATACTCAGCTAATTTTTTGCATTTTTAGTAGAGATGGGGTTTCACCACATTGGCCAGGATGGTCTCAAACTCCTGACCTCAGGCAATCTGCCCACCTCGGCCCCCCAAAGTACTGGGATTACAGGCGTGAGCCACCATGCTCGGTCTTTAATTCTTTTTAAAAAGATTTTTAAAATTCTTTTTGTGGAGATGAGGGTCTCACTATGTTCCTCAGGCTGGTCTTGAACTCCTGGACTCAAGTGATTCTGCCACCTCAGCCTCCCAAAGTACTGGGATTACAGGCATAAGCCACTCCACCTGGCCCCTGAATATATTTAATACCACTGAACTAAACACCTAAAAATAGTTAAGATGGTAAATTTTATGTTCTGTGTGTTTCACCACAGTTTTTTAAATTAGACAGAAGTATATCGTACATATTTAATTGTATTCCTTTGTACTCCTGATAAGAGAGAACTTCCATTCAGATGAAGCATCAAATAATTGAATTTTACGAAAAGAGCTTATAATTTTACATATCTGATGCTGAGAAGAATTATCTACAACTACTTTTCAAACCTTGTTTCCCTTTCATTCTCACACACTTCCAGTGCTGCGTACTATACGCTACATTGATAGCAGGTTTTCATTTCCGCCCTACCACCTTTGCCTCAATTCCAGTTAAGCCAGTACCCTGGGCAGTAGGAGAACTCCTCCAAGCACTCCTACTCCAGAGGGATAGAAAAAACTCAGCCACCCACAGGAGAAACTACAAACCACATAAATACATCCCACTAAACCCAAACTAAACATATCTCCAATTCAATTTAACTCAGTCTCCAAAATACTTACAGTCATTCTAATATTCCAATACCATCTCACACAAGGGCAAGTTTTTAAGTTTCTAATATGGAAACTTTCAAATTATACAAAAGTAGACAGAATAGTATAGTAAATTCCCAGGAACCCCTGCACCCAGTTTCAACAATGATGGATTCATGGCCAGTCTTGCTTCCACTGTACTCCACCCGCTTTCTCCTTTCTCTGCAGCTTTACAGCAATTTCTAGATATTACAGTATTTTGTCTATAAATATTTCCATATGTATTTCTAAAATATAAGAATTCTTTAAAAATAACAATGCCCTAAACATACTTCAGCAAACATGATTAATAATGTCCTAATATTCTCAGATATTGTATCCAAATCTCTAATGATCTCATGAGATGCCATACATTTATTTTTATGGTTTGTTTGAATCAGAATTTAAAGTTGTGATTAATTGATGTATCTCCAGTTTTTTAAAAATCCATAGATTTCTTATCTCTTTTTTGTAATTAATTTGTTTAAGGAATCAGGTTGTTTTCTCTGTAGAGTTTCCCACAGTCTGTATTTTTCTAATCAAATCCCTATGCGTCATGTGTTTTTTGTGTTCTCTGCCTGTTGAATTTCCTCTAAATTGGTCATTGAATTTAGAAGCTTGATAAGATTCCGGTTTGACATTTTTGGCAAAGTTGGGTGCACTTACTGTCTGGCTGTGTCTCTGTTTGATGTTAGAGGATGTTGATGATCAATGTGGCCTTAGGTTGACATCCCCAAAACAGACCCAGAGACAAGGATCACTGTGAAGGTGACCATGTAGCACCTCAGGAGACCAAGAAGGTGGTGCAGGAAGCAAAACAGGCAGGAGAGGACACCCAGCAAGAGCATCATCTCAGGCAAAATCCCAGAGGGCAGTTTCTTTCCGAACCACAGGGAAACTCAGCTGTGTAGGTTACACTTCAGAACTGCACTGACTCAAGGCAAGGGATCTGGGTTTTAGCATGTCTGTACTTTTCAGTGATTGCTCAAGAGTTTCTGCAGAGGTGGGCACTGTCCAGCACTAGCAGCTCTGTGTATGTCTGGAGCAGATGTACAAAACAGTAATGAGAGATCAGAAGGGTCAGAGTGGAGCTTCCAGATCATCTGCATATGAGGGGAAGTTTGAACAATTATGTTAAAATATCTTACTTTGCAAATACTCCAAAAAGATATAAGTATGTAAGCATATTCCTAGATGGGCCTTAGAAAGGGCCCATAACAGTGAGGGGCCCTGACACTTACACTTCTTTAGCTTCAGGATAAATCCACCTCTGCAGTGAGGAAGAAAGAAAATGAGAGATTGTGGTGTCCTGGAAGATAAGAAGAGAGTGTGTTTGAAAAAGAGAGTAATGATGTGTTTTAAGATCCTGTGACTCATTAAATCTGTTGGTCTTACTGCCTTTTCATTGTCCGTTGCCTACTTCATGTCTTCACATTCCCCACTGTCCAGCTTAGAGTTCATGATCTGGAATTAAAAGCAGTCTCAGCTCCTTCGCCTCTGTTGATGGATCAGGAAGATAAAGACCTTTGGATTTGGCTATGTGGAGATTATTAGAGACCTTCACAAAAGTAGTAAAGGTGGAGTATGAAGAACAAAAGCCTAATCAGAGTGACTTCATATAGAAATTGTAGGAGGAGAGAGATTGGAGAGAAGCAGAGACATCCCTCAGTGTCCATGGGGGATTGGTTCTAGGACCCTCTTCAGATGCCAAAATCTGTGGATACTCAAGTCTCCGACATAAAATGGTGTAGTATCTACAAACAACCTACATATACTGCTGATACATTTTAAATCATTTCTAGATTATTTGTAATACCTTATACAAGCTGAGTGCTAGTAAATACTTGTCATACTATATTTTTTTATTCATGCTGTTTTTTATTGTTGTATTAAAAAAATTTTTGACTCAGGGTCTTGCTCTGTCACCCAGGCTGGAATGCAGTGGTACAGTCATAGCTTACTGCAGCCTCAAACTCCTGCACTAAAGCAATCCTCCCATCTTGGCCTCCCAAAATGTTGGGATTACAGGTGTGAGCCACTGCACCCAATCTGGTTTTTGTTTTGTTTTTGTTTGTTTTGTTTTGTTTTCAAATATTTTTGGTTCTCAGTTGGTTGAATCTGCAAATACAGAACCCTCGGGTATGGAGGGCCAAATGTACAGCACATTTTTTCGTGGGGTTTTGTTGAAATGGATGACAAAGTAATGAAGCGATTGCTAGATAGAAATGTGGAATTAAAGGTTTGTTTATTGGAAGATGGGGAAAGTAATATATTTGTCTGCTGAAGTGAATGATCCTATAGAAAGGCGTACAGAGGGCAGAATGGCTAGATATTTACTCCTGATTAAGTGAGAGCAGACAGAACCTATCGGACAAGTGGAAGGGTTGACCTGAGATAGGAACATTTACGGTTCATCCCCAACAACAGGAGGGAGGCCAGATGGAGGTGAGTAGGTGCTAGATTTGGGAATGAGAGCAGAAGAAAGTTAAATAATGTCTTCACCTGAGATTGTAGAGAAGGAGGTGTGGGAGGCTTGAGGAAAGTAAGAACAGGTGTCTAGGAGAGCTAGATAGTGAATTAACTAGTGAAACGTAGCAGGATTTCCATGCAGCTCTCGGGGCCCACATGAAGCTGTCAGTTATGAATTTAGAGTGAGGTCAACCAGCATGGCTGGGTGTTGTTCTTCAACCATGATCAGCTGTGGGTTGTAGGCTAGCCAAAGTTGAAGTTTTTCTAGGCAGGTTGGAGACAGAGGCAAAGGAGATGAGAGTGCTTGTAGTTCTGGGTCATGGACTCTAAGCTGGATAATGGGTGGTGTGAAAACATGAAGTGATAAGGGACAGTAAAAAGGCAATAAGACCAACAGATGTGATAAGTTGCGAGATTACTAGGCTTCCAGGAAGAGTGTGCTGGAAGGTAACCAATCAGTTCACTTCTACTTGAGATTGTGGAAATGGCAGAGTTAACAAAGTCTAAGGTTTGGCCACGGGAGTGGATGGCTGAAAGAGAGTGGGGAACACATTATTGACACAGAGAAGAAACCAGGCTCATCAATATGGCTATTGTAATTATTGAATCATAAATTTAATATCTTGTGGCCAATTACTAAGGAAGCTCATTCCTATAGCATCCGTGCCCCTCCCATCTTGCACAATTATCAAAAAGACCATTGTTTCTCAGTTAGTTTTAGCTGAAGCAGATCTTACAGGATGCTTTGTGAACAGTTTGCTCAATCAATGCAAATAGGACAATGTGGCAGGACACTGAGGCCCCGTACCAGGCAACTTGTGTCCTTTACATTATGCCTTTTGGAAATGAATGTCCTTAAGCTGTATAAATTTTAGTTTTGCCATTTACCTCCTAAAATATTACCACCTATAAATACTGAGACATTTTCAGTTTTTCATAGAACGAGTTCATCCATCTGGTGCTGAGCTTTTCTCTATAGAAAGCTAAAATCCCTGTGGTCATCTACGGGGATTTGTGCCCATAGACTGGCTCTCCTTTCTTGTAACTATGGATGAACTCTGTATGCTCCTAAGGTCAGAATGTGCTCAGGACAAAGCCATTTATGACAGGAGGGAGCTACCAAGGGCCTTGGTACTTGATCCAGGGTCCTGGTGCAAGGGTCCAGCCTCTCACAGAGAAACCTCTAGGTCACTTAGACTCACCTGTCTCTCACCAAGTCCTGGCTTTTGTCAAATTTTCACTGTTTTCCTGACACCTTTTTCAACTCTGCCCCACCTCTCTCCCTGTACTTTTTTGAAGCCATGGTTCTTCCGAAGAAATAAAAAATGTGGTTAAAACAAACATCTAGACAGACTCTAAGAATGATAAGCCTAAGTCTCTAAGAAGGATAAGCCAAGTCTCAAAAACAACCAAAGCCTAGACGGGAAAGAGTGAAGGAAGAATGGTGAGCTTTGCTTTGGATGGTGGGAGTATCAAGTCCTAGGATGGAGAAGGTTGAGCTGGTGCGTGGATGGATATGACCTCAGTTTGGGATTTTTTGTTTGTTAGTTTTGGGGTTTTTTTGCAAGATCATCTCACTGCCAGCATCTTCCAAATCACACTGGCAGGGGAAGGGAAAAATCTCAGGGAACCAAGATTCCCTGCTCTGTCCATAACCACAGCTCACATCATGATCTTATTGCAACTTTCTTCTTTATGGCACCTTCAACTGGCATCCATACCAGTTATGGCTGCGTTAGTTTGAAATGTTGCAGCCAAGATTGTCTCTTTCCCCATTCCCTGTCAGACTCTGACTTAGAATTAATGTCTTCAGGATAGGACCTTACCAAATACTTCCACGTCCTTATGGAGCACCCTGGGATAATCGTGCTTCCCTTGAGTACAAACTCCTCTGCTTACCTCAGAAACCAAGTGCCCAGCATCCGTCTTCTATCTCAGAACATTTCCCTAGAGCTCACCTTCTTGCAAGGAACTGACTACCCATCCCTACTCCCCAAGGTCTCTAGTCATCATTCATAAATCTCAAACTCGTGGAGGAAGTCTCTTGCCCGCAGACTGAACGATGACATTGATTTCCAAGTACCTATCTCTATGACATTCTTGCTTGCCACCCAACCAAAGTGCTTTCCCCTTTCCTTGCACGGCTCTCTCCCTGTTGGCCTTTGGCTCTCTGGAAGGGCAACAAGAAGTGGCTTCGCTACTTCACATTCCAGAAGATTGAGGACCCAGTCTATGAAGTCAATCCTAAAATGAGTCTGAGATTAAATATGGAGATGACCCTAACATCCAGAAACAGAATTTTCACCCCAAAATTTGTCTTTGAGGTACAATGAGCCACTGGATGGGTCACGAAGACTCAGCAGGACTGAAAACAGCTGTCTGTTGTTGTGTACCTAAAGTACAGTTTTCAATTCGCATTTGGAAATTGTGGCAATATACAATTTTTCTCTGTTTTTTTTCTTGTAACAGTAACATTCTTTTAGTAAAATTATTATAGAAAAATAGAAAAACAAAAAAGTTTACAAAAGAAAATGAAACTACCTTTAATACCACTAAACAGAAATAATTGCTGTTATTATTTTAGTGTATTTCTGCCTATGTGGAATATATTATTGAGGTTAATTTATATACACATAATATGAATTATTTACTATTATAAATAATTTCAATTATTTTGGTGAGTTACACTGTGTCCCTGAGAATCCTAAAGAACAGTATTATGCTTCACTATGTAAATTCTTATATTAAAAAAAAAATCAGTGGACTGTTATCTGACTACTCCTACAGAAAAGTTATGGCAGATTCTGAGAGCAACAGAGCTGAGTACCATCTACTCTCTACCACTTAGCAGCCCTATGACTTTGGTCAAGTTTCTTAAATCTTCTGTACCTCAGTTTCCTTTTATTTAACATGGGGATAATAACACACCTACTTTAAAGAGTTGATGTGGCAGTTAAAGGAGAAATGGCATGTAAATTGTGTAGACCAGTGTCTGGCATGCAGTAAGTAGTAAATAAAGATTATTAGCATTATTATATATATTATATATATATATATATTTTTTTTTTTTTTTTTTTTTGAGATGGAGTCTTGCTCTGTCACCCAGGCTGGATCGCAGTGGCATGATCTCTGCTCACTGCAACCTCCGCCTCCCGGGTTCAAGCAGTTCTCTGCCTCAGCCTCCTGAGTAGCTGGGATTACAGGCACCCACCACCATCCCTGGCTAATTTTTGTATTTTTAGTAGAGATGTGGTTTCACCATCTTGGCCAGGCTGGTGTTGAACTCCTGACCTCGTGATCTACCCGCCTTGGCCTCCCAAAGTGCTGCGTGAGCCACCACACCCAGCTGGCATTATTATCTTTATCTTACTGCAAGACTTCTTAAAAAATGAGTGAGTGGATTTATAATAAAGCACTGATCCTATAATACAACTTATACAAAGGTTGATAAGAGTTGAGGCTGAACAGCAAATTATTCAAGGTTTTAGTGAATGGAGAACTGAACAGCAAAAAAATTCCTGAAGGTCATATAGTGTAATGGTCAAAAGCATGAGTTTTGGATGAAAACAAAGATGTGTTTTCCCAATTCTTAATAATAAAAATAAAAACGTATGTAGTCAAAACAAAGGGCTAGGCATTATTCTCAGAGCTTTGCTTATATTAGCTCACTTCAGCCTTGCAATAACCGTAATATATAAGTGCTATTGCTAGTAGGAAACAGGAACAGAGAGAGGTTAAGAAATTCATAGCAGACAACAAGGCTAGTAAAAGGCAGAGCCAGGATTTGAACTCAGATGACCTTATTCTAGAGCCTCTGCTTTTAATTATTGTTATGTTGTTGTATATTTGAAAAAGTTATTTAATATCAGTGAGTCTGTAATTCAATTGTAGTCTTTTTCTTATGGATTTGACAGAATTATTTGTATATTCTTGATAAAAGCCCTTTGCTAATTATATGTATTGTGAATATTTTATCTTACTCTTCAGCTCACCTTTTGACTATCTTAATGGGTCTTTTGATGAATGAAGTTTTTTATTTTAATGTAAGAACACACATCAATATTTTCCTATACAATTGGTGTATTTTGTACCTATGTTATCTTCTAGAAACATGCATCTTGATCCCTACCTCATACCATATCAAAAACTAAATTCCAAGTAAATTGTGATGTTAGTACAAGATAAACCATCACAGGCTGGACATGGTTGCTCATACCTGTAATCCCAGCACTTTGGGAGGCCAAAGCAGGCAGATCACTGAAGGTCAGGAGTTTGAGACCAGCCTAGCCAGGATGGTGAAACCCTGTCTCTACTAAAAATACAAAAATTAACTGGGCATGGTGGCATATGCCTGTAATCCCAGCTACTCGGAAGGCTGAGGCAGGAAAATCACTTGAACCCAGGAGGCAGAGGTTTCAGTGAGCCGAGATCATGCCATTGCACTCCAGCCTAGGTGACAGAGCAAGACTGCATCTCAAAACAATGATAACAACAAAACCATCACAATAATTGTGGTTTAAGAATAAGTTTACAAGCTTTGTTCTTCTTCTGGTTGCCTTCCCTATTGTTGAGTCTTTGCATTTTCAAATAAAGTTTAGAATCAGTTTACCAATTTCCACAAAATGATCTACCAGGATTTTGATTAGAATTGCATTGAACCAACTAATTAATTTGGAAAGAATTACAATCTTACAATATTGTCTCTTACAATATTAGCCCTTCCAATCCACGAACATAGTAAATCCTTCCATTTTTAAAAGAGATTCTTTAATTTATTTTAATGACACAATATAGTTTTTTTGTAATGGCAGTCTTTAAAATCTTTTACTAGATTTATCCCTAGACGTTGATGTTTTGAGTTGCTTTTGTAAATTGGGTTATTTTATGTTTTATTGTACATTCAATACAATGTTGAGTAGAAGTGGAGATATCAATAGCAGGCATTCTTGTCTTATTTCCAATCACAGGCAGGAAGCTTACAATATTTCACTATTAAATATGATGTTGGTTGTAGGTTGTAGGCACTCATTTTTACCTTTTTCTTCCCTACTAATTTTTCTACTATTCTCCCATCCATTCTCTATCTTCTGTAAATTTCTTAAATGTTCTTGTCTGCTCTTCTTATCTCTTACATTCTCTTTGTTTCCTTGGGCTTATCCATTTTTTATATCTCTAATTTTAATGAAGTTTTAAGAAAGAACCAAGATAAGCATGTATTCAAGCTACCATGCTTAATTAGGAGTCCCAGAAGGCTACATATGAAACAATCCTTTTCATAGTTGAGAAAGTTTGTTTGACTTTTTAAATTATTAGTTTCTTAATTGACAAATAAAAATTGTATATATTTATAGTATACAACATGATGTTTTGCTGTATGTATACATTGTGAAATAACTAAATCTAGCTAATTAACATATCCATTACCTCACATACTTGTCTGTGTGTGTGTGTGTGTGTGTGTGTGAGAACATTTACAATCTATTCTTAGCAACTTTCAAGTATATAATACATTGTTATTAACTATAATCACCATGTTGTACAATAGATCTGCTGAACATATTCCTCCTAACTGAAGTTTTGTATCCTTTTACCAACATCTTCCTGGTCTCCTCTCCTCACCCCTGAACCCTGGTAACCACCATTCTACTCTCTGCTTCTATGAGTTCCACATTTAAGATTCCACATATGAGTGAGATCATATAGTATTTGTCTTTCTGTGCTTGGCTTTTTCACTTAGTGTAGTGTCCTCCAGGTTCATCCAGGCTGTCATAAATGGTAAGATTTTTAAAATCAACTTTTTAACTAAGGTGAACTTGATTCACTGAATGAAAATTCTGCTGTGTTCCCTAAAATCCTGCAGATTTAAAAAATTTTTTCTTAATCCTCACAGATTTGAAAAAATGTGGGAAACAAATATGTTATACACATAGAATTGTAGCTTCCTTAAGTGCTAAAATAATAGAGAAATTTTACTTTACAGTAATTGAAATTTAACTTTGAGGTGCCATAAGCCACTTTTATCCCAAATGGTTTTTCTTTAATAAACATTCTGCTTTTCTGCCAAGTTCAACTTTCCACTTAATGCAAGAATCCCTTTAAACACCCCTGAGTGATGTCTATCTAACCTTTGCTTAAATTCCTTCTATGCTGTTGAGTTTATTACTTCTCCCATGGACAGAGACAAATAATTATTTTCACACGAAAAGTAGTATCACTTAGGTTTGCATTATACTGCACATAACAGAAGAAACAACTAAACATCACCTTAAGTAAAACAAGAGTTCCATTCTTTTCATGTCAAAAAGGAGCCCAGTTGGTTTGGCAGCTCCATGGTGCCATGGGTAACTCACCCTATTTTGAGCTCTGTCCTCTTTCATCTGAGACCATGGCCTTCAGCTCCATTTTTGTAAGATGTCTACTACACCTCCAGGCAGTGCTTTTGCAGTCAGGCTCAGTGAAGTGCCTGGTGAAGTGGAGAAAAAGAAAGAAAAAAGCATGAGCCTTTGAGATAGCTCCTTTATAAAGAGCTTTCCCAACAGCCCCACTCGGCAACTTCCTCTTACATCTTATCGGCCAGACTACTCTACTTGGCCACCCCTAGCTGCGAGGGTTGAAGTCAACATTTTATCGGGCATATTACCACCCTGAACAAAACTGAGGTTCCACTAGCAAAAGAGACAGGGACAATGAATTTGAGTTGGCAACGAACAGTGTGCGCCACAAAAGCTTATTCCGTTTCCCCGTATTCCCATATTCATTCCTTCCCACCTTGAGAGAAGAACAGTCAGAGGCTTTGGCGATAGCTAAAAGCTCAAAAGACCAATTCAGAACTGCATGGGAACTAACCGGCACAGGAGGTCAAGTCAAAACCAGAGGAATCATAGCAAACATACAGGGAAAGCAGGGCTGGCTCCGGCCTGCCCTGGGAAGGGACGCTTCACAAAAGAATCTGTGAGGACTTCCAGCTGCTCTGATAGAGCTGGGAGGCTGGGAATGGGCGAGATCAAGTTGAAGAATTAAATAGAAACAGCTGTTGGCTGCCTTCACCAGCCCTGAGGCGATGGCTCATGCACATTCAGTGAAACGATTCTGTTTGATCCGTACACATGTAAAAATCATTGCCTCCTTCGCTTTCTAAGTGCTTGGAATTATTCTTTTCCTATTAAGATTTACATTCACTAGGGTAACACATGCTTAGCAGCCAGGACTTGCAGAAGCATCAGATGCAGTACAGATAGGCATACTGTGCTAACTTCCCACCCATTACTTTAGGAGGTTCATTTTTTTGGTGGCCTGTTACGTACATTTACCTTGTGCTGGGCTCTGAGCTGAGCACATGGTTTGTTACATCATTTATCCTCACGATAACCTTAGCATTAGTTATTCCAGTTTTAAAGAGAAACCTGGGGCTCCAGAGGAAGCGGTACTTTTTCCAAGGCCTCCCAGACTGTGCGTGGCAAGCCCAAGGTTCAAGTACAGGTCTGATTCTGAAACCACATGCATGTAACAAAAGGCCTCTACTTGCTGCCTTGAAGCCAGAAAGGAGCTGACCTCACTTCCTCACCTACAGAAGAAAACACACACACACATACATATACACAGACAGCCCAGAGGTGTCAAAGGACCTGCCCAAGGTTGGCAGTTAGAAAAAGCATTGGAGGCTGGGCATAGTGGCTCACACCTGTAATCTCAGTACTTTGGGAGGCCAGGGCTGGAGGATCATTTGAGGCCAGGAGTTTGAAACCAACATAGTGAGACCCTGGCTCTACTAAAAACTAAAAAACTTAGCCAGGTGTGGTGGAACATGCCTGTAGTCCCAGACACTCAGGAGGCTGAGATGGGAGGATCCCTCAGGTCTAAGAGTTTCAGGCTGCAGTGAGCTATGATTGCACCACTGCACTCCAAACAAACAAAAAAAAGCAAAGCAAAAATTTTAACCCAGTCTCCCACGTCCCTTCATTCCACCTCTTTGATACAAACTTGTAGCTTTCATAACTGATGCCTGTAGTATTTTGGGAGGGCTAAGTTCCACTGTTTGCCAGAGATGGACATTATTTTCAAACTTTAATGTTTCTTCAAGACATTTCATTAGTCACATTAACATGCTTACTTCTTAGACTAACAAAACAAATAGCTTTAAAAAATTCACTTCCTGAATCTGTGATTAACTTGTGAAGAGTTAGGGGAAATTACCTGGGACTAGCTCTAGACACATTTTAGTTTTGCTAGTTAGCTGAAAACCAGAAATAAGACAAAACTTCTTTAAATCCACCTTAATAACCCTTTTACCTAAAAATCTCAGAGGAACTAGTCAGGAGGCAAAAGGTGGACCCTTCAGGAGGCCAGGTGAGCCACTTCTCCGTGGCTTTTCATTTCAATCATTATCTGTTCCTCGGGGAAGCCTTCCCTGACCACCTGTCTAAATGAAATTTCCCAATATAGCACACTTAGGATTCTGCTTCTGGCCACAACAGATTAACTGGTACTGGCCTAGCCCTCCCACAGTAAGCAACAATAACACTGGACAAAATATATGAAATCACAGTTTTCAGACATTGGGTAAAAGGAGGCACAAGACTGTGATCCCTGAGAGTCCCTTCATAACCCTTTCTGACTTTAGGCACTTTCCAGACTGTGGCACAGGGAGGAAGCCCAGCATAGCACAGCATTGCTGACGAACTGAGGAGACAGAAATTGGGACTCTGGATTACGGAGACAGTCAGAATGTGCAGAGCACGCTCCCATCGAGAGAGTGCTTGCAGAGGAGGAGTTCCAGATATCTGCATACGGGTGTCCTCGAGGCTGTGGCTAAATACCAAGCCACTCCTTCATCAGACAAGAAAGATTCCATGCAACTGAACAAAGAACACTAGGGAGCTGAGAGGTGCACCACCGGAGCCTGAACAGGTCTGGAAATGCTCAAGTACTGATAGCCAGAGTGGAGAAATTCCAGAAAGGCTGCTCTAGATCTACCTAACAGGGCTTTAAACCAACCCTGGGTTCCGATCTGTAAGGAAACGAACTGCCGGGCAGAACAAAATCCAACACTTTAGTACAGAACATAACAAATGTAGATAGACATTCAACTCTGTAGCATTCATAATTTATAGCATACAATACATAACCTCTAGACATGTGAAGAAGCAGCAAGATACGATCTGGAACCAGGAGAAAAGTAGTCAACAGAAAGACCTTGAAATGACAGAGATGATGGGATTAGCAGATAAAGACTTTAAAATAGTTTTTTTTTTAATGGACTAAAGATTTGAATAGACTCTTCACCAAAGAAGAAATATAGACATTCGCATATTAGCAAATTAGTAATTAGGAAAATACAAATTAAAACTACAATGAGATACCCCTACCTACCCATTAGAATGGTTAAATTTTTTTTTTTTTTTTTTTTATTATACTTTAGGGTTTTAGGGTACATGTGCATAATGTGCAGGTTTGTTACATATGTATCCATGTGCCATGTTGATTTCCTGCACCCATTAACTCGTCATTTAGCATTAGGTGTATCTCCTAATGCTGTCCCTCCCCCCTCCCCCCACCCCAAACAGTCCCCGGAGCGTGATGTTCCCCTTCCTGTGTCCATGAGTTCTCATTGTTCAATTCCCACCTATGAGTGAGAACATGCAGTGTTTGGTTTTTTGTCCTTGCGATAGTTTACTGAGAATGATGTTTTCCAGTTTCATCCATGTCCCTACAAAGGACACGAACTCATCATTTTTTATGGCTGCATAGTATTCCATGGTGTATATGTGCCACATTTTCTTAATCCAGTCTATCGTTGTTGGACATTTGGGTTGGTTCCAAGTCTTTGCTATTGTGAATAGTGCCGCAATAAACATACGTGTGCATGTGTCTTTATAGCAGCATGATTTATAGTCCTTTGGGTATATACCCAGTAATGGGATGGCTGGGTCAAATGGTATTTCTAGTTCGAGATCCCTGAGGAATCGCCACACTGACTTCCACAATGGTTGAACTAGTTTACAGTCCCACCAACAGTGTAAAAGTGTTCCTATTTCTCCACATCCTCTCCAGCACCTGTTGTTTCCTGATTTTTTAATGATGGCCATTCTAACTGGTGTGAGATGGTATCTCACTGTGGTTTTGATTTGCATTTCTCTGATGGCCAGTGATGAGGAGCATTTCTTCATGTGTTTTTTGGCTGCATAAATGTCTTCTTTTGAGAAGTGTCTGTTCATGTCCTCTGCCCACTTTTTGATGGGGTTGTTTGTTTGTTTCTTGTAAATTTGTTGGAGTTCATTGTAGATTCTGGATATTAGCCCTTTGTCAGATGAGTAGGTTGCAAAAATTTTCTCCCATTGTGTAGGTTGCTTCAAAGAGAATAAAATACCTAGGAATCCAACTTACAAGGGATGTGAAGGACCTCTTCAAGGAGAACTACAAACCACTGCTCAATGAAATAAAAGAGGATACAAACAAATGGAAGAACATTCCATGCTCATGGGTTGGAAGAATCAATATCGTGAAAATGGCCATACTGCCCAAGGTAATTTATAGATTCAATGCCACCCCCATCAAGCTACCAATGACTTTCTTCACAGAATTGGAAAAAACTACTTTAAAGTTCATATGGAACCAAAAAAGAGCCCGCATCGCCAAGTCAATCCTAAGCCAAAAGAACAAAGCTGGAGGCATCACGCTACCTGACTTTAAACTCTACTACAAGGCTACAGTAACCAAAACAGCATGGTACTGGTACCACAACAGAGACATAGATCAATGGAACAGAACAGAGCCCTCAGAAATGATGCCGCATATCTACAACTATCTGATCTTTGACAAACCTGACAAAAACAAGAAATGGGGAAAGGATTCCCTATTTAATAAATGGTGCTGGGAAAACTGGCTAGCCATATGTAGAAAGCTGCAACTGGATCCCTTCCTTACACCTTATACAAAAATTAATTCAAGATGGATTAAAGACTTATATGTTAGACCTAAAACCATTAAAATCCTACAAGAAAACCTAGGCAATACCATTCAGGACATAGGCGTGGGCAAGGACTTCATGTCTAAAACACCAAAAGCAATGGCAACAAAAGCCAAAATCGACAAATGGGATCTCATTAAACTAAAGAGCTTCTGCACAGCAAAAGAAACTATCATTAGAATGGTTAAAATTTTTAAAGACTGGCTGGGCGCGGTGGCTCATGCCTGTAATCCCAGCACTTTGGGAGGCCGAGGTGGGTGGATCACTTGGTCAGGAGATCCCAGACCATGCTGGCTAACAGGGTGAAACCCCGTCTCTGCTAAAAATACAAAAAAAAATTAGCAGGGTGTGGTAGCGGGCACCTGTAGTCCCACCTACTCGGGAGGCTGAGGCAGGAGAATGGCGTGAACCTAGGAGATGGAGCTTGCAGTGAGCCGAGATCGCACCATTGCACGCTAGCCTGGGTGACTGAGCGAGACTCCGTCTCAAAAAAAAAAAAAAATTTAAAGACTGAGCATATCAAGGGCTGACAGGGATGTGGAGGAACTGGGACTCTCATATTCTTTTGGGGTGAATAAAAAATGGTACCACCACTTTGGAATATAGTTTAGAAATTTTTTTTAAAAAATAAACATACACCTACTAAATGATCCAGGCATTTCACTCCTAGGTATTTACCCAAGAGAAAAGGAAATACATGTTCATACAAAGACGTATGCATGGATGTTTAAGCAGCTTTACTTATTAAAAACCTCCAAACGGAGAACAACCCAAATGCCCATTAACATATGGATAGATATACAAATTGTTGTGTAGGTCAAGCCAGGAGCTGTGTGTGAAAGGGCTTGAGATTTTATTCTGCTAGCAAGGCAACAAAGTATCTTGTCACAGTTTTATAGATACAGCCAAAAGACACAGGCTTTCTGGGTCAGAGACAAAAGACAGTTTATTACTCACAGCAATAGCAGTAGCCAGAGGAATATCATTGCATCATTTCTCTGAGCTGCAGTCCCACTGGGTGACACGAAAAGGGCCAAGTGTTGCTGCACATGCAGTGGGGTACATTATAGGAGAGAAAACTTTGAGATTCAGAAACCCTGACTTTGCACAGGGGCTGCTGGCAAACATGCCGCTACTCCTCTCTGGAGACAGGTGCCCCCACCAGGATTTCTGTGAAGAAAACTAAGTCAACATTTTATTGGCTCTGGTTGTCAAGTGCATAACTTTCCTATTGTGGCATAACACATGATCACAGATTTAGCCATGTAAAACAACACCTGGTTATTATCTCACAGTTTCTATAGGTCAGAAGTTTGGGCATGGCAAGTGGGACTATTTGGGGTCTCACAAAGCTGAAATCAGGGTTTGGGCCGAGCTGCATTCTTATCTGGAGCTTTAGATTCTCTTCCAAGTTCATTTGAGGTGTTGGCAGATTTAGTTCCTGTGGCTACAGGATTGAGTCCCACTTTCTTGCTGGCCATTAGCCATTATTATTAGTAGTAGCTATTATTATTATTATTATTATTATTATTATTATTAAACTACTAGCTCTTAGTTCTTGAGGCTGCCGTCAGGCCCTGGCCATGTGGCCCTTCCACAACATAGCAGTTCACGTCTTCAAAGGCAGCAGAAGATCCCCCCTCCAGTCTGCTATGATGGCATCTTAGATAACATAGCCTAAGGGAGAGAGTATCCTATAATATTCACTGGTACTAACCACATTCAAGGTGGGGGGATCATATACAATCTTTACACCATGGGGCAAAAACATTGGGGGCCATCTTATGATTCTGCCTGTCAAGGAGAGGTAACTTGGAAGTCATAATTAAGCTTGAATATTTGCTTCACTGATTGGATTTGTTTTAACCTTAGTTAATAAACAGATAAGGATTCAAACTGAAAGCATTAATTTTCACTATACTCTCACGGACAATACTAGTAAAAGCCATTTTTGTCAAGCCACACCTATAATTAAAGGAACTGGACAATAAGGTTTAGCCCTGAATTACTAGAGAATTTTCTGCTAAGCTGGTCTAGAAATTCTAGGCAATCCTGCATTGCATGGTAGTGCAGGACTATAAAAATGATTGCAAGCTGAAACTCTATTAAACACTTTTAATAGTCAAGGGGAAAAATTATGATTGCTCTCTGACCTTTAAAATTTCTTGTAAGAATATTAAAATCTCTCTTACTGTTGGTTTTAAGTGTATAGGAAAATGAAAAAATAATGAAACTAGTATTTATTTAGTACCTTATATTTCATTAATAACAGTTTTATTGATATATAATTCACATACCATAAAACCCAAAGTACGTTATTCATTAGTTTTTAGTACAGTCATCCCTTGGTATCTGTGAGGAATTTGTTTCAAGACCCTCTGTGGATACCAGAATCTGCAGATGCTCAAGTCCTTGATATAAAATGGCACAGTCTTCGCAAATAACCTACGCATATACTCCCATATACTTTAAATAACTTCTAAATTACTTATAATGACTTATACAATGTAAATGCTATGTAAATAGATGTTATACTATATTGTTCAGGGAATAATGACAAGAAAAGTTGTCTGTGCATGTTCGGAAAAGATGCAATTTTTTTTTTCTGAACATTTTTGATCCACTATTGGTTGAATCCACAGATATGGAACCTACGGATATGAAGGATTGACTGTATAGTCACAGAGTTGTGCAACCATCACCATGATGGAATTTCAGAACATTTTCATCACCCCTAAAAGAAATCCCATACCCATTAGCAGTCACTCTTTATTCCACACTCCGAAAGCCCCAGGCAACCATTCATCTACTTTCTGTCTCTGTGGATTTGCCAATTCAGGATATTTTATAAAATCATACAATCTATGTGGTCTTTTGTGATTGCTTCTTTCACTTAGCGTAATGCTTTCAAGGTCACCCATGTGGTAGTATGTGCCAGCATTTCAGTCCTTTTTATCAGTGAATAAAATTCCATTGTATGGGTATACTACATTTTGCTCATCCATTCAATGGACATTTGGGTCACAATCATTTTCCTCATTTCTGTCAATAAATTCACCTTCAGCAAGTTTTTGTGGCTGTTCTGAAGTCTCTCAATGGTGGCTGTATCAACAGTTCCACCATGAACTATTTCTTCTGTAACTCCATTTACATTCGATTCAAGTTTCACTTACAGCATCATCACTTTTGGGCTTTTTTTGCTGCAATTTCATCTTCGTTGGTCAGCTCCCTCTTTCGATTATCCATTGTGATGAAACGTCACATGGGAGACAAGAAGGCAACACAACTGCACACTTTGCTGTCTGTGCATGAACTAACAGTTACATGTGACCAGTCACTGATAGACTGAAAGTTGTATGATTGATCACTGATCATGATGTGCATCTATTATTTGCATAGTGATTTGTGGACTGAAGAGCTAGCAGTGAATTGTGTACCTTGTGCAGTTACTTAGAGCTAATATACCATGGTAATTTGAATGATGCTGTTGAGGGAAGGTGTTATTTAACTAAAGCATAGCAGCTGAAATTCATGCATATCAGAACTGTGGGAAGCGAGGATGCCTATTTTCTTCTGGAATACAGAGGGCAGCTAAAAGTAGGTTTTGTCTAAGAAATTAGGATACAAAGAGTTTGGCATCTAGGTAACTAGAAACCACTTGAATAGGCTGATGCATGTTAATTAATTTCTTTGAGATATACATTAGATTTTTGAAACCCTACAAACAAGTAAATCAAAAGCATTTAAGTCCACCATGGAAATACTCGTGAAGGTGGCAGAGAAAGATTGAAGTTAAACAAAGAAATCAAGATCTCTCACAAAGAAGAAAACATCTCAGTTTCCATAGCTGCTGGGAGATATTGGAAAGAGACACGGTGCACAGTCAAGCTCCTCCCCCAGCCCCTTCCCTGTTCTCATGAGGGCTTCACCGATTTCCTCTAGCAGTAGAAATTCCAGACCACATCCCACTTGGTTGCTCTGGGATATCTGATACCATTTATACAATCTTCTAGAAATTCTCTCCCCCTTAACCCTGGTTCTCCTCTTTTTCCTCCTCTCTATAGTCCTTCTCAGTCCTTTTCACAATTTTCTTTTGCTCTATAACTCCAACCTTAGCCCCACATTTTGGTACTTTTCAGGGCCCCCCTTGTTTCCTGCTACCTTTATATGCATCCCTTAGAAGAATTCATTAGCTCCCGTGGCTCAACTATCACTTGTCTTCAAATATTACTGACTGGGTACAGCGGCTCACATCTGTAATCCAAGCACTTTGGGAGGCAGAAGTGGGAGGATCACTTGAACCCGGGAGTTCAAGACCAAGCTGGGCAACATAGCAAGACCTGGTTTCTCTATAAAACAAAACAAAATAAAAACAAATATTGATTATGATCATATATGTGCTCTACCCTGGTGAAGAGTTGGAAATGTCACCATGAATAAGACATTGTGGGCCGGGCGCGGTGGCTCACGCTTGTAATCCCAGCACTTTGGGAGGCCGAGGCGGGCGGATCACGAGGTCAGGAGATCGAGACCACGGTGAAACCCCGTCTCTACTAAAAATACAAAAAATTAGCCGGGCGTGGTGGCGGGCGCCTGTAGTCCCAGCTACTCGGAGAGGCTGAGGCAGGAGAATTGCTTGAACCCGGGAGGCGGAGCTTGCAGTGAGCCGAGATTGCGCCACTACACTCCAGCCTGGGCGACAGAGCGAGAATCCGTCTCAAAAAAAAAAAAAAAAAAAAAAAAGACATTGTCCTTATTGTCAAAGAGGCCATTGAAACATGAAGAAGGAAACCTCAAACACTCTTATGGGTACAAGTAGGAGAAACCCTAGCAGAGGAAGAAACATTGATCTGAGTCTATGATGGATGAATAAGAGAGAGATTGGGAATGGATGGTAATAAAATTGCACAAGATTTCTAGGCAAAAATGTTATATCTCTATTGAAGGCTATAAAAATAGGCCTGAATAAATGGAGACACATCATGTTCATCATGTTCAAAGTTGTCAATTCTTTTACTCATATATGTATTTGCTACACCTGTATGGTATTTGATACCATAAAAATGGTATCATGCTGTACATAGCCAGTTCAACTTGGTTTGTTTTCAGTTAACATTAGGTTTTTGTGTTCTAAATGAAAAGCCAGTGTATTTGTTAGTTCTTCACTGAGACAGTTATTTTGTTTCCTCTTGTTTTTTGGTCTTTTTTTCCCTATTTAGAGATAATAGGTGTTTCAGGCACAATTAAAGGTATATGTAAAGACCAGAAGTGAGAGAGGATACAACTGCATGTGGTTGAATAAGCTTAGCAAACATAATGAGAGAGGCAAATAGCAAGAGATAAAGCTGGAAGCACAGCCAGGGACGATTTCACAAAAGACATTACATGCCATGCTTAGCACTCCCATATGTGTCTGTTCAGCACAGAGCTTGTTTCTAAGTCCGGCTTATGCAAACTTCCATTGGACATTCCCTCAAGGTTGCATTTGGACACCTCACACTGACCATGTCTAGAATAAAATTCTTTATCGTGCCCTAAATGTCTTTTCCTCCTGGGTTTCCTACCTAAGCCAAAGTACCCATATTCACTCAGTGTCTAAGCAGGAATATCCACCACCTGTGACTTCTCCAGCCCCCTCAGCCCCTACATCCAGTCAATTCAACAAGCCTCCAGAAAGTTTAAAATATACCTCCTGCCACTGCCCCTGTCTTAATTCAAGTTCCATCCGTCTTTTACTTAGATTGTTGCTACCCATGCTTCTGGTCCTAAATTCCTCCAAGTTAATAATAACTGTCACAAGACCTACATCCAGTATCACAGCTGTGAAATCTACCCAATCCCTGCACCTTGTCGGAAGTTATTGGTGTCCCTCCTGAGCCCCCATAGCACCTGGGACATATTTATTTTTTATGTCACTCAACAGCTCAGTTATTCGTTTATAAATCCCTTTCATTCATTGCAGTGTGAGTGGCATGCCATAAGAACTCAGTAATTTATCTCTGTTAAAGGAAAAACAAAAAGAATTATACAGAATGCTTAGATACTAAGGAAGCATTCTAGCTTCTTGAAATGTGAATTTTGATGTTTAAACAAAAAGATACAATTAATTGTATTATGTCCATTTTCAACAGATAATCTGAAAGTTGGCAGAAAAAAAAAAAAGACCACAGCAACCAATTTGAACAAGACTCAGTATTATAAATTCTAAAGAGTGACATACATTTAAGCAATCTTAGCCCACCTTGAATTTCAAGAACAGGTGAAAATTTCATTCTGTATTTGATTACCACCAACTCTACAGCCCCAAGAACCAACTGATGATAAATTATACCGATACTGGCACAAGAACAAAGATAAATAGCAGCCTACAGGCCTCTCTGAAAAAACCAAACCTTCCAAGTTGGAGAGTAATCTACTTAAAAACTGTCTGGGGTAACAGTTTTATAAAGTTTGATGTCTGTTAGTACTTCAAAATGTACCCACTGTGCTTTCCTCATATGGAGAACCGCAACAGCTTTCCTAACTCTGCCTCTGCTACTGCCACTCTTGTCAAAAGACATTCCAGAATGAATTTGCCTTGGGAACTTGACAGACATATCAGAAGTTCCCAGGGAAGTAGGAAGGAGGCAACACTTTGGTCATCACAGAACAATGTGGAGCCATGACTACTGCAAATGTACAAATCAGTGTGGCCTGAGAAGGATGTTTCCTCTGAGGGACAAGCTTTTAAAGGAGGCTGATGGGGGGCCAAGGCGCGGTGGCTTACGCCTGTAATTCCAGCACTTTAAGAGGCCGAGGCAGATGGATCACCTGAGGTCAGGAGTTCGAGACCAGCCTGGCCAACATGGTGAAACCCCCTCTGTACTAAAAATACAAAAATTAGCTGGGTGTGGTGGCAGGCACCTGTCACCCCAGCTACTCAGGAGGCAGAGGCAGGAGAATCACTTGAACCCAGGAGGCAGAGGTTGCAGTGAGCCGAGATCGTGCCACTGCACTCCAGCCTGGTAACAGAGTGAGACTCCATTTCAAATTAATAAATAAATAAAGGAGGCCGAGGGCAGAAGATCACTTGAGCCCAGGAGTTCAAGACCAACCTGGGCAACATAGTGTGAACCCCAAATATCTGAGACAGGTCTCAGTTAACTTAGAAAGTTTATTTTGTCAAGGTTGAGGACACACGCCCATGACACAGCCTCAGGAGGTCCTGACGACATGTGCCCAAGGTGTTCAAAACACAGTTTGGTTTTATACGTTTTAGGGAGACATGAGACACCATTCAAGATATGTAGGATGAACATTGGTTCAGTCTGGAAAGGCGGGACAACGTGAAGCAAAAGCGGGACAACTCGAAGCAGGGAGTGGGCTTCCAGGTTGTAGGTAGATAACAGACATGGTTGCATTCTTTTGAGTTTCTGATGAGCCTCTCCAAAGGAGGCAACCAGATATGCTTTTATCTCAGTGAGCAGAGGGGTGACTTTGAATAGAATGGGAAGCAGGTTTGCCCTGAACAGTTCCTAGTTTGACGTTTAGCTTAGTAATTTTGGGTCCGCAAGATTTATTTTCCTTTCACAATAGTGAGAACTTTAGCTGGGTGTGGTGGCACACACTTGTTATCCCAGCTACTAGGAAGGCTGAGGTGGGAGGATTGCTTGAGCCTGGGAGGTCAAGGCAGCAGTGAGCCATGATCACGCCACTGCACTTCAGCCTGAGTGATGGAATGAGACCGTGTCTCAATAAATAAAAAAAAGAAAAAAAAAGAAAAGAAAACGAGAAAGAAAAAAGGCAATAAGGTGATCAATCCTTATTTCTATGTAAATGTGCCTTTTCCCCATTAGCATACAGTACATTCCAATATCACCGCTTACACTGTGCTCCCCTGCAGCAAGGCTGTTGCAAGCACCGGGTTCCACAATACATGGAATACCCTGCTGAATGGAGGGCAAATCCACTTCCAGCCCTTTCCCCTCGCTCCTCATGACAATGACGGTGGAGATGATAAGAATGGCTGACAGTTTTCAGGTGTTTCATGCCTTTATGTACCTGAGCCTCCTGGGAAAGTCTCTCTGCCAGTTGTGACAACAAAAATCTGCAACAGCACTGATAGAGCAGAGCAATTCAGCTGACTTTATTCTCCTGAGCCATCCAGCTGTTTATACTGCCAAGGTCTCAGCACCTCCGAAAGAATGAATCAAACCCTCTTGGCATAGGCTTTGGTCATTTAGACCATCTGCTCTAAAAAGAAATAGAAGAAATTTAAACAAGAAGGCTTTAAAAATATTTTATTTGAAAGAAATGCCATTATTTGGTATGGCAGTAGCTGGCAAGAATCATCTTCTTGACAAAGCTTCAGACATTTTCTGCTTAAAATTTTTAGAAGGAAGTTTCTACCCCTTCTTGTCTCCATTATGATTCTAATTAGTTAAATTGAAAAGCATTGTGCTGTAAAAAATAACAGTTCTGAGCAAGATGCCATTGTGAAATGATCTACATTTTCACGTAGATCCAAGTCGCAGTTTTCTCGAGTAAGAGATGGCATTGTTCCTTTGATAGCAGCTGCCTAGTTCTGTTTTCTTTGCTTCTTAGAATATGGAGCTAACAAGGATAAGGTTTTGGGTTTGCTTCCCAAGTAAGGAAGTTATCATCAGAGGAAGAAAGGGGAATAGTTTTCACTGACAGCAACACTACTACAATTCCCAAAAAGCAATTCAACATGCTTGTCCTTTGCAGCAGTAGATCAGCGCTGTCAACTCTCCATATGAAAAACAGCACAGATGTTGTACAGCTATTATGTAAAATGGTCCCAAGAGTCAAAGGCCGTGGAGAGTCCTAGCACAACACAGACAGGGACAAGCCACTGGACTGCGGACATGGAGGCCAGTGGTGCCTGGTGAGAGTCACTTCCATGTGCCTTCCATCTCTTTGTCTTCCTCCCATGGAATCCTGTGCAGCCATACAGTTTTGAAGCGACAGGAAAGAGTGGCAGGAAGATGCTTTGGATGAAGAAGAAGGACTGTTCCATCTTTTGATAACTTTAAACCACTTTTCCTTTTTCTCTGTTCTTTGGATAAACTGATCCAGAGAACCATTTGGATCTTCCCCTCTCTCTTCTTTTTTCCCATATTCCCGCCAGCCTTTCTCACCACCTGCAATGCCTGAGAAGAACCTGATTGTAAGGTCATTATAAGGGTCTCTAACCATTTCAGCTTCCCTAATCCAACCTCACAGCTGAGACACAAGGGCTCAGGTAGATAAAGATGGAAAGGGGATGGAAGGATGGTTGGGTAGATGGGTGCATGAAAGGACATTAAACTTCTTTTCTTTCTTGGAGATATATTTGCATTGTCAACAGCCAGTTAAACTGGCTCGATGTGAAAATGTAATGAAGAGGGTATTTAGTATGTGACTGCTATGCCCCAGGATATATTCAGGAGTAAGGCCAGAACTTCCAGTGGCCACTCACAAAAGCAATGACAAAAGTGGGAGGTGGAGGGGAGAAGGGAGACTAGGAATAGGAACAGAGAGAGCAGAACAGAACTCTCAGCAGGAGAAGATACTGGCCTTTCATTAAATTTCATCTAATTCCTCGGCAAGAGTGACATGAATCTGCAGCTCACATCAAAGCATTCATTGCATTGGGTCAAACTCATAAAACCAGATCCAGGACTCATCAACTTTGTTCCCGTATTAGTAGCATCCTGAAGGAGCAGGTCTACCAGAGAAACTAAGAGGACCCTTGAGTGAGACTCTCGCCACACACGCTCTCAAATGCAGAGAAGATCCAGGGGATGGATAACAGGTCCTCCTCTCATTATTCTCCTGTCTCAGACTCCAGTGAGTTTGGTCAGCCTCCGAGGCCCTGGAAGCATTTAGAACAGCAGCTCCAGCCATCAGACTGACATGAGATAACATCTTATAAGCCAGAATGTCAGTTAGCATTACATAAGACTCAGGGGCTTAACAAGCGAAATGCCACTCGAAGCCTTCACTCTGAGATGCAGAGAATGTTCTTGTGATGGTGTCAGGCCCTGTTGCAGAGGCCTGTGGTGGTATGTCTAACTTACACCAAATCTGGATCAGGACTCAGAGGACTTGCATGCAGAGATTCTGGGGGGAAATTCTCTTCTGCATCCTGGATCAGGTCATGGATGCCACAGAATCACTGAGAATGAGGCACTTCCAAGTAAGCCCCTGAGGGCAACAGTTAAAAGGACAACTGGGTTTATCATAAACTTTCAACTTCCTGGTTTCAATTGGATCCGGACACATGAATACCAAAAATATCAAAGGGAAAAGGAAAGTCACAGAGCTCTATACATGTCCAGAAAAATATGGCAGGAATGTTCCAGAAAAGCCAAACCATTAGAAATCTTGACATTAAAGAGTAATGAACTCCACCTTTAAGTTTATGTGCTGATATTTTTATCTTCACATTGTGCTGATATTTTTATATTCACATTTCATGGTGAACTCTGATACTCAAACTCATGGCCCAGTAAATTGCTTGTGCTATTATCTGCACTTTCAAAATGAGGAAAAAAAGATTATGATCTTCTCACCACTGTGTGGCACTGCATGTGCCTTTGGGGATTTCTAAGTACTAACTTATATATAACTCTTGCCGGGTACAGTGTCTTGCACCTACTCAAGTGCTGCGGTGGGAGGATGGCTTTAGAATGGTCCCAGCTACTCGAGGCTGAGGTGGGAGGATGGCTTGAGCCCAGGAGTTTGAGTACAGCCTTGGGAACACAGTGAGACTCTGTCTCTAAATTAAATAAAATATATAACTCTTAAAAAGTATACACATATTGGTATGGTTTTGCTGTGTCTTCACCCAAATCTCACCTTGAATTATAATAATCCCCATGTGTCAACGGCAAGGCCAGGTGGAGATAATTGAATCATGGGAGTGGTTTCCCCCATACAGTTTTCATGGTAATGAATAAGTCTCACAAGTTCTGACGGTTTTATAAATGGCAGTTTCCCCGCACAAGCTCTCTTGCCTGCCGCCATGTAACACATGACTGCTCTTCATTTGCCTTCCACCATGATTGTGAGGCCTCCCCAGCCATGTGAAACTGTGAGCTCTTTCCTTTATAAATTACCCAGTCTTGGGTATCTTTATTAGCAGCATGAGAACAGACTAATATGCATATGTTATGTGTATCTCATAAAGCAAGACCGAGGAAACATCATGGAACAAATTTGTCTGAAACTATTTATGGGAACCCTTGGAATAAAAAGTAGGGATGAACCTTCTGAGTCCACTGAAATGGATTTCAGTAGATGGAAATTTCTTTGAAGGGAAGTGAAAAGTTGAGTGATGCTGTGCCCCAAGGAAGAAGCACAGCATTCCTAAAATCTACACTGACTGTCCCCAGATGCAGTCAAGGGGTCAAGGACCATCCTCCCCAAACATGCAGGAACATTTTTGCCTCAAAAATGAATATTCAAAAGAAACAGGGTAAATGATTTCTTTGGGACCATTTTTTTTCTTTTCTGTTTTCATGTTTCTGTAACTAACCTCTTATGGTAAGGATTTGAGTGATATGTGTCAAAGTACCAAACAATCAGAGAAGTGAAAAATTTACCTCCCCAAATGTACTCATTTCCTGTGGCTGCCATAGCAAATTATCACGAACAGAGTTGCTTGACCAATGGAAATTTATTCTTTCACAGTTCCAAAGTCCTATATCCAGGTACCAGTAGAGTGCTGCTCCCTTTTAAGGCTCTCGGGGTGGAGCCTTCCTTGCCTCTTCCAGCTTCTGGTGACTCCAGACGTTCCTCTGCGTGTGGCTGCATCACTCTCAGCCTCTAGCTTCACAAGGCCTAATCCTTCTTGTGACTTCTCTTCTGTTCCTTTTAAGGACATTTGCCATTGGATTTAGGGACCATCTGGATAATCCAGGATGAGCTCATCTTAGCATCCTTCATTGTATCTGCAGCGACTCCTTTTTTCCTAATAAGGACACATTCACAGATTCTGGGGGCTAGGACATGGAGAGATCTTTTGGGGCACCCATAATTCACACCACTATACTAAGTATACTGCGGACTTCCATGTCTTTACAAACTTCAATTGCTTAAAAATAGACAACCAACGTTTACTTCCATCCTTTAATGCTGATTAAAAGAAAAATGAGGAAAGCTCTTCATCCTTCTGCTTCACATGCCATCTGGAACACAGCTGGCATATTCTTCAAAGGTGAATGTCAAGAATCTGGTGCAAGTGTGCCCAAGCCAACTGCACACACGTAGTCAACTTCAAGAGCATGTTTTCCTAAGTATACTGTTCATACTTGATTATCTATATGCAACGGAAAAAGTCTAGTTTCCACACCACCTGTTTAGCTGCAGTGATTGCATTTTCAGAAACAAAAATCTACAGATGCTCTTATGCTGATGACAAGACAAAATGTTTGGGAAAACTATGCATTTAAAATGTTTTTTAAAAAGTCTCATTGTTTGCTAGCTGTGAGATCTTGGGCGAGTTATTTATAATTATCCAGTGTTTCAGTTTTCCCATCTGTAAAATAGTATAATAATACCTACCTCACAGAGTTCTTATAAGAATAGGTTAGTATTTGTAAAGCATTTAAAACAGTGTCTGGCACACTGTAAGGACTACATAAGAGTTTATGAAAATTTTGTTAAAAGCCATAATGAGAAATCACACTAAATGCTGAAGAGATACAAACACATTCAATGTATGCATATCAATTAAAGGTTTTGGTCGCAAGTAACAGAGATGCAGACAAAAGTTTTTAGGATACAAATGGCTTGTAGAGTAACTAGGAAGGCTTAACAAATGGTTGGGGACCAAGGGAAGCTGGGCCACAGAGGACGCAGCCAAGGTCACCTGCAAGGAACATCATCGCAGTTTCCTTAGATGCCATAGCTAGTGTCTGCCCCAGCTGGGCTGCCTAGAACCACTGTGTGGGGCCACCTTCATCTTCTATAGTGGGAGGCAGAGCACTGCATTCCCCCAAGACCCCTTTAATAGAGATCCATGCAAATAAGAAGGTAGAATGCTGACAATCCAAATAACACCTCCACAGTATGGCTTGTCTACATAAAATCACTGGATTTGTAAAGTTGGATTGAGAAGAAAGCATACTGATAAGAGGCTGCCTCATACTGAACTGTATGAAATAAAAAAACTGTACCACTTCCTCTGGCTGTTTGACTTGGGTGAGTTAACCTGAATCTTAGTTTCCTTTGATGAATGTTACTGACAGTAGATTATTTCTGTTAATTCTTCTAACGTGTTTAGTTCAGTGCCTTACACATGCTGATGGCTCATTAAGCATGAATGCCTATAAACGTGTGATCAATGGAATTAAATCTTTTACTTCTGAATATAAATTGAGTTCTGTATTTCATTGTAGAACTATGCTTATTTGAATTCTTCCCTCAAGCCCCTTCTCCATTGCTGGCCTTCTTGGCACATCAGTTTTCCTGAGCTTTCTCTCTCGGAGTCTCTGAGTACTTGTTGCATGTATTGCTCGTAAGGCAAATATCACATGCTGCCTTTATTCACCAGCTGTATCATCTATACCCATACTTTAAGTATGCAGTGCACTAAGAAGCTAATGATCTTATTCAGAGGTGAAGCCTGTAAACAAATTTAATACAATTTAATGTTTCAATCTAATTTAAGTCATAAGTGCATTAAGACCAAAAATCACGTCATGGGGCAGGCAGTATTATCACAGTATTACAGATGAGTCAGTTGAGACTCAGAGGGGTTTGCCTAAGGTCACACAACTAATAAGAAGCAGGGCCCAGATGGGTCTGTGTGATTCTAGAGTGCATAAATTCTGCCTCCTAAATTGCGTTATCAGTTTCTTGAGGGCAAGAATTAGGTTGAATATGCCTTTGTGTTTCCCTTATAACCTGGTAAAGTCTTGAAAGAGGCAGGGCTCTACTTTTGAGGACCGATGGATAAAATGGCAAACATTTTAAAACCATACAACCCATTGGTGAATGGCTAGAAAGCCAATGTGTTCTTGTTTTGTTTTGTTTCTGAATCTAATAAGTGAGACGTGGTCTTACTATGTTGCCCAGGCCGTCCTTGAACTCCTGGGCTTAAGCGATCCTCTTGCCTCAGCCTCCTGAGTTGGAGCTCCCACAGAGTCCCCACTGGTGCACTGCCTAGTGGAGCTGTAAGAGGCCACTGTCCTCCAGACCCCAGAATGGTAGATCCACCAACAGCTTGCACCATGCACCTGAAAAAGCCACAGACACTCAACGCCAGCCCATGAAAGCAGCCAGGACTGGGGCTGTACCCTGCAAAACCACAGGGGCGGAGCTGCCCAAGGCCGTGGGAGCCTAACTCTTGCATCAGTGTGACCTGGATGTAAGACATGGAGTCAAAGGAGATTATTTTGAAGCTTTAAGATTTAATTGCTGCCTTTTGGATTTTGGACTTGCACAGGGCCTGTAGCTCCTTCGTTTTGGCCAACTTCTCCCATTTGAAACAGGTGTATTTACCCAATATCTGTACCCCTGTTGTATTTAGGAAGTAACTAACTTGCTTTTGATTTTACAGGCTCATAGGTGGAAGGGACTTGCCTTGTCTCAGATGAGACTTTGGACTGTGGACTTTTGAGTTAATGCTGAAATGAGTTAAGACTTTGGGGGACTGTTGGGATGGCATGATTGGTTTTGAAATGTGAGGACATAAGATTTGGGAGGGGCCGGGGAAGAATGATATGGTTTGGCTCTGTGTCCCCACCCAAACCACCTTGAATTGTAATAATCCCCACTTGTCATGGGAGGGACCTTGTGGGAGGTAATTAAACCATGGGGGTGGGTTTTTCCTGTGCTGTTCTCATGCTAGTGAATAAATCTCATGAGCTGATGGTTTTATAAAGGGGAGCTCCCCTGCACATGCTTTTTTTGCCTGCCACCATGTAAGACATGACTTTGCTCCTCATTCACCTTCCACCATGATTGTGAGGCCTCCCCAGCCACGTGGAACTGTAAGTCCATTAAATCTCTTTCCTTTTGTAAATTTTGTTTCCAAGTGTTATCGTCTCTGTGGACTATTTTTCTGGCATCCCCAAGGAAGCAGTTTTATACCCCCAAGGGAGTCTGGTGATTAAAAGTTTTAGCTTTAGACTTAGACCGAAATTAACTCTGAGTTGACTAGCAAATCAACTTGCCAAATGGAGTACTCTGGGACATTCATTTAGTCTCTTGGAGCTTCAGTTTTCTTATCTGGAAAATAAGGCTGTTATCTACCTTGGTTGGTGTTGTATGGGCCATGGCCAGGCCTGTCCACATGAAAGCCCCTCAGTGGGCATGGGTGGAACAGCCCAGGGCCCCATCGTGCAGACAAAGCAGGGACATAAAGGCCTAGTGAAGCTGGCCCTCCTGAGCAGCACAACCACTGCCTCTTACGGTGATGTAAGTTGCTTGGGAATGCTGCCGTGGCTGTGAGCACTGACGGCAGCGGGTCCATGCTCTGTGTTCCTCTGCTCTACTGGGCATATTGTTCTCCTTGGGCTTCTAAGAGCCCTAATCTTTGGTGGAGGCACGGTGAGCTGGAGAGACCTTTGAGGGGAGGGCAAAACCACCTATATATTTTTCTCTCCTTACTGTCTTTCCAGTGTTTGTTGCTTTTGCTGAAGAAAAACCAAACTTGAGTAGAGCCTAAGACATCCTTCTTGACAGCCTGGAACCCAGACCAGGCTCGCTGAGGTCTGGCCTAGCACTAGTGGTTGCAATAACTCAATTATGTGAGATCATGAGTGTAAAGCCCCTGCCACAGGGCTTGGCATATGGCAGGCTCTCCATAGGGATTATTTGTGCTATTGTTTCTCCAGTAGCACCTATGAGAAAATTTGTATTTTGTTTTGGAGGAATGAACACGTAAGAGCTCTTTGCATTTCCTGGAGATAGAGGCTATGCAAAGCTAAGATTTTTAATTCCTGTTTTTACTACATAATACCAAAACAGGGCACTTGAACATTTTGTAATATTAGGCATGAAAGCAGCACTGTAAATCAGAGGGATAAAGTCTGAATCAGTTTTCATGGAACATTCTGCCCCCTAAATTCCAATTTAGCAGAAGATAAAAACCAGGAACAAAAATAAACACATTTTAAGTGGAGCTTTGGATTTTTCATAATCCACCGTGTTCTTAGATGGATCAGTGAATTCAATCCCCCCTTCCTTTTTTTTTTTTTTTTTTGAAAAGATTACTTATTGGGAGGTTACTAGAATATTTCACTTAATTAAACTTGGCAAAAAACAGCTCTGAAACTTCGCATCTTAGAAACTTTCTCTCAGTTCCAGCTTGAAAATCTTGCCAAGAACTTAGACTGGTCTTGTGTGGGCCAGATGTGCACCCCTAAACTAGTCAAATGTGGTGAGAAGGGTCATAAAACATTTTTGGCTCCTGCCAGAAACAGAAGGTTAGCAATGAAGGCACAGTTATCTCAAGAGGAAATGCTGAGCAAAGGCACAGCTGACCACTACACACTCATGTGAGATTTATGTTGAACATAATAATTGGCCGGGCACAGTGGCTCGTGCCTCTGATCCCAATACTTTGGGAGACCAAGGGGCAGATTGCACGAGCCCAGGAATTCAAGGCCATCCTGGGCAGCATGGCAAGACCCTGTCCCTACAAAAGCAAAATATTTAAAAACTAGCCCATGGTTCCAGCTATTCAGGAGGCTGAGGTAAGAGGGCTGTTTGAACCCAGGAAGTCAAGGCAGCAGTGTGCCATCAATGTACCACTGCACTCCAGCCTGCGCGACAGAGTGAGACCCTGTCTCAAAATAATAATAATAATAATAGCTACAATAATTGATTGAAAGTAATTCAGGAAGAAAAATGTTATACACATTGGGCTCTAACATGGCTCAGAAAGGAGTAACAGGAGTGAAAGAGCAGAGAGAAAACTAGGGAGAAATAGCAAAAAACAGAAAAAAACCAGTGAACCACCCCTTCAATCCTCTGCTTCTCTGTTATTATACTTCTAATGAATTTATGTAAAATTATGTGTATAAGTAAAAATTGAAAAAATAAAATTACAATTTTAAATAATCTTGTTATTTTACAATAGTTTTATAGAAAATTTGCAAAATTTATACAGAGGGTTCCCACACACTCCCTCACCCAGTTTCTCTTATTATTAACACCTAATAATTACTAATTCTAATAACTACTAAGGCACAGTTTTCACATTTAATGAACCAATATTGACATTTTATTAACTACAGTCCTTACTTTATTCAGATTTCCTTAGTTTTTACCTGATGTCCTTTTCTGTTTCAAGGTCCCATCCAGGGTGCCACATCCCATGTTTAGGGCCCATCCAGGGTGCCACACCCCATGTTTAGGGCCCATCCAGGGTGCCGCACCCCATGTTTAGGGCCCATCCAGGGTGCCGCACTCCATGCAGTGGTCATGTCTCTACAGGCTTCTCCTAGCTTTGACAGTTTCTCAGCCTTTCCTTGTTTTTAATGACCTTGGTAGTTTTGAAAAGTACTCACTGGGTATTTTGCCAAATGTTCCTATATTGAGATTTGTCTGTTTTTCTCATGATTAGACTGGGTTTATGAGCACTGGGGAGGAAGTCCATATAGCTAAAGTGCCATTCTCATCATGTATCCAGGGTACATACTGTCAACTTATCACTGTTGATGTTCACATAGATCACCTGGCTGTGCTATGAGCAGTTTTTAATAAAATAAAACCAATCACAATAATATGAGAGATAGGACATGACAAGCAAACATGTATCAGGCAAATCAGGATTTAATTGTATGGTTTCTAATTTTAAGAATATTACTTCTCATCAGCAAGGAGAGGAGCTTTTAAAATGTTGACAGACGATTTCTAGAAGTTCGAGTAATATAGGGATATTTGAGGTAAAAGTTTATGTCTATTAGATTGACAATTACCTTTGTTGGTCCCTTCGTTAATCACATTAGTCAAATTCACTGAACATTATCTACTTAAAGTAAAAACAACTTTAAAAAATTCATGGAATCACTGATGTTTGATGCAACTGGTATTCGATACTAGTCAATCTAATTAAATTCTTCTGTAAAAAGAATTTATCTTTTCATGAGTTTACCCAAGAGTAATAAGAATTTTAGATTTTAGCCCTTTGAGGCCAATTAAAGGAAATCTTGATAATTGAAGTTTTCTTTTCATAGTTTTTTTAAATAACAAAGTATTATAAAAATTTAACTACTAATCAACTTCTACACTGTCAAATAGTAAGAAAACAAGTTGAAATTTGGTGCAAATTTATTTTTCAGGTAAAAGATATAAAACATAAGGTATGAAGGCTTAGTCTAAACTCCAACAGAGCTAGACAATGAGCCGTGATGAACCGAATGCAATCTGGTACCACTGGCCTTTCCCACATGAAAGACTAAATGTTGACAGGTGTAATATATACAGAGGCAGGAAAAATTGCCGGTTAAAGTCAAAATGGCATTCCAGTTCTCAGGAAAAAAAATTCAATCAAGCATACAACACCCTATTTTCAAAACTATGACAAATTAAGGTTTTAGTGCAAAATTATATGGAGACATTTCTTTTTGAGGCAGAGTCTCACTTTGTCACCCAGGCAGTGGCATGATCTCGGCTCATTGCAAACTCCACCTTCCAGGTTCAAGCAATTCTCGTGCCTCAGGCTCCTGAGTAGCAAGGATTACAGGAGGCTGCCACCCCGCCAGGTGTGTGTGTGTGTGTGTGTGTGTGTTTGTGTGCACCACCCCGCCAGGATGCATGTGTGTGTGTTTTTAGTAGAGATGGGGTTTTGCCATTTTGGCCAGACTGGTCTCGAACTCCTGACCTCAAGTGATCTACCCACCTCGGCCTCCTAAAGTGCTGGAATTACAGGGGTGAGCCACGGAGTCCAGCTTTGGAAACATTTCTTATGTTTACCAATCAGGAAGAAAACTCTAAGATAGGGTCTGCTGTCAAGCAAGTGGAAACTTTTGGCATAATGCTATGCTATCTTCCTCCCTTCACAACGTGCATCACAAATTAAATTCCCTTAGAACTAACATAAATACACCTATTTAAGGTGGTTTGACTAGATGTTTCTCAAATATATTTAATTAAGAAACTCGTTTCGGCTGGGTGAGGTGGCTCATGCCTGTAATCCCAGCACTTTGGGAGGCCGAGGCGGGTGAATGGCTTGAGGTCAGGAGTTCAAGATGAGCCTGACCAACATGGTGAAACCTCATCACTACTAAAAATAGGAAAATTAGCCAGACGTGGTGGTGGGCACCTGTAATCCCAGCTACTCAGGAGGCTGAGGCAGGAGAATCACTTGAACCAGGGAGGCAGAGCTTGCAGTGAGCTGACATTGCGCCACTGCATTCCCACCTTGGCAACAGAGCCAGCATTTGTCTCGAAAAAAAAAAAAGAAAAAAGAAACTATTTTTATTATGACATTTATTTGTATTACAAGGAACCAGTGTTCTAAGGGACAAACTCTGAGAAATGCTGCTGTGTGGCAAATAAATGCTGCAATTCTGAAGGTAGAAAATTGAGCAATAACTGTAATCCGTTTTAAGTGCACCTAAGGAAATGAATAAGAGCCACATCTCAAAGGTTCTTTTTGTTTCTTTATAGAATGAATATTAAGTTCTTTTCATGAGTTTACCCAAGAGTAATAATAATTCTAGATTTTAGCCCTGTGAGGCCAAAGATAATTTTGATTATTAATGTGTCCTTTTCATTTTTTTAAAATAATGAAGCATTATAAAGAAATCCCAGTCTTAAAAAAAAATGCTGCTGCCTGGAAAACATAGTGAAATCCTGTCTCCATCAAAAAAATATTTAAAAATTAGCTAGGTGTGGGGGCGTGTGCCTGTAGTCTCAGCTACGCAGGAGGCTGAGGTGGGAGGATCACTTCAGCCCAGGAGACAGAGGTTGCAGTGAGCTGAGATGGTGCCACTGCATTCTAGCCTGAGCAAGAGTGAGATCTTGTCTCAAAACAAAAATGAAAAAACAAAACAAAAAACCACGCTGATACAGAAATGGGAAAATGCTACAAAGATATTGCCATAGTTCTGAAAGCACACAGCATAATAATCATTAATGCTTTGAAGCATTTTAAAAACAGTAAGGGGAATGTCAACATAAAAAAGAACAACTACGAAAAGGTGAGAAATGATCAAGTTATCTCTGGTCTCTTAAAAGAAGGAGTTCTCAGAACTGGTCTGAAGGGGGTCTTCTCCAAATGACAGAGTTGATTTAGCTCCATTCTCTTCAGCCCCCTGACACGATGGCATCTAGTTTGAATATGGGAGCTCACCAGGTTCTCCCAAGGACAGGGGGGCCCTGCAACAGCTACGCCTGTCCTAGAGACCATACCCACACAATCTCCTTCATTTCCTCTAGGCCAGCTTCATCAGAAATCACGTTTTTAATGGCACAGTTATATGTCAAAAAGGAGGAGAAAAAGAGCCCCTAGTCCACCAAAACAAGTGTAAAAAGGTGGCAGGAGGGGAGGAGGGTTGACACTGATGTTCTTAATATCTGAGTTGGCTGAAATTTGTAATAAGTTTTTCATGAGAAACCATATTATAATGGATGAAGAGCTTTTCTAATTCAGCTCTATCATTAATAAATAATTATAAAGACATTCTATGAAAATATACAACCATTTATGACATTATTTTCCTAAAAAATAAAAAAGCATTTTGTATTCTGAATACTGTACACTAAGTATAATAATCAACATATTGGGAAATGACAGACAAGCTGCAGTGGTTTCCTAAAGCCTTAGGGTTCCCTCTAAGATTTATTCATGGGTCCTCTAAGATTATAGCATGGCCTTTTTTTGGTTCAATATTTTCACAACTTGTTCTGCCCATTTTAATTCTTATAACAATTCCTAATTTAAACATTGTTAATCGGCAAATGTCCTAAGTCTTGATTCAGAAATCTATGGCATAGGTGGAATGAAAAAATAAATACCTTAAATAGAAATACTTTTTCCCTAACTCTTGTCTCTTTTTTCTGTTTTTTAATATAAAAATATACATTTCAAAGATACATTTAAAGATTACAATTAATTGTAAAGATACATTTAAAGATACCTGGGAAACTGCAACAGAAAAGGCTTGTTCCCATGTGAGTCTGAAGGGGCCAGTTACGGTGTGGCAAGGCGAGCCTGTGGCTGCAGGCGCACAACACAAACTCTATGATACTGTCAGAAGGAAGTTCAACCTATTCTACAGACTCACACTGACCTCAAAGGACAAAATTAAGAAAAAGACACTCCTCAAAGAGCAAAATAAAGATAAAAAACTGAGCACCTTTTACAATGTTGTAATAAAATATTTATTAATTTCTCTTTATAAAAATTTGGGAAAAGATAAAAGGGAAAACTACACATAGAAAGAGGTCAATGATGAGTGTTTATACAGTCAGTTTTCTCTGATGTGTGAAAAAAAACTGATAAAAAAATCCTTTGAGGTAATATGAAAGTTCATGATTCTCATTCCATCAACATCACTGTTTGCTACCATAGCTTCCTAGTTGTCCAGCTAGATTTTATGCTATGAACTGATGCTTGAGATTTCATAAAACATTAATGCCTCTTTTTTATACTATAATTCTTTCACTGGTATACCATAAAGTAGTATTACAAATAAATTATAACTATACTTCATCATAAATAGAAATTTTAAGAAAGTACACTTGCCAAACTGATTTCTGACTTTTAAATTGTATTTATTCACTCCCCACCAATGTGAAAAGTCTCGTAAATTATAGAGAGTTTCCTAGTCATTAACGTGAATTAGTAATGCTATAACTTAATTCAAAAGCAATTACTTCTTAAAAATAGGGCGAACACCAGGAAAGCTTAGCATCAGCCAAAGCTACTGGCACACCATGGGCAAAAGGCCAACTCCGCAGGGATATGTAAAGGTCATTTTATGGACAATCCATATAAAAACTGCTCTCAAGATATTTTGCCCATTAGAATTTGTTTACAAATGGAAATCTAATTTGATGATTTTAGGCCTTTGGGCTAGAATCTCACAACCAGAAAGAATAACACCTTTAATACGAATTCTTATGATATTGTCAGAAAGTTTAACCATTGATTTTTAAACTCCTGTTAAAATAATAGATGACAGTAAAAAGAAATTCAAAGGGAAAGAAACAATATATGAAAAAGCTATGGGGTAACAGATGTTGAGCCTACAATTAAAAACTATTTATTTTAAATGTTTTCCTATGTACAAGACAGAAATACTAAGCACTTTCTACTTTTGTATTGTCAGAAATTCCATGAAAATCCAGAAATGAAAAAAAAAAATAGTGAAGGATAGACATGCATCTAGCTGGTTGACTGAGAAAACCTGAGAAATAGCACTAAAAAGGGTAAGATACTATTATTGCATACTAAATAAGTATGACAAATACCTGCAAACACTTTTTCTATTGAAGCCTTTGAAATAATACACCCTGACTGTCTAACAAAACCAGTGCTGAAAACTGATAAATATTGACGGTGGCACCTGGTGATTTCCTTCCAGCTCAGCCACGGCAATGACTCTGGATGCCATCAGCACTGCCCCCACAGGCATATGCTCTCCTCTGGGTATGTGGGAAGTTGTGCAGTTGGGGACCAGATTGCTGCAGGTGCTCTCAACATCACTGGGAAGAGCTGCCAGCCAAAGGAAAAAAATGAAAAAGGAGAATGCCTTCCTATGCTTTCCCACAGATATAATCACTATTTCATGCCTGCAAAACCTAGAAAAAAAAGAAAAGAAGCTCCTTTGTTCCAGAAAACCTGTCAATTTGGAATTCCAAATACCATTTTCTTTACAGGAGTAGAATATACTATATATCCATATCCATCTTCTTATTGAATCCTTGATGAGATTTTAGTTTAAAAGGAGAATCAGGATCCAGATGCTGAACGGTGCTTCAGCAACCTCACATGAAGTGACTTTTGGGTTTGCCACATAGTCTGAGTTTCTTCGTTGTGAGCAGCTGGGCCAGGCCATTGAGGAACACCAAAAAGATGGTCATGGACATGACAATCACATAGTGGCTGATGCTGCAAAAGGAGAAAAAGATGTTACAGGCAGAGAGAACACAGGTGAGGAAAATCATGAGATTCCTCTAAATGGTTTTAAATGGACAGATGAAAATCTCCACTTTCAGGAGCTGGAGTAGGTGTTCTTTACCCTATTCCTCCTGCTAAGTACAGCTGTCTGTTGGTATCTGGTTCCAGGACCTTCAAGTACAGCTGTCCGTGGACTGGTTCCAGGACCTTCCATGAATACCCAAATCTTTGAATGCTCAAGTCCCTGATATAAAATGGTGTCATATTTGCATATAAGCTATGTACATCCTCCTGTATACTTTAAACTAGGGGCCCCAACCCTCGGGCAGTGGACTGGTACCAGTCTGTGACCTGTTAGGAACTGGCTGCAAAGCAGGAGGTGAGTGGTGGACCAGTGACCATCACTGCCTGAGCTCCACCTCCTGTCATATCAGCAGCAGCATTAGATTCTCAGAGGAGCACGAACCCTGTTGTGAACTGTGCTTGCAGGGGATCTAGGTTGTGTACTTCTTATGAGAATCTAACGAATGCCTGATGATCTGAGGTGGAACAGTTTCATCCCGAAACCGTCCCTCACCCCCGCATACACAGTGGTGTGTGGAAAAATTGTCTTACATGAAACTATTCCCTTATGCCAAAAAGGTTGGGGACTGCTTCTTTAGATCATCTCTAGATTACTTACAATACCTAATAAAATGTAAATGCCATGTAAATAATTGTTACACTATATTGTTTAGGGAATAATAGCAAGAATAGAAAGTCTGTACATGTTCAGTACAGATGCAGTTAAAAAAATATTTTCAATCCATAGCTGGCTGAATCCATGATGTGGAACCCAAGGATACAGAGGGCTGACTATACAACTAAAAATGCTGGATGCTATAAACAAACATAAGACAAATCCAGGTGGTGGAAAGAGGGCAAACTGGTCAGTGATCTTGGGACCCAAAGAATTTCCTGAATTTTCTTTTGCAGGAAGATAGCAGCGACTTGGAAATGCCACTGGGCACAGACCAAAAAAAAATATCCAAAAAACAATAATACCGTCACCACAAGAGCCTATTCTCTCAGCTAAGGGACAGACAAGGAAAGGGGCAGCCAGAAAGACAGAAAATGTTTAGATATTAACTGATCTACTTCAGCCAAACACCACAGAAAAAACGTGGCTCCACCCCTACCTATTCCAGCACAGGCTGAGTGGGGAGCCCAGAGTTCCATCCTCACCAGGCTATAATGGGGCACTCTAACTCCCTGCCTATGCCCTCCCCTCCACTGTCACGGTGTCAGGGAAGGCTGAGGAGGGAAGCTGATACTTCTGTCCATACCTGGCGGATGTCAGTGGACATCACGTGGGAAGCCTAGACTTCTACCTCCATGAAGCAGTAATGAGGTCCCTCCCCCTCTTCAATGGGACCGTGTCAGAGAAGGCCTAGTGGAGAGCCAGGAATTCCACCTCCACTCGGAGGTAGAAAGGCCATTCCTTTCCTGACCATGTTACTAGTGGAGGTTGCATGGGAGGCAAAGAAGACCTCTATCTTTCCCAGCCATGAAGGCAGTAGTGGAGGCCTCGCAGGGAGCTGTAATGCTGATCCCTGGCAGGCAGCAGTAAGAAGCTCCCTCTCGGGTGCTAATGGAGGCTGCAAGGGGAACCTGGATTTCTAACCTCATCAGGCAGAAATGAGGTAGTGTCCCCTCTTCCCCTGCCATAGTAGTGTCAGAAGCCAGTTAAAACAGAAGGTTTAAATAAGACTGAGAATCTCGTAACTGAACACCCAAAATGTCTAGGTTTCAACAGAAAATCCCTCATCACATCAAGAACCAAGAAGATCTCAAGCAGAATGAAAAAAGACAATCATAGATATCAAAACCTAAATAATAGAGCTGTTAGAATTATCTGGCAAAAATTTTAAAGTGGTCATTATAAAAATACTTTAATGAGCAATTATGTACATACTAGAAACAAAAAAACCCAGAAAATCTGAGCTAAGAAATAGGAATTCTCAGCAAAGAAACAGAAGATGTAAACAAGAAGCAATAAAAAAGTATAGAACTAAAAAATGCAATAACCAAAATAAAAATTTCTATGGAAGTAGTCAATAGCAGAACTGAGGGGACACAGGAAAGGATCCATGAACCTGAGGATAAAACAACAGAATTTACCCAGCCTGAAAAACAAAAATAGACTGAAAAAAAAAAAAAAAATGAACAGAGTCTCAGGGACCTGTGGACTGTGACAAAAGATCTAACGTTTGTGTCACTGGAGTTCTAGATGGAAAAGAAAAAGAGGCTAAAAGAGTACTCACAGGAATAGTGGCTGAAAAGTTTCCAAATTTGGCAAAAGACATAAATCTTACAGAAGCTAAGCAAACCTCAAATAAGGTAAACCCAAAGCAATCTACACAAAGACACATCAAATTACTAAAAACTAAAAACAAAGAAAAGAATTTGAAAGCAGTGAGAAATCACACCTTACCTAGAGGGGAAAAACAATTTGAATAATAGCAGATTTCTCATCAGAAAATATGGAAACCAGCAGAAAATGGTGCACCATTTTTCAAGTGTTGAAAGAAAAATAACTGTCAACCCAGAATCCAATAAAAATATCCCATGGAAATAAAGGGGAAATCAGAATTCACACATGAAAAAAAAAACCCAAATGAATTTATTGCCTGCAGACCTAACCTAAAAGAATGTCTGAAGGAAGTTTTCTAAACAGAAATAAAACAATAAAAGAAGGAATCTGCTAAAATCATGAAGGAAGAAGAACTAAGTAAGTAAAAATCTGGGTAAAGACAGTAAGTTTTCCTTGTCCTCTTAAGTTTTCTAAATTATATTTGCTAGCTGATGTAAAAATTCTAATACTGTCTGACATGGTTTTAAATGTGTGTAGAGGAAATATTTAAGACAATTATATTGTAAAGAGGGGAAGGCAATGGGATGTAGAAGGAGGTAAGGTTTCTGTGTATTACTTAAGCTGGTAAAATGACATCACCAGTAGACTGGGATTAGCTATGTATATATAATACCTAGAGCAACCATTTAAAAAGCCATACAAAGGGATATGCTAATAACACCAAAGAAAAGTAAAAAAATAATTCCATAAAATGTTCAAGTAATATACTGGATGTCAGGAAACACAAAACTCGTAGAACAAACAGAAAATAAAAAAATAAAATGGCAGACTTAAGCCCTAACATATCAATAACTACATTAAATGTGAATAGTCTAAATAGACCAATTAAAAAACAGAGATTGGTAGAAGAGAATAAAAAACAAGACCATGACCAAACCACATGCTGTCTAAATGATACTCACTTCAATGATGGAGGAAACATCATGCAAACATTTATTTTAAAAAAGCAGGAGTGGCTATATTAATATCAGATAAAATAGACTTCAGAGCAAACAGACTTCAGAGCAAAGGTACCCTTTTCTCAAAAATTGATAGAACAACAACACTGAAAATCAGCAAGGATACAGAACTCAACACTATCAAACAACAGGATTTAATTCACAATGATAAAACACTCTACCTAACAACAGCAGAATACAAGCTCTTTTCAAGTGCCCATATATACCAAGATAGACCATATTCTAGGCCATAAAACAAACCTCAGCAAGTTCAAAAGAACTGAAATCACACAGAGTGCCTTCTCTGACCACAGTGGAATCCACCTAGAAATCAACAATGGATAACAGATACATTATCAAACACTTGGAAACTAAACAACACAACTGTAAATAATCCATGGGTCAAAGATGAAGTTTCAAGAGAAATAAAAAAACAGATTGAATGTAATGAAAATAAAAAACCAACACATCACAGTTTATGGGACACAGCTAAAGCAAGCGCAGACAGGGAAGTAGACCCATGCAAATCTGCACCCCATTCCCCTGAAGGAGTGTAAACCATATACCTGATATCACCACACCCTATCAGTGTGAGTCTCACACTTTATACAAAAATTAACTAAAATGGATCATGGACTTAAAAGTAAAATGTAAAATATAAACATTTTAGAAAAAAAGTCTTTGGGATCTGGAGCTAGCTAGAGTTCTTAGTCTTAATACAAAAAGCACAATCTAAAATAGTAAATCTGATAAATTGGGCTAAAAAAAAAAAAAAACTTCTGCTCTGTGAAAGGCCCTGTTAAGAGGGTAAAAAGACAAGCTAGAGACTGGAATAAAATACTTGCAAGCCATACATTCAACAAAATACTTTTTCTTTTCTTTTCTTTTTTTTTTAGGCAGGGTCTTTCTCTGTCACCCAGGCTGGAGTGCAGTGGTATGATCACAGCTCACTGCAGCTTTGACCTCCCTGGGCTCAGGTGATCCTCCCACCTCAGCCTCCTGAGTAGCTGAGACCACAGGCATGTACCACCACAGCCAGCTAATTTTTGTATTTTCTGTAGAGATGGGGTCTTGCTATGTTACCCAGGCTGGTCTTGAACTCTTGGGCTTAAGCAATCTGCCCGCTTTGGCCCTCCCACAGTGTTAGGATTACAGGCATGAGCCACTGCACTCAGCCACAAAGGACTATTTCCTAGAATAAAATATACAATAAATTCTCAAAACTCAATAGTAAAAAAAGCTCCACAGACAATTCAATTAGAAAATGATCAAAAGACATGAACAGACGTTTCGTCAAGGAGGATATACAGTCAGTAAATAAATAGATGAAAAAATGTTCAACATCATTAACTATTATGCAAGTTGAAGCCAAAATGAGATATCACTACACACCCACCTGAATAGCTAAAATAAAAAATATTGACAACACCAAATGCTGGCAAGGATGCAGAGAAACTGGATTGACAGTCTCTGGTACAACCACTCTGGTGGCAGTTTCTTTTAAAACTCAGCATGCAAATACTGTAAGACTCAGCAAATATGATTCTGAGCATGCATGCCAGAGGGAAAAAACTGTTCACAAGAATGTTTATAGGATCTTTATTCATAATAGCCAAAACCTTGAAATAACCTTGATGTCCTTCAACAGGTGAATGATTAAACAAACTGTGGCACATCCATACCATGGATTTACTCAGCAATAAAAAGTAACAAACTACTGAAATATGCAACAATGAATCACCAGAGCATTACTCTGAGAGGGAAAAAAACGCTAACTCCAAAAAGTTACATACTATATGATTTACTTTGTATCACATTTATGAAGTAACAACTACAGAAATGGAAAACATTAAATGTTGCCAGGGGTTAAGGAGGGTTTCTGGGTGGGAGGGAAGTGCCTGGGCTATAAAGGGCAACATGAAGGATCCTTGTGCTGGTAGAAATGTTCTGTCTTTTGACAGTTTCAATGTCAACATCCTGGTTTTACTATATGTTATACTATAATTCTGCATAAAGTTACCACTGGGGGGAAATCAGGTAGAGGGTATAGAAGATCTCCCTGTATTCTTTCTTACAACCTCATGTGAATCTACAATAATGTTAAAATGAAATGTTTAATTGAAAATTTTTTTTAGTTCACAGGCTGTACAAAAACAAGAGGTGGGCTGCATTTGGCTAAAGGGCATAGGTTGCTGGCCTCTACCCTGGCCTGTGAGCTCTGTGGAAGAAGGGACTATAATTTTTATCTCTTTTCCCATTGCACCTCTAACGTCTCATGCAAGGTCTTATAGGCACTTAATCGATATTTGTTAAATGAATTATTAAAGATAATTTATAATTAGAAGAAATGATAAAATATTCTTTTATTTATCCCAGCAAATTTAATCTGAACTTATTTAGGTTGGTGCAAAAGTAATTGTGGTTTTTGCCATTACAAAAAAGGCAAAAACTGCAATTACTTTTGTACCAACCTAATAAAATCAGACTCCCCCAAAATAGAATAAGCATAATCAATACCGAAAGCTAAAAAGCAAAACCAAAATGCCAAAGGAAACAAAAAGTTTCGAAAAAAATAAAGTAAAACTAGCCCTACAAAATATTAAAATATAAAGTTAAATGTAATATGGGCATTAGAATCAACAGGACAACGGAAGAGAACAGATCATTCTGTCACCCAAGATCAAGGAATCATCATCAGTAACTCACAACTGTTCTGGCTGGACTCACTTTAAACTTATAAGCACAAATGAGATTTGGTTCTCATCAGTATCTCAATCCTGATTGCACACTTGTGAATTATTCTTCTCTGAGTCAAACCAAGTTGTGTCCTTTCTCCTCTCCTCAAAGTTCTGTCACCTTCCTCCCATCTCGGCAGATGACTCTGCTTTTTTTTAATTGAGAAAATACTGATAAAGTGATCGCAAGAGAAGTGCCTCTTCTCATCCTGAACTTTCTAACCCACTCATATCTGTGCCCACAGTGCCTCCAGTACCTTTCTTGTCTAAAACAAACCCCTCCACTTCTAGTTTGGATCCCATCCCAACTCTCCCACTAAAGCTGGGGTCTCCAACCCCCAAGCCTTGGACCGCTACCACTTCATGGCCTGTTAGGAACTGGGTCACACAGCAGGAGGTGAGCGGCGGGGAAGTGAGCGAAGCTTCATCTGTATTTGCAGCTGCTCTGCATCGCTGGCATTACTGCCCGAGCTCCACCTCCTGTCAAATGAGTGGCGGCATTAGATTCTCACAGGAGCACCAACTCTATTGTGAACTGCGCATGTAAGGGATCTAGGTTGTGTGCCCATTGTGAAAATATAACGGATGCCTGATGATCTGAGGTAGAACGGTTTCATCCTGAAACCATCCCCCACTGGCCCCTACACCCCTCGCCCCATCCGTGGAAAAACTGTCTTCCACGAAACTGGTCCCTGGTGCCAAAATGACTGGGGACCACTGTACTAAAGGACTTTATTTTTCCAATTATCCCTTTCCCTCTTAGATATCACCCATTTTTCCTTCTCTAGGTGAGCATATCCTTTACCATACAAATGTGTAATTTCTCTCATTCTAACTCTCCCAAGATCCCATAGCTCCCTCTAGCACCACCCTAATTTAAATTTTATATATGCAAAACCCAGATCTTAATCTCCCACACCTTCCTTCACCAAACTCACTCCTCCTAGAGCTTTCTCCAGATCTCTGCGATGGCTTTCCTAGTCACTCAGTTACTCAAGATTAAAAAACAAAACTAGGAGTCGCCCTTGATTCTTTTTTTCTCCCAGTATATTAATCTACCAACAAATCCTATCAACCTCTCTGAAAATATTTTCTAAGTCCAGCCAGTTGTTGCCATTTTGAATTGCCACCCTAGCCTAAACTGCCATCATCTCTAGCTTATGATACCTCAAAAGCCTCTTCCTCTATCTTCCTGCTCCCTCTCTCGATCCCTCCAATAGGTTCTTTACACTGTGGCCAGTGTTACGTCAGAAGTGTGAAGCAAATAAAATAACTTCCTGCACAACAAACTAATGCTTCAACTTACACTTGGAATAAACTCCCAATTCTTTACAACGACTTTCAAAGGCCATAAGTGACAGCAAATATCTACTCTCTGAATTCTCTCCTGACCATGTTTTCTCTCATACCATTCTAGCTACACTAACTGTACAGAGCACCCTTGACACAAGTAACTCCATCTCAGAAAAAGACTCCATCTTACATTTCATAGGACACTTTGCCAACAGGGACAAGATACTTTGCTTAATAAATTAATAAATAAAGACTGCATCCAACCAGATAAGGACATAAACAGGCACACTCTTCCACTATCAGTCCTCACTGGAGGACTCTGTAGCCATAAAAACAGCAGGAATTCACAGCTCAAAATGGCTGTCTTAACTGACACTGTCTTGCCGTCACTCCTGATAAGCACCCAGCATCTGCCACCGAAGGCTGTGCACACATCAAAGACTCTTTCTTGTAAAACAGATGGGCCCTGGCCCAGACCAGAGGTTCTTTCTGTCTTCCTCACTCTCCCTGGACTATTTCCTTAACCCTTTTTCCTATATCTCTTCTCTTGATGTTAAATGTTACTTTGTTTGTTGTGGAATGTTTAATCTGTAACATTTATATATTAACTAGGTGTAATATTACGTATAGTTGACAATATTGACTGACTTGTGGAGTGGCTTGTGGCTGTGCAGCTGTGACTACCAAGTGATCGGGAAGTTCCTAGAAAACTCCATGCAGTTTGTGGCCTTTTGCTATTGAAATAGCATCGACAGAAGTCTGACACTGTGGAAAGACACAAACATGAATGAACCTGGTTATCTCTGACCTTGCACTGCTCATGAGATTAACTTTCATATTTTCAAAAGTATTTACTCATATGGGGAAACGGTTGTTACAGAAAACCATCTTTTAAAAAAACTGTACATGTCTGCACATAAATTAAAGCTAAAAGGACATACATCAACATGTTGAATAGTGGTTCTCCCTGAATAATGCAAACTGAGACACTGAATTATGAATGACTTATTTTTTCTTAATGCTTTCAGTATTTTCTTTAATATATTTGGAATATATTGCTATTTATGTGATGTTTACAAATTATGCTAGGTTTAGCCACAGAACTCTAAGGCTGGCTTCATAATTACCACAGAAATCTTCAACTCTATTCTGTTTCTGAGGCCTCAGAGGACACTCCAAAATTGGTACCAGTTTCTGAGATTAAAATCCTCAATCCAGGCCAGGCGTAGTGGCTCATGCTTCTAACCCCATGACTTTGGGAGGCCAAGGCAGGAGGATCACTTGAGCTTAGGAATTTGAGACCAGCCTGGGCAACAGTGAGACCCTGTCTCTAAAAAAATAAAAATTAAAAAAATTACCCGGGTGTCGCGGCACACTGCTGTGGTCCTTGCTACTCGGGAAACTGAGTTGGGAAGATCACTTCAGCCTACAAGGTGGAAGCTGCAGTGGTGATCACCTCACTGTACTGCAGCCTGGGAGAAAGAGCAAGACTCTGTCTCAAAAAAAAAAAAAAAAAAAACCACTGGATATAATCATCTCAACTTCTTCAGGGACTGAAGTTTGTAGTCAGAGATGAGATAAGTGAAGGAGTACAAACTCTTCAGCATAGAGCCTGGAGGTCAAATCCAGAAAAGTTCAATCTGACCTTGGTTCCGGGGGGGAACCAGGCAAGGAGGTGGGGAGCTAGGTAGATTAAAAGCAACAAGGACCATAAAAGATTAATCTTTTGTAAGCATTATAGAAAGGATAAGCAGAATGTGGGTATATCCAAACAATGGAACATTATTCAGCAATGAATAAAATACTTTTACATGCTACAATATAGATAAATGCCAAAAAAAAGTTACACTAACTGGAAGAAGTTAGATTAAAAAAACTACATATTATATTTTTCTGTTTATATGAAATGTCCATGATAGGCAAATCTGTAGAGACAGAAAGCAGATTTGTGGTTGCCTGGGCTTGGGATGGTAATGGGAACAGATTGTGAACAGGTAGCGGGTATTTTCTGTGTGATGGAAATGTTCAAAAAATAGATTGTGGTCATGGTTGCACAACTCCATACATTTGCTAAAACTCATCAAAATGACTTAAAACATTTATTAAATCATTAAAAAACTAAAATAGATAAATTTTATGGTATGAATTACACTCAATAAAGCTGTTAAGAATAAAAACAAAAAAAGAAAAGATTACATGCTAGCAGATTTTTGTTGTTGAATTTTGCCATCACTTATAGGTTAAAATATTAAATCTGACTTGATGTCTAAACAAAAATGGTCTGTAAAACCAGTAGGTGACCCATCCTCAAATTTAATCTAAAGTCTGTCTATAAAAGGCATTCCACAGATCACTCATCTCCTTAAAGTAGCCTGAAATTACTGACTCTTGGCTCATGTAAGCTAACATAATTGGCAGGAAACAGTTGTGAAGCTCATCATCTTCATGCAGTTGAGCCATAAGGCATCCAGCTTGTGATATCTTGCATCAATCAAGTCTTGGTGTCATCTCAGCATAGCAGAGTTAAAGGAACATCAAATTTCAACTTGAAATGAGTTCAGCTGTTCCCACTCCCCTCCCATGACTATTGTGCCATCATTAAATCAGCAATTCTCAAGGTGTACATGTGTGATGGTCGAGGGGAAGAGTGTATGTGTGGAGGCACACGGAATTGCCAGGCAGGCCTTTTCAACCTGCACAATGGTGACAAAATGTTGATCATATTTCTCCTCTATCAGGGTGATGGGCAATAGAAGCAGGTCATACCTGTTTGATGTACTGAGGCAGAAAAAGTCTGAGAATCATTGATTTTAATAAAGTTTGGTATTCACTGTAAGAGTACAGATGTTTTATGACACTTACTAATTACATTTAGGATATATAAACACTATTGAATAGAATCATGAGTTCTTTTTTTTGAGTTCTCATTGCATCGAAAGAGAAATGATAAACACGTTAGTTGTCATTTGTATTTCAATAAGGTGTAACAATCGTGCATGTGGGAAACAAAGTCCAAATGAAGCCTGCCATCAAATCAAACTTAGCTCAGTCAGACTGATGATCCTGACTCTATTCACCTCACTACAAATGCATTTAGGGCATAAATCTGAATATATGTTTTTATAGTTATGAAAATTACCTCAAAGGAATTTTTTTCTCTAGTTTTAAAAATGCACTTTCAGTATGCCATACAAAAGGCAATACTCTATAAAGTTTATGACCTGCTATAAATGAAGATAAAGTGTAAAGATCAAAAGAAGAAAATACTAAATTAGCTCTGTCAGCTGAACAGTTTTATGGCCTGGGCAAGATATTTTTCTCATGGCTGTTAAAAAGCATACCCGATGCCACAGGTTCTCAAAAGAAACACTGAACTCACACCAGTAGTTTCAGCTGAATACACTGACTGCAGTGTATGCTTCCTGAGTCTCAATTTCAGTTTGGTAAAATCTGCTCTGAAGATGCATTTGAAACACAGAGTACTATGTCTATAAACAGATATACTATCTAATGCCCTAATAATACAATCTTTATTGTTTAAGAAACTATACTTATTAACCTGCAACTATTAATAATAGGTGACAAATCACTCAAAAGTGTTCTGAAAACCCACGGCAGTCACCACAACACTATAAACATTACAGATACACGCCAGACTACATTCACGGGGCAGTCAGCTCTCACTCCTCTCTCAAATTCTAAGACAGATTCCCAACATTTCAGGATTCACAAAGCAATAAAATAGTGAGGACAAAAGCGCAACATTCCATTCCCATGAATAAAAAGTATGGAATGGCTGAAATTGCTAATTATACTATTAACACAAAGGAGTTTAGGAATAAAATTCATCATGAAGGGGAACCAGTGCAGGAGCACAATTCCAATAACCCCGGCACCTGTGAAGGGAGCTCTGCCGGTCAGTTTATAATATCAGCGACATGACAAGAAACACCACAGCTTTTCAAACGTACCTTCACATAAGAATAATTGGAAACTCAAAACTTATATGCAACATTCTCACAAACAGAAAGCAGAAAAAGTACAATAATGAAGTTTTGACATGTGAACCCTATTGTACAGTGCTTTAGTTTTGAATCTTGACGTACATTTTCCCCTACTTCCCCACCATTATCCAAGCCTTTTTCTCACAATAAACTAGATGTTTATGAAGATGCATGAACCACTCCTGCCCATCAGACCAGCACCACATGGTTCACAGAGGCACTATATGCCATCACTGCTATACAGGATACAAAGGAAAGACCTTAGAATTCTAACTTAGCAATAACAAAAACATCACATTGCAGCATCAATCAGGGGCAATTCCATTTAAAAAGATTTCATTTTTGTCTCTCCATCCTGACCCTACTCCCCCCACCTGCAATCAACTTCCTCTCTTAAAGTGGGCATCTTTTAGATGATATAATAAGAGACAAAGAAGACACAGCAAGGAGATATTTAATCAGGAATGACTAAGAGAATATGTGGGAAATTTATGTAGATTTGTTCAGTGCCATCAGCCTGATGGAGAGAGATCTGAGGTTTCTTATACCTGCCTTTGAGAAGTTTATCAGAGCAAGCACCCCGTTTAACCTATGGAGGTTAGATCCCCAATGATGAAATACTGAGAATGAGATACACTAAGGTTTAACATAACTTATTAACTGGCTGTGCCTTTATCATCTTCTTATCTACTTTGGATTTTTAATGTTGTATAGATGGGGGTGTAATGATTATAGCAGGACAACAGGCATAAATCAGGAAGTCTCTGGGAAATCAGGGCATAGGATCACTGTATATTCAGGGCAACTCCCATTATAAAAAATATTATCACAAAATATTTCCATAGCATATTTTACCCTGAATAGCATTAATAGTATAATATTTTAATATGTATACATAAATTATTTAAAGTGCTGAAACATAAAGTTAACACCCTTTTCTCATGGCTAGTACGGGGTTGTGGTGGTTATAAATGCATTCTCCACCTATAAGTGCTGATATGTCATTCTGTTTCCCTTGGTTTGAATGATGCTCATTATTTCTTTTATGCTTTTGTATTTTTGTTGTTGTTGTTGTTGCTGTTTTGTGCTGTTTATTCCATGATGGCTGTGTAAAGGAATGTTAAGAATAAGGCTGGAGGTACCACACAAATATCAAGAGGAACATCATGATAGACGTTAAATGCAAGCTTGCACTAGCTCTTTTAAAATGTACCGAGCATCAACACTCCTGAGAAGAAGGGAAAACAAAAATAACAAAAATGTATCAAGCAAACACAGGTAATAAATGTAAAATAAAATGGACTATATCAAAATAAAAAACTTAAGCCTCCCAAAGGCTATTTTCGAGAAATTTCTTTATCCAAAATCTATGGTTTTATAGATTTTATCCAAAATCTATGGTTTCTGAAATCCAAATTATTTATCACATATCATGCACATATGCATTGGGCTTTTTACCTCTATGGCTTTACTCATGTCCATCGGTCTGTCTAAAATAGTCTTGCCAAACCTGTAAGTCCCCTAATTGAAATTACGAAGGTGCCAAAAGGTGTAATTTCCATTAGGGGACTTACAGGTTTGGGAAGACTATTTTAGACAGACAGATGAAAATGTGGCACATATATACCATGGAATACTATGCAGCCATAAAAAGGATGAGTTCATGCCCTTTGCAGAGACATGGATGAAGCTGGAAACCATCATTCTGAGCAAACTATCGTGAGGACAGAAAACCAAACACCGCATGTTCTCACTCATAGGTAGGAACTGAACAATGGGAACACTTGGACACAGGTGGGGAACATCATATACTGGGGCCTGTCGTGGGGTGGGAAGAGGGGGGAGGGATAGCATTAGGAGATACACCTAATGTAAATGACGAGTTAATGGGTGCAGCACACCAACATGGCACATGTATACATATGTAACAAATCTGCACGTTGTGCACATGTACCCTAGAACTTAAAGTATAATAAAAAAAAAAAGAAATTACACCTTTTGTTCAAGGCCCAGTTCAAATGCCAGACTTGGCATAATGTTTTCTGTCACTGAAGGCTTAAGTGAAGCAGCCTCCCTCCTGTATTCTTATAACCCTTAACCACATGTTGCCTTATACTATAATCATTATCATTATGTCTTTAAACCTATATTAGGCCATAACCTCCCTGACAACAGTGGCCGTGTGTTAAGCCATACACTTCCAGGACTGGAATGTCCCATACCAGTTATACATCCTTATGCTTAAGTTCCTGATGAAGTAGCTATCTATCTCCAGAGATGGAGCATCACCAAGTCTTAAGGCTGGCAGTCCCATTCATCTCTGGGTACTTGACAATGTCTGTGAATGCTTTATGCATGGTGAGTGTTCAATATGTATTTTTTTCTGAAAAATGATCGATATATTAAACACATACACAATGCAAAAAATAAACCTAGCTATGCCACATTATTGTGCAATCAGTCTTCCAGAACCAGTTTCTACTCTGTAAAACAGAAATTGTTAATATTTTCTTCACATCATTTCATGAGAATCAATGAGATAACATAAGTACAATTCCTAATACACTGCATACAATAAATAATATTCTACTAGTAATATCATTATTATCAATTTAATACCTTTCTCAATAATCCTTAACTTTTCCCAATCATTGTTTAACTTAACCTGCTTTTTCCCAGGTTTGGGTAGAAGTTTTTCTGTGGCAAAACAATACAATCCCCCAATTAGTTTCTGGTGATCCCAGAGGGAGAGGAGAGAAACATGGTTGTATTAAATTACTTAAAACAGCTGAACTTGACACTTCTAAAAAAAAAAACTTCCAGAATTTTCAAGAGAAAAATGGTGAGTCTTTAAACAAGCAACATTAAAGACTGCAGAAGGGATAAAGGAAAGCCTCCTGGACAAAGACAAACACAGGACTTCCAGAATAGACCAAAGGCTGATACTGATGCAGGAAGGGGGACGATAAAAGGCTAAAGGGCGTTTTCTTTTTCTTTCTCTCTCTCTCTCTCCCTCCCTTTATCCTTTCTTCCTTCCTTCTTTCCTTTGCATGCCTTCCTTCCTTCCTTTCTCTTTCTCTTTCCTTTCTCCCCTCCTTCCTTTTTTTTCTTCCTTTTTTATAGAACAGTGCATTATTAGAGAGGTAGAAAAAGGAAAGAGAAGTTGTTCTGGGAATACCCTGCCAATCAAGTTTTAGATGAAAGACTAAAGGTGACAGAAACGAAACAGGGAAAAGAGTGCTGAACAGAATGGAACCCATGATGAACTAACAAGAGAATGGATTATTCAGTTGAGAAAAACTGAATAAGGGTAAGGATTAATATAATTAGAAAGACAGGCTTGGCCGGGCGCGGTGGCTCATGCCTGTAATCCCAGCACTTTGGGAGGCCGAGGCGGGCAGATCACGAGGTCAAAATATCGAGACCATCCTGGCTAACACGGTGAAACTCCGTCTCTACTACAAATACAAAAAATTAGCCGGGCGACGTGGTGGGCGCCTGTAGTCCCAGCTACTCGGGAGGCTGAGGCAGGAGAATGGCGTGAACCTGGGAGGAGGAGCTTGTGAGCTGAGATCACGCCACTGCACTCCAGCCTGGGTGACAGAACGAGACTCCGTCTCAAAAAAACAACAACAACAACAACAACAACAATAAAAAAACAAAAACGACAGGCTTATGTTGTTGCTCAGTAAGTAGTTGTTGAATGAAAGCATGGAAGACTAAATATGTTAGTAAGTAGGAAAAAGATAATGAATTCAGGATTCCAAGGCTGAAATCTCCTCTATTTCAGTCCCAGGCATAAAGGTAATCAAGGTAAGCAAAGGGGATGCTGCAGCCAAGGAAAATTTCTGTTCAGGGGCTTGCTTCTGGGTATCTCGTTTCATCACTACTTCCCTGATTTTGCCCCATTCTCTGTAGCCCTAGCAAAAGCCCTTTTGGGTCTTATTCAAAGCTTTAGTTTTGGCAGCATAATACTCCCACAGGCTTTCTTTAACCATAGCTTTTAACTTGCCAACAATAGTCTTCATGTCACAAGGTTGTCCTTTTAATTACCAATGTGACATTTACTACTCGTTTCCCTCTTCTGACATAAATAACAAATCACTTTGCCAACTGTGCAGTTTGGCAGCATGCACAAAACAGGCAGTGACTGAGCAGCCTGCACACCCCATGGCAGCTTCCCCGTTCACAAGTGCTTCCTTTAAGATCAGCTGAACCATTGATCGACTCTGCAACATGAGCAAGTACCAATCTCCTTAGGGCCACAGTGTCCTCATCTGTAAAATGGAGATGGTAAATGTATCTGTTGTGAAAGATAATATCTACTTTACAGTGTTATGAGGAAAATCACATGAAATAATGTAGAAGATAATGTAAATAGAGTAGCATAGTAAAAGTGTTGGTTATTTTTGGTAGACGTGTGACCAGGGGCAATCCTTTGACTGACATCCTGGGCCTCCTACTCAAGTTTGAGCTTCTATATTACTTTGCCTTTTATCTAATAGAGAGGACTCTGTGGTCTCTGAACAGCCTTTATCATGTCTTTCAGGACTCCGATCTCAGATAAACAACTGTTGGGTATGTAGACTCTGTGTAGCAATGCACAGCCTTGCTGTGACCTTGTGGGAGGTTCTCTGCCTCTAGTCTGCTCTGGGAATGAGCTAACTCCATTTGGGCCCCACATAATGCGTTTAAAATCCTTCTTTAACAGAGAGTAATTAAACTGATTTAACTAGGGACATTCACTCCTTCTAATTATAATATTCCTCATGCTTATTAGTAAAATAAATGAAAATAAAATCTCCCTCGAAGGGAGGTGTGAGGGTATTCCCATGCAAATACTACTCTGTTTCTCCTCCCCTTTCTAATTAAACATGAAAGAGTCATCTGTACTTAGAACTCTACTTTCTGACCTCCAATTCTACTTATGCATTTTTCTCTTTATCAGTCATACATGCAAGTACTAGAAAAGCCAAATAATGGAGAAAGATTTATAATGAAAAGCAACAATCTTTTATTCCTTCTTATTCACTTTTTAGAGCAACCACTCTAACTACTTTTCTTTTTAGATCTTCTGGTGGTTACCCCCTAATATGACTTATTACCTTTATGTTGTTGTTTATGGATGCATCCATTTAAAACAAAGTCCCTTCTACTAACCAGAATTTAATCTACGTATACTATGCTCCACTCATTTCAACTTTTAGTTTTTCCATTTTTCCTTATGAATCAACTTTGAGGTATAATTTACATATGAGAAAATGGAACCATTTTAAATGTCCAGTTAGCTGAGTATTGACAAATGGTACACCCACGTAACTAAAAACACCTTCAAAATATAGAACATTTCTGTCACCCTAAAAGTTCCTACATGTCCTTTTGTGGTCAATCATACCCCAACTGCCAGCCCCAAACAACCAGTGATCAACTTTCTGTGACTACAGTTTTGCCTGCTCTAGAATTTTATATAAATGGAGTACACTACATACTCTTACATATCTGGTTTAACTCTATAAAGTTTCTGATAGTCATCCATGTAGTCAAGTTCATCACTTACTCACTTCGTTTTTTGGGTAAGTAATATCCCATTCACTGTATGGCTATAGCACAATTTGTTTATCCATTCATGTGCTGATGAACATTTGGGTTGTTTCAAGATTTTGGTTCTTATGAATATAGCTGCTATGAAAATTCCTGTACAAGTCTTTCAGCATACATATGTTTTGCCTTCTCTTGGGTACCTAGGCATGGAATTGCTGGGTCAGAGGTAGTGTGTATTTCACTTTTTAAGGAAGTCTCTTTTCCCTCTAGGTCTCACTCACAAATAGGATGGCCACCAGTAAGTTCTATGCATGTGATAGGAATTGCTGTGTCATGTTTTAGGTTGAGCAGGAGGGATGCTTGTCTCTGTCCTGTGTTAGGAGGAGGCTACACATGCTAGAATGGAGGACAGCCTTACTAAAGTGGAGGCACATATATCATAGCAGTGAAATTCCTCCCAGTTTTTTTTGTTTTGTTTTGTTTTTTGTCTCTTTAGAGGTGTCTTCTGGTTTTCTACTTGGAGTAAAATGCCTGTAGCACTTTCTCCATGGGGATGAAGGAAGGAGGAGACAGGCTATGGAGAGCCTGTTGATACCATCATTTGGTAGGCAGATATCCAATTAATCTCCTGCTTCCCTTCCTCACTCCTCCTTCCACATTACTGTCTGACTGAGTCTGAGGCCCCTGGAACTCCCTTCCATTTGCCATACCTGTCTGTAGTTTCTCAGCTGCTGCTTCCTCCCTCTGGTTACCTATCTTCTAGAAATTCGTTGAACTCAAATTTGCTGATAGTCCTTCTCCCACTCTTTTCATTTTGCTGTTTGTTTATTTTTATTGGGATCTTGGTAGAGAAAAGAAAAATGTTTATCTTTGGTCTGCAGTCCTCACCTGGAAATTGGTGGATCTGATTCAGCACAGCAATCTAGCACCAGATCCTACCCCTGAAACTTCTCCAGCCAAGCTCAACAATGCCCACTGCCACTTAAACCAAGGCACGTCTTTATGTTTTCACTTACACTCTGTCATATCTGAGACTGCATGACCTCTCTCCTGCCTGGAATGCTCGCTTGATTTTCACAATACTGCTCTCTCTAGGTTTTCTCCTGCCTTCTGGCCACTTCTTTCAGCCTCGTTTCTATACTTCTTGTTCTCTGCTCTTCACCTTCTCTCACTCTACACATTCTCCCTAGTTCTTGTGACCCAACGTACTCTTGTAAGCCCCACACTTGCAGTGTTCGGACAGCTCCTGTTCTGAAAAGCCTTCCTTATGCTACAAGACTCAGAGAGACACCCTAAGTGTCCCCACAATACAAGAGAGACTACTCTAGAATTTCTCACACTGCATCATATGGCCTGCTCACAGATCTGCTTCCTCCTCCAGCCTTATGCTTCCTGAGAGCCCAGAACTGTGAGTTTCTCATCCCCAGCATACAGCTGGTGCTCAATAAATATTTGCTGGATAGAATTGAGATCATGGATATGAAAAGGTGCTTTATGTTTTATACATGTTATTACTGATAATAAGAGTAAACACTTTTTACTTTGAAGAAAAAACATGCCAGGTAAAGATAAACCTCAAGCTAACTAAAGAAAATCTAAAATTCTTAGTGCAATACAAATGAATGCCTGTTCATAAACTAATGATGCACATCTTCCTATGAAAACTGCATCTTCTTCATTCCTTGGTACCTCTTTAGAGTCAAACCAATTTAATTTCTCTCATCAAAACAGTCTCACACCCAAGTTCACAGCAGCATTATTTACAATAACCAAAGGTGGAAACAACTCTAGTATCCATTGACAGATGAACAGGTGAACAATATGGCATATGCATATATACGTACAATGAAATATCATTCAGCCTTTAAAAGGAAATTCTGACACATGCTACAATATAAATGAACCTTGATGATATTACACCAAGTGAAATAAGTCAGTTGCAAGAAAGACAAATACTGTAGGATTTCATTTATATGAGATACCCAGAGTCATCAAATTCATAGAAACAAAGGTAGAATGGTGGTTGCCAGGGGCTGATGAGCAGGAGAATGGGGTGTGACTGATTAATGCATTCAGAGTTTGTTTTTCAAGATGGAAAGAGTTCTGGAGACAGATGGTGTGTGGTAATAGTTGCACAACCACATGAATGTATACTTAATACCATTGAACTGTACACTTAAAAATTGTTATGATGATAAATTTCATCATGTGTAGTTTACCACAATTAAAAATAAAAGAAAAAGTCTCATACACAAAATACTGTATTTTACCAGAATATTTTTGAAACAAAATTCTGACCAATGTCTAAAATGAAAATAATCAAATGGTAAAGAGAGGTATGCCAAATGCAAGAAGCACTATAAAAGACAAAAAAACAGAATTACAGAATGACAACAATAACAATTGCTGACATTCACTGAAGCTTATTAGATGCCAGGTACTATGCTAAATACTTAAATGCTTTATATAAATTAATTCATTCAAAACGACTACAAGAGAAATGGGGGGCTTAGAGAGATTAAGTCACTTAGCAAAGGTTTCACAGCTCAAAAGTGGCAGAGATGAGATTCAAACCCAGGCACTCTGGTCTAAAGCCCATGCTCTGGCCACTATCTGCCTGGACACTTTGGAATGAGAGGGCTGGGAAGCAGAAGGGGATATCTAAACTTTCCCTAAACTTTCAAGTATAAGAGACAAATGAAAACAAAATCAATTATCTATGGAGTACCTTTTACGTGCCAAGCACGTATGGCATGTAAGTGATTCAAATCCAATCCTGGATCTGAGAGAATCCACAGTCTATTGGGAGAGGCAGATATGTATATAAATAACCAGGCAGTACATCCCAGGAGTTGCCTAAGAGGTATCAACAGAGGGAAGAGGATGTAACACATGGTGTCTCCTGCAAACCCATACAATTCCTGGCAACACAAAGTGATGAATGAATATTGACTAAATGAAATAAAATCAGTATACAAAAATGTATTCTGTCTCAGAATGCATTTGGAGAAGAAAAGGCAAAAGGGTCAATTTTGCTTTCTTCTTCTCAAAGAAAAGACATTTAACAGGTTATGGCAATCATTGAAATTCAAGTCACAATAAAAAGGAAACTGACTTTTTGTTCAGATTATACTTTGTTTTTAATTAACTAATTAATTTTTTTTTTGAGGTGGGATCTCACTCTGTGGCCCAGGCTGGAGTGCAGTGGCCCAGTCATGGCTCACTGTGCCCTGACCTCCTAGGCTCAAGCACTTTTTCTGCCTTAGCCTCCTGAGTAGCTGAGACTACAGGCATGGGCCACTGCACCCGGGTAATTTTTTTTTGGTTTTTGTAGAAACAGGGTCTCACTATGTTTCCCAGGCTGGTCTCAAACTCCTGGGCTCAAGCAATCCTCCTACCTCGGCCTCCCAAAGTGCTAGATTACAGGCGTGGGCCACTGTTCCTGGCCTCAAATTACACTTTAAATAGTTATCACATGTTAAAAGGTTACCATATTAAAGATTCTAAGAGGCAGATAATGATCACATGAAATTTAAACCACCATATAAAATTCATACTGCAACTGGAACAGCCTCATTTTTCTAAACAGAGATGAGAGATTAAGAAAACACACAAGGACTCTGGAATGATCAACTTTGAAACTGCAGATTCAAGCAGTTGATCTTGCATCTTCTGCTGCCCTTTAGTTCTCTCTAGACTTAACATCTATCATCCTCCCCACAGCATTCCATGTAAACATTTGCTAATGTGCTAATGCCAAGAATTAGAAAGATGTCTCATTTCCAGGGGCTTAAAATAATTGCTACTTGCTGCGCTTACCTCAAAATCATATTGGCACCTTCTATACCAAGATATTAAGTTTTAATTTTTTTTTACTGCACTATTAAGAACTTCTACATGAGCGTAGTCATGCGCCACATAACGATGTTTTAGTCAACAATGGACTGCATATACACGGTGGTACCATAAGATGATAACAGACCTAGTGATAGAGCAGTGTCTTTGCAGCACAAAGCATTACTCTCGCTTGTTTGTGGTGATGCTGGTGTGAACAAACCTACTGCACTGCCAATCCTAAAGTCTAGCACATACAATTATGTACAGTATATAATATCTGATAATGACAATAAACAACTGTTACTAGTATCTACATTTACTATACAATATTTTTCATCATTTTTTAGACTGTACTCCTTTTCCATATATATATATATAAATTTAACTGTAAAAGAGCCTCCAGGCAGGTCCTTCAGGAGGTATTCTAGAAAGCACTGTTACCATAGATGACAGCTCCATGCATGTTATTGCCCATGAACACCTTCCAGTGGGACAAGATGTGGAGATAAAAATCCTGACCCTCTGTAGGCCTAGATGAATGTGTGTGTGTGTATCTTAGTTTTTATCAAAAAAGTTTAAAAAGTAAAAAAAGTAATTTTAAAATATTAAATTAAAATATTAATTTTAAAATAGAAAAGAGCTTACAGAATAGGGAAATAAAGAAAGAAAAGGTTTTTGTATAGCTATATAATGTCTTTGTGTGTTTAAGCTAAGTGTTAATATAAAGTCAAAAAGTTAAGAATCTTATAAAGTAAAAAAGGTTAAAGTAATAACTCACTGACTCACCCAGAACAACTTCCATTCCTGCAAGCTCCATTCATGGTAAGTGTCCTAGATAGGTGTACTAGTTAAAAAATCTTTTACACTGAATTTTTTACTATACCTTTTCTATGTGTAGATACATAAATACTTACCATTGGGTTACAATTGCCTACAGTATTCAGTATAATAACATGCTGTACAGGTTTATAGTCTAGGAGCAATAGGCTATACCATATCCTAGGTGTGTAGTAGGCTACACCATCTAGGTTTGTGTGAATATACTCTATGATGTTTGCACAGCAAAGAAATTGCCTAACAATACATTTCTCAGAACTTATCCCTGTTGTTAAGCAATGCATGACCATATATACTATACCTTGTCCCAATATCAAGCCAGCTGCCATAATCCTTGACCAAGAAGAAAAAATGCTGTAAAAAAAAAAAAAGGCTCAATTAAAAACAAAGCTATTTAGATTCAGCCTAAAAACAAAGTTATTTTAGGACTGTATGTTTCAGATTTCTGACTCCAAATTACTATCTGACTGTAATCAACAGGAATATGTCATTTACTGAAACTTTTGCTTAGATTAGAATTAGCAGTAGTCTAAAATCCAGAAATAGAATTATCAATCAAATGAACACAAAAGTGACATTTCTGAATAACTAGAAATAAAGAACAACAAGCCAATATCAATTAAAAAAACACTAGATAATACTAAAGATGTCAGTGGAAAGAGGCCATGTCATCCATCTATCAACAAATATTTACTGTACTGACTACCTACTGTGTGCTGATCACTGTCTTAGGTGCTGGAGATAAACTCCTCCTCACAAGGCATAGGCTCTAGTAAATAATTCAGTCAATTTATCAGGGGTGTGTATGTGTGTGTGTACGTGTGTGTGTGTGTGTAAGGGGGGGATGGAGGGAATGTTATCATTGGAAAATATAGGCAATTACAGAAACAGAGGAAGGGGTTCATACCCTGATTAGGATGGAAGGGAAGGCTTCCCATTGCAAGGTGAAATCTAAGTAAAAAGTAGGAGTCAGATGAAAGGAGGTTTGGAGAGAAAGAAGTTTCTGGCAGAGGGAATAGCTTATATATACATCAAGAGTCCAGAGAGAGCTTGGTAAGCCTGGCTGGCAATACTCCATGTGATGTACTGTCACACATCAATAGTGGGAGGGTAATGCTGTCCTGATTCCACAGGGAGAAACAGAAGCTCGGCATTTGGTGTCCTGGACTCTGCCCTATGCACTGGAATAAACTGTAACTGAATGTAACAGCATTTAGTAAGTTCTGTGAATTCTAGTGAATTACTAAAGCTGAGGGTGGTCTTGGGAACTCCCCAAAGTTGTAGACATAAAATAGGTTCCTCTTTTTGTTAATAAGAGAGGCCTACCTACATGCATCAGAACTCATTTATTGCAGCTACGTCTTGATTAACATCTTCCCAATAGAAAAGCTGTATTTCCTTTTTCCTTCCTTCCTTCCCTCCCCCTTTTCCTTTCATTTTTAATCTGAGAGAAGGGTTAAAAATCAACATTTCAATAGAAAAATGACGTACTATCTAAATTTAAAGTTAGCTTTTTCTGTTAATTTCCCTTGGAAGGTTCATTTCAGATACAAAGCAACATGGAAGACGAGGTATGACAGATTCAAATAAATCAAGTAGTAAGACTTTCGACACCTGAAGAAGAGCACACATCCTGCATAATAATGAATACAAAAGAACATAATTTATATGTGTAAATTATGCCAGCACTTACAACTCAATATCTAAAGATTTCATGTACCAAAATGCATTCATATTTCTCTTTATTAAATTAACCCAGGACTCTTAATCTAATTTATATGGACCACCCAGTAATGCCTTACCAAAGCCATAATGTCTGATATGACGAGAACAATGAGAAAAAGACTGGAAAAAAAAAAGGAAGGAAAAATTACATATAATACAACAGGTGCATTTTTCAAGCTCATTAAAATCCAAGTGAGACTAGGCAAATAACCTAGTATTGTTGCTATTTTTGCTTCTGAAAATACAACTTTCAAAGGTTCTTTCCATATTATCATGGGTGACCATCCCATAGAGATGAGCTGGACTGTAAAATGTGTTATTAAGTACTCTGAATATTTATTTCAGTACAATGAAAGGGACGTACATTATGATTTTCAAAACTAAACTTTTGAGATAATTGTTAACTAATATGCAATTTCAAGAAATAATACAGAGGGATCCTCTGTACCCTTTACCCAGTTTCCCCCAGTGGGAAGATCTTGTAAAACCATAGTATAATATCCCAAGCAGGACACTGACACCGATACTGTCAAGGTAAGGAGTGTTCCCATCATCACAAAGATCTCTCATGATGCCCTTTTATAGCCACATCTGTCCTTCCCTCACCATCCCTCTGCCTAATCCCTCACCCCTGAGAGCCACTAATCTGTCCTCCATTTCTATAATTTTGTCATTTTAAGAGTGTTTTATGAGTAGAATCACATACATAACAAGTTGAACAATTTATATAACACTTTGTTACTTTTGTAACCTTCTGGGATTGGCTTTTCTCACTTAGCATAATTTTCTCAAGAATCATCCAAGGTGCTGTGTGTATCAATGGGTCATTTACTTTTATGGCTGAATAGTACTCCATCATATGGATATACAATGGTTTACTTAACCATTCCATCAAAGGACATCAAGAGTTGTTTCTACTTGTGGCTATTGTTCCAGTTTGTGGCTCTTACAAATAAAGCTGTTATAAACATTTGTGTCTAATTTTTTGTGTAAACCTTTCATTTCTCTAGGAAAATACATCAAGAGTGCAATTGCTAGGTCATACAACAGTAGCATGTTTAGTTTCATAAGAAACTGTAAAACTCTTTTCAGAGTGGTTGTACCATGTTACATTTCCACTAGCAATGCATGACAACAATTTCCTTACATCCTCAATAGCATTTGGTGATGCCACTATTTGTTTTTAACTGTTCTGATAAACTGTTCTGATAAGTGTGTAATGATATTTCATTGTTGTTTTTTTTCTTTTTTGAGATGGAGTCTCGCTCTGTCGCCCAGGCTGGAGTGCAGTGGTACAATCTTGGCTCACTGCAACCTCTGCCTCCCGGGTTCAAGCGATTCTCCTGCCTCAGTCTCCTGAGTAGCTGGGACTACAGGTGCCCGCCACCACGCCCGGATAATTTTTGTATTTTTAGTAGAGACGGGGTTACACCATGTTGGTCAGGCTGGTCTTGTACTCCTGACCTCGTATCTGCCCGCCTCGGCCTCCCAAAGTACTGGGATTACAGGCATGAGCCACCACGCCCGACCCATTGTGGTTTTACATGCATTCCTTATGGAATGGCTAATAATGCTGAACAACTTTTCATTGGCTTATTTGCCATCTGTATATCTTCTTCAGGTGTTTTGCTCACTTTCTAATTAAATTTTTTTCTTACTGTTGAGTTTTGTGCATTCTTTATATATTCTAGATACTAGTCTTTTGTCAGATACCTGGTTTGTAAATATTTTCTCCCAGTATGTAACCTATGTTCTCATCCTCTTACTACGGTCTTTCACAGAGCAAAAACTTTTAATTCTGAAGAAGTCCAGTTTATCAATTTTTCCTTTTATGGGTTACAATTTTGATGTCAAGCCTAACTCTTTGCCTAACCCAAATCCCAAGGATTTGCTCTATTTTTTTTCCTAGAAGTTTAAATCTGTGGTCCATTTTGAGTTAATTTTTGAATGAAGTGTGAGGTTTTGGTAGAGGTTTGTGACTTCTTTTTAATAAGTAATTGTTTTTCTAACCATAGGTTTGAAATAAAGACATGTAACTCAATAATTCACATATATAGATATGTAACACAAGTCAGACTGATCATATCTTCCTGAAGTATAATTCCATTCAGACACATAATAAAGTGTGTTAATCTGATTAAGAGTTTGTAGAGAATGCAATGGTCATCCAGTACAACCTTCTACCTAAAGCATGAATTCCCAAAGTATCAATCCCAATAAAGGCATTGTCTAGCACTAGTTTTAGTGGTTGCAGCAACAGAATCCACTCCATTTTCAGCAGCTCCAATTACTGCAGAGTTCTTTCTTCTGTGAATCAAAGCACAACAAATATTCTACCCTATGGACCCAGTTCTTCTGGAATAGAAAAATAATAAATACAATTCAAAAGAACTTTAGAATGAGTGCGGTGGCTCACACCTGTAATCCCAGCACTTTAGGAGGCCGAGGTGGGTGAATTGCTTGAGGCCAGGAGTTCAAGACCAGCCTGGCCAACATGGCGAAAACCCGGCTCTACTAAAAATAGAAAAATTAGCCAGGCGTGGTGGCACATGCCTGTAAGCCCAGCTACTCAGGAGGCTGAGGCACGAGAATCGATTGAACCTGGGAGGCGGAGGTTGCAATGAGATCACACCACTGCACTCCAGCCTGGGTGACAGAGTGAGACTCTGCCTCAAAACAAACAAACAAACAAACAAACAAACAAAGAAACAAAACCTTTAAAAAACCTTTACATACCTTTTTTTAAAAGTTTTGATTTTTTAGAAATATTATTTTTATTTTTCTAAAGAAAATTATATTACTGTGTGACACAGATGACATTCAGGGATCCTTGTGAGGTTAAGACACATCTGATTAAGTTATTTATTGTCTTCTCAGCCTCAGTTTCCTTATCTATAAAATGGTTGTAATAATATCTATATTTCCTAGTATCATTGGAAAAATTGAGTCAGCTAATATGTGGAAAGTACCCAATACAGTGTCTGACATATGGTATCTGCCTAGTAAATATTGGTTTCATTCTCACTCCTTAAACAAAAGCTTTAAATGAAATTAAAGATATAATCTCTCCCCTTATGGAGTTCACAAGGTGTGTATTAGCTAGGGTTGCCATAACAAAGTACCACAGATTGAGTGGCTTAAACAATATAAATTTCCTCATAGTTCTGGAGGCGGAAGTCCAAGATCAGTGTGTTAGCAGGGTCGGTTTTATTTGAGGTCTCTTTCCTTAGCTTGTAAATGGCCATATTCTCCCTTAGGTTTGCATGTCATCTCTTCTGTGTTTGACTGTGTCTTAATCTTTTCCTCTTATAAGGACATCAGTCATATTGGACTAGGGCCCACCCATATCACCTCATTTTACCTTAGTTACCTATTGAAAGGCCTTGTCTACAAATTTAGTCATATTCTGAGGTACTTGGGGGTCACGACTTCAACTAAGAATTTTAGGGGACACAGATCAGCCTCTAACTGGGTGTGAAACAGAAAAGTAAGAAACAATTTTATCAGCCACAGTCTGAGTTACCTAACTTAGCCAGAAATTTGAGGATGGAAGGATTCTGGAGAGTGGAGCAGTTGGGTAAAAAAGGTTTAACAGAGAATACGATCCCTGAACTAAGTCTTAATTAAAAAGAAGGAAAATGATTTTCCAGAGCAAATCTTCATATTCTTGAACCATTCTGTGGAAACTGAAGAACCCAGAAGTAAGCCTGCTCAAGGTCACACAGCTAGTAACAGTAAGTCACAGACTTCTAACAGCAAGTCTGGCCCCAGAGCCTGTGCTCCTAACCATTACGCACACTGCCTCCCTATGGCTCTACTGATTCTCAGAGGCCTTCAGCATCTTCACCACGTTCCTTTGAATGTGTCCCTGGTTCCCTCGTTTATTCATATGTTGCTCAAATGCGAAGTAATAAATGTAATACACTATTCAATATTCATGGTGATCTAATTTTAAGAAGGATAGGGTTATCATTCCCTTGCTCTAAATACAATAATTTTATTAAAATCAAGTTAGTTATATGGTATTATTTGATCTCCAAGATGTTTTGAAGCTACTGTGTACCTAGATCCTATGAGTTTCCTCGTAAATACCTTTTTATTCGAGAAATAAATACCTGCTATTTTTTATCCAATTGATAACAAATATTACTTATCATCCCCATTGAGCCACTGTGGTTGTTCACTTGCAAGACCCTTAATTGATCTCCCTGATCTTATTCTTGTCCTCCTGAAGTTATTATCCATGCAACAGACAGAACGGCCTTCAAAACCTACCAAAGGCTTCTTGCCACAACTGAATAATGCTGAAGTCCTACCTGTGGCCTAAACGGCCCCTTCTGTTCTGCCCCTGCCAACCAGTCCAACTTTATTTCCTACAATTCTTCTGCTAGCGCACTCTGCTTAAGGCTACCTTTCTTGCTGTTCTCCAAATACACCAAGCATGTTTTCAACTCATGCCCTTTGTATGTTTCACTCCCTTCACCTGAGTGAACCATAAAACTATGTGAGTAAAGACCATATTAAGGTTTTTGCATAAATTGCTTCTCCTTAGAGAAGTCTCCCTGGATCACTTCATTTTTTCCCCTGACATTTAACACTACTTGAAATTTTGTTATTACAAGCATTTTATTTTCTTTGTCTCCCCAGGTAGACAGTAAGCTCTATTCACCAAATGTATCACCAGTGGCTAGTACAGTGCCCAGTATATGATACAAACTCAAACCCTATGTGCTGAATGAATAGTAGGAGTAATTAGCGTAAAATAAAACTGAAAATGGCTAATACTACACATTGTGAAATATGCTTTAGATTTAAGACTGACTTAAGAACCTTTTCCTTTTGATTTCATAGAACACAAAAAATCTGACCCAGGAAAAATTAGACCTGGTAGAAACAATACCAAATAACATTGTAGAAGGCTAAAACCACACAGAATAAAATCTGTAACTAACAAAATAATGATGGAAGAAGCAAATCTTGACAATAACCAGATCTGTAATATCTGATCTAGGTGAATGAGACCTGGTAGATATGATAACTGTAGAAGAAGAAAAAAAAAAACTCTGGCAGGAACTGAAATCCAGACTTTAAGATAAACAAAAACAACCCAAAAACTTTCTGAAAATTAATAAAAATAATTTTAATACATTAAAAATCAAAATAGAAATACTTAGAAGTAATTTACTTCTACTTCATATAAAATTAATTTACAAATTAAGCTGATTTAATAGAGTACCCACATAAAAATACTTTCCCAATAAAAGTTATTCAATATTATAATAATTCTGATTCAAATCTGGATTCCTAAATATGTGAGCATAACATTCTGGAGATAAAAATACCCATCAGAACAAAATGGTATATTCAAAATTAGAGTCAAAATATTTTCACTTCAATTAATACAGGGCATGAGAAAACTAGCTTTTTGGCTGCTAGATCACATTGTTGACAACTGCTATTTCCAAGTTTTTGTGTTTTTTTTTCCCCAATCCCTGCTGTGTAGCCATGGCTCTTGTACACTTCAGTATTTAATCAAACACAGAACTGAAAAATCATCCCTTTCAGATCTTACATGGTTGGTTGTTGAATACTTCTGTAATACTAAAACTTGTTTCTCTTTCTCAGTGGCCTTCTAATCTGCTCTCATGCTTTGCTGCATTCTGAAGGTGACAAAGGTCTTCATGGTCCATGTCATCTCAAACTGTGAAATGAACTGGCCACAATTGTGACACCTTTGGCAGGTTGTTTCACACCCCCACACCTCACTTTTCCCTAACCACCTTCCAGTTTAAAATGAATGTGTGCCAGACAGAGTTCTGGCCATAGAGACATAGTCAGAAATCTGCTACATGGGGCCTTTGGGAAAGACACTACTACCCTGACAGAAAAGGAGAATCAGCTGACATATCTCCTTGCCTTTTTCCTCATTAGTCCTTTTCCCTTGTTCCTATCTGGATGGCAGATGAGATACGATGGCAGATGGAGGAATGATGAGAAAAACACAAGGGTAAAAGCAACAATCTAAGAATCTACCATTCTTAGGAATGCAGAAAAGCAGGGTTGCCGATGGCATCACAGAGTTATGGGCTGCCAACCTCCAGACTCCATGTGACGTGAGGACATAAATCTCTATTTCTCTTAGCTACTGTTAGTTAGATTTTCATTGCTTACATCCATAAGCACTCTTAACAGATAAACTATCAGGTAATCTTCATGCACAGCTACAACCTTTTTGTGGTCTCTACCCAAAATTTACAAGGTTTTGTTGATGAACCCAATTATGAAGACTGAGACACTAGATAAATTATTAATAATTAGAAAAGTAAATTTTAAGTTATGCAGAAAAACAATGTTAATACAACTTTTCTACTTTTGTTCAATACACATTTTAAGGAGTGAGTCGGAAGAGAAGCAGAATCATTTCACTGGTTTGTTATATTGAACTTGTCCTTGGCATTATAGATCTAATAAATAAATAAGTCATTAGTATATATCTCCACCCCCATCTTAACTGTAGGCTTCCAACAGTTGTAAGAAAATGATTAGCAATATAAATAATAAGACCGTTAAAAGGTGAACAGAAAGGAGAGATGATATCAGTGATTATCTGGTAAGTAGTATGGCAGTAAGGGTGGCTGGACTTCAGCTTGTGTGATGGATTAAACAAAGAAAACAGGATGAGAAGCTAGTTTTCAATCGGAAGAAAAGGCATCGCTGGCTTCAATGTGTGACATTAAATTTGATGAGTCCGCGTGATATCCAGGAAGAAATGTCAGTGACTTCTGAGTTTAAAGGTCAAAAGAGACCTTTCTGAGCCACCTTTGCCTCAGTTCTCTCCTGTTGTGTTTTGTTTTTCATTGCACTAGTTTCCAGATAGCATTACTATAGACATGCACAAATATAAGAATACATACACACATACATTTTGATGAGCCTTCTATTTCTCATTCCACATGTCCCCAGCTCTTCTTATTTAAACCTTAATTAAAATCCCTTCTAAAAATCTTATCCACCAACAAAGATGCAGGAAAGTACATGTCATTCACCAGTTTTTATTGCATCTAAGTAAATATCTCTTATGTGATATTGACAAGGCATAAATACTTTCAATATTAAATTCATGTAAATATCCTGCAAAAATATACTAAAACTAGAAATGAGATTTCTAGTATTCTTAAGCAGTGGAAGAAAAACTTTTTTCATTATGGCATATGCATAATACTATGCTAAACCCAGTTCTAGCTTATACTCATCAAGAACAACATGCAAATTTATGCTAATATTAGTTATTTCTTTCAGCATTGAATATGCTAGCTTGATTCAAGAATAACAAAACTTGCTAAGCTTCATATTTATATCAAGTATTTTACAGAGTCCCTGTGCTGATGAGGCAATTTTATTGGTTAAAAAAAGCAAATAGTTGAGTTGACAGCTTTTCTTCCACAGTCTTGATTGCTTAAGACGGACTGCTCCAGAAATTCCTCAAAACTCAGAAAGAATACTTCCTACTCCATTTGTCCAACGTTTAGAAATCATGACAGAGAAACTGAGTATATTTTTGACATTTAGAAAAGTTAATTTTAAGTCGTGGAAGATGAAATAATGTTAATATATTTATATAACATATTTAAGAAATAAACCAAAATGAAAGAGTATCTTTTGCTTTTTGTAGGCACAGTTATAACAAGTAATTAACTACAATAATTTAACATTTATGTTTTACTGTTTTCTAGGGAGGTTCTTCACTAGCTTGAATAATATTCTAATAACATTTTATTGCTGAGAAAGCAAGCTTGTCTGCTAGAGGCCCTGATCAACTAATTTCCTCTAATGACAAGCAACACTGACTAAACGGGTGAAAATTTTCTCATTTTTGTAATAAACAATCTATGTTACAGTGTCTTAATAGCAATCGCAGGAAATGTCTTCAAATGTTTACTCTCATCTCCTAAAAATAGGCAAATCAAATGTTTCTTAAACTAATTCATCTTACCTTTTTGACGATAACTGAGTAGTCAACTGAACTGCTTCAAAAGCACACATAACAAGAACAAAGGGGATTAAAATCTGTAAAAGAACAATAAATGATGCCAGGAATAACTGAAGCATCTGAAACATTTTTTGAAAAAAATGCTATTTCTGCTTACAGAAATATTTTCAATTTCTCAAGTAACTTTTATATATACTAGTGAAGAGCAAACACTGAAATAAAAGCATGATACCAATGGCACATAGAACAGTGATGAAACTGACTTAAAAACCTACATTAATAAGCTATACAATGTAAAAGACAGCAAATATCAATACATATTCCAAATAAAAGCCTATTACAAATTTTGTTCCATTTAATATATTCTAATAATTAACCACAATGTTCAAAAGATTCCAAGAGGATGTGAAAAGCACAGAATGCTCAAATCAAATAAATTATATAACCTGATAATTTGATTCACAGATCCTTTAAACCCATCTGGTTATTTAAAACTATAACATTATAAACATGATTCAGCTTCTTAATCTTTGCCTTTTAAAAAAAAATACATTTATTTATGATTATAAAATTCACTCATTATAACAAATTTGAAAAAAATTTATAAAACATTTGAAATAAAGCTATAGTAAAATTTATGCTGGTTGAAAATCCATAATCCAGAGCTAATACTGTTAATATCTTGAGGTATTGCTTTCCAATTATCAATTTTGAAAAATATATATAACTTGATGTTTCAAAAAACGGGGAGATATGGAAAATAAACGATGTTCATGACAGCATAAAGTTCTTTTTCAAGTGAAGGACATATGAATAAAACAGAATTCAGCAGGGCCCTCACTTCTAGACACATCAGTCAACAAAAGTCATCAAGTGCATTACGTCATTAAAGCTTACTGCATTGTGCTGGAGATTAAGAACCTAGCATTCTAATTTGAGCTTTGTCTTTCTTTCTCGCTTGCTTGCTTGCTTGCTTGCTTGTTTTTAATTAAAGGCCCATGGTCTTTAATAAACTGGGGAAAAAAACCATTTAAAAAATGTGAATGAAAATTAAGGAAATAGCAACATGTTTTAAAATAACTCAGTAGAGAACAGGACATGAGAAAATGAACATCTTTTTAACATTTCTTAAATTTCCATTTGTATTAGTGTAATAACAAAAAGTAGACATTAATCCTATTAAGATGACACCTTTAATCATTTTTATTTATAAATCTGAACATTAGGTAATCGGATTTTAGGCAAGTATCAGTTTACTCTATTTAAACAAATATATACTAAGTAAAAAGTTTCAGGCATTATGGTAAAGGGAACAAAACAAGCATAATGACCTTAGAGAAGAAGAACATGAATTACATTCTAATGAAGAATCTGAACCCCTGGAAAGCTGAAAATTGTCATTATCTTTGTATTGTCAGCACCTAGCTAGTATCTGGCACATGACTAAGTATAGCAGAAAATGACACATTTGTTGAATGAATCGATCGATTCTAGGTACATGGATTATGAGAAAAGATTATGTTGGCAATCTCATGGGTAGAGAACATGGGTTCAGGGAACCTTATACTCTTTAGCAGCACTGCATTTTGATCCATAGCTTCCCACGGGCTTTAATCACATCTGATAAGATCCTCTCAAATTAACAGTTGAATCCCTACTCTTTTGAAGTCAAATGCACTTACGAGTAAAGCAAAAAGATTAACTGTGGTTTGGAGTAAGGGATAGAGGGTCTCACCTCCAGTTCAGCAGTGCCAACTCTGAAAGGATATCTACTTTCCATTGCTACTTAACTCTATCTAAATGACTTTATAATCTTAATCAATCAATAGCTTAATACAAATAACAAAATAAGAAAACTAACCTTCCACATCATCAGGGCTCCCATCATAAAAGGACTGAACACAGTCAGAAAGCAATAGACAGAGGCAAGATCAAAGCTAGGGAGTTATAACAAGGAAAAATAATTTAGAATTCACTCTGTAACTTTAAAAGAATATTCTTCTAAAAAGATGTTTAAACTAATTCTCTGAAATCTACTTACTAAAACACAAGCAAACATCATATTATGAAGCCACTAAAATGAACGCAGTAGATCTGAATGTGCCAATACATACCAATCTCCAAAATATATCATTCAGTATAAAAAGCAAGGTGCAGGCTGGGTGCCGTGGCTCACACCTGTAATCCCAGCACTTTGGGAGGCCGAGGCGGGTGGATCACCTGAGGTCTGCAGTTTGAGACCAGCCTGACCAACATGGTGAAACCCCGTCTCTACTAAAAACACAAAAACTAGCCAGGCATGGTGGTGGGCACCTGTAATCCTAGCTACTTGGGAGGCTGAGGCACGAGAATCGCTTGAACCTGGGAGGCAGAGGTTGCAATGAGCCGAGATCACACCACTGCCCTCCAGCCTAGGCAACAGAGTGAGACTTTGTCTCAAAAAGGAAAAAAAAAAATTAAGGTACAGAACAAAAGGTACAGAATTCCCAGGTTGCATCATTTTCTGGTTTTATATATATATATATATATATATATGCCACTTTCATTTAAAATTACCTGTTAATAGAAGCTATATTTCCAGTTCCAAAAAATGCTGTCACTAAGAAGAAAACCTAAAGGGAGTCAAGGAAATGGCAAAACAACTCAGATTTCATACCAATTTCCTTTTCATTTAGAAAAGATATGTTAATTTTACCTTGAGAGTAATTTGCTTTTTAACTTTACATTGACCATGAATTGTTTTCAATGAACATTCCATTATATCTCCTTGTGAATGCATTTTAAAACAGCCAGATTGAAGAGGCAGTGTACTGAGAATAATGAGGCCTGAGAGGTCATCCTCACTCAGTCCCTAGTAACCTTAGGAAGGTTATTTTCCTCTTCCCTAACATGAGCGAGGTGGACCATATCTGTAGTGGGCTGCTAGTGATTTTTTCAAAAGAAAAACATGGATCTAGTGTATATCACAGACATTTTCAGCTGAAAGACACAGTTATAGTCTATATATGCTTGCCGTAAACCCACCACATGTTAAGCACATGCTAGACCACTTGAAAGGCTCAGGAAGAAACAAGATACCATGTTTTAAAATAATTCAATAGAGAATGACACATGAGAAAACGCTGAACATCTTTTTGACATTTCTTAAACTTACATTTGTATTAGTAAAGCAAAAAAACATTGATAATAATCTTAGTGTCCAAGAACTTACTGCTAGCAAAGCACTTAAAATGGTGCCTAGCCCACTGAAAGGGCTTGATAAGTGTTAGCCCTTTTATTACTATAGACACCCACAAAAAATGGTGAAGCAACACCGAAGAGGAAGTATGAATCATGACAATTTTCAGTGAAAAAGAGGCATTTGAGTTGGTGAGCTGAGCCTTTAATATATTCATGGATTCAGTGATTCAACGAATCATCTAGGCGACCAACGTTTATTGTCTAGTATATGTCAGAGACAGAGATAGGCACTAAGAATATAAACATAAATAAAATAGTCTCAAAATACTCAAATGGTGACTAAGATATGATGACAGAAATAGAGGAGAGACATTTTAAGGTAAAGAACAGTGAGAAAAAAGTGACATCGCCAAGAAAGAGTAAAAAGCCTTGATAGATAGGAGCTTAGACTTCATTGAAGGATATGGTGAAAGATGAAGCAAGAAATATAGATTGGTGGTGTATTAATAAAAAGCCTGAACTGGGCCAGGCGTAGTGGCTCACGCCTGTAATCCCAGCACTTAGGGAGGCTGAAGCAGGTGGATCACGGGGTCAAGAGATCAAGACCATCCTGGCCAACATGGTGAAACCCCGTCTCTACTAAAAATACAAAAATTAGCCGGGCCTGGTGGTGCGTGCCTATAGTCCCAGCTACTCAGGAGGCTGAGGCAGGAGAATCACTTGAACCTGTGAGGCAGAGGTTGCAGTGAGCCAAGATTGTGCCATTGCACTCCAGCCTAGCGATAGAATAAGACTCCGTTTTTTGTTTCATTTTTTTTTTTTTTTAAAAAGCCTGAACTTTATTGTGGATACAGTGAAGAGTAGCAAATCTTTTAGGCTAGTGTTATAATCAAGAAACACCAGTGACTGTGTGATATTCAGATAAGGGAGACAAATAATTGGAGGCAGAAAATTTAAGTTGGGAGCAATTTCAGTAGTCTATGTCAGAGATAAGGAAGTGTGAACTGCTGCAGTGGGAATGAAGATCAAGAGTGAAGAGAGCCACAGGGACTTTAGAAGTGGACAAGGAGCAGTTAAATATGACAACAAGTTGGGTGTCTTGGGGACTGGGAGTACGGTGATGCCATTAAATGAAATAAGGCCTGCCAGAGACAGTGACTTTGAAGAGGAGTGGCAGTTGTTAGTCAGTTTGGGACACATATTTGGTGATGCCCAGCTGAATGTTAGACATGTGGTCCTTGAGGTCACAAAAGAGGTCAAGTTTGGAAAAACACATCTTAGAGTTGTTTGCACAGAAGTGTCTACCAAAGTTACAGGAAAATATGGCATAAAACAGGCACAATAAGAGAAGGTTAATGGTGGTGCATGGAGAAAAAAGTATGGCTGAAGATCAGGCAAAAGAAGTAATTATAGAGAAGAAGAATAGAAATGATATACAAATCTTAGAAGAAAACCTTTACTGTGTCTTGGATGTGAAGGGAAAAGAAAGAGAAAACATAGACTTGAATGTTAAAGTGCGGTCAGGGAAACTGAATAGATTTGAGTGATCAGGAAGCCTCTGCAGACCACTGACAGTACAACTTCGGCAGATACATCTGACAAATACTGATAGAGCACTATTACATGCCAGGCATTGTTAGAGGTTTGTGGATATGGCATATACATGGAGAGAAAATAATGGCAGCAACTATAAATTTTTCTTTCAAAAAATTAAACAGAAAGGACAAGATGAAATTATAATTTAGGGAAATGCAAGGTTCAGTGGGTAAAGAGCTTTATTAGTATTAGCTGATTAGAAGGAACCTGTAAAGAGAGAAAGAAAGCAAAACAGTGAAAGCAAGAGACAGAGAGGATGGAATATTTATTTTCGGTACCTGAGGTCTAGACTCTGCACCATGGTCAGCTCAAAGAAAATGCCTCCAATACTTACAAGCCATGTATCTGATAAGGGGTTAATATTCAAAACATAAGAGGAACTCCTACAGCTAGCAAAAGTAAAATAGTTACACTTAAGAGAGTAGAATGATGGTTGCCGAGGGCTGAGAGGAGTGGGGAAAGGGGAAATGTTGGTGAAAGTGTATGAAGTTTCAGTTGTGCAAGATGAATAAGGTCTGGAGATGAAATGTACAGCATGGTGACTATAGTCAGTAACATGGTATTGTATACTTGAAATGCGCTAAGAGAGCTGATCTTAAGTGTTCTCACTGCAAAAACAGAAAGAAAGAAAAAACAGTAAGTATATGAGGCAATCGATAAGATAATTGGCTTGATTGTGGTGATCATTTTACAATGTATACATATATCGAAACATCAAAATATACACCTTAAATATATATAATTTTTTATTCAATAAAAATTCAATAAAGCTGAATAAAATAAAATAAAGGAAATACATCCCTATGATTTCTTGCAGCTAGTCAGTCAGCCTTTCCAAACTAAGACTTTCCTCTGCTATACTGTCTTTCAAACTTCTGCTACTAACAACTTTCACAACATTGCCTCTGAGGTGATCCAAAAACCTTTGTGAGACAGATGTTATGTAATGTGAGTTTAGAATAAAATGTACATAAAGAGATATGAACTCATAATTGTGGTTTCTTCCAGGATGTGAGACATTAGATTGAAGTTGGGAGTTGAAAGACTTTGGCTTTAGCTCTAATGTTTTAATTTCTTAAAAACACATTTTCAAAAAACATATGTGACAAAGTACTAATGGCTAATATCTGAATAGCAGAAATATATATGTACATACATATAATTCTTTATACTTTTCTATAGTTCAAAATAATTTTTAATGTTAATTACATGAGAAAACTATAGTTCAGGGAGGTTAAAGTACTTAACACCACTATTAAGTGAGGGGCAGAAACACCTTCCATGTCTTCTTACTCCATTAAGTGGGAGTTGCAGCTCTTTAAACCAAAGTCTCCACAAAGGATACAAGGAAAAAGGCCCTACGGATATCATCCAGATATAGCTGTCGAAACTGAGTTATATCAGTATTATAAGAGAACTGGATACTGGTGAGCTGTGAGATAATAAGGAAAATATTAATGCACAATAACAGTTGGCTTATTTCTATATTTGAAGGCAAACTTACAATGGCTAAGTTACAATGGCTAGAAACATGCCCTGTGCTGACAAAAAATTAAAAAATAAACAATAAACAATAAATCTTTCCCTAGGGTTTAATTACACCTTAATAAAACCTGCCAAAAGGTAAAATATGTTGCTAATAATATATAGTACACAGTTGTAGGGTTGCTATATGTGTAATAAAAGTGAGAATAGAGCTCTTTCTTATATAAATGCTTCATTTTAAAATCTCTATATAATTCTTCCCTTTTCAAAGACTAATTTCTCAGAGTGTCCTGATCATCTTAAATCTAGATATGGTATCATATTAAAAGGCATGGTAAAATTAAATGTGTGTTTATTTGTCCCTCTATTAATTCTATTTGCAGAGAAATTTTCCTTCTATAAAAAAGCAACATATTCCTGTCTTTGGTAGAATAGAAAGCCACTCAATCCAACAGGTGAGTGCACTCTTGCTTAGTCACCCTCCACAAACAGAACACTAATGGGTGAGTTTAAAAGTAGACTTTCCCCACTCCTACCTCCCATGTAACTTTCTAGTAAGTTCTTGGGATGTTTTAATACTCTTTTCTAGAATGAGATACATTTGCTTTTAGTTAAAAACATAGAATTTAAAAAGTAACACAATAATCCTCAGCCTGATGAAATATTTAATATTAAGGCTAATCTCTGAGTATTTACATGAATCTGCTCAAAACTGCTTTTCATGTATTATTTTAATATTCAAGGACTAAAAGTTTAAAACCAGTAATTATTAAATATGCCTCAATAAAGTTTCTTTATTGAAATTAATCATTCTGAATTATCAATAACAAGCCACAAACTCAACTGGAGCCAGATAACGATGGATCAACTATGAAAGTATTTTCTGTAATATTCATTTTATCCGACCTTAGTAAAATAGCAAATATTATATCACCAATTTCTCAGAATTACCATCAGCTCTAAATATAGACAAGAAACATCAATTTAACTCTGTAGCCCACCATGGTAAAGGTATCCTTAAAAACTGGTTGGATTTTAGCCAACTCAAAGTATTATGTGTTGCATACACAGTCTAAGATTTGGACTGAGGCCACAATCATTAAGGCAGCAGAATAAGCAATTTGGATCAGGATGACCAGAAAGTGAAAAACAACAATAGAAACTTAAATGTCACCTTATAATCAAATTCATAAATTGACTTGTGACAACATAAAAATTCTTCTAAGATAAATTGACGGAAGGAAAAATTGGATGTGAAATATGAAGAAAATAAGATAAAAAGCATTCTTTTCTCTATTCCTTCACTTACATTTACTTTTTTTAAATCAATGATTCTCAAGTAGTCACTAAGAAAAGCCCAACCTATACAACAACAAAATTGTGCTTTTCTGTGATAAGTAAAAAATCTTCCTTATCTATTATTAAGTTTAACTTAATTATTAATGCCAAATAACTAAAATTTTTTAACACTGAAATTTTAAGTAGAAAGAATTTTTGAAATAACATTGCAACTTCCTTATAGGATAGAGACTAATAGTCTCAAATAAAAACAACAATGACTTTGACTAGCTACCTTTTGTTTACAGCAAACACCAGATTGTTGTAGAGTTTCTTGTTCTATGTTTATCCAGACAAACATCAAACAAGACAACACTAGTGGAAAGAGAGCTTCATACCTAACAGGTGGGGAAAGGTAGAAATGAAAAGAAAAAAACAGTAAAATAAGTAAAAATGCAAATTTACACTGAGGTCTTTCTCAAAATTAAAATAATTAGATAATACTTCTAAGTCACAATATTACAAAACTTAAGAAGAAAGTAGGAAAGTAATATTTAAATTTTAACTCCAACATCATCTTTTTTGAGTGATATGAAATCTTGAGATAATTATGTGTTTAAAATAATAGAAATATATAAAAGCCATTCATAAAGCGAATGACAGATATACATAAAAGAGAAAGAAGGCATGAAGACAAAGGTAAAAAGATAATTCTTGAGGTAAAATTATTAACATACATAGAAGAGGAAAAGGAACACTCTAAATTTTTAAAAAAATGGGCGCAACAAGAACACAAACATGAAAATTATGTTTGACCTTATTGATAACATATGGAAATGAAAACAATGGTGATGTATCATATTTGCCAATATTAAAACAACAGTGTTGGCCAGGCATGGTGGCTCATGCCTGTAATCCCAGCACTTTGGCAGGCCGGGGCAGGCAGATCACTAGGTCAGGAGTTCAAGACCAGTCTGGCCAGCATAGTGAAACCCTGTCTCTACTAAAAATACAAAAAATTAGCCGGGCGTGGTGGTGTGCGCCTGTAATCCCAGCTAACTCAGGAGGCTGAGGCAGGAGAATCACATGAACCCGGGAGGCAGAGGTTGCATTAAGCTGAGATCACGCCACTGCACTCCCACCCAGGTGACAGTGTGAGATTCTGTCTCAAAAACAAAACAGTGTTGACAAGAACGCGATGAAAAAGGAACTCTCATATGCTCTCTATAGGAATATACACTTTCTGGAAGACTATCTGATACTACGTATTAAGAATCTCAAAAATATTCATATACTATAATGCAAGAAGGCCATTTCTAAAAATTTACCCTGAGAAAATAAGCAGACACGTGCTACAATTTCCATTACAAAGATATCTGTTGTAATATTGTTTACAGAAGGGGGCAACAGAAAACAACCTACATGTCCACAGGGGAATGATTAAATGTGTGGTACACCTACAGGCTGGAGTGTAAAATGGACACAAAAACAAAGAAGAAATGCTCATGAGACAACACAGTGATAGAAGCCTTTTCTAAACAGTTTCCGCTTTGTCTGGGATGAATGTTCCACCTTCATAATCCCTAAATGCTCTATTATAGTACTTACACCATCTTAATCACATGTTTACCTGTATGCATCTATTATTACTTTATAAAATCTTTGAAAACCAAGTCTGTCTGTCTCATCACCACTGCTGGCCCAGCTCACAAATATTTGCTGAGTGAGTTATTTATCTAATCAGAAGTTACAAAACAAAACAAAGCCTTATTTCCTTTTTGAGTCTTTCAACTACTGAACTCTACACCATATGCCACTATTTCCTAAAGATAAGAAAGCAAAAAAACTCCAAACACTTTAAACACTATTACAAATTATAAAATTATAACACTGAAGACTGGGCAGAAGGAAAGATTCAGGTTTCAGAAAGCATACACAAATCACTTGATACATAAGACTTAGAAGGCCCAGGGATATGAACAGATACTACACACATGAGAAAATATCATGAGTAAAACAAGTACAGAAAACTGTACAAAGCAGTGCCACGTTTGACCTGTTAATATAACATTTGATATTCTTATTTAAAAATGGAAATACCAAATACTGTTACATATCTGTTACAGATATGATGAAATAGTACCCCTCATATATAGTTTGTTGTAGATACTATACATTGGCATTGTTCTTAAGACAATTACAAGTTAAAAAAAGAAAGTTCATACCCAATGGCCCACATACACTATATGAGAAGTGAACGAAGGAAATAATCCAGACTATGAAAAAGCTTATGCATAAAAACATAACTCAAAATATTATTTGTGATAATAAAAAGTTGAAACAAAATCCATATCATGAAACATTAAATATCTATTAAAATGGTGGCTAGGAAGCCTAGGAGCCACCTAGAAAATGCTTCTGAAATAATGTTAATTAGAAAAAAAGATCCAAAATAGAACATGTACTGTGATTAATTTTATGTTAAAAAGACAAATACAGGGGTAACACCAGAAATATAACAGAACATTAACAAGAGTGGAGTTAATACGTGATTTTATCCCTTATCCCTACTTTTGATAATGTGATGACACTATTTTTCCAATGACTTTTTAAAAATTGAAAAACAAATATTTAGAATGCTTGTATCCCTGGCCTTTCTTTAAAGTTCAGTTCAACGTCCTTGATGGCACTAACTCAGCTTTCCTATTCAAGCTCTTTCTCTAGTCAGTCTTCATTTCATACAATTCACAACTTCATTAACTCACAGTAACTTAATTGTTTGATTTTGTAATTGCCTAACACAGTAAAATATAGTTCTTATTTTATAGCAGGTTATAACTCTATTGTACACTAGCAGTACACTAATGGTTCTCTCTGTGTGATTGCATAGTGCTCTGGACACTGGAGATATGAAAGAAAAAACAACTGTTGATTAATTGAATTAAGCTTCATACTCTGAACAAAAGGGGACCATAATTTTTTTAAAGATTTGCAGTTATATATGAAGTTATTGTTTCCTAATATTTAAAAACATAAATGTCATAGTTCTACAAATAGTAGAATTTATTTCCTTTCAAAAACTATACATTATGATCACTTTCTTTTGTAAAATGGAGATGAATAAACCAGATAAAGATAATCTTCCTATGGGACTTTATCTCTTAAGACAATCAATAGTTCGTATAAAGTCTGTATATCTGCATTAATAAACTGAAATATCAATGAAATGTCATCACAGGCTCAGGGAGAACATAATGAAAACTTACTAAATTAGGATCTGCTGGTTTGGTCTCTGTGCAAATTGAATAGGGCTGACAAGGCATTTAGCTTTGTATTATAGTTTGCTAAGCAAAGGAATAATGCAAAGAAAATTTCAGAGGGAAATGTTTAACCAACTTTAACCAAGAGAACAAACTATTTTCAAGTATTACAATAGCTCCATTTGCATAAAAATAATTAAGTGCTGATTAAAAATGAATCTTCTTTATTCAAGAAATCAAGGATGCATTGTAAGAATTTAGGATTACTATTGCTGTCTTTCTATATTATAATATAACTACATTTCTTTTAAATATTCTGTAATTCTGAATATTCACTAATTTACATAGAGAACCCTCCAGGTCATCCAAAATGGTGAGGTTGAATCATAACAGGTGGACTATGTTTTGCAAAACTGATTTGACACTGAGAAAATGTACTGATTGAAATGACTGAACTGTGCTATTTCAAGATACTCTTTTTAATTTTTTTTGGCAAAGCTAGATATACTTTCTGATGTTGAATAATATATCTCTTAATGAATTCATTAACAAGGTCATATAGTGCCTTATTCTGATTTTAGGTATAAATTTTCACTTTTTAGATTTTCTTAAAATAAGTTATGATTATGATTATGCTTATTATGATAATTTGTTTTGGCATCTCCTATGACTATTAAATTGATGATTTAAAATACTTATCCCCTATGTAAGTTACATGATTAACTCATGCTACATTATGAAATAGCTTTTTCATTCAAAATTAAACTTCAATTATCCTTGCTTCTTTCTCTCCTTTTCTAATCCAGCAAATCAGATCTATTTTTATATTTGTTTACATTTTTTAATCAACTACACATCCCTTTAAATCTGTTTATTGCTTTAGAATTTGAAAGTTCAAAAAAGAGAAAGGCCTATTGATTAAGAGACTGTACAGAAGTTAGTACACATTTCTGGATGCTTTCAAACATTTATTTCCTTAAGTCAACCTCCGGGTGTGATCTCTTAATAAAACTCACGCGTCTCCCTGAAATGGTAGGTTAGAATAGAAATTATTTTAACTTCTGCTTCCTTATATAGATTAAAAACTTGTGCATAGTCGAATTCATTTTTACTCTCATAGATTCTAATTTAACAAATTTAGCCTGAAATTTCACTAATAAAGGGGGAAAACTGTGAAAGATTTTAAGCTTTCATGATGTTCATCACTCTTGAATAACAGATGCTCATAAATTTCCAGTTTTATTTTAAAGTTCTATTTCAAAGGTCTATATCTCAAAGGAAGCCTATCTTAAAATCTTATTAGGTAACTGGGAAAAATTTCCATGACATTCATATCACATCTTCAGAGCTGTGGCCCACATCTGGTTAGGCAGGGGGAAGGGAAACAAAAGGAGATAGACAGCTTTGGTGAAAAAAAGGTTTAGGGCCCCACTGGATCATCTCTTATATGAGACTACAAGAACTCCTGGGGTCTAGGTCACTTAGGGTGTTAAAGTCTACTGTGGGAAGACTTTGAGAACATCTCTCTAATTTTGAACTACGACAACTAAGTTTCCAAAAGGGAGAACCCGAGCGTTAGACCCCAAATGGCTTTACAAAATTATTTGAACTGTGAATAATCTCATAGCATAATGGTGAATCCCTAGGTTTAGTCTAACTTCAATCAAGATTCTGTATTTGGGCCAAAATTCAAACTGTTTATGAGTGGTGTTTATTCACTGTTTGTTCTAGTCATTGTTTGTTATAATGTGCACATTTCTTACCCTCATAAAGATTTAAGTAAGGACAAAATTCAAAAGCAAGAAAAGAATTCTTCAAAGTTAATGGACAGAGTGTATCCCTGTCTTCATTGAGTTCTAGAAAATGCTTTGGGATTCACCCCAAGTCAAGCTGCTGATTTTTTGTTTTGTTTTGTTTTGGTAAGAAAATTTCAATCTTAAATAAAAATCTTTAAAAGTTTTGGGAAAATATTCTGAAGGTTCTCTGAATCAAATGAATATTTGAACTGTGAGATGTGTAAGATTAAAAAAATACTATATTCAAAGAAGAATGGACAAATCAAAGCATAATTTAAAATGAATACAAGGAATGCAATAAAAATAAAAATCAATGAGACAAAATTCTTCCATAATCAATCAGAATTTTTTAACATTATAGTTAAATGATATTTTAGCAACTTCAGAAAAGAGAAAGACAAAGACAGCAAGCAATACCATGAAATGGATTTTAAAAAAAGAAAACAGAAGATTACAGATCAAGTCAGATACAGTTCTCACAGAGAAGAAAATATTTATAACGTATCCCTCAACATTTAGAAAACATTTTTCATTTCCAGAAGTTAAATACTAATAGAGAAAATATCAATATATCATTTAAAACTTGCTGCTATAAAATTAAATTGTTAAAAAGTTTATACCCTGTGCTTAGAAGTAGGTAGGTTGACATCAATGAAAGAAGTATGCTGAACAATCGCTGAAAGAGAACTGGAGAACTCAGTAGTGGCACAACCAAGGAAGAGGCTGCAATGAAACAGAACAGGTCATTTGTCAGTACAAGAGACACAAAAAAAATGTTAGCGTAGGGCCAGGCGTGATGGCTTACACCTGTAATCTCAGCACTTTGGGAGGCCAAGGTGGGCAGATCACCTGAGGTCAGGAGTTCAAGACCAGCCTTGCCAACATGATAAAACCCCGTCTCTACTAAAAATACAAAAATTAGCTGGGTGTGGTGGCAGGCGCCTGTAATCCCAGCTACTCAGGAGGCTGAGGTAGGAGAATCGCTTGAACCTGGGACGCAGAGGTTGCAGTGAGCCGAGATTGCACCACTGCACTCCAGCCTGGGTGATAAGAGTGAAACTCCATCTTAAAAAAAAAAAAAAAAAAAAGTTACTGTAGAAGCCCTGAATAATCTAGTATCATTTATGGCATTTATTGTTTTGTGACCTTGAACATGAGGCTACATTTCCCCAGTCACAGTCAAGCCTCACATTTTTAATTAACATTACATTTCATTGTTTTAACTACGCTCATATTTTCTCAATTTATATACAGCCCAGATAACTGTAATAATATTAACTCAAAAATGAACTATTTTCTAATGAAATAAAAGTATTACTCAAGATTTAGCACTCTTTGCTTAATTAGGCATTTATATCTTAGTTCAAAGACAACTTACTCCTCAGAAACTGATTTTTTCCTAACCCATTCCTTCTCCAAGTTTTCCCACTGTAAAGTATGCACTGACAGTTGCAGTATGCCCCTTGGAAAAGAGAAACACGAATGACTTCACCATGCATGAGAGTTGTATCGACTCTCCCCCGGGATAATAAAAGCAACTACCCAAGTGGAGGAAGGGCAAACGAAGTGGGTGGGGTGGCAAAACATAAACTCCTCCCTCTCTATTCTGGGGAGGAAATTTGCATAACTTCCTAATACCCCTAGTGCTCTAGAGTTTGAAGATAGACAAGTTGGGATGAAATCCCGGCTGAATCACTTACTAACTGTTTAAACTATAGGGCAAGTTCATTAACTGATCCAAGCAGAAATTTACCCACCTGTCAAATAGAGATAACATTAAAAAGTTGTGAAGATTAAATACAATTTCACCTGTATAATGTTCCCTGAGCATAGTGCCTAGCACGTAGTGCTTAGTAACTGTTACCTGTGGTTATTATTATTAGTCAACATCTTCTAAATTAAGTTACATGTAATGTCAATTTCATCTAAAGTCAAGTCACTGCAAGATTTAAGACTATGAAGTTATATTTTTTAATACCCTTAGATGAGTAGCTTCTGACTTTTTTTCCAGATGTGTAGTTCCAATCATAATAAACTGATACATATTTTAACTGGAAGGAATAACATTTCAATGTGTCTGATTTTAAAAGTCAGTTAATCTGTTGGACATACGGTGGTTGTTAAGAAATAAAAAAAAAAAAAGCAAATAATAAAAGTCAGTTCAAACGAGACCTCTTCTGTAAAACTGTACACATTTTCTGTCCTTGTTTTACTTTTGTCTAAATGATTAATATGGTAATAAAGGGGAAATAAGAGTCTCTATTCTAAATGACATAAGTAGAACCAATTTCAAAATATACCATCCATTTGGAGATCATAGCATATTAAGCAAAAATGCTCATTAAAGCTAGACTATGGTGTATCTGTGCCTAAAAGAGATCTTTGGAGACACTGATGACTTACCTATGAGTTAACTATTTCATGACTTACATCATTTTGTAGGTATCCTCTAGAACCTAGCTCTACCAATCCCAAGGATGAAAGATCCTGTTTAAAATACATGCCCAGAGAAACTTTCATGTTTGGCGAACAATAGCAGTAAACTGATTCTGAATCTCCTCCTCACCATTCCAAAACAATAATCAAATCAATAAGGACAATAAATAAAATCATATAGGATACTCCAAATAGAGAAAGAAGCATATAAAACACTGCATAATGTATAAGTGTGCTCTACTACAACATAAGATTTGACAGAATCTTCTTGACAGAATCTTCAATTTGTTGTAGTAGAGCACACTTACACATTATGCAGTGTTTTATATGCTTCTTGAGAACAAGCCTACAAGTCATGTTAGTAAACATGAATGAGCTCAACTCACCTTTTTATTTAAAAGAAAAAAAATTGTCAAATTGGCATATAAAGCAAAACCTAACTCTACGCAGAATACAGGAACTAAACTTAAAACACAGTGATTCAAAAAGGCTAAAAATAAAGGCAAATGGAAACAGCACAAAATCTAGAGTTGCAATCCTGATACCAAAGTATACTTTAGACCAAAAACAATCAATAAGGCAAAGGAGAACACTTTGTGATGTTAAAAGTGACATTCCACAATGATAATGTAATAGTTATGAATATTTTGCTTCAAGCAACATATATAAAACAAAAATTATGACATCCTTCACAGAAATAGAAAAAAAAATCCTAAAATTCATATGGACCCACAAAAGACTCCGAATAGCCAAAGCAATCCTAAGCTTTTAAAAAAAGAACAAAGCTGGAGGCATCATGAAGTCAGGCTGAAGGCATGATTTCAAAGTATACTATAAAGCTATAGTAACCCAAACAGCATGGTACTGGCATAGAAACAGACACTTAGATGAATGGAATAGAATAGAGAACCCAGAAATAAATCCACATATTTATAGCCAACTCATTTAGACAAAGGCACCAAGAACATACATTGAAGAAAGGACCGTCTCTCCAATAAATGGTGCTAGGAAAATAGAATATCCATATTCAAAACAATAAAACAAGACCCTTATCTCTTACCACATAAAAAAGAAATCAACTCAAAATGGATTAAAGGCTTAAATGTAAGACCTGAAACCATAAATTACTAGAAGAAAACATTTGGAAAGCACTTCAGGACAGTAGTCTGACAAAGATATTTTGGGTAAGACCTCAAAAGCACAGGCAACAAAAGCAAAAGTAGACAAAGGGGATTATATCAAGCTAAAAAGCTTCTGCATAGCAAAGGAAACCATCAACGGAGTGAAGAGACAACCTACAGAATGGGAGAAAATATTTGCAAACTACCCATCTGACAAGGAATTAATAACCAAAATATATAAAAAGTACAAACAATTCAACAGCAAAAAAACCTATTAATCCAACTAAAAAATGGGCAAATGATCTGAAGAGACATTTCTCAAAAGAAGACATACAAATGGCCAACAGGTATATGAAAAAATATTCACTATTACTAATCTTCAAAGAAATGCAAATCAAAACCACAATGAGATATCATCTCACCCCAGTTAGAATTGCTATTATCAAAAAGATAAAAAATAGCAGATGCTGGCAATGATGTGGAGAAGGGGGAACCTTTGTACATTGTTTATGGGAATGTAAGTTAGTACAGCCATTCATGAGGGTTGGGCCCGCATGACCCAAACAACAAAAATCATCAAAAGATGTAAAAGTTAAAGCATATGTCAAATTATTCACAGGCATTACAAAGTGTTTTTTCGGAACAAAAATCTTGGGCTCAAAACTTGCTCTTGTCTTCCAACTGGAAGGGAAAACCTAAGTCCTTAAATTACATGTTTGCTTCACACATATATTCCAACATTCCTAATTAAGAGGACTACATAGAAAAATATGCTTTCAAATGTCTAACTAGCTTTAAAAAATATGTAAGGTATAATAGTCGATGTTATTTTCAGGAAGGGAAACAGATAAAATTTAAACATTTCCCAGTCCCTGTGTAAGAACAGAGAATTTATGAATTGGCATGAAAATGAAGCCTAAGATCCTCTTCACCCTTTTCTCTTTTGGAATCACTTAGTCGAATCTTATGAGATGTTAATAAATACATAGCTTTATTATCAGGTCATAAATATTCTATCAAATTATCTTATTAACACATGCACGAACACAAGAATTCTCTTTGTTAAATTCCAGCAACAGATAGAAATAATAGCTAGTTATTATTATTTTCCTGCGACAAAATTATTTCTTTCAATAACAATGATACAGACATAAACAGATCATTTTAAAATAACTAAGTTGATGTCAAATTACGTCACTTGGTTTGAGCGGCCTCTTACCTAATGTTGCCCAGCTAATAATTTGATTCATAAGAGGCAGTCCTTGCTTCCTGAGTAGACTACTCTGGGTGCTACACACAACATACATGGAGAGCACTGTGCTCAGCACCTAAAGACAAAGACGAAATAGGTTAAAAAAAGAGAAGGTAGTAAAAGACTACAACTAGCAAGAATGTAAGACATTCTTATTTCTGAGATATTAAAATGTGGAAAAAATGTGTATCTTGGAATCAATGAAATACAGTGGACAGTACAGGAACTGATGCAAGTTGATAAACCTAATGCAAAAACGAATTTTGTAACAGAGTTACCTAATACTCAGGGGTATGTCTAACAAAGCACATAAGAATGTTAGCATGATATTCTTGGCTACCCTAGAGAGAGATTCAGAAACATTCACTTCTGTCAAAGTACTTATTATTCTGGATACATTCTGTCAAAGCTACTATGGCTTAAGTGTAAAGCCAGTCAGAGTACCATTTAAAAAGAAACATATGTTCCAATGGCTTGACAGGATTTTTGACAAAAAAATTCTTCTCTTTTTATAAGTTCCCTGTTGCTCTCCGAAAATGAATTTAACTTGTGATGTAATCTTTCAAATGTTGTATATTTTTATTTCAGAGTGTTCTTGGAAATACCATCTACTATCCCAGCTCTATTCTTGAGGAAATTTTTTGAGAAGACTCATATGAGTTTTGCTTTTTGTCTGTGGTCTAGACGTGGTTATTTATTTATTCAGTTAAAAAGAAAAACAGATGTTTTCCATCGTTATCTATGGAAAAAGTTGTCATTTTATAGACTATCACATGATATGATCTCTGTCACAACCCTATCAGATATTACCTCTACAGATTAAAAACATACTGAAGTGGCTGGGTGTGGTGGCTCACGCCTGTAATCCCAGGACTTTGGGAGGCCGGGGCGGGTGGATCACCTGAGGTCAGGAGTTAAAGACCAGCCTGGCCAACATGGTGAAACCTGACTCTACTAAATATACAACATTAGCCAGGCGCAGTGGCTCTCGCCTGTAATCCCAGCTACTCAGGAAGCTGAGGCAGGAGAATTGCTTGAACCTGGAAGGCAGGGGTTGCATTGAGCTGAGATTGCGCCACTGCACTCCAGCCTGGGTGACAAGAGCGAGACTTCATCTCAAAAACACACACACAAAAAAGAAAAAAACCACACAAACTGAAATCAAATTACTAAAAAGTACCCATCTAGTATGCAGCGTAACTGGGAACTGACTCAATTTTGAAACATCAAGTTCAAAGTTATTTTCACCACACCAAAGCCACCAACCATGCTGAAGTTCATTTTCACCTGGGACATTAACTGAAGTCTTAAACTGGCTATTCTTAATATAAACATACCCCAGGCTGCTTTCACTTCAAAGAAGTGATCTTCCCTGACCCAAATGAGGACAATGTAGAATCTCAGTCCAGAGGAAGCCCTTTTCAGTTCAACTTTTTGGTCAATACAGTTTCCATAACCTCTGCTCTTCAGGCATCACTGGGCTGCCTCTTATGGACCTTTTGCTATTTCATACTTCTTAAAGAACTTATTTCCATGTAGCATCTTAAATGAAAGCTTTCTTCTCAGCTGGCAGATACTAAGTAGCATAAAGGTAATGGCATTTTATGAACATAATTAAATATAACCATAAGATACATTTTGGTATATCATTGGTATAACATAGTATTGAAAATCTGTAACTGACCTGTAATAGATGTACCAATAGCTCTTCCTTTATAAAGCTATCTTTTCTTTTCATGAGAGATGTTACAACACACAGGGATAGCAGAAGAACCAGCAAGCCTGCACCCATCCTGTTTTGAAATACAATTAACAATTTTAAATTTTCTTCAGATATTTACGAACACATATCAGATGGAAATATGAAACATCTTACTCTAATACAGAACCTCTCAGTCATTTGGCTTCATCAAGAGGAAGTAGCAAAATGGGTACATTTTCAGATTTTTAAGGAAACTTTTAAGTTTTAAGATTTTAAGAAAACTTTTAATCTTAGGATAAAGATACTGCTGGATGGGGTTATTTGTAATCTCTCCCCACAATTTTCTAAATATCTCTACCTTGCTTCTATAATTTAATTTTAAAAAATTTTAGGCATATCAAATACTATAATATTTAGCCTGAATTGGGCAAATTTACAAAAATTTACAATATAAAAGATAGCTAAACAAGTATATTATCAGTATCTATAACATGTATTTTGTGATTATGAAACTTACTCATGCAAAAAGTATCTACATATATAACCCACATTATTTCTAGCAGGAAAAACAGCTCCCTTCTGTGACAGACCTTGGTATTTTCCTCAGCTGCTCCTGGCTGAGGGAAGGGGTAGGCATTGGTCACATGGGTGGCATGCAGGTGAGGCATTTGTACACTAATGAAACAACAGTAAGGAAACACACCAGGTATACTATGTTTCCTAAAGTCAAAGGTGACTGATACCAAGGAAATGGTGCCCTATTGTTGAGCTCTTTCTCACCTCCTTAACATCTGAGTAACATAGCACAGCCAGAATTATGCTGAGAATGAAATCCAGAACACAAATAGAACTAAGAGAAAAGGAATTGGTTGAAGAGAAAAAAAAAAGAGCAAAAAGCAGAGCTGGACACCTAAGAAGAATGCAAAGCAGGAACCCCCAGAAAAATGCTTGATGGTTGGTTGTGATGCTTCAAATACACTCTTTGAGAATCCTAAGGAGAAAGGTAATCATATATTCAACATGGATTATCATTAAAATTTAGGAAAAAATAGTCACATATGATCAAGATTCTTTGCTTTTTTTCTCTTTCTTAATTTTTAAAATAATTTGGTATTTAAACTTATTGGCAAATATGTTTTTACTTTAGAACACTGGAGTAACAGATATTACAACTATGTTGTACACGTTTGCTTTTTCCTTTAATTGTATCCTTACATGTTTCACAAAATCACAACTTTGTAATTTTCTGAAGGGAGATGCTGTGACAGATGAAAAGGAGAGTAGAAATTTTCCCATGAACCAGGAATCAAAATAAATAAGTTGCAAATATAGCTAGTAGGATAAACTTAAAATCACTGAGCAATTTAAATTTAGAGGGAAACAATATAATTTTCTAAAATATAAATTAGACTTCTCATATTTTAACAAGTTTATTTGCTTCCTACATTCATCTTTAATAGAATACGCAAGTGGCAAATTTATACAATTTCCTTCCCTTTTAGCATATGATAAATTCTGCTCAACTATGCCAATACTGCTTGAGCAGGACTGATAGGCAGAGACTGACAAAGGGAAGGAAAGGGGCTTTATAGAACAATACAAGAGCTTACAGAGCTATCTGAAGCAAGAAATAAATGAAAATACTGGCATCCATTTTCTCATATACTACTTATAGGTTACGACAGTTGCAAAATGTTTTGACCTAGTAACACTCTAAGAAAGTATGGCTTAGATAGTATGGTGTTAGAATTCAATACAATTATTTTGAGCTCTGCTAATAAAGTGACTTCCTGGGATATTTCCTGATCTATTCCATATTGGTATTCTCATACAAATAGGAGAAAATGTATAGAATCTCATATATCAGCACATATTTTTACAAAATAGTATTTAATTAATCTTCCTTGATTTAAAAATATATACCATTATCCATTAGAGACTTGGTTAAAATGTTTTAAAAAATGCTTATAGCATTCTGAAGAAAGTATCAAAGATGATTTATTTAATTTCTAATTCCCATGATTAGACAATAAGACAGTAAATGTTAAATGAAATAATGATCATACACACACTCAAACAGCCCATAATTTACTTGACAATAAAGTGCAGTTAAAAGCAAAGGTAACCAGTTATTTTATACACTTATTTAGGTCTATTGAAGAGAAATAAATACAGCAGCATAGTAGGGAATTTAGGTAAGATATGCAGAAGAATTTTCAAACAATTTGAGTGGTTAAACATGGGAAACCAGGCAAGGTAAATAGTTTCCTCCCACGGAGATCTTTACATTCAATTTAGAATAGCAGAAAATTTAATTTTTACATGACATTTTAGTGTGGACATGATTAAAGCAAAGAGGGCTAACACAGTAGCTTTGAGACCTTTTTGTTTCGGCAACAGAATATTTTTTCACATGAAACTAAAACTTTTACTGATTCCTCCAAGTATAAAAGAAAGAAAACTTTCTAGACTTAAACAAAAAACAATGGGCAGGATTTTAAGTTATCAGTGGCACAATTTCATTATGAAAGCCCGAAAGCATCTACTAGGAGATTTAATGACTCTTAGAATCTAGGCCAAAATCATGACTAATGGTTTGATATCGGTATTTTAAATTCCCGTTAGTTCACATGATTTTAAATTCTTGGCCAAGATTAGGTTCAAATTTTACAGTGTTAATTGAGGAAAAAAACTGTATTGAAAATAGAATAAAATACAATATTATTCATACACTAGAGAGATGTCTGGCTTTCGACCTACAACCGGCATCAGTGGGAACACTGCCAGGAGCAAAGAGAAGAAAGTCCAACTCAGTGAGGTCATCTAAAATCAAGAAAAAAGTTATCTTTAGACAAATACAGTATAGAAAACTATCATTAGTGTTTCACAGGCTATATGACTGTGAAGGTAAAAGGAAAACGCAAAGCCTTACAGCTGTTTATTATTTTATTTTTCAAATACTTTCTAGCAGAATCAACACCTAACTACTTTAAAAAGTAATAGTTACTATTTGTGAAGGACCTGTTGCATAGCAGGTATAGTATTAGGTATAATATGAGCATTTTCTCATTTAATTCTCGCAATAACCTCAAGAGGCAGGTATTATCATTCCCAATACATCAGATGACGAAACAGAGCTCAGAGAAGTTAAAATATAAGTAGTACCAGGTCCCTGACAAGTAAATAAAATAACCAGTATTTAAACCTGCATAAAGTGCTTCATTCAATTTAGGTTATATATATATGTAACCTAATACATATATTATTGAAGATATATATTCATATATTGATGAAGACATCTATGAAAAAGGTGGCCTACAATAATCACCAAACGATTGAGCCCAGAAGGAAAATAAGTAAAACTACTTTTGTAATTAGATTAAGATCCCTCACAAATTAAAAGATCGATAATCCCATTCATTGAAGATTTTTTTATAAATTCTCAGAGTAGAAAGAAGATATCTTCCTGCTACTTCTATCAAAAAGTATCAAAGTGGAAATATAAGAGCATTCTTTGTAGAAGCAAATTGTAATTCCCTATATAGTTGAAGGAAGAAAATCAAGACGGACTATATTTTTAATAATCTATAATAAATACATACTTATCCAGAAAAAAAAAAAAACTGAGTGGCTCAGGGTAAGGAGGGAGGTGTCTCCTGTGACTCACAGAGTGCAGATCCCTAAGCCACTGGGCTGTGCTGCTCTGGGCGACTCCTCACCTGGTCCATTATCAAGATATTCGAAGCTAAACAAATCCAGGAAATGCTTCAGAGATGGACATATCAGTACAACTTATATAGCATTTCAACTACCACACAACTAGCCCATTTTGATGTGAAAGTCTAAGTGAATTACTGAAACCTTAAAGGTAATGTCAGTCCTCCTATCAATATGACTAGGCTCTTTTATGTAAGAACACATTCTACCCTTTTCTTTAAAAATAAACAGTTCCTTGAGTTACACATGTGTCAAAACAAAGTAGTTACTAATCTGTCCTATGTCGAAATTAGTACTCATACCTTTGCTCGAGTCCACAGCCGAGTGAGAAATGGCCAAGCTGCAAAGGCAGTAAGTCCAGCGGTAAGCATATAGCGGTAGAAAAAACTGAGAACCTAGTAATGCATTCCAAAGAAGGAATGAAAAATAAGGTCATTTAATACTAGTTACAAATATATAAAAGAAATGTGCGAATGTTGTAATCTGGTAAGATACTTACTAATACTTCAATTCCCAGGGTAAAGACTAACAGGTACCCAACAAAATGGCTCAGAGGATAGTTCAACACTGATGTGACGAGGTCCTGAATAACTTGAAATCTGTTTCAAATAAAAAGACTGATTGAATTTTAAAGTTAGGTCATACATAATATAAAAATACAAACATTGCACAAAGCTAAAAAACTACAGAATTTTCCATTTATAGATTATTCAAAAACTAAAATAAACTCTAACGGATTTGTTTCAAGGGCTTCACTTACCTAATTTTTTTTTAATCTAGAAGTATTTTAGGGAAAATGTAATTTCTGAATTAATTTGAAAATGATTGGCCAGGTGCAGTGGCTCAGGCCTGTAATCCCAGCACTTTGTGAGGCTGAAGAGGGCAGATCACCTGAGGTCGGGAGTTTGAGACCAGCCTGGCCAACATGGTGAAACCCCATCTCTACTAAAAATACAAAATTAGCCAGGCGAGATGGCACATGCCTGTAATCCCAGCTACTCAGGAGGCTGAGACAGGAGAATCGCTTGAACCTGGGAGGTGGAGGTTGCAGTCAGCTGAGATCATGCCATTGCACTACAGCCTGGGCAACCACAGTGAAACTCTGTCTCAAAAAAAAAAGAAAATGATCACAAAAGTTTGCTTGGTTTTTATAAGCATTAATGACAATAAATGAATCTTGTTTGATCTTAGTTTAAACATGGATTCATACAATTACAGATATATCAATATAAAACACAATGAATCCAAATGCATATGAACTGAAAAAATTTTTTAAATTCACCCAAGTAATCCTATATTTAAATCTTAATGAAATAAAGATAGGGTTTCCTAATCTAGTTAGGGAAAAATCTTAATTACATTTTCTAACTGAGCTAAATAACCTTTTCCAAACCCAATTTAAGATGTCACTAATTGTACACTAATTGTAATTAAGTGAACTCATAACCATCAAAAATGTATTACATACTTGAGTACTTTTTACATTTCACCACTAGGAAAAAAAAGTTAACATTTGTAGTGCATTATTAAGTAGGTAATTTTAGAAGGTCAGTATCATTTGGTTTATGACCTTTCTCTGATTGAAAGCAACGGCTGCAGAATTTCATCAAAACGATGAAGGTGCCATGTAGGAACGAAAAGCTAACACCAGTCAAAAGGGGAATGTTTCTTTTATTCTTAACAATGAATAAGCACAGAGGATCAACAGATAATTTTGTAAAATCATTTAGAAGATTGTGAATTTTTATGTCTTTTTCCTATATAATCTATCAAAAAGATAAAGATAGGACACAACATACTTTCAAAATCATGTTTTCCTTTAAAATTTAAATATATATGTTTTCTTCATAATTAGGACATTTAATAATTCAGGAGGGGTTCTGTACTAGACACGATTTTCTGCAAAGACAAAACCTTTTGTTCTAAAAGTTTAAAAACCAGACTACATGACATTTTAAAAAATCTGAGTTAAATATGCATATGCAACAACCCTATTTCTTTCAAATGGAGAGGTAACAATATGTTATTTGATCAGTGTCTTTTTGCCTTATAGTTAATATTTTAAGCATTTTAATATTAATATTAATTTTTGATATTTTTAAGTTAACTTTTTTTTGAGACAGAGTCTCACTCTGTCGCTCAGGCTGGAGTGCAGTGGTGCAATCTTGGCTCACTGCAACCTCCACCTCCTGGATTCAAGCAATTCTCATGCCTCAGCCTCCTGAGTAGCTGGAATTACAGGTGCATACCACCATGCCCAGCTAATTTTTGTATTTTTAGTAGAAACATTTTGCCATGTTGGTCAGGCTGGTCTCGAACTCCTGACCTCAAGTGATCTGCCTGCCTCGGCCTCCCAAAGTGCTGGGATTACAGGCGTGAGCCCTCGTGACCAGCCAACTCTGAAATATTTTTAATACATCATGTTTTAAAAGAAGGAAGAAGCAGTCAAAGCTAAAGTTAAGAAAAATTAGAATAAAAGTATGCATAGTGTCATGATGCACGTGTTAAGCCAACCTTGGGGATACCCTTATTATAATAGGCTCTCATTCTTTCATTGACTTTAGGGGTCTGGTTTGCTCAGAAAATACTTTGATATCCATGACTAAGTTTAAATTATAGATTACTGGTGTAAAAACAGAAACCAGTAAGATCTGCAACATGACTCCGGCTGCCAGTGAGCATGAACTAGTACTCCCTTCTAGTGGTTTTATTAAAAGTGTTTGAAACTCACCAAAGAGCCTTACTACTAATGTTTTCTACAATGTTAACAATACACTCTATTTGAAGTACAACCCGTGAGGAAATACTTACAGGTAGAACCACAGCACATGTGAAAAATATAGACTAATCTCTGTGTGTAAAATATAACCACATTAGATTTAACTACAAAATTTAATTTATCTAGATCTACATGATCGCTAGGAAAGGAGGAGTCAAAATGTATGGAAATAAAACATGCAAATATCTTTGTCAAATATGAAGATATACTGGAATCTGAAATGATGACACAAGTTCAAAATGCAAGTTAGTCTAGGCATAGTACTATCAATATTAATCGTTACTTTTATTCCATTTTTTTTTTTGCTTTTGTGATCACACTTTTTTAAATTTAATTTTATTTTATTATTATTATACTTTAAGTTTTCGGGTACATGTGCACAATGTGCAGGTTTGTTACATATGTATACATGAGCCATGTTGGTGTGCTGCACCCATTAACTCGTCATTAGCATTAGGTATATCTCCTAATGCTGTCCCTCCCCCCTCCCCCCACCCCACAACAGTCCCCGGAGTGTGATGTTCCCCTTCCTGTGTCCATGTGTTCTCATTGTTCAACTCCCACCTATGAGTGAGAACACGTGGTGTTTGGGTTTTTGTCCTTGCGATAGTTTACTGAGAATGATGGTTTCCAGTTTCATCCATGTCCCTACAGAGGACATGAACTCATCATTTTTTATGGCTGCATAGTATTCCATGGTGTATATGTGCCACATTTTCTTAATCCAGTCTATCGTTGTTGGACATTTGGGTTGGTTCCAAGTCTTTGCTATTGTGAATAGTGCCACAATAAACATACGTGTGCATGTGTCTTTATAGCAGCATGATTTATAGTCCTTTGGGTATATATCCGGGAATGAGATGGCTGGGTCAAATGGTATTTCTAGTTCTAGATCCCTGAGGAATCGCCACACTGACTTCCACAATGGTTGAACTAGTTTAGAGTCCCACCAACAGTGTAAAAGTGTTCCTATTTCTCCACATCCTCTCCAGCACCTGTTGTGTCCTGACTTTTTAATGATGGCCATTCTAACTGGTGTGAGATGGTATCTCATTGTGGTTTTGATTTGCATTTCTCTGATGGCCAGTGATGATGAGCATTTTTTCATGTGTTTTTTGGCTGCATAAATGTCTTCTTTTGAGAAGTGTCTGTTCATGTCCTTCGCCCACTTTTTGATGGGGTTGTTTGTTTTTTTCTTGTAAATTTGTTTGAGTTCATTGTAGATTCTGGATATTAGCCCTTTGTCAGATGAGTAGGTTGTGAAAATTTTCTCCCATTTTGTAGGTTGCCTATTCACTCTGATGGTGGTTTCTTTTGCTGTGCAGAAGCTCTTTAGTTTAATTAGATCACATTTGTCAATTTTGGCTTTTGTTGCCATTGCTTTTGGTGTTTTAGACATGAAGTCCTTGCCCATGCCTATGTCCTGAATGGTAATGCCTAGGTTTTCTTCTAGGGTTTTTATGGTTTTAGGTCTAACATGTAAGTCTTTAATCCATCTTGAATTAATTTTTGTATAAGGTGTAAGGAAGGGATCCAGTTTCAGCTTTCTACATATGGCTAGCCAGTTTTCCCAGCATCATTTATTAAATAGGGAATCCTTTCCCCATTGCTTGCTTTTGTCAGGTTTGTCAAAGATCAGGTAGTTGTAGATACGCAGTGTTATTTCTGAGGGCTCTGTTCTGTTCCATTGATCTATATCCCTGTTTTGGTACCAGTACCATGCTGTTTTGGTTACTGTAGCCTTGTAATATAGTTTGAAGTCAGGTAGCATGATGCCTCCAGCTTTGTTCTTTTGGCTTAGGATTGACTTGACAAACCCATAGCCAATATCATACTGAATGGGCAAAAACTGGAAGCATTCCCTTTGAAAACTGGCACAAGACAGGGATGCCCTCTCTCACCACTCCTATTCAACATAGTGTTGGAAGTTCTGGCCAGGGCAATTAGGCAAGAGAAGGAAATAAAGGGTATTCAATTAGGAAAAGAGGAAGTCAAATTGTCCCTGTTTGCAGATGACATGATTGTATATCTAGAAAACCCCACTGTCTCATTCCAAAATCTCCTTAAGCTGATAAGCAACTTCAGCAAAGTCTCAGGATACAAAATCAATATACAAAAATCACAAGCATTCTTATACACCAATAACAGACAAACAGAGAGCCAAATCATGAGTGAACTCCCATTCACAATTGCTTCAAAGAGAATAAAATACCTAGGAATCCAACTTACCAGGGACGTGAAGGACCTCTTCGAGGAGAACTACAAACCACTGCTCAATGAAATAAAAGAGGATACAAACAAATGGAAGAACATTCCACGCTCATGGGTTGGGAGAATCAATATCGTGAAAATGGACATACTGCCCAAGGTAATTTATAGATTCAATGCCATCCCCATCAAGCTACCAATGACTTTCTTCACAGAATTGGAAAAAACTACTTTAAAGTTCATATGGAACCAAAAAAGAGCCCGCATCGCCAAGTCAATCCTAAGCCAAAAGAACAAAGCTGGAGGCATCACGCTACCTGACTCCAAACTATACTACAAGGCTACAGTAACCAAAACAGCATGGTACTGGTAACACAACAGAGACACAGATCAATGGAACAGAACACAGTCCTCAGAAATGATGCCGCATATCTACAACTATCTGATCTTTGACAAACCTGACAAAAACAAGCAATGGGGAAAGGATTCCCTATTTAATAAATGGTGCTGGGAAAACTGGCTAGCCATATGTAGAAAGCTGCAACTGGATCCCTTCCTTACACCTTATACAAAAATTAATTCAAGATGGATTAAAGACTTACATGTTAGACCTAAAACCATTAAAATCCTACAAGAAAACCTAGGCAATACCATTCAGGACATAGGCATGGGCAAGGACTTCATGTCTAAAACACCAAAAGCAATGGCAACAAAAGCCAAAATTGACAAATGTGATCTAATTAAACTAAAGAGCTTCTGCACAGCAAAAGAAACCACCATCAGAGTGAACAGGCAACCTACAGAATGGGAGAAAATTTGTGCAACCTACTCATCTGACAAAGGGCTAATATCCAGAATCTACAATGAACTCAAACAAATTTACAAGAAAAAAACAAACAACCCCATCAAAAAGTGGGCGAAGGACATGAACAGACACTTCTCAAAAGAAGACATTTATGCAGCCAAAAAACACATGAAAAAATGCTCATCATCACTGGCCATCAGAGAAATGCAAATCAAAACCACAGTGAGATACCACCTCACACCAGTTAGAATGGCCATCATTAGAAAGTCAGGAAACAGGTGCTGGAGAGGATGTGGAGAAATAGGAACACTTTTACATTGTTGGTGGGACTCTAAACTAGTTCAACCATTATGGAAGTCAGTGTGGCGATTCCTCAGGGATCTAGAACTAGAAATACCATTTGACCCAGCCATCCCATTACTGGGTATATACCCAAAGGACTATAAATCATGCTGCTATAAAGACACATGCACACGTATGTTTATTGCGGCACTATTCACAATAGCAAAGACTTGGAACCAACCCAAATGTCCAACAACGATAGACTGGATTAAGAAAATGTGGCACATATACACCATGGAATACTATGCAGCCATAAAAAATGATGAGTTCATGTCCTTTGTAGGGACATGGATGAAACTGGAAAACATCATTGTCAGTAAACTATCGCAAGGACAAAAAACCAAACACCGCATGTTCTCACTCATAGGTGGGAATTGAACAATGAGAACTCATGGACACAGGAAGGGGAACATCACACTCCGGGGACTGTTGTGGGGTGGGGGGAGGGGGGAGGGACAGCATTAGGAGATATACCTAATGCTAAATGACGAGTTAATGGGTGCAGCAAAACAACATGGCACATGGATACATATGTAACAAAGCTGCATATTGTGCACATGTACTCTAAAACCTGAAGTATAATAATAAAAAATAAAAAATAAAATAAAAAAAGAAAAACAACAAAAAAAAGAAAACAACAGGAAAGGAAAAGAAAAAAAGATACACAAAAAGTGAACACCGCCACATCAGAAAAATAAAGATGAAGTCAAAAGGGAAAAGTATAACAAAAAGAATGTTTATATCCTACCCAACATTTATGCAGTTATAAATGAAGTGAGAGGGATTGGAGATTGAAAGTACAGTATTATAAATATATTTGATGACTTATGGTACAGAAATCTAATGCATTTTAAATACAGATTTAACTGTCAATGAAGTGAAAAAACAAGGCAGCAAGATGCATTACTTACTCTCTTAGAACCGCATACCATATTGGCACTGGCAACAAACCATATACATAATATGTCCAGGGACAGGCTTGAATCAGCAGAAAAAATGTTACTAAAATGCCAATAGCTACAAAACAACAAGGCAGGAGATGGCTTGGTTTCTGAAAAATCAAACAAAACATTGAAACACTTCCAAACCAATGGTAATTGATAGGTTTTAAAAGAGATTTTATAAAGTGAAGAAAACTTATTACTTTCTTTCAATGGTTATACTACTAGATGATTAATCAAAGAGCTACATTAAGACAAGGAAAAAATCTATTACTTGAGGAGCATATTAGAGAGGAAAAACCTAGATAACCTGGAATTGTTGCAATTGAGCAATTCTCAACTTAAAAGTGACTATGGCCTTAAAGTTTGTTTCCAAGTAACTTGTTCAGAATTCTGAACATGTTTCCTTTTAGGAATAATTTTATAAATGTTGATTGAGTTCTCTGGATAACTCGTAAAAGCCTATTTAATTCATAATAAGGTATGGGACTTAATTTTCATTTGGAACAATGTCTTATCTATTCAAGCTCCAACGTGACATGCTACCACCTAAGCTTCTCTCTCTATTGCCCACCCAACAGAAACTTCATTCAGTCATATGCACTATTCCCAATCACCTGCCAAAACAGAGAATTCATCAATGTAATTCACTAGTGATAGTCTCCACGGTGTAAAGGTCAGGGACTTTAAGTACAGGAGATTATCCTAGATAATCTGGGTGGGCCTCATTCAATCTGTTGAAAACCTTTAAGAGCAAAACTAAGGGTTCCCTAAAGGAGAAATTCCACCTGTTGAGTGCAGCTTCAGCTCCTGCTGGCGAGTTCAGTCTGCCTTTCCTGACAGCCTGACCTGTGAATTTAGGACTTGCCTAACTAGGCCCCAGAATCACATAAGCCAATTTCTTATACTACATGGCACATGTGTACATATGTAACAAACCTGCACGTTGTGCACATGTACCCTAGAACCTAAAGTATAATAAAATATAAATACATATATAAAATATACATATAAAAAAATATATATATATATCCTCCTGGTTCCATTTCTCTGGTTTTTATTAATTGATATGCCAACTCGTCACTAAATAAAGTATAAATGCTACAGTCCAGCATTTGAAACCTTTGATTACTTCAGCCTAATCTATATTGTATTATTTCTTACCAGTCCCTCGAACAAACCTCCCACATTCTACACAAAGTGAACTATTTATTTTGAAGGAAGCATGGCGTAGAAAGAGAAACAATTCAAGTGTCAGAAAATATGGGTTCTGTCATTTAAATCCCATGTGTCCTTGTGGAAAACATGTAATTTTCCTGAGCCTAAATCCCTCCATCTATATTATGAGAATTATAACCACCAAATTTTGTTAAGCCTAACTAAATAACTTACGTAAAGCACCCAGGGCAGTCCTGGAACAGTGGAGCTCAATACATATTACTATTATCCCAGCTGAACAGTATATCTTCCCAAATCTGCCTCTGTTTACATCATTCAATTTGCTTTAATTCTCAACCTCTCCCTAGATTCTGACTGTTAAACTTCCACCAAGACTTACTTTTTCCTGTTATCGTCACCCTAAAGTCAGCTCTCATATTTAAAATGATAGTCTTTTTATTATCCCAAACACTTAATATATCTTAAAGTTTTCTTTTGTAGTCGAGTGTAGATATAGTGACTTATGCCTGGTAAGGTGGTTATATGTGTACATCTCTTACCTACTTTATTAAATTCTAAGCTCCTTGATGGCAGAATCTGAATCTTATATTTCTTTGTATAGCCTATACAGCAAGCTTGTCCAGTCTGCAGCCCACAGGCCACGTGTGGTCCAGGACAGCTTTGAATGTGGTGCCAATGCAAATTCATAAGCTTTCTTAGAACATAATGAGGTATTTTGCAAAATTTTTTTTTAAAGCTCATCAGCTACTGCTAGTGTATTTTATGTGTGGCCCAGGACAATTATTCTTTTTCCAATGTGGCTTAGGGTAGCCAAAAGATTGGACACCCTTGCCAGCATCTAGCATTGTACCATACACTCAATTAAATATTGGCTGTATTATCAGATTAATGAATAAAGGAACTATCAGCTATGAAATCTTGTTAACATATCAATATAAAAACATTTTTTTTCTCAATAAACTGAATATCAGGATAAACATGAAAAGGCACTCTCTGGCCCAAGACTGCTCTGGATTAAAGTCTCAGTCCCTTACATGCTAGCTGAGTGGCCTTTAATAAGTAACTTAATCCTCCTCAGCTTCAGCTTCCTTTTTGTAAGCATAAATTATGTCTAATTCTAGCACTGTTATGAGTTCTAAGAATGCCTAGATATAATTCCCATTCCAGCCAATTTCACATACACTCAAATAATTAAAATTACTTGGGGGAAATTATTTAAGATACATTAAAACATTATACAAAATTATAATAAACACTAATGGCCGTCCATTACAGAATAATAAAATATAAAATTGGAAAAGTTACCACTGGAAATATCTGCAGATTATTATTAAAAATACACCACCAGGATATATTACTTTTTAGAGAACTTGAACATGGTAATAATCATTAAAGAGAATGATGCAAAGGAAATGAAAGTGGCATATTCTCCCTGGTAAATGATAGTTAGAAATATATTTTAAAAGAGTAAAGTGTTTTAATGTAGTAAAACCATATATGTACTGCTATATTGTCTCAGCAATATGAAGTATCATTAAAGACATTTTTTTAATTTTTATTTTTTCACTGAAAGCATAGTAAAGTAGGAACAAATTCTTAAAATAAGAATACATGGAAAGGTCTAGAAATCTGCATTTTGAGAAACTTCAACAAGTTAAAAGAAGGTAAGAGTAATTAAAAAATGTATACATCATTTAAGAAGAAACATTATGAGCAAATAATTTGATTGCTTTCTAGCTCCTAAACTTTTAATATCAGATAAAATTAAATACATTGTTTTGAAGTACTTTTCTGACCACTTGTACTAGAAAAATATGGAATACTTATAAAATGCTAGTTATAAAATAAAACAGAAGATCAACACCATTAATAACATAGGAGCACTTAAATTACTTACACCTCTATCTTTATAGCTTTCTTAAGTTACAGGATCATTATTATCAATATATCTTTTTCTCAACTGAAGAAACAGAGATAACGGAGGAAAAATCCAATACAATAAAAACAAATGAAAGATAAACAAGAGTTAGCTTAAGAACAATGACTTGCACATCCTATAAACTCATTACACTGGATTCAGTACTAGTGATTTTATACCATCATCTGAATCTTCACATTTTCTAAACGTACCTTAACTTCTTTACTAACACCTTTTATAAGGTTGGAATGAGACTTGATGATCAACAAAGAAGCATAAGATATCCATCCCACAAAACCAGTAACAACATTGACACCCAAAAAGAATCTGTCATATGTGTGATAATAGGACAATCCTTTCAATGCAAGATGAATTAGCTCCTTGCAAAGGGAGACCTATGGAGAAAAAACATATATAACTTGCTAACAGAAATAATAAGAAAACCTACATTTTAAAGAAAGGAAAATTTTAAATTCCTAACAGCCAAACCATTGTATTAAAATTAGTGAATAACTGTAGATGATGGATTAAGAATAGATTTTAATTGTTTGAGAATCTTCTTTTACAGTATGAGAAAAATTCGGAATAAAATGAACTTTTTAATCTTAATAAGAAAGGCCATTTTAAATGTAAACTATTTGTGTTGTATATGTGTGTTTGTGGAAATGATCTTCAGATAACTCATAAAAGAAATGAAGGCTCTCTAATATAGGTCCCAAATAATGATAATGGCCATATTTATATTTTTTACTTTCTCATATGAGATAAATCAGTTATAAAACATCATTAAGTAGCTTAATATTTTACAGGAGAAGAATAGCTTATCATTTTAAAATCATCCAAAAAAAGCATTAGAAATGCATGGATTGGCAATTATTTAAGCAATTTTAGAAATGAAAACAGAATTCTTTTCTACTTTAAAATTAAATGACCATTTAACAAAGAAAAATTAATAAAAAACATAGTGAGATAGGAGTTTGGAAGAGTCAAAATTTCAACATGAATCATTAGACTTTTAATAATGTATAGATAATTCCAAGTGGCAAACATATAGTGTTCTAAAATATTATACATAAGTAGGGTGACACAAACTTGGCATCTATTTTCTCATTTTAAAAAATGGTAATAGTTCATTTCTAATGCTAACCTAAAAAAATGTGGGCCGGGTGCAGTGGCTCACGCCTGTAATCCCAGCACTTTGGAAAGCCAAGGCGGGTAGATCACTTGATGTCAGAAGTTCGAGACCAGCCTGGCCAACATGGCAAAACCCTATCTCTACTAAAAATACAAAAACTAGCTGGGCGTTGTGGCACATGCCTGTAATCCCAGCTACTCAGGAGGCTGAGGCAGGAGGATTGCTTGAACCTGGGAGGCGGAGGTTGCAGTGAGCTGAGATTGCGCCACTGCACTCCAGCCTGGGCAACAGTGAGACTCCGTCTCAAAAAAAAAAAATTTTACCCATAATATTAGTTGAAATAGGAGAGATATATCCATTGCTAAAGCAGCTACTCAGGAAATGCAATCCTTCCTTTAGGGCTCAAGAAACCTCCCTGGCCTGCCTACTTTGCTCTCCATTACCATATTTTTCTCCTCCTCATCCCCAAAATGATAATCAGCTATTTATGTCTATAAGGCCAGTATACTTACCACTTCATCATACTTTCTGTGTTTTATATAAGATCTTGCTTTTCTTAAAATGTTGAACTGTTTGGAATCAGAAAGCAGTCTATACATATAAAAAAAAAAGAATAGGTTTAAAGGGTTTCCTCATTCCAAGTATATGTTTCTTTTTTCCCCTTAATTAAAAAAAAAAGATAGTGAAAATAACAAAACAGCAAACAAAACAAAAATCAAAGAAAAAAACCTGAATTGTATTGTTGTTGGTTCTCTGAAGTCTTCCAAGAAATAGCTTATAGTTAAATTTGGTTTTCTTGACTCGAAGTTTCAAATGCCAGACTACACTTAAGAAAGTCATATAATCCATCATTCTGAAGAAATGTAATACTCTGGCTAACAAAGAAATTCTGATTAAATGGAAGTAATTAACAGAACACCAAACGTATGGCATGAGCTCTGCCACTCAGTTGTCCTGTGCTCACAGCAGACTTCACATGATTGAGGACAGATCCATCACTGTACTTTTTATCCCTGAGCCAAACAGGGCCTGAGAATTCTCATTATCAAAGAGCTCCAGGCAGAGCCTAACCACCATTGGAAGTTAATGAATAATTTGAACCTATTTGCTATTTTTATACTATATCGTATAACTTCTTGGTTCCTCTTTCATTTCTCTTTCCACCATTTCCCTATCCTGTTTTACCACAGTAGAAACATTAAATACACAAGAGAAATACTCCTAAAAACTACTGCAAAACCTGAAACTATATAAAACAAAAGTCATTAAGTTTATGGAATGTAGAAATTGAGGAATATAACCAGAATTTAATTGTCTTAATGAAATAAATCAATATATTTAAATTCAAATTTGAATATATGCTGCTTAACTAAAACCTACACGTCTAAAATGAATGCCTTTACATTTTAAAATGCATGCAAAGTTATTTAAGGCTATATTAGGTTGGATCACATGAAATTGATGTTTCATAGGCCAAAAACTATTAAATTAAATATTGGCAATTGCACATGGGTCGACATAATATAATCACTTATCTTCTTTCTACTTGGCTCAAGCAGTCTCTGAAGAGACGGGACTGAGACTTGTACAAAGTAAATCTTTTAAGCAGTAATTATTAATTTGGGAGGGGGGAGGGTCAGAGACTTCTTTCAGAATCTGAAACTCTTGTCTAGAAAATGTACATAATCCAAAATTTAAAATATAATTTCAGAAAATTCATAAACCCAGAAGCTTATCTATGAACTCTCTCAGAGTTCTATGGGATACTCTGATTAAGGATCTGTGCTTTGGCTTGGGACAGTGATTCATGCTTGTAGTCCCGGCACTTTCAGGGACGAAGGTAGGAGGATCACTAGAGGTCAGGCGTTCGAGACCAGCTTGGGCAACAAAGCAAGACCTCATTCCTACAAAAAATAAAAAAAGGATCTGTGCCTACTCTAAGAGCTCCCAGATATTCCAACTCAGGGGAACCCAACCACATTGGGTTCTCATGTTGCAGACTGCAGGAAAATTCCCCACCAATGGACTCACTGGGATTTGGAGGGAAAAGGTGCCACGAGGCAAAAACACATGAAAGAAAAAGAAGTTACTTTAAAATGTTGCTCTGATCCAGTTCTCTGTCCCTTCAGACACCATACATTTTGAAGTGTTTTCCCAGAAGCCTTAGTATAGCAATTACTGTGCCAAAGTGCATAGGCATTTTTTGGAAGGCTATATCTAAGTTGAATTTCACAAATTTCCATAAAAGCTTTCTAGTTGACCTCCTTCCTCTTGCTCTGATCCACTCAGCTCCCTAAAATACTGATTGCATCCCCTCACTTACAATTGATACGGGCATCGCACTGTTTACTTCATCAATTCTAATTTTCCTGGACTATTGATGACCCTCTGCTGCTACTTCACTTAATTTCCCATTATCGCAAATGTGTACCCTCAGCTGCATAATGGTGAAACTCTTCAAGCTTCACCTATCTGGTATTGTAAAGATCTTCCCCTCTTTGCTTTCTAAAATCAAATATTCATCATCCTTTATGGTCTACTCCAAATCTCACTTCACATCATTAGCACTTCAGTTAGTGGTCTAATGATCAGTTTATTTCTCTTCAGTTAAATTTTAACCTCCATGTGGGCCAAGATAATGTCTTATATTCCATTAATATCCACAATAATACTTAGCAAAGTGCTAAAGCACATAAAATGAATCAATAAATCTTGAATACAATGCTATCAAAATATTGCAGACCTAAAAAAGGAAGAAAAATAAGACACTAACATACATTGCCATTTGTAATGTACCTAAAATTTTAAACAAAAAGAAAGAAAAAAAAGATTGTCTGAAGCTAAATTACTTAAGTTAATTTAACAGACATTCTGTTAAGTGAAGTCTTATGAAGAATGAGAGAAAAAAATTCTTCAGGAGAAATATTTACATTATATATTATGTTATGTTATGTTATATTGGAAGTATTAAGGTAAAGAAACAGGAGTCAGGGTAATTTATAATTTTTCCTAAATGCACTATTTATAAACCTTGGGACATGCCAAAGATTTGCAATATATCTGGAATTCACCAAATGTTCTATACAAGCCTCACTGTATCACCATGACATTAAAGACCCTCATACACTTGTCCCAAAATGTAAGTTTTATTTTTAGTTTTCCATCAAATTGAGAGGGGATATAAAGTAAATTTTCTTGGTATCACATACTTTAAACATAAAGAGGTTTTGTAAGAAATATAAAGTCTAGAATATAGAGTACAATATGTTCAGATTTATGTAAACAAAACCAAATAACAACAAAATAAATGTGGGTTGGTAGAGGAGTAATTAAAGGAATGCCATATGTGAACTAAAATGAACAAGGGAGATCTACACATATAAACATGGATAAATCCTGAAAACCAAACTAAATAGAAAAAAGAATTGTTAAATAAAATAGGTTTTTAAAATAGGGATTGAAGTGTACTATACCATTTTATTCCCCACCCCTCCCAAAAAAAGAATCTAAATATGGTAAAATGTTAACATTTTCTTAAACCTGAGTTGTGGGTACAATTTTTATTATATCCTCTATTCTTTTCAGCATGTTTGAAATATTTTATAAATAAAACTTGAAATATAACAAGAAGGATATACATATATCATGTATACATATGTATTCCTGTCTACTTCATCAATTCTATTCTACCAATTCTTGTCTACTTCATCAAAGCTATTTTTTTTAGCTCCCACATATGAGTGAGAACACGTAAAATTTGTCTTTCTGTGTCGGCCTTATTTCACTTAACATAATGATCTCCAGTTCCACCCATGTTGCTGCAAATGACAGGATTTCATTCTTTTTTATGAATGAATAATATTGTGTCATGTATATATACCATATTTTCTTTATCCCTTAATCCACTGATGGGCACTTGGATTGATTCCATATTTTAGCTACTGCAAGCAGTACTGCAATAAACATAGGAGTGCAGATTATCTCTTCAATATATTGATTTCCTTTCTTTTGGATATTATTTAGATTGTATTCCTGCATATATGTATACACGATATAGATAGATAGATACATGATAAACTGCAACTTTGACTCCAAAGAAAAAGACTGTAAGACTGGAACACAGGAGGAAAAGTGACTTTTTATTATTGTTTGTATAAATTTTACTGTGTGCATGCATTACTTGTTCATTAACACTTTCAAATAAAATGATTAAAACACTAAGATTTAACCATAGCTTCTGGTTATGCCAGAGAAGCTTTGGGCATAGCAATGCTCCCACCAAGAACAACTAGAAAGCCCAATAAAATAAATTTGAAGGTACCAAAACAATCAAGTAATGAAAGGCTAAGATCCTAGAGAGAAGGAAAGCACAGGGAAGTAACCCAAAATTCTACAAACTGTAACTCTGAGGCAATCTACCATTCTTATTCTTGGCACAAAGCAAAAGGCTGAGAATTTGGGGATATAGCTGCTGCCAGGAAGTAGAGAATCCAAGAGTCTTTGGCAATCTTGGAAGACTGGAGAGATAAAAATTTAAGTTTTTAGCTGCCAATGCAGCCAGAACTTGAGGACCTAAAAAGGAAGAAAAATAAGAAAATAATATACATTTTCATTGTGGATTTTTTAAGAAAGACATTTTAAAAGCGCATCTGGAATTTTAAACTAACACATATTCTGAGGTGAAATCTTAAGAAGAGTGAGAGAAAGAGCTTTTATAAGAAAGAAATATTATATTATACTATATTATTCAGAGAACTCAGGTAAAGAAAGAAAGGCCAAGTCTTGGTGAGAAAAGAGGTGAAAAAAAAAAAGGTAAGTCTGACACTCATTTGTATAGAACAAGAGGACAAGAAGCTAAGAAGAATGTCCCTGAAAAGCAGACAGAAGTTTTGGCAGTCTCAAGATGTACAAGAGACAAAAATTGGTATTCAGTGACCACCAGAGAAGAAAGGTTCTAGATAATACAAGGTCTGTATTGGGATCCCTGAGATACTACACTCTAAGAACAGAGAGAAACCAGAGATCAAAGGAGGCTTAAAATCGCAGCACAGCCTTGAGTCAGCCACTACAATTTGTGGCCATCAGAGGATAAGGTAAAACCTCTCTGGAGAAAAATGAGATAATCTGGAGATTCTAAAACTTTTAATATAAAAAGATAAGCATTCATTTAAAAACTACCAGACTTAACAAACAAGACCAATTGAAAAAAAAAAGAATTGAAACAAACTCACAAATGATTTGGTTATTGGTATTATCAGGTACAGATGCTAAAATAATTATGGTTAGTATGTCAAGAAGACAAGACAGAAAATTGTACCAGAGAACAGAATCTATTTTTTTTTAATAATCAAAATGGAAGTTCTAGAATTTAAAAACATTTAACAACTGAAATTAAGAACTCAGTAACAGCAATCTAGACACAGCAGAAGAGAAATCTGGTGTAACTCGTGACAGAACCAGTAGAAAATATCTTGCCTGGGCTGGGCGCGATGGCTCATGCCTGTAGTCCCAACAGTTTGGGAGGCCAAGGTGGGTGGATCACTTGAGGTCAGGAGTTTGAGACCAGCCTGGCCAACATGGTGAAACCCAGTCTCTACCAAAAGAACAAAAATTAGCCAGGTGTGGTGGTGCCTGCCTTTAAACCCAGCTACTCAGGAGGTTGAGGCAGGAGAATCGCTTGAACCTGAGAGGCAGAGGTTGCAGTGAGCCAAGATCGTGTCACTGCACTCCAGCCTGGGCAACAGAGTGAGACTCTGTCAAAAAAAAAGGAAAGAAAGAGAAAGGAAGGAAGAAGGAAGGACGGATGGAAGGAAGGAAGGAAGGAAGGAAGGAAGGGAAAGAAAAGAAAAGAAAAGAAAAGAAAAGAAAAGAAAGAAAGAAAGAAAGAAAGAAAGAAAGAAAGAAAGAAAGAAAGAAAGAAAGAGAAAAGAAAAGAAAAGAAGAAAAGAAAAGAAAAGAAAAGAAAAAAGAAAAGAAAAGAAAAGAAAAGATCTTGCCTGAAGCTTGAAGAGCAAAAAGACAGAAAAACACTAAAAAGTTTATACAAATAGAATACAAGTCATGATGAAACAGGTCTGATATGAATGTAATTGGAATACCAGAAGCAATATCTGATAAGATAAAGGCCAAGCACTTTGCAAAAATAATGAAAGATACTAATCCACAGATTTAAGAACATCTACAAACCCCAAGCAAAATAACGACGAAGAAAACCATGTATATGGACAGGGCAGTAAAACTGCTGAAAACTAGTCAAAGAGAAAATATTAAAAGCAAGTGGGGGAAGGGGAAGGAGAAGGGGACAAATTGCCTTCAAACAAATGACATTAAAACAGTTGGTCACTGAACAGGAATGATGGAATGACATCCTTAAATTGCTGAAAGAAAATAACTGACAATCTAGAATTTCACTTGAAAAGATGTTTGAAAAGTAAAGGTAAAATAATGAATTTTCAAACAAATAACAACAGAAAAATATCTTTCATTGGCAAATACCCTTGAAAAGAAATGTCATATCACAGACAAGAAATAAAGAAATGTGGAAAGGAATGAAGAGCAAAAGGCACAGTGAATATATGAGTAAATCTAAATAAATGTTGATAATACAAGGCGATAAGTTGAAATGTAGCAATATACTTATAATTAAAATATATAATAACAATAACATCAAAGGTATGAAAGTTAAAGTTAATTTACATTAATTTAATTTATATTAAACTAATAATGAGCCCAAAATGCTTGTTATAATCTTTAACATAACCATTAAAAGGATGTATAAATAACAAGCCAATATGTGGGCAGGGGAGGGCTGGAAAATTTAAATAATTTAAAATAGCTAATTAATCCTACAGAAAACAAAATAAAACAGAAAAGGAACATAAAACAGATGGGATAAATGGAAAGCAAACCCAAATATATCAGTTATTATAGTAAGTATAAATGGTCAGAAAACACCAACTAAAAGAAAAAAAGTAGAATACTGGATAAAAAAAACAAAAACAACAAAGTCAATTATGTGCTACTTACAGAAGACATACCTTAAATATTAGAAGATCAAAATGTTAAAAGTGAAAGGATATGAAAAAAGACATAACACACAAATACAAACAATGCTGCTGTCGTTATACTAATATAAGTCAAGGCATTGACTTTAAGGCAAAAGTCTTAAGGTAGGGTTAGGGCATTGGCAAGGGCATTTGCCAATGACACAATAGAATGCAAAGAGATGATGTAAGGCACAATAGAAAGCCAGAGATATTTCTGAAGAAGAAAAGGCTACAACAGCAGCCAGTAGTGTCATTTTAGTCTTAGGAAAATTTGTTCTAGTAAGTCACATAGAGAGTTGGCACCACACTTCCTGTGCCCAGACCTCAGAATTCACCTATCAAACCACGGAGGTAAAAAATTCCCATTCTAAACCTTATTCAGGCAATAAATCCAAGCACTTTACACATTTTTATCACTAAAAGCTGATAATCTATTGAATATTATTCAACAAATAGTGAATATTTTATTGTTATACATGAATTAACACATAAATTATTTATTCCATGATGCAGAAAAGTTTCTGCTTCTGAAGGGCACAACCTTTTGCAGGGAATTCTATTTATCTGAATGGATGGTAAGAACATTTGCTATCTATTTTTTTTAGCTCCCACCTATGAGTGAGAACATGTAAAATTTGTCTTTCTGTGTCGCTCTTATTTCACTTAACATAATGATCTCCAGTTCCACCCATGTTGCTGCCAGTGACAGGATTTCATTCCTTTTTTATGAATGAATAATATTGCATCATGTATATATACCATATTTTCTTTATCCCTTAGTCTACTGATGGGCACTTAGATTGATTCCATATTTTAGCTACTGTGAGTAGTACTGCAATAAACATGGGAGTGCAGATTATCTCTTCAATATATTGATTTCCTTTCTTTTAGATATATATACCTAGTAGTGGAATTGTTGGATCATATGGAAGTTCTATATTTAGTTTTTTGAGGAACCTCCATACTGTCTTCCATGGTGGTTGTACTAATTTACATTCCCACCAACAGTACACACGGAGTAGAGAGTAGACTGGTGGTTACCAAAGGCTAGAAGAGTAGAGGGGAGAAGGCAATGAAAAGAGGCGGATTAATGGGTATAAATAATACAGTTTGACAGAAGAAATAAGACCTGGTGTTCAATAGAGCAGTAGGATGACTATGGTTAACATTAATCTATTATACATTTCAAAATAGCTGAAACAGAATAATTAAAAAGTTCCTGGTGTACAGAAAAAATAACTATTTAAGGTAATGGACATCCAAATTTCCCTGATTTGATTATATAAGCGTATCATGTACCCCTAAAATATGTACATAATGTATCAATTTTACAAAGAAAATTTTCAAACTAAAATTCCGAGATTACTCATATAAGCTAAATTTCTACTTAGCTTCTTATTATTTTTATTTCAATTAGTATTTCTTTTATAATATTCAGAATCCAATAGCAAATTTGTACCAGTTCCCTCTTAATGAATGCATACGCCTAGCACTTCCTTGCTTCTAGGTTGATAGCACAAACAGTGACAAGGACATCTGGAGTGGATTCAGAATAGCAGCAAGATCAAATACAGGGTTGAAAATTAACTTTCCCTAAGGGAAGGCTGAAGAAACTACATAATTTAATATGGTGAAGAGAAGACTTCTGGAATGAAAATATGTTCTCAGATGCTAATAAAAAAGACCCTGATTACTTATTCTTACTTGTGAAAAGTAAACTGATTTACGTGGTACAAGAATCTTTGTTCAGAGAATATGTTTTCTTTTCAAGAAAGAAGTTTAAACATTGACACCAAAGAGCTTAGATTCTTTCCAGTTCCCTCTAGACCTATCTTTCTTCTTTTCCCAAAATAATACAAGTTTTAGATATAATATAGTATAATAATGATAAATTATTCATCTATAAAGTCTCTAGGATATTTGCAGCGCTAATTAACTCTCATGCCCTTATAAAGAATAAGCCAGCAATGGAATGTAAATTTTTGATTAACATAAATGACAATAGAGGCTGGGTGCAGTGACTCAGGCACTTAGTACTTTAGGAGGCCAAGACAGGAGGATTGCGTGAGGCCAGGAGCTCGAGACTAGCCTCAGCAACATTAGCCAAGCATGGGGTTGCTCACCTGTAGTCCTACCTACTCAGGAGGCTGAGGCAGGAGGACAGCTTGAGCTCAGGTCAAGGCTCCAGTGAGCCATGACTGGGCCACTATACTGCAGCCTGGGCAACAGAGTGAGACCCTCTTTCTAAAAATGAAATTTAAAAAAAATTAAAGAATATAATAGAAAAAAATCCTTAAAAACTTAGTAATTGCCGAAAAGTTACATAAGTGATCAAATCTGCACTTAAATGCCTACAAGATGATGGAAAATGAGGATAATAAAAACATTGTCAGAAGGAGGGACACTGTTCTACTGATGAGAAAAAACGAACTATGTCGAGTGAAAAAGAAGGCACATTAAGAACTAAATGGCTGAAAAAAACTATCATGATATTAATTTGCTGATAAGAACTTTCAAAGAATATTATCTTTTATTCCATAGACCAAATGGACTTCCTAAAATCAGGACGAAAATAAGAGTGAGGAAACTGAAAGATATTAGAAAGTAGTTGTACAATGAATATCCAATTCATTTCAGCTTTTGAATTAAGATAATGAGAGTCTGATAGCAAGTTATTTTAACAAGAAAGTATGGTATTATCCAAATCTATTCAGTTTTTGAATTTTAGATATTAAGGGAGAGTTTGAATAGTAAGGAGCATCTAAAATATTAACTGAATGTTTGGTTCCTATGTTAGGAAAATTCGTTGGCATAGTGAGATTTCAGATAGGAAAGGATACTTGAATGTAGACAACAGGAAACTTGGAAGGCCAGAGAAAAAGGAGATCCACTAATTTTGTTGCATGTTATAACTCATTATACCTTTTGTGACTATAAAAATGAAAAAAAAAGTGAGACAAAACTGTATAGAAAAGGTTTCTTAAAATTCTACTTTTATAAACTAATTATGAGCCCTAATGCATGAAGCATCATAGAGACAGACTGAAACACTCAAATTTTCACAAAGGTGTTATGACATTAAACTTGTTGGCTTACCTCCCTGACAGCTCCTTATTCAGAAATGGAGTAACTTCTTAACAATAAAAACTTACTATGTCTATATAATGAGCTGCCATTAAGATCAGACTTTGAGAAAAATGATTAAATAAACCACAGCAACATTAGTAGACCAAGCATTCCACACAAATACCATTATTTACTATATTACTGAACTATATTATATATAAAAGAATACTTACCAATTTCACTAAATTTACTAATTTACCAAAAGATCTAATGGCATCCCCTTTAAAAACATAAAGGTACTAAATTACATAGCATTTGAGGCAGAAGGAATGGCAAAAAAGACACCAGATTAGGAGAGAGACTGTCTAGATTCAAGTTTTAGATGTAAATCTCACTAGCAAGGACTTGGGAGTTTCAGGTTTATTATCTATGAAGTGTAGGAAAACCTGCTTCCCACAACTCACAGGTACCTGTGAATGATATGTGTAAAATGCAAATCTAACCATGTCTTAAAATCCACTACTTTGAGGACAAAGTACAAATTCTAAACCTGCCTATGAGGAGAGATATGGCCCCTGCCCATTCCTCTCTTTTGCTCTTTCCTGCACTTCTTCAAATATCAGACATCACATGCCTTAGGGCTTTGTCCAACATGCTTTGAAATGTTTGTTGTGTTTCCTTTCAATGTGTGTGCATGGGAAAACAGGCAAATTTATTTTACATTTTGCCTATTTTTCTTTGCTAAAAAACTTTGTCTCTTTATGTGCCTTTATGTAAACCTATTTCAGAAAACTATAAACTACAGAAATGCTTCTCTTATAAAAATATTTTTCTCATCAAAAAACATGTAATTATTTTTAATAGTTAAATACAAAAAAGAATGAGTAAAAAATAAAAATCACTGCCAGAGCACATATCTTTCTAATGTTAGCATTTCTGGCTAAATTCCCTTTATATATAATATATCTATTATAATATACACATACACACACACGAATTTTTAATGTAGTTGTAATCATACCAAATGTGTAACTTTGTAAGTTGCATTTTGTTGATGATTATATTAAAACATTATTCTAAGATATATTAGAACCTGAAAATAGAACATTTAATGGTTGCATAGTCCATCTAGTAGACATGTTATTATTGTTCCATTATGTGGTTTTCCATCTTTTTGATGATAAGCAATCCTAGGATGAATACCTTGGGGCAAAGACTTTTTCACATTCACTTCCTGAAGTTCTGTATCACACGATGGAATTGCTTGTTAAAGATTTTAAATACTTTAAGGTTCTTGGTAGAGTGGAATTTACTCTCCAAAAGAGTGATTATATACATGTACACCACAACAGCAATTTGTGTCCATTTAGTGACATAATCATATAAAAATCTTTTTTGCTAATTTCAAAAATGGAAAAAAGTATTTCTAACTTGAATTTGTTTTTCTTTGATAAATACTAAGGTTGTGTTTGGTACATATTCTATTACAAAAAAACTTTTTTAAGTCTTGCTTTAAAATGGGATGTTAAATAAAGCTATAAAACTAAAATATCTTTAAATATTTTAAAATATGAATGAAAAACATGAAAATCAGTGTTTTCATGACATCATACATAACTCACAAAGAATAATTTAGAAAATCTGAATAACAATTCTGAAATACAATAAAGTTATAAAAGTTTTATGACTTACTAGTTGGTGATTACTAGAACCCATCAAGGGTTTTAGTAACCCGATTTTATAAGTTTACAATTAAAACAGCATGAGAAAAAAATCTGAAAACAAGAATATCTGGATCAGTCATTGTATTTGTTTTTTCTCCATGCAATTTCCATTTTTATTAACAAACAAAAGCAGTTTCAAAAATACTATGATATATATCACAAAATACCATAAGACTTCACCTGTTCGTCCTAAGATTCTTTCAACATATATAACATTTAAATAATAATTAATTTATCATACTTTCTAATGATCAATACATTTTTCTACATTCTCCCAGATAAACTAAATATTGATGCCATGAATTCATGGTAAACACTATAGTGTCTGCAAACTGACAAATTTATGTCATTTTTCTAAAATTTTACCACAGAAAATATCATTTTATATTACAGGTGCTGAGTGATTAGGCTGGAACAAAAGAACTAGTGTAAACTATGATCAAGGAACATAAAAATCCTGTAATGAAATGCTTACATGTGCTTAAAAGCTTCAGGTGAATTTTTTAAAGTCTCTGCATCCCAGTTTCATCATATATTGAAAATCCATTTTATGAAATGTAAAAATAGGGAAAAACAATATTAGCACTTCTTATGTTTTCTCTCTGTCCTTGCCCAATATTCCAGCCTCTAGTATCCTTAACTGAGGGATTTCACCCAGCCTCACAGCATCAATTAATACTAGCGTATGGATAATTTCCAAAATCTATATTTAGAGCTCGATTCCTGCTCCTGAGCCTTAAACTCAGATTTCCAATTGTCTATACAGTCACACCATGATGCTGTTCTACAGGCAGCTCAAACTCAGCAGATCCACAACTGAACTTGACCCTGCTCCTATGAGCAGCAGTTTAGTAAATCATAATATATGTACAACATCTCTTAAAACAGGAAATTTCACACTTCAACCCTTCCTCTTTCCCTTACACCTGGCCATTGCCTAGGGCTTAATGATTCACCTTCCACTGTACCTTAAATCCCTAATTTCCTTCCACTCCTATCTTGTCAATCTTAAAGCAGTATTTCTCAAGGAGGACACTGGGAAGGATAAATCTTACTCTGGTTAGTGATAGATTCTGTGCCAGACTGCCTGGGTTCCATCCTAGCTTCAATGTTTACTAATTCTGTTATTTGGGGGAAGTATCTTTCTGATTCAATTTCCTCGTGTGAAAATGAGATACAGGTGCTCCTCAACTTAAGATAAGGCTACATCCCAATAAATCCATCATAAGTTGAAAATATCTTAAGTCAATGTTCATTTACACCTAACCTACCGAACATCATAGCTTAACCTAGCCTATCTTAAATGTACTCAGAATACTTACATCAGGCTACAGTTTGACAAAATTATCTAACACAAAGCCTGTTTTATAATAAAGTGCTGAATATCTCACGTAATTTATTGAATACTGTTGCTGAAGTATAGTTTCTATTGAATGTGTATAGTTTTCACACCATCATAAAGTTGAAAAATCCTAAGTCAAACCACTGTAGCCGAAGTATCTGTAATAACAGTACCCGCCATATCGGGCTGTTTTAAGAATTAAATGAGCAAACACTGATAAATTATTTAAAACAGTGCCTTGCATACACTAAGTACATAATAAATGTGAGCGGGTAGTCATGAGGAAAGCAATGGTGCAAGACCTCATCATTTGCCTGAACAACTGCAACAGTCTGGTTTTTTTGTTTGTTTGTTTGTTTGTTTGTTTGTTGAGACAAGGTATTGTTTGTTCACCCAGACTGGGATGCAGTGGTGTGACTGAGGTTCACTGGAGCCTTGACCTCCTTGGCTCAAGTGATCCTCCCATATCAGCCTCCTGAGTAGCTGGGACCTATATTCTGTGGCATTTTCTTACTCCAATTATCCAGGCCATAACAAACATACATAATAGTGGAAGGAGAAGATAGGACTGATGATGGAAATGGCAATTAAAAATACATGGTGCTATTTTTCCAACAAGAAAATGCATGGGAAACTACACATGGAAAACAGACCAACAAACATAAAAAAATCCTCATGAAATTTTCCAACTCTCGGTTTAGGATATTTATCTTCTAAAATATTTTTTATTCCCACTTTTATAATGTCAAAAAATCTTATAATTCCCTCAAGAATTATTCCTGAATTTAAAAATATCATATATAAAACCACTATACATTTAAAAATCACTATACTATTCATGACATTACAAAAAAATATATAAAATTCCTGAATTTCAAACTTGGGGCAAAGGATTTGATTATTTTCTTCCCCTCCTTTCAGACACTTGTATGGCAAACTAAGGGCTTTCAGAGAAATCAGCTTTGGAGATGATGAGATTTGCTTGTGGTAAAAAGTATAAACAAAGAAATGGCTGGAGGCCAGCCAGGAGGAATGCCAAAGAAACTCCTAAATTTGGGCAGTTGATGGGAAGATATATTAGTTTTCTAGGGTTGCCATAACAAACTACCACAACCTACATGGCTTAGCATAACAGAAATACATTCTTTCACAGTTCTAGAGACTAAAGTCCAAAATTAAGGCTAGGAGTCCAAAATCAAGGTGTCACCAGAACCATGCTCCCTCCAAAGGCTTAGAGAAGAATCTTCCCTTGCCTGTGGTCTACAGAGCTAGTAACATAAGTAAAACCACTAAGCCACGGAAGGTATTTTACATTTAAACAAGGAACTTTAGAACAGATGGGGTCCATAAGAGATCAGGAGGAAAAACTACCCAACTCCAGAATCACTGCGTAGATAACAGTGTTAGCTCAGGGCACAGCTGGATACTCACATGCAGCCACGGAGATCAAGACAAAAAGAAAAGAAGGTAGAAGAGTTCATTTAGGTTGATACGAGGAAAAAATTATCCTTTGTCTTCACATTACCAAAGTGGGTTTTGAGTCATTAAAATATTTTAATAAAATGTTTAAAATATTCATTAAATTCTATAAGCCCATTATTTCTAGATAGCTATATTTTATTATTGCATTTGCATCTACTGTCCCTTAGCTAAAATACATTTTCTTTAATATATTTAACATGAAAAATGTAAGGCAAAAGAAAAACTATTAAATTTCTTCTATTTGGCTTTAAAACAAGAAGTCATCATAAAGAAATATTAAAATATAAGTATACAAAGATATTTCACTGGAAATGCAGATCTCCTCACTCCCTGCAAAATTCCCTTCCAAGGACAATGCAAAGCCAACATTGGAAAGCACTTTCTATTAGCTCTCAATACCTGGCTTTCTCTCCCCTTGCCTCAATTCCTTACTCCCTTCTCTCCCTCCCTCAGTGGCGTGCTGAGGGCTGCTCACACCAGCTCCCAAGAGCAGATGGTGTACAACTCTTCCCTTTCTCTAGTTGCATCATCCTTGGTAGCTTGAGATTGATCATAGTGAGCGTATTTATACCAATGAAATTGGCAAAGGCTATTAATGGGAGTCTTTTCCTCTCTCAGAGAGCTGAGCCTCTTGCTAGCACATCACTGCCATACTTTCCCACCTTAAGACCACATTCTTAGCTGTCTCAGACCCATAATTGCTATGCAGCCCATAGCAATTAGTGTCAAGTTAATGAAAGCTGGTATATTGGCTGTTACTACCTCAGAAGTGTGTTGAGCTGAAGACTTCTTGCGTCTCCATCTCAGCTGCTCTCTGAGGTATCAACAAATCAAAAATTCTCTTTCCAACACTGTCTTCACTGAAGTTGTCTTGTTTAACTTCCTATAAATGTGCATCCCTCATCTGTGGGTTTGGTGCTCCTCAAATGTTCTTACAAAAACAGTCACTCATAATACATTGAACTATCCCTTATCACGCTGTATCATTTGCTATACTGTCTACATGTTCCCATTAGACTTTGAGTCCAACAAGGGCAGGCACTATGTCTATCTTTTCCAACATCCAGTATAGTGCCTGGGACACAGTAGGAAAACAATAAATACTGGTTAAGTAAATCAATGAAGCATTGTAAGATAATTACTCTGCAATGGCTGAAATAATGACAAATGTAAACTATCAATTTCTGTTGAGAGTTAAATTGTGTCCCCCAAAAAGATCCTAACCCCTGGTATCTGAGAATGTGACCTGATTTTGAAATAGTGTCTTTGTAGACATCATCAAGCTAAAGCACATTAATACTAAATTAGGGCGAACCTTAAATCTAGTGACTGGTGTCCTTGAGAGAGAGACCTGGAGACAGAGACACAAGGAAGAAGACCACTGATGACAGAGATACAGAGTGGAATGAAAAAGCTACAAGCCAAGGAAACCGAGGATTGCTTGCAGCCCCCAGAAGCTAGGTAGAGGCAAGGGAAGATTCTTCTCTAAGCCTTTGGAGGGAGCATGGTTCTGGTGACACCTTGATTTTGGACTCCTAGCCTTAATTTTGGACTTTAGTCTCTAGAACTGTGAAAGAATGTATTTCTGTTATGCTAAGCCATGTAGGTTGTGGTAGTTTGTTATGGCAACCCTAGAAAACTAATATATCTTCCCATCAACTGCCCAAATTCAGATTGCCCACAAGGAAAAGTGATGGTTTTACTATTTATTGTTCATTTTCCCTTTAATCTATGCATAGTTACAGATATGAATAAACTAATGAATTATTAACTTAAAAAGCAACATGTTTGAAATACAACATTCTACATAGTAATTTGTGAGGAAAAATTTCCTTTATTGACTAAATCGTTTTTACTGAAAATATCAAGTTCTAAAGAATCTATAAACATCTCATGTTTAAGTTAAAAAAAAAAGAGAGAAATGAGTCGTCTTAATCTGTGCACATTACTTTGCTGTAATTGTTACTATTCATTTTTTTCATGGTTACTTAATACTATAGAATAAAATAAACCACATTTTAGGATTATCAAGAATTTTATCAATTATTCAGGGTCAACTAGTGTTTAGAGGACAAGATCTCCTAAAATGCTGCCCTTTCTTACTCTGATTTTTTTTTTTTTTTTTTGAGACGGAGTCTCGCTCTGTCGCCCAGGCTGGAGTGCAGTAGCGCAATCTCGGCTCACTGCAAGCTCCGCCTCCCGGGTTCACGCCATTCTCCTGCCTCAGCCTCCGAGTAGCTGGGACTACAGGCGCCCACCACCACGCCCGGCTAATTTTTTGTATTTTTAGTAGAGACGGGGTTTCACCGTGGTCTCGATCTCCTGACCTCGTGATCCGCCCGCCTCGGCCTCCCAAAGTGCTGGGATTACAAGCGTGAGCCACCGCGCCCGGCCTCTTACTCTGATTTTTGTTACAAAATTTTTTTGCTTTCATCTACACATGACCTAATATTTTAGTAATACTTGTCTATTCCTTTTTAGAATGTCTATTTAAAGGGAAAAATATTTTAAGAGTATAAAGACAGAGAAAGCAGGATAAAAATTTATTTCTAGAATAATTTTCATTCCTTTAGCATGATCAATGATATAGCATCATATCACCCTTCATATCATAAGTGAATAAATGAATAATATTTTTCTGTGTAAGTATGTGATGCACAGAAGTTTTTTTAAGATAAATTTCAGTTTTGAAGCAGAAAATTACGTTTCTTACAAATAATTACAAATAAATTACAAATAAATCAGATAGGTAAACTGGTAGAAAGGTTCATATACAAGTTAGTACTTAAATTGGGTCTAAGGGAAGGGCCTTTATCAGCTAAAAGAAACAAATTTTATTAGAGAAACCAAATACTGTTGCCATTTTAGTAGAAAATACAGTTTTTTGTTAAAATTTCTTTGTTTCCCAAATTTATATAATAATTTTCAAATAAAAAAGTAACAAATATTTTTGCTTCTATTGGCAAGGTATATATCTCCTTCCCAATTCCGTATTTTTCCCCCTAAGATATCTCTTAAGAGATCTCTTTTGCTTTCTTCTTATTCTGTGGCATTTTTTCTTTTAAATTATGTCTTGTCTTACTCCAGCCTCTACAGTATACAATTTTAAACATAAAGTGTTTTTCCTCCTTTTACAGATGGGCGAGCCTTTTATGCCTCTCCTGGTCATGTAGCTCCACCTGCTGGTCATCCTTCAGCATACCATCACCAGGGTCTACTGGACCCAATTTTAGCTTTAGGTTTGTTTGTTTTTTTTAGCAGTTCTATTTATCAGAATGGATGTTTTATGACTTTTATTCTTTTTAGAGGTCTTTACAATATGAAAGAGAAAATTTACTTATTTTTGCAAAAAAATAGGATATGCAATTACCACATGGCCCTGTTAGACCCTTTTACAAGTCTAAGATAAAGAATATTGGCGGCCGGCCGCGGTGGCTCACGCTTGTAATCCCAGCACTGTGGGAGGCCGAGGCGGGCAGATCACGAGGTCAGGAGATCGAGACCACGGTGAAACCCCGTCTCTACTAAAAATACAAAAAAAAAAAAAAATTAGCCGGGCGTGGTGGCAGGCGCCTGTAGTCCCAGCTACTCGGAGAGGCTCAGGCAGGAGAATGGCGTGAACCCAGAAGGCGGAGCTTGCAGTGAGCCGAGATTGCGTCACTGCACTCCAGCCTGGGCGACAGAGCGAGACTACGTCTCAAAAAAAAAAAAAAAAAAAAAGAATCTTGGCAATTTTATTTTTCCTATGTCCTGAAACATTTGCTATTTCATTACCCTAGGAATTATTTTATTATCCATCAATTACTCATAACTATGCTAGAAAAGACTGAACAAGACAATGGAAAAATGGTGAAGATACTATTAAACTAAAATCTAATAATGCTGGTGAAATTAATCATGTCACGAAAATTTAGATACTATGAATTTTCAGATGCCAATGTCCTAGATAAATTTTCTCAAATTAAGAACAGACAAGTGAACAATATATTTCTAAGAACAAAAAAATGATGCTTATACAAAAGGAAAGACTTTATTACACAATAGTTTGTGTAAAGAACCTGGGTTATCTTTTTTGCTAAAAGCATGTGTGACAACAGTATTCTTTGATCTTTTATGTTTATAGGCCAACATTCACTTGATACAGTTTCTAAGAAGACATGCTGACATTATGTGCATATATAAAAGTGATTAAAAAGAAACATATGATGTTAATGTGAAAAAAACCCACTGGACTAAAGAAATAAAGGGTTGATGGTACTCAGTAAATGGTGATAACTGTTTTTTCTGATAACACCAAACATTAAAGATTTGTAATGCAGAGCTAACATTTAATCAATGCCCTCAAATATTCTATTTCAAAATGCCTCAAAGGAGGAATGAAATCTTTAATGGGTGAAAGTAAATACTCTTAGAAATAATTTAACACATAATTTCTGTGGTTCACATCTCCCTAAATGATTAAAAAATAATTTTCAATTTAGTATTCCACCTGGTTCTGGTATATTTTCCAATTTTATATAACTAATATAATTAATAAATTCTGATTACAGTCAGGCACAGTAGCTCACGCCTGCAATCCCAGCACTTTGGGAGGCCAAGGCAGGTGGATCGCTTGAGCCCAGGAGTTCAAGATAAGCTTGGGCAACATAGGGAGATCCCATCTCTATTAAAAAAAAAGATAAAATAAAATTCTGATTATGATGCTAGCTAATATCTTTTCCATATGACTGTTAAATTTTATATTTTATAGACCTCACACTTTTACTTATTTTTAAATATTTAGTTCTTTAATCAATGTAGAATTTAGTTTTGTGAATGAAATGAGGTTACAAGAGCTAGCCTTATTTTTTCCAAATGAATAGTTAATTTTCGTAGTACAAATCTTTCTCCTACTGATTTGAAACACCACCTTTAGTCAAAACCAAATCCCATATACAGATAGTCCCAAACTTATGAGAGTTTGACTTAGGATTTTTCAGCTAGCATGGAAGTGATATGCATTCAGTAGAAAGCATAATTTGAGTACCCATACAATCATTTTGTTTTTCACTTTCAATACAGTATTCAAGAAATTACTTGAGATATTCAATACTTTATTATATAGTCGGCTTTATGTTAGATGATTCTGACCAACTGTAGGCTAATGTAAGTGTTCTCAGCACCTTAAAGGTAGGCTAGACTAAGCTATGATGTTCAGTAGGTTAGGTGTATTAAATCCATTTTGCACTTACAATATTTGCAACTTAGGGATGTAACCCCATCATAAGTCAAGCTGCATGTTGTAGACAAGTGAATCTTATCTCTTTATGTATTCATGAATCAGTTCCACTAAATCTATATGTTTGGCCTGCATCAATATTACGTTTTTTAGAGTTATAATAGCTTTAGAATGTGTTCTGTTATCTAGCAGAGCAAATCTCTTATCTTGTTCTTCTTTCTCAAAACTAATTAAGCTATTCTTGAGAATTTATTTTTGATATAAATTTTAAAATTATGTTTTTGAGTTATACACAAATCCTTTTGTTATAATACCATATTCAGTAAGTAATTTGGAGAGGACCGACATTTTTACAATATTGAACAGTACTATCCAACATTTGTTTATTTATATTGTCTGTTATGTCCTTAATAAAATTTGATAGTTTTCTTTACAATATACATTTCTCATTATTTTATTGCTGGATATTTTATTTCTATTATGAATAGTATCCTTTTCCAATTACATATTCTACTGAATTTGTGCCAATGATTAGAATATCTATTTATTTTGATAAACATACTTTTAAAAATATGTTTTATCAAAGCAATATATGCACATATTTTTTAAAAATCAAACACTACACAACGGCATAACTCTTTTTCATTTCTCAGTTCACCAACCCAGACCAAAAACTTTTACATGTGTTTGTTTTTAGTTATTCCGGTAGTTGCCCACATTTTTAAAAAACATGTTCTTCTTACTTTTTCTTGACTTGATGACTGGGGGTACTTTTTGTTGACCCCCTGTTGTCTCTGGCTTTCCTCCCCACTCAATTTGGCTATATTACATTTTTACCTCCCCTTTTGGTGACCTTGGTTACTTTCATAATCTAATACCTAAGGCTGGGCGTGGTGGCTCATGCCTGTAATCCCAGCACTTTGGGAGGCCGAGGCGGGTGGATCACAAGGTCAGGAGTTCGAGACCAGCCTAGCCAACATGGTGAAACCCCGTCTCTACTAAAAGTACAAAAATTAGCTGGGCGTGGTGGCACGCGCTTGTAATCCCAGCTACTCAGGAGGCTGAGGCAGGAGAATCGCTTGAACCCGGGAGGCAGAGGTTGCAGTGAGCCGAGATTGTGCCACTGCACTCCAGCCTGGGCAACAGAACGAGAGTCAGTCTCAAACAAAACAAAACAAAACAAAACAAAAACTAATACCTAAACCTCTGACGAATTCAACTAAAGATAAAATTCTCCATATTCTATTTCATGAAGACAATAGCACCGCTACTATTCCATGTACATTTCCTTCCCTCTCTGCCTTCCAACCTGTTAACTGCACTTGTACATTTTCAAGGCTGCTAACATTTGCATTCTATTCTGTAATCATAATTCATTCTTCCCTGCTTTGTCCAAGGATTGACTCTAAAAGCTGAAAACTAATATTTACATCATCATGACTATTTAAATACTGTCCACTGAAAAACAAAGTTTTATGCTACAATTAGATTTTCTCATTTATTTCTTTAAAGCTTTGATCCACGTGACAATGTTCAAATGAATTCCCTTTCTCACACTCCTAGCAACTGTTCAAAATCATGCCACATCTGAGGGTACTTTATATTTGAAGCATGCTTTCTTGTAAAGTTTGAAATGTTTCTTTCTCCCTGAAGTTTCTTATTGTCATTGTTTTTTTTGGTGGGGGGGCAGATGAAGAAATGTATGCTTTCTATGTATACATCATGTCCTTAATTTCCTCCAGCTTCTTACTCAATCCATCTATTACCTAAAATTCATTTCATTTAGTTTGAGGTCTACTCACTTCCTATTCTAATTTGGAGGATCTGCCTCTCATTTGGACCATTCTTATACAATTTATCTTTTTTTGTTGCATTCTTCTTATGAAATATTTATTTTATTTTATTAAATGTAAAAGTTATTTTTAATGCATCTAGTACCTTTCTACATTTTGCAAAGTTAATGCCGCTTTTGTTTTATGGATGCAATAGTTTCTTAAATATTTCTGAGAATTTTAATGTTTTTAGGTTGGGTTCTGTTCCTTGAATTTCATATGACCTCAATAGTCCATTTCTCATGTTATCTTAGATCTTTTTGGCCATATTGCAGGCTTTTAGCAAGTGGTGATTTTTAGCCAGACAGGTCTACAGGCAGGGCTGGTCACTACGCTCTAGAGTGGGTGAGCCAGTACATGGGAATCAGCCATCCCGCCACACCCCCAGAGGACATAGTGGCTTTAAATATGTATGTGCAGGCAGACACTGAACATCAAAGTAGGGGAAGTCTATGATCAGTTACCATGCCACGTGGAAAAAGGGGTAGCAGTGTGCACCTGAACCCTTGCTGAAGAGTCCTTCCTTAACTAGCCTTTCTTTTTTTTCTTTTCTCTTTTTTTCTTTTCTTTTTTTTTTTTTTTTTCAGACAGGGTCTCACTCTGTTGCCCAGGCTGGAGCACAGTGGTGGGATCTTGGCTCACTGCTGCCACCTCCGCCTCCCGGGTTCCAGTGATTCTCATGCCTCAGCCTCCCGAGTAGCTGGGATTACAAGCAGGTGCCACCATGCCTGGCTCATTTTTATATTTTTTGGTAGAGACAGGGTTTCACTGCATTGGCCAGGCTCCGAACCAGCCTTTCTAAAGTGGCTGGTCTAAAGTAACCCTCACTTATTCTCACTCTCAACAGCCTGTGTATTTTCTTCATAAAAGGAATTGATAATGTATTTCTTATTCACCTCTTCATTTGGTTATGGTTTGCTTGTGACACTACTGTACAAATAAACTCTATGAATGCAAAGCCTTTGTCTATAGCACAAAACACATACTAGTCAATCAATATTTCTTGAAAAAGGTATGAACATTTATATATTCCTCAGAACCAATTCCATTAACAAATCTCAATTCTATACTACAATAAAAGAAAATTAGAATTAGCATAAGAGATGTAAATAACATAATATCCTAATGATATATTTAGGGTAATCAATTTTATATGATTGTAACTTGCAAAATCCTAATTTCATTTTATTTTTACTCTCCTATACACATATATATACACACAAACTCAAGTATACAACCACATTATTCAGAGGGTAATACAATATTTACGCCTTTCTTTTATTTTTGAGATGGAGTCTCGCTCTGTTGCCCAGGCTAGAGTGCAGTGGCATGATCTCAGCTCACTGCAACCTCTGCCTCCCGGGTTCACGCCATTCTCCTGCCTGAGCCTCTCCGAGTAGCTGGGACTACAGGGGCCTGCCACCACGCCCAGCTAATTTTTGTATTTTTAGTAGAGACGGGGTTTCACCATATTAGGCAGGCTGGTCTCAAACTCCTGGCCTTGTGATCTGCCCGCCTCAGCCTCCCAAAGTGCTGGGATTATAGGTGTGAGCCACCGTGCCTTTCTAATTTATGAATATCACACTAGTGCAACAGAAGTTGTCAAAAATAATTCCAATGAAGTCATTCAATCACATCCTTAAGATTCATAGATAAAACAATTTCTACTTAATTGATCAATAGCAAAATCCTTGCTAATTGAATGTGAACCTCAAAGATGCAAGCCCACATATACAGTCAGTAGTGCAGAGCCAGGTCTGTGATCTAGATCTTCCCTTTCCTGATTCAAGGAAAACACATCTTCCTGGACCTGGGACAGCAAAATCTGCTGCCCACCAAAGTCAGCTCTCTTCTTCGCCTACTGTAATGGTTAATACTGAGTGTCAACTTGATTGAAGGATGTAAAGTATTGTTCCTGGGTGTGTCGGTGACATTGTTGCCAAAGGAGATTAACCTTTGAGTCAGTGGAGTGGGAGAAGCAGACCCACCCTCAAGTGGGCATCATCTAATCAGCTGCCAGCACAGCTAGAATAAAGCAGGCAGAAGAATGTGGAATGAGCAGACTTGCTGAGTTTTCCAGCCTCATATTTCTCCTGCGCTGGATGCTGCCTGCCCTTGAACATCAGACTCCAAATTCTTCAGCTTTGGGACTCTTGGAGTTACACTAGTGGTTTGCTAGGGGCTCTCGGGCCTTTGGCCACAGACTGAAGGCTACACTGTCAGCTTCCCTACTTTTGAGGTTTTGGGACTCACACTGGCTTCCTTGCTCCTCATATTGCAGACAGCCTATTCTGGGACATCACCTTGTGATTATGTGAGTCAATACTCCTTAATAAACTCCCCTTCACATATACATCTATCCTATTAGTTCTGTCCCTCTAGAGAACCCTAATACACCCACCCAGTAGGAGTTGATGTTTCCCAGAATTCTAGAGCCTCCTACATGCGTAGCAATTCTCCTGCCTCAGCCACCCGAGTAGCTGGGACTACAGGCATGTGCTACTATGCCCAGCTAATTTTTGTATTTTTAGTAGAGACGGGGTTTCACCATGTTGCCCAGGCTGGTCTCGAACTCCCGAGCTCAAGAGATCTGCCCGCTTCAGCCTCCCAGTGCTGGGATTACAGGCATGAGCCACTGGCCCAGCCTATCTTTATTCTCATGGCTTCAAAATCTTCACAAGCAACATACATCTTCTGAGATCCAAGCCCCTCTTTCTAATTAATTCACTGATATCTTCAAATGTAAGTTGAACTTAGTAACATTCATCTTTGTCTCCTGAACTAGTTCTTTCAATAAGCCATATGGTACCAGCATCTTTCTAATCAACCAAGCCAAGTGCCAGGAAGTCACACTCTTTCCTGCCCCCACACCTTCCTAGCCAACCAGTCAAGCCCTGTGGAGTTCACCTGCTTAATATTTCTCATGTATCTCTCCATTCCCCCATTCCTCTTCCAGCCATTCAAAGTTATCTAGCACCTGGCTCATTATTTAACAAGAGTAATAGAAGAGGATTTCAATTTGGAGTTTACACTAATGTATATAAAATGGCAAACTGTGTAAGTAAACTAATCCTATCACTCAGTGAAAAATTGCAAAGTCAGTGGAAAATTCTTTCCTTCAAGTTAATAAAAAAATGTAAGGGACTTACTTAAATGGTGTAAACAAAAATGGTAAAGTAACTTCTTTTCTCTGAGTCATTTTCACCTGGGAACCAAGTATGAAAATATTACAAATGAGAAAAAAACGAATTTCATTTTGAAATATAAACATCCATTGAAATGATTCTTTAGGGATGGTTAACCACTTTGAAAATAAGTGGAATTCTATGTTACTATATTGTTTCATAAATATTTAAAGAAAAATTTAACATTTTCTTACTATCTCAATAAGCTGAGAATTAAACATATCAATCTTGCAAAGTAACATACTGTAATTAAAACTGTACTTCCTTAACTCTGAAAACAAAACAAGCCAAACCGCTTATTCTTAAAAGCATTAAGAATAACAGAAGGTTTTATTCAAAGGGTCACCTCTTTAAATTCTTAAGGAATCTCATAACATACATAGAATGATAAGAAATGTTGCAATCTCTAACATGATTTCTATGGGGCAAATTCTAATAGTTAAAGAATTGACTTGTAGTCTTTGTAAGCATATGTGGTAATCTTACATGCAGTCATACTCCTCAAAGACAATTTTATGTTCTCAGACTGAGCCATGGAAACTACACTTCAGAAATGTGAAACACAAGTCAAATACATAAAATTTAAAGGTAAATTACAGGGAAATAGTTAAAAACAAAATCAAATATTTTCCCTAAATATATTCAATATTTAAATTGTAGTATTGTCCATTTTTGTGCATGCCTTTTTAAATTTTTTTTTTTACCTTGAACTGTTCAAGAATCTGTACTGCATTTGTAAACATGCTCTCTGCTTTGAAGAGATCAGTGTTGTTAAGATAATCCACAGGAAGGATTCCCTGAAAATAACAAACACCAGCTTATTGATAGTATTCAGACAGCTCAGGCTATCCTTATAAAACAAAACAGACTTAAAAGCAATAAAGATAAGGCATATGGACAAATAAATAATTGAAATAGTTAAATGAAAAATCTTTTTAAAACAATAACTGAAAGATGTTCTATTATTTTTCTCACAAAGTAGATGTATTAAGGTAAGCAAAGCAAGAGATGAATTAAATTCAGTAACACCTGGCATTAGCTGAGCGCTAACTATGTGCTAGGCAGTGAACTGAGTGTTTCACACACAAAAAACAATTACTATGGTAGGCCACATCCAGCATACTTAAAATAAAAGACTTCAGACATATCAGACTGTACTGTACATAATAAGAGTAAGGACTATTCTGTTAAACTTTTGTTTCATTATACATATACACAAACACTATGACTGTCGGGGTCATATTACTCAGCATTCTGGGTTAAATAACATTATTTTTTAAGAGTACATTTGATTTTGAAGAGCTAATAAGAGTGGCTGGTTGAAATAGTTATTTTTCGGCATTTCGGTACCTAGGGACCATTCTTAACAGCATTACTATTTTCTATTGAGAAATCTTGCCCATTACATACAGCATGTTAGGTTATAATCCAGGGACCTGCTGATTACAACCCAGGCTAGACCATCTGGAATTTGACTTCTGATAGTCAAGGGATAGAAACTAAGGTATAATGCTACTCTACCCTCATGTCAGTGCCCTGAGAACAGCTCTGCCATGGGATCATGGCTGTGGTTCCTTCTTCCAAGTCTCCAGATATCCTGGTTCCAGGTTATTACAAGCCTGGTTTTCAAGCACCACTTTGTTTCAGCAAATCACCAATATCTTTTCAATAATTTCCTCCCTTTAAACGAAGTCAGTTTTTGCTGCTTGTAATAAAAAAATTACTTATACATTTCTATCAGTTATAACCAGAATACAAAGATAAACATCATACACATTTTAGAAAATTAAAACATTTAAAGAAAAGCTATTTGGCTCATGTTCCATGTTATAGAATATAATACACAAGCAATCATGAGGTATTGCATATTTAGAAATAAATATACAGGAATATATAGTTTTAAATGTAATCAAAGATTATATAAGCTGGAAGCAGTGGTGCATGCCTGTAATCCCAGACACTTGGGAGGCTGAGATGGGAGGACTGCTTGAGCCCAGAAGTTCAAGACCAGCCTGGGCAACATAGCAAGACCTCGTCAAAAAAAAAAAACAACCCAGATTATTCAGAAACACATAAAAAAGTACATTTTTACTGTGCGATATTTTTTTTATACTGAGAGTTGATAATAAAATTTTATTCCTTACCACTGAGTTAAGAGGAAAGGGAACTCCAATAAGGGAAGTCATCAATGGTGCAATATCAGCCTACAAATAAAAAGCTCAATTCTAAGAAGTCTATAGACATTAACAAAGAAATTAAATAATGTAATGCAACCATATTTTGGAATATAACCATGATATTTGTTACAATCAGTTACCTTCAAACATGTATTTAATACAAAAAACTATTAATCTCTAAAAGTGTCATTTGCCAGATGTGTATGAATCTATAAAAAAGATTGAAAAGAAACCACTAAAGGCCCTAAATGTAAAACATACTAAAACAAAAAATTACTTATCCTATTAGCTAAGAATTTGACCAATTTATGTAATAGTTTTTCAGTATTATACAAAGGATGCCTTATTTAGACATAAAATGAATATCAAGAGTAGACTTTAACTAGAGAAATGTATATATTAACTAGAAAAACAAAGTATCAGAAGGAGGTTTGACCAGCCAGTGATGTCCAGAAAAGACATAAACCAGAGAAGAGGCTCTTTAGTCAAAAGATCCCAAATACCACTTTTAGATATCTCCTCTTTAAGTTCAATTTCTCAGAAGAGTTGTTCATGCTTTTTCTATCTTCACTTCCTCACCTTCCCATCACTCTTCTGCCCACTGTGACTCACTATGACCCTTTATCAATCCAAACACTGCTCTCTCTAAGAGAGCTAACAACCCCATTTTCTAAATCTAATTGACTATGTTTATATAATTCCTTATAATTTTTCAGGCAATAAAGTACTCGGAATTGAGAATGCCCGGTTTCAAATTCTCAGGCAGGTTTTTTAACCCTCCAATTGCTTGATTTCTTTATCAGTTACAAAAATAAATGCAAGTTTTTCCCTTACAGAGGTATGACAGGATTAAATGAGATAAAACTTATAAAGTACCTGGCACATAACAAGCCTGTGATAATGGTAGCTACAATTGTTGCTGGCATTACTAGACCTTTCAGCAGTATGGCATAGGCCATTCCTTTCTTGGCCTCAACACCACACAGCTGAGTTTCTTCTATCTCACTGGCTCCTCCTTTTCAGATACCTGCGCTAGTCCCTCACTTTAAGTTGGAATTCATCAAGTTTGTTCCCAGGCTCTCAGTCTTTCTCACTTGCTACTATTTAGACTGTCATTACCAGGTACCATCCTCCAGAAAACTGGAAATCTCCAAGTCTTCCTAATCGCCTTTTCCTTTTCCCTCAGAATCCACTGTCGGCCACCTCTAATCTCTTCTCCACGCTGCAGCCAGGGGGATTCTTTCACACACAAAAAACCACATCGTGTCACTCTCTAGGCTTCAAACTCTTCAAGGATTCTTTGAACTTTCAGAATTAAGTTCACAAGGCCCACGAGACCCTGAAGGGGCTGTGCCTCCCTTCTTCTGCCTCACATCACCCCATGGTTTCTATTGCTATATAACAGCTTTCTTCAAGACCCTTTAATACACCATGTACCCTCTCACCAGAACTTAGGGTACGCATCTCCTCTGCCTGAAAAGCCCTCCTCCTACTGCCTTAGCCTGCTAATTCCTGCTTATTCATCAATCTCAGCTCAATCCTCGACTTCTCAGGAAGGCTTTGCTGACTACAGTCTATCACATACATCCACTCTACAGTCTCACAGCTGCACAAATCTCTTTTGCAGTACTTACCACAGCTACAAGTTTACATGTATTTGTACAACAGACTGATGAGTATCTGTTCTTACCCCTAAGGTATAAATTTCCCAGGACAGGGATTACGTCTGCCTTAACTTGCCACTAAATACTTACACTTAGTACAAAGTTGAAACACACCACAGACACATCACAATATTAGTAGAAGGAATGAGTAAGAGATTCTCATTTGATGGAGATCTGAAGCAAGAGTGTTCGCCAACAGACTGACAATTCAGAGAGCAATAACTGAATCTATGTTCAATTGCTGATTATGATCTGGTCTGGCTATGAATAAGAGATATTCTTGTTTTGTGATCTTCAAGTCATTCCTGTCTTTTTGCAAGTGATTTTTAATGGCAAATTAATAAATTGCTATTCTGACTTTATATGTTCATGTTCATTTACTTGGGTAGCATGCATCTATCCTGGGAGAAGACTATTCTTATTATGCTGGGAAGAAACAAGTTTCTACAACCATAGGCCTGAAAGTGAGATCCTAGACCTTGGTTTGTCCACCACAGTAAGTAATCTCAGCTTGTATGGTGACCTGGAAGGCAAAATACTCCTGCCACTTCGGAAGCCATATCCCAATGATGCTATACCTTCTACAAATAGTGAAGATGGCTATTAAAGTAGCATGTTTTTAACAAGGAAAATTCTGTGCTTCATATTTACAGACAATGCTACTAGTCTAACTTTATCAGATTGGCTATACATTTTCCTCTAACAGAAGGTTTCTAGCTGGGTAATTTATAATCTCATCATTTTTTTTCCCATTGCATTTGTAAGGTTGCTGGTTAGAAGTAAAGGTAAAATATGTGTTAACAAAAAGAAAAGGTAACTGACATACTATAGGAAAGAAACCCATAACCGGAATTTTAATAGATCTGTGCTTAAATTACGCAATACAACCATGAAAAGCAATCACAGAAATTTAACAGGCATGCAAATTTCAATTTACATAACAAATAATTATCCAGTGTTATTTGGAAGAAATCTTTCATTTTCACTTGAAGTTTTGTTTGTTTTGCCACAAGAGAGATTAGTTGGACTAAAATATTTGCACTAAAAGAATTCCCTTTAGTAACTGAAATGTTTTGAAAAAGACTTTGTCAATATTACTATTATCTATTTTTCATAGTTTTTGTCTAACCTTCTTATAGAAGATAAAATTAAATTTGAATGTAATAAAATCGAAATGGATACCTGATTGACATCTAGCCTCTTCCAGTTCTCCAATCTCCACTCTGAAAGACACAATCAGACACAAGCTCTGATGTTAAGATTTAAAAAAGAATAAATCATTTGATTTTTAGGAGTGGCCGATACTTATGAAAAACATAGGTATTAGAAATGTCTATTTTAAGCCAAGTATGGCAAAGGTGTACTTTTTTAAAGAATTAAAAAAAAAACAAAAAGTAAATATTTGGTGTTTCTTGTGATGATTTATTAAGCTTCTTAAATGTTCACTGGGAGATAATTGTTTCAAAACATCAGAGGCTGAGGAAGGAAAGCCGGAAGTGAAAAAGCACAATGGTAACAACTGTCAGCATTGACAACTCATTACAATCCTGTTCTAGAGAGTTATTGAGGCAATTGATAGAAAGTTAATTAATTCAAGCCTCTCTTTTTTTCTGTGATGGCAGTTGCTCCCAAAACACTTAAAACTGTAGTTGTGATGTTCCTGTAGTCACTAATCACAAATGTTAACATAGTATATTGAGTTATTATTAAAATTGCCTTCAAAGATAGGCTCATTCTTCCATTTTTCTACACATAAATTCAGAAATTGCATTAAACAGAAATCGAAACAAGTGATTATGAGAGACCAAGTCTTGATTTAATGGCTTTAGGATACACTGCCAAAAGACTTATGAGATATTTGTATAATAAAATTTCATTCAATAAGCTAATTAAAGTTCAAAAATAAGTTTCTGACTCTACCAAAAATTCACACTAATCAGTTGATGAAAAAATGCACATTCCTTTTCTCTAAAATGTATGATATTTAATATTCATATGAGAAAAAATACATTTCTTTTGTGATGATTCTTGATATGTGATTCTAAAACATCAATTCAATATGAAATCAAATGCCAAAATAAAGTTAAATCTCATAAATACAAACATACATTTACCCTACTTTCTATTTTGATCCAATCTAATCCATTTACCACAGAGCAGTCAGAAAGGTAGCTCCTGTGGCAAACTGGAATGTTAGCAATGCCCCAACAGGCTTTAATGATAGAGCACTGCACTCAGAACACACTTCATGCTCTCCTTACCCAGGCTTTGGTGCCTCAAATGATCTACCTCGTTTACCTCTCCAACTCTCAACTCACTGTACTCTGCTCCTAGCTGACAGTGCTCAGCCACATCAGCCTTCCAATTCTGTTCCTCAAACAAGCTACGCTCTTTCTATTTTTTGCCTCTTCATTTGCTATTCCCTCTGCCCGGAACACTCCTGCCCTAACCTTCATATGAATGGCTCCCTCTTATCCTAACTGTGAAGAGATATTCTATTAGCCCACTCTATAAAATGTATCCTGCTCCATAAGGGAAACTTCTAGGATACTGCAAATGTATGGTGAATCTGGATGGAGATTACATGGTATATATATGCAGGTAAAATTCATAAAGCTATACATTTAAAACCAATGCATTTTGCCTCCTTTGCCAAATATCTTAATAAAAATGTGGGGGACTGAGTTAGGCGTGGTACACACCTGTGGTTCTAGCTACTTGGGAGGCTGGGGCAGGAAGATTGCTTGAGTCCAGGAGTTCCAGGCTGTAGTGAGCTACGATTGGCCTGTGAACCTGTGAACAGCTACTACATTCCAGCCCATTCCATTCCTTTAGAGACACAGCAAGAACCTGTCTCTAAGGAAACTGCGGGGGGCAGGGTGGAGAAAGAGCCCGGTCCTACCTTCTCTTTTATCATATCACCCTAATTTTCTTCATAAAATTATCATAACGTGTAAGTTTTGTTTATAATTGCTTTAATTCTCCTACTAGAATGTTAAGTTCTGAGAAAGCAGGGGCTATCTCAAAGATACGTAGTAGATGAAAAAAAGAGTCCTCTAGCTTCTTTTTCTTTCATGCTTAAATAAATCTGGAAATAATCATGACAGTGTACTGGTTGCACCGTTCTGGCCCTTTGTCAATGTCTCCTCTGTGGACCTGTGATGTGGCATGATGCTCTCCAGTAGCACTTACAAACATATAAGAAATCGCCCTCTGAAAAATGCACCATTACTTACTGAAGACATGCTATTGAGTGCATTATTCACTGTGCTCTTCTGTCTTCATTAGGGCCTAGGGCTGAAATAGCTCAGTACTACCTCTTGCTTTTTATCTAATAGAGATATCTTGTAGGTAGTGTGATTTTATAACTGATAGTATGTACTTTGGGTTGAAAAATCTCAATCAAACTGATTATTTACCTCTACGAAACCTTAAATTTCCTCTTATTTAATTTTTATTTACTCTACCTCACATTCATATTAATAAATTAATAAAAGAACATCAGAAGTTCAGTTTATCAGTTTAGACATTTAGAAAGTCTAGTTATTAGCAGTGGTGTGCTGGGAAGGGTTCAATAAATGGCTCTGTGAGAAGAGAAAAACCAACAACCCCTTGTAGTGTTTCTATAGAAATAGTAATGGCACAAATGTCAAAATGAGGGATTTACAACTAAAATTTGAAAAGTGATTTCTTAAAAATTTAAACTTTGTTCTTATTTTAAGAGGTTGTATTTATAAACACAGTAAAGAAATGCTTGTACCTTTCAAAAATGCATCATCAAATTGCTGAGCTGATACTCTTTGGGGATACTTGATTCCAGCTCCCCAAGTGACTAAAGGAGTTAAAGTCTCTGAAGGATGACCAGCCCCATGGGAACCTACAAATAAGATACCAGTAATGAGACAAATGTAGAAGAACTAACTTACAACTAAATATTTTTTAAAATAGTTTGTTTTAAAGAGTTGATCCACACATAGTTAATTCTAGTGACTACATTACCAAATGGTTACAACCTTTTATGGCAATTAGTTTGACAATATTCCTATAAAGCGAGTTAGAGAAACAACAACAAACAGGCAAAAAAGTAAAACAAAAAACCAGAATGCCTGCTGAGTAACTATGGTTGAAAGAATAGAAATAATAACAATAAGACATGGAAGAAATGTTGCTGCTGCCACAGCAGCACTGCAGACAGAAAGAACAGAGAGCTCCCTTGGGCAGTAACTACCCAAGCTCGGTGCAAGCAGTAGAGACTAAGTCTGTTCTGGAGAAGATGGCAAGGTCTCTGGGTCCTTTTCTTCCAGGCCACTCTGGCAGGTAGAGCCAAAAGAAGTCTTTTATAAAGTGGAACTCAAATCACTAGAAATCCATATTGTGATCTGGGGACAAATCTCATCTTTGCTTTATTTTGTTCTCTGTGCACACACTGCATTTGCCTTGGGAATCTCACAGGGTGCACAGGCTTATCCGGGACAGAATTTCAGCAGCCCTTGGTCCCTCAGTAATACCATCTTCACATCACTCCCTTTGCCATCATATACAGTTAATTCTCTGTAGATAAATAATAGTTACTTTTTATTTTCTTCCCCACTTTTCTCTAGTTTCTCATTTGTAAATGAGAATATATTCATTTTTTAGTTAGAGAAAATATTTTTTATATAAGATCAGTTGTTTTTTAGGATAACATTTTAAGCACAGAATTATGTGCTAGAAACTTTGTATACAGCAAGACATCTAATCCTCTCAACATCATAAAATATTTGCCAGCTACATTTATACTACTTTAATTGTAAGGCACATATCAATTAAAGACACACTAACCCCAGTCTGTCATTCCATGGTCAGAGGTAAAGATAAATGCTGTTTTTCCATCATTTCCATAGAAATGGTTAAACATAGACACGATTTCTTTAACTCCATCATCAACTTTTTTAATATTGTCCTTGTAGTCTCTATTTGTAAAGAAACAGAGGAACAAATTAAATTAATTTGGAGAAATCAAATTTATTCAATGTGGATTCATTACATTCAAAATCAGTAACTTCTGAAATGCTTTTAGATTTCATCTTTAATATTTTAAAATCAGAGCACTCTAGATTGTTGAAATAATTTTTTTCTCCTTTTAATGAAGCAAAATAACCCAAAATAGTTTTCAAAGATGGTTTAAAAGGAGAGGACTGATTAACAAATATATTTTAATAAACCCTTTTTAGGTCCTAAATGAGATAGATGACTTTCATGTCTCTCGCTCTTTTTTTTTTTTTTTTTTTTTTTTGAGATGGAGTCTTGCTCTGTTGCCCAGGCTGGAGTGCAGTGGCGCAATCTCGGCTCACTGCAAGCTCCGCCTCCCGGGTTCACGCCATTCTCCTGCCTCAGCCTCTCTGAGTAGCTGGGACTACAGACGCCCGCCACCACGCCCAGCTAATTTTTTGTATTTTTAGTAGAGACGAGGTTTCACCGTGGTTTCGATCTCCTGACCTCGTGATCTGCCCGCCTCGGCCTCCCAAAGGGCTGGGATTACAAGCGTGAGCCACCGCGCCCGGCCATGTCTCTCACTCTTACTACATACATAAACTATACTGTTTGGCCACATTAAAAGTATCATTTCAAGTATAGAATATTTTCATTCCCTAAAGTGCTTTTGATATAAAATATAATATCACGTTTTGAACACATTATATTTAAGACTGCCACACAACTGAACAAGGTTCATTCGATATGAATATTCCATCAATTACAATGTTTAAGAAGGGGATTGTGAGGTATACATTACTGGCAGCTAACCCAATAGGCTTTACAGCCACTGTTAGGCTAATTTAAACCAAATGCAAAATAAGAAATAAAAGTATAACATAGTATCTTCCTTTTACTTATGGTCTTCAAAAGTGAGAAAAATATTTGCTGTTATATATAAGGAGTGTTACTGAACTATGGTATACAAAAATTTATACAATTTATTTGCTAGATACAATGCTAATTAAAGGGAATACACAAGGAATAAATAATTACATCTTTTGGTGATACAAAAGTTAATACCATAAAATGCTTTATATTTTCAAGATTCACTGAAAATATTTCTAAAATATATAGATATTTTAGATAATTTTTTTTCTCTGCTTCAGTAAATGAAGATTATGAAATATGTACAGGATATATTTTACTTATATTAATGTGCCATCTGGATACAGCACATATGATTTAAACCACTATATCAGAAATCTCATATAATCCAGAACTTAATAAACATTACAGTAGTTATTTAAAATATTAGCTCTGTTGTTATAATTCCAAAGAAAATGTTATAATAAAAAGTTCAATAGAATAGCTGTTTCCCCTAAAAAATACAATTAAATACAACATTAAATTACCTCGAGGATGGTCGATGAGCATGTCCATTTGTATCTATTCCTAATAAATGTAAGAAAAAAACTATTTTCTCTTCATTTATTTTAGAAAACAAAGACTGGTTGTTTCTGGCATGATGAAAGAAGTCCTACATGTAACAAATCAGTTAAAAATATTTAGTTCATTTGTTTTATTTTAAAAATAATACTGATGAAAACATTTAAATTTATGCACAAGTACAAAATTAAATTATCTCACGTTGTTTAAATCTGTGCTCAAGACCTACCAACACAATGTCTTTGCTATCAGTTCAGACATCTATGTTCAAATAATGAGTTAGCTGTTTTCTCTGTTATAAGGCCAAAAAAAGGTGTTAGAAAGGGGATCATAATTTCATAGAGATCTCATAATGTTGTTAATCCCACATCTAACTTAATAAAATACAGCAGATTGAAGACCTATTTTGGCAAGAGTCAAAAATAATATAGTAATAGTGTTACCAGTTTAAGAATAATTTTTTTTTAAATATTTCAGAACTGGACCACTTTTCATTGTCCTGTGTACTACCAACCTAGTCCAACTGTAATCTCTAATTTAGAACATTGCAAATAGCCTCCTAATTACTTCCTTTGCCCCAGCTAGAATGTGTTCTTCAAATCATGTAACAGAAAAGCAACCAATTAATAAAATACTACTTGGCAGGATGAGGCTGGGAATAATTAATTAAAATAAAATTTGAAGATTATTATGCTAATTTAATAATGATAAAGTAGATTCATAAACCCTTCTAAGGCAAATGATTCACCCTGTATTCACATATGCATGAACATGGGTGCAAAACTATGAAGACTACTTTTAAATTATTTTAAATAAGTTAACAGGCTATCCAAAATACATCTTTGTTGTTCACATAAATGCCTTTAGCTGTAAAAGATGTTAACTTTTAACAAGATATGTTTAACTTTTCAACAAATGTCTGACGTATTTTGGTATTTTTTTCAAATAATTCTTCATTACTATGTTAAAAAATACAAATGGTGCAATTAGAGAAACTAGCTATTCAAGAATAGAAATAAATTAATATAATATATAACCTATTATCCTTCTCAAAAGTATAAAATTGCCCCCTAACTTTCATATACACTCTACTTAACCCCTAAGAAAATTTAAATCTAGATAAAAAGAATACGCTCTTTAAAAGAATTAAAAGTTAAACACATAATTGAAAGCTGACAAAAACAAAAAACTGAGCAAATGACTTGAATTACATCTATAATTTGTTCTATGGCTGGTACAATATATTCAGCTATGTAATCCTTTCTTGGAGCTAGATGTGCCTATCCTATCCTTTCTTGCAGCTAGATGTGCCTTTGTGGTTTTGGCCAATGAGATTTAAGTCAAACATTTCATTCATAAAGCTATGTGGATCTAAGGCTTTTTGAAATAAATATAATTCAGTAGGAAAGAAAGTCCTTTTTTATTCTTCATATTGTTGACCTATAACACTAACATAAGGGCGGGAACTCCAAGGTTATCTTGGGTCATGACATAACTTTGAAGATAAAACTCACGCTCTGAAGTTAGAGAAAAACTTTAGGAGACTAAGTGTCAGTGATACTGTAGAACCACTATAGCATCCTGGACTGCATCAGTGCTCAGCTGCCTACTGCTAGCATTATCTTTACTAAGATAGAAGTAAACTTTTAAGTTATTTTTTTTCCCTATTACACAGGTATGATCTAATCTAAGTTAATATACTTATTCATGTACCAAACAATTCCCTGATAGGAATTTGTTGCTGTTGTTGAGACAGAGTCTCTATCGCCCAGGCTGGAGTGCAGCAGCACAATCTTGGCTCACTGCAACCTCTGTCTCCTGGGTTCAAGCGATTCTCTTGCCTCAGCCTCCTGAGTACCTGGGATTACAGACATGCACCACCATGCTCGGCTAATTTTTTTGTATTTTTAGTAGAGACAGGGTATCACCATGTTGGCTAGGCTGGTCTCAAACTCCTGGCCTCAAGTGATTCACCCACCTCAGCCTCCCAAAGTGCTGGGATTACAGGCGTGAGCCACCACGCCCAGCCTCTGATAGGGGTTTAAAGTTAACAGTGTGAAAAAGTGAGTATCTCTGCCAACAAGATGTATATTGAAGGGGAATAAGTCAATGTATGAACAGTTATAGTATAGCACAATAAAGTATTAAGGGAATATAGAGGAGGGTTATCTAAGTCGAACTGGAAATAGGGTAAAGCAAAGAGAAGTCACAGAAGACCTAATAGAGAAGATGATACATGAACTGAGTTTTTTAAAGTAAATAGATTCAACCCAGGCGAACCTTTGAGGCCATTATACTAAGTGAAATAAGCCAATCACAAAGACATAGACTGTATGATTCCACTTATGATATAAGGTGCCTAGAGTAGTCAAATGCATAGAAATAGAAAGTAGAAATGGTGTTTGCCAGGGGTTGGGGGAGGGGGAAATGAAGAGTTATTTTTTTGTTTTTTTGATTTTTTGTTTGTTTGTTTTTGAGACAGAGTCTCACTCTGTCGCCAGGCTGGAGTGCAATGGCGTGATCTCAGCTCACTGCAACTTCTGCCTCCCAGGTTCAAGCGATTCTCCTGCCTCAGCCTTCCGAGTAGCTGGGACTACAGGCAGGTGCCACCACGCCCGGCTAATTTTTGTATTTTTAGTAGAGACAGGGTTTCACCATGTTGGCCAGGATGGTCTCAATCTCTTGACAGCGTGATCCACCCACCTCAGCCTCCCAAAGTGCTGGGATTACAGGCGTGAGCCACAGCGCCTGGCCAGAGTTATTGTTTAATGGGTACAGAGTTTGTTTTGCAAGATGAAATATTCTAGAGATTATTAGCTGCACAACAACGTGAATATACTTAACACTACTAAATTACAGATGCTCCTCACTTACAATGGGGTTATATCCCAATAAACCCATCCTAAATTGAAACTACTGTAAGTCAAAAATGCATGTAATATACCTGTTACAGGTAGTAGACAGGCATGAGTGGGGCAAGGGAGGGGTCTTCCCCAACCACTAGGAATGTCGGGTGATGATTCAGCAATTATCCCACTGCCTCTCTAAAAGTGATAGATTGGCAGCTGGCACCAGGGAGAGGCCATTTCCTGATGGTTCACACTCGCTGCACTAAAGTGTTAACTGAATGCAAGCACCAGAGAGATGCAACTTCTCGGGCATGTGCATTAATAGACCAAATGGCGTAGTATGCCTGTCAGGGGGCACTCTACCAGAAAAGGAAAGAAAGCCTCAGATAGGTATGTGTACAACTTTCTAAACACACTATGCATGCTCACCTCCCAAGGTTAAGGAGGACACTGTGCATGAGGGCGCCTCACCCCAAGGAAAGAATCATGGAAAGGGGCCAGCCTATAAAGTCCTAGGATCAAGATTAAACACTGCACTTGACCTCAGTGCTCACTTGGGACTCTTCTAGGCATACTTTCCTTTCTTTCCTGTCCTAAAGTTTTTGTAAATAAACTTCCACTGCTGCCTTGGTCTATTCTTCTGCCTTATGACCCCTAGTCGAAGTTTTTCTTCTGGGGAGGTAAGAATTGAAGTTGCTGCAGATCCTTACAGATTGGTTGCCGGTAATTCAGATACCTTGCTCCAGTAACATACCTAACCTACCAAACATCATAGCTTAGTCTGGCCTACTGTCAACGAAGAGTCAAACTCTATAAAATATTTGAAGAGATTTATTCTGAGCCAAATATGAGTGGCTATGGCCCATGACAGTGCTCGGGAGATCTTGAGAATATGTGCTCAAGGTGGTCGGGGTGCAGCTTGGTTTTATACATTTTGGGCAGACATGAGACTTCAACCAAATATATTTAAGAAATACATTGGTTTGGTCCAGAAAGGCAGGACAACTCAAAGTGGGGACTGGGGGGAGATTTAAAAATGTTCTGGTTGGCAATTGGTTGAGTTTCTCTAAAGACTTGGGATCAAAAGAAAGGAATGTCTGGGTTAAGATAAGAGATTGTGGAATCCAAAGTTCTTATTTGCAGAGGAACCCTTCAGATAGTAGGCTTCAGAGAGAATAGGTTGTAAAATGTTACTTATTAGACTTTAAGGTCTGTGTTGACGTTAATGCCAGAGAGGTATAATGAGGCATATCCAACACCCACTTCCCCTTATGGCCTGAATCAGTCTCTCAGGTTACATTTTAAAAGCGCCCTGGCTGAGAAAGTCCATCGAGATGGTTGGGGGTTGTGGGGGAGGTGCTTAGAATTTTATTTTTGGTTTACACTTCAACATGCTCGGAACATTTACATTAGCCTACAGTTGGGCAAAATCATCTAACATAAAGCCTATTTTTTAATAAAGTGTTGATAATGTGAAATAAGTGAGATAATAATTACTATCTCATGTAATTTTGAATACTATACTGAAAGTAAAAAAAAAATGGTTGTATGGGTACTCAGTGTCCGGTTTATACTAAATATGTATTGCTTTTGCACTGGTGGAAAGTCAAAAGAATCGTAGGTTAAACCATTGTTAAGCTGGGAACTGTCTGCAAACACTTAAAATGCTTAAGATAGTAAATTCTGTATTTTGCATATATATATATACTTTTTTTTTTTTTTTACCACAATTACAAAAAACAGGTGAGTAGAAAACTGCATGGATCTGGAAACTGTTCGGCTTGAATTAAGCATGAGTCTCTAGCCAGGACATGAAGTTCAAGTAAAACCCTTAACTCACTCTCTAGCTTCTTCTGAGACCTGGCTCCCAGGCAGTCCTCCTGCCACACTAACCTCCCTTCTTTCACTTCCTCAAGTCCATTATGCTGGCTCTTGACCAAGATTTACATAATGCTGTTGGCCTGCAATACCTTTCCATACCAATCCATCCCTATCCATTTCTTTGTCTCCTATACTTGTTCAGAGATTATCTCAAACCTCTTAGCCTTCCCCTAACTACCCAGTACAGATTAGAATTTTCTGAAGATATATTCTTGGTCTGTATTTTTCCTTCACATCACTTACCAATGCTGATGACTTCACATTTTCATTATAACTTGGTTAATCTACCATATTTTATGAAGAAGTCATGTGCAAATCTTTTTTTCTGTTCACTACCATGTCAAGACTAGTAGTGTTGAAATAAAGAAAGGAAAAAAGACATGAAAATCAGGCCAGCTACCAGCTATGTATGTACATTCACAAGGAATCAATTCCATGATTTTGGAGGGATTTTAGCTACACATATGAAATTAGAAGCCAAAGGCTTTCATGCAGATATTAATATTAGTACATTAAGTTAAGAAGTGATGATTAGCAAAATAATTTGCTAATCATTTTCTTAAAGAGATTTTATTTAAGTTGAAAGTTTTCCCTGTTGATAAAAGTATATATTAAAAGTAAAAAGAAAATTTCAAGGGAAAAGACCCTTGGAAAAAAATAGGGTTTAGCAATGAATTTTAGAGCACTTAATTTCTGCTAAGCAAATACAAAGAAAAAGGGAGATATATACTAAGGAGTACATTTACAAACAAACAAAAATGGCTATATCATGGAGAAGTCCACAAAGTCAGTTCAAAAGACATTACTAGAAAAAAGAAGTGTCAATCAAAGCTTCTTATAATGGATGAATTATGAGTTGTTATTTGGAGATGAGGAATAACGCACTGGTAAAAGAGGAGAGCCAATGTCCACAATTGAGATTTTTACACACTTTTTGAGAATATAAATTATATTGTATTCCTCATGAAACTATGATAATTGTCACTATAAAATCTTCAAAAAACTCTAGTACTTAAAGAAACCATAGATTTTTATTATGATCAATTTGCTAATTTGTTTTTGCCTATATAATCTGCTTATCTAATTTTTCTTTGAAGTATAATTTAAAAAAATCATCCACTTTGTTATTATAAATGTATTACATTTGAACAGCATTTTCCCAAAGGCGTTCATACATCTCACATGGTCCATTACTACAAGAGACTGATTCCATGGTCAATGAAAGATCAAAATTTACCCAGGATGAATCATAAACTAGAAACGAAAAACAGGTTTCCTAAATCCTAATCTAGCACTCATTTTACTAATAGAAACAAAGAAGTTTAAAACTTCTCTTGTTTATTTAGAATGTGTAATTTTTTAGAATTAAATCTTAGAATTCAGAACAGTGTGCTACAATACAGAACTTTCAAAGCTCGTGAAAACAGAAAAAACGTGAGATACAGTCTCCAATACTTCAGGTAAAAATATGCTTTTTGTATATTAACCACTCAATAGCACAAACCTTAACATTATCAAAAACCCACGTATCCAGTTTTGTTGCATCTTGAGCACCAAAATCCTCTCTTTTAGCATCATAACTATATGTATAAACGTGGTCTCCACTAGCACCTGAAAAGAAAATTTGGAAAAAATAATCTTTTTACAAAATCTTTTAAACTATCATAAAATATGAGCTAGTCATTTACAGATTTTTCTGAGTAACCAGAATTTTCACAAAGCAATGTTCATTATGATGGGGAAGAGAAAAATGGAAGGAATGATCAACATTTATTTATGTTATGTGCTATGGACCATGCTACATACTTTAATGTATTCTATTGCTTTTTGTCATCAAAAATAACATATTTTAATTTCGCAGATTCATTATATGTTAATTAACACACCAAAATCACAATTCTAACAAGCAATATAACAAAAATAAGGACAATATTTGTCTCCCTTCAAGGATTAAACTATTCAAAACATGTGTGCCCCTTAGAATGCTACAATCTAAAATAGATGATGTGTGGTGTACAAACCTTCTTAACATAAGAAGAAAATTCAAATATTTCACTTCTCTTATTCATAAACTATGCGTATTTTTCTCAACTTATAAGAGAATAAACATTGCTTATTGCCAAAGAGTTTGAAGGGGTCAACAGATATGATAATCTCATACATTTGCAAGACTGTATTAAGAATCTGATCAGTTTAGTGAACTTCTGAGTTTGATAGGCTCCTGCAGGTAATAAGAAAGAGATACGGCCAGCGTGGTGGCTCACACCTGTAATCCCTGTATTTTGGGAGGCTGAGGCATGTGGATCACCTGAGGTCGGGAATTCGAGACCAGCGTGGCCAACATGATGAAACCCCATCTCTACTAAAAACAGAAAAAAAAATTAGCTGGGTGTGGTGGTGTGCGCCTGTAATCCCAGCTACTCAGGGGGCTGACACAGAAGAATCGCTTGAACCAAAGAGGTAGAGGTTGCAGTGAGCTGAGATCGTGCCATTGCACTCCAGCCTGGGCAACAAGGGCAAAACTCCGTCTCAAAAAAACAAAAACAAAAAGAGAGAGAGATATAGATATGATAAAGTAATACAATCTTTATAGCACCAGTTCAGCTCTAATGACCCTATTCCACAGCTCAGCCATTCTACTTCCTACATCCCAAATAAAAAGGTCTGACTGGGTTTGTTGTTTACTATAAGATATGGAACATTAGACTATCTCTAATTCAATTATTGGTCCTGTCCCGTCCATTGTAGCCAGAAATAAGAATGTTAGTTTGATAAGCCATAGCAAATTAATCCACCCTTACCACCACCAGCTCCCAAAAAAACTAAACTGCTTTCCAAAGAAGGCAACATATAAATGGCAAACAGTTTGGGGCTTTTTGGTCTGCCCAGTATAATAATGTTCTATGACTATCATCTGTAAAATTCTCAATATATATTTTGCTTCCTGGACACATAATAATCTTCAATAGTTCCCATTATTTTAATTACACTCATGACTAAGTATGTTACAAATCCTTTCTGATAAGTGAAATGATCAATCATTCTGCTCCCACTTAAAAGCATTTAATGACATGTAATTCATCCAACTGATTTTAGAAAATAATATAAATGAGTTTTCTAATTAAGAGATGTCCCAATATTTGCAGAATCATGCACATAAATAACAAATCTAAATGCTACATTCAATATATTAAATAACAATTTAAATAAATTATATATTAAATGCCATATATATCAAATGCCAAAACATATGGCATATTCAATGTATTAAAATAGGAATTATAACTACACATTTTAACACTTAAATCTTTTTTTTTTTTTTTTTGAGATAGGGTGTTGCTCTGTTGCCCAGGCTGGAGTGCAGTGGCATAATCATGGCTCACTGCAGCCTCAACATCCCAGGCTCTCAAGCACTCTTCCCACCTCAGCCACCTGAGTATTTGGGACTACAGGCACATGCCACCACACTCAGCTAATTTTTTGTTTGTTGTAGAGATGTGGGTCTCACCTTGTTGCCCAGACTAGTCTCCAACTCCTGAGCTCAAGGATCCACCTGCCTCAGCCTCCCAAAGTGCTGAGATTACAGGTGTGAGCCACTGTGCCCAGCCAATGTTTAAATCTTTATATGAATATCTACTAACTTTTAAAATGATTTACCAAAGTATAATGAACCACACCTCAACATCATCATTTATAATGAAGTTATGTGAAAAGTGCTATGCTAAATATTTCACATGAATTACATAATTTAATTATAAATCTATGAGACAGAAACTAATATTATCACATTTTACAAAAAGGAAATTGAAGCCCAGAGAGGCTATATAAATTGCTCAAGATTATATAGCTGTTAAGTGATAGCGCTACATACCATTTAATTGAATCCAAAATACTATCTAACTGTATGATGTGCCAATATTTCAAGTATAACTAAGAAGGAAAAAAAATGCCAATTAAACTGACACATCTATCACTGTAATTAAACATCCCTATTTCAGAAATGTTAAAAATGTAAAAATATGTGTAAAAATCAACAAATACAGTACATATATAAAAATAGAAAACTACCATATCGACTTACTCCCTATTGACTATCTGAGGAAACATAATCAGTGATTCTTACCTTTGGCAAACATAGGCAGGATATCTGGGCTTCCCCAGCTCCATGTGTATTTACTTTCATTAAAAAGAGAATCAAATTCTACAGGATTTTCCTTCCATCCTTCAGAAAGCAAGCAAGCAGTAATAGTAATATATACATGGTACAATAAGCCCCTAAAGAACTATTCTTCAAATAATAACAATTACATTAGTCAGTGAACAAATGCAAAACTAATAGATTTTATATTATGTATATTATACCACTATTTAAAAAAAACTGACAATAGATAATTTACTTCTTAATGAAATACAAAATTATTTTTGAACTTTCAAGGGTAATATCTAGGAAAATTATGCTTCCATCCAACCCAAATTCTTTCAATAACACAGGATAATGAAATACTAAAGCTTCATTCTGGAGTCAGTACCAGTGGGTGTTCATGTCAGTAAGGCATGCTAAAACATTTAGTATCTCAAAACATACCTTCACTTTGTGACATGATTAAGTGGTAAAGGACTAATATTTATTTGACAAATTTTTCATTTAATAAGATTGTCCAAATAGACATTACCTTTGGCAACTGCACTGACATCTTCATAAAACCCAGCTATCAGAGCTACATGACCTGGCCGAGATTCTGTTGGCACACGTGTATGAGATATGCCCCAGCTGCCTTCATGCATTATGATATTCCTAAAAGATATTAAAGACAAATAGTTAACATAGACTATGATTGCATACTCTCACATAAAGCTTTAGAAACATAAGATTATTACAAAAGGAATCAAAAGCAAAAAGTCGAAATTTAAGAAGGAATCTTTCAAATTCCAGCTGAACCCATTCCTAGCATCTACCAGCTGAATGCAGCAGCATGAATTTGATGACGTAAGACCAAAGAACCACTCCACCACTGCACAGAATCATATAACAAAATAACATGATTGTTGTTTTAGGCCACAAAATAGAGACGGTTTGTTATCCAGAGATAAAACATATATTATTATATCAATGTTAAATTGCATTAGGTGTGATAATAGTATTGTGGTTATTTAAGAGATATAGGCTGAAGTGTTTGGGGTAAAGTTTCTTGCTTTCAAATTGTTAAGGAAAAAATAATTAAAACTAGGTGCCCATACATGGGCACCCCTGTGGTGGGGGTGGCAGAGGGGCCAGGAGAGGGTGAACGCAATTATGAAAAAAGGTTAAAATTGTCATACTAGGTAAAGGGTATACAGATATTCATCATATAATCCTTTCAACTTTTGTTTAGTTGAAAAATTCTTTAAAAACTAAGGGGAGGGAGGCCGGGCGTGGTGGCTCACGCCAGTAATCCCAGCACTTTGGGAGGCCTAGGCGGGCAGATCACGAGGTCAGGAGATCGAGACCATCCTGGCTAACATGGTGAAACCCCGTCTCTACTAAAAAATACAAAAAATTAGCTGGGCGAGGTGGTGGGCGCCTGTGGTCCCAGCTACTCGGGAGGCTGAGGGAGGAGAATGGCGTGAACCCGGGAGGCGGAGCTTGCAGTGAGCCGAGATCGCGCCACTGCTATCCAGCCTGGGCGACAGAGCGAGACTCCATCTCAAAAAAAAAAAAAAAAAAACTAAGGGGAGGGAAAATGGCTACACTCCTAATTAGGAGTTAAATTTTATCCCCAAATTTGAGATTAAAACAGGCAAAAAGATTATTTTGCTAAAGGATGTCAACATTATTTAAGTTGTATCACAGTGATTCGCAAAATTTGGGGAAGAAAGCAAAACTACAAGTGATGCTATTACAGGTGAAAGGCCAGCAGAACAATAAGTTTTAAAATAATAAAGTCATCAATAACATTTTCAAGATAAATATCTGCCTCTCAATACAGTCTAAAGAAAAATATTTATAACTACTGGTGTCAGTTCTTTTACTATTGACTTACCTAATAATAAAAGCAGTTTTGGTGAAATACATTCATAATAAGTAAACAGTTTCAAAACCACTGGACCAAATATTAACAGAGAAATAGTCTTTATCTTCTTGAGTTATATAATGAAAACGGGACTTAAACAGAAAGGGGAGGTATAAAGAAATGTGGATACTCTATTTAAAAGAATTAGTTTAGATACTGTATTTAAAAACATTAGTTTAGATCACATTTTTAAAAAACAAATTTTGGGCCAGGCGTGGTGGCACACGCCTGTAATCCCAGCACTTTGGGAAGCTGAGGCAGGTGGAGGTCAGGAGTTCGAAACCAGCCTGGCCAACATGGTAAAACCCCATCTCTACTAAAGATACAAAAATTAGCCGGGCGTGGTGGCACGTGCCTGTAATACCAGCTACTCAGGAGGCTAAGGCAGGAGAATCGCTTGAACCTGGGAGGCGGAGGTTGCAGTGAGCCGAGATTGAGCCATTGCACTCCAGCCTGGGCGACAGAGTGAGACTCCATCTCAAAACAAATAACAACAATCAAAAAACCTTTCAAAAACAGGCTTAGAAGAAGCTAGAAGATTCCTGACATTGTAAATACACAATGGCATACAACACAAAACATCAACTATTTGAGTCCACAGAATTTCCGTTAGTAAGATCCAAAGGAGAAACAAGTGCCACCAGAAAAGCTTGACTTTATTTTACCAGTATATTTTTATCCTCTTAATTTTGAAATGAAGTATATTTCTCTCTTTCCTTTGGCAACTAAGAAATTCACCCAAATACTTTAATTATTTCTAGAAATTTGTTACACATTTTTGTGTACTGTACTTAACGTTGGTTTGATCTTATTTTCCCACAGTGTTTGTCTATTGACTTGAGTCACTCTTTTATTTTTATCCTTCAATATGTTATGCATCTCTTTGAGCTATCGTAAATTCAGTTCTGAAAATTCAACACAGCATTAGAGTTCATCCATTCTTCTAGCTGTCAACAAATATTTGTTAATTGTCCATTATGTTATAGGAACTGGAGATAAAGTGGTGGATAAGTCTCCAGTCTCATGGAACTTTCATGATGGTAAGTACTATAAAGAAAAATAAAACAGGCCAGGCGCGGTGGCTCACGCCTGTAATCCCAGCACTTTGCGAGGCTAAGGCGGGCGGATCATGAGGTCAGGAGATCAAGACCATCCTGGCTAACATGGTGAAACCCCATCTCTACTAAAAATACAAAAAATTAGCCAGGTGTGGTGGCGGGTGCCTGTAGTACCAGATACTCGGGAGGCTGAGGCAGGAGAATGGCGTGAACTCGGGAGGCTGAGCTGACAGTGAGCTGAGACCGCGCCACTGCACTCCAGCCTGGGTGACAGAGCGAGACTCTGTCTCAAAAAAAAGAAAAAGAAGACAAAGTAAAATGATAGGAGGTAATGATGACAGATGGGGATGGGGGAAAGATACAACATTTTAGAGAAATTTCCCCTTGAATTCGATTTTAATCTCTCCACAACAGCATTACAAGGCCTTTCAGGAGTTGCCACTAATCAGAGAAAGAGCAATTGTAGGCCCTTTGTAAGTCCAAGAGATTAAATATTTATTTTTAAAGCAACTTAACAGAAGCCAAAGTTATGTTAAACAGTGATACAGATGTGAAAGGGCTCTATATTCTTTTATAGAAGGTTGTGTTTTAATTTGAAGTCTATATTTTCTACTTAAACATCATTGAAATTAGTAATTCATTAATATTTATGCTTGTTTTTATTTTGTAAAATTAGCAGTTTTTTTTGTTTTTGTTTTTTTTTGATATGGAGTTTTGCTCTTGTTGCCCAAGCTGGAGTGCAATAGCGCCATCTCGGCTCACTGCAACCTCCATCTCCCAGGTTCTCCTGCCTCAGCCTCCCAAGTAGCTAGGATTACAGGCATGTGCCACCACGCCCAGCTAATTTTTTGTATTTTCAGTAGAAACGGGGTTTCTCCATGTTGGTCAGGCTGGTCTCAAACTCCCAACCTCAGGTGATCCATGTGCCTCAGCCTCCCAAAGTGCTGGGATTACAGGCGTGAGCCACCGTGCCCAGCCAGCAGATTTATTTTTTAAGAAAAAAATAATATAGTGAGTCCTGAGCCAGGTTTGGGAAATCAGGATAATTTAGCTTAAGCAGCTAAGCCTACCCATTTCAATTCACCGGTTATCAGCTTCAACGACACCAGAAATAACACCTAGGAGGAAATAAAGTGGCATGTAGTGCTGACCCATAAGACAAAGGCAAATGTACAAGTGCCCTATTCTCTTTCTCATCATCACCCCTGAGCCCAGTGTGTGATAAATAGTAAGATATTTTGCAGTTTACTTAACTCAGAATAACATTTTAAGAGATGTCTCTGTATCAGTTTACATGCTTACCTAATAAATGGTGCTCTAGAGTTTCCATTTTCATCTAATTCGTAAAGTGCGTCTGCTCGAAGGCCATCAGCAACAAACAACACTAATCTTCTCGCTGGAGGAGGCAATGGTGTAAACCGAGGAGTCATTCCATGAACCAAAGGAGATGTAAAATAAATGTCAAAGATGGAGGCAAAGAACACAAAATGTATAAGCAATCCCAAAGTAAAGAACAGCAGCATATCCAGTGTAACTAATTAGTCTTCAAGAACAGCTGAAAGAGAGAACAAAATTAAATTGGGGTAAATCTTAATGCATTCATATGTATTTTCACATATTTTGATGATCACAAGTAGATTAAACATATATTTTTAATTATTATATAACTCACAACTTTACTTTCATTTGTGGTGGTAACAATAAGCACTATTTAATAATGTGACATAATACTGAAATCAAATATGTAATAAAGTAAATCTAAGCAAAAAGAAAAAGTTCAAGTATAATAAGTAATTGGGACAAATAAACTATAATGAATTTAAGTGCATAATAAGCTCATAAAAATTAACACAGGACCAAAGAACAAATAAATAATTAAATCAGTCCTAAAAAGAGTTAGCGTTCAGCCAAGTCAAATCCTACAAAAAGAAAATATAAGTCATGCAACTCTTGGTAGTACATATGACAATCATTGCCAATAACGGATTTTTAATTATTTAAATCAGTTATTTAGATGTTGCTGAATTGATTTAAATTATTCAAATATTTGTGATTTTTTTTCTTCTTACTTTGGTATTCTGGCTCTCTTGACTATTACCACATTGAGCAGGAAAATGTATTCTATCACATTTGGCAGAATCACATGAAGTTAAATTTCATGCGTGCTTCAGACAATTTGTACTTATTAAAGAAACATTTTATTTTAGTTCCCTGAATAATCAAGAAGGTTACATTTTATCCACTCAATAAAAATGTTTTGTGCACACATCACATGCATAATTGGGTGCTGGGGTACTATAAAGAATATCGAGTTCTCTGTAAGTTCATCACAGAGCTGACGAACTTACAAATACTTAAGGAAGAAAAATGAAGCAATATGAAACATTTAAATAAAACTGTAAAAGAAGATACCATTAAACTGCCAAGATCAAATGGAACATGGGAGTGCTTTCCAAGCCAGTCTGTAATTTGCTATTGTTGGTGAATCTCTGCAGATCAAGGAGAAAAAAAAAAAAGTACTGGAACTCGTCTTAGTTGTAATGTTACATTAGTTACATACAGTGATCCTAGGCTGAAAAACACCAAGGATGAGGTAATTTTAACTACAGACACATCTTTTTCTTCTTGGCCTGAAGAATCACATCATGGAAGGAAAGGATGGCAAAATACCTTGCAAAAACAAATGAAACATTGGAAAAACACTCATCAAAGTCAAGCAAATTATAAAAAAGAAAACATGATAGAGCAAAAGGTCAAATTACAAGCCACTTATTTTCTGAGACCCAAGGGTCAACTAAATATCAAAGATATTCTACAAAGTACAAAAGATCCTTAGTGAGTTGATGCTATTTTGCATCTCATAGCTAACTGACAAAGAGAATCTTTAGGTGTCATATAGCATATTCCCTCCCCTCTTCTGTGCTACTACAAATCAACTTTCCATTTTCTGAGGCAGTTTAGAATAATAATCACTGTCCTTAATTTTTTTAAAAAGTAAATTTTATGTATTTTTACTAAACAACCTAATGAACATTAAATGCTAAATTATCAATGTGAATGTAAAATAATTCTGAATATATTTGTGTTATTTTCTTAAATATAATTCTCAATGTAGAATTAAAGATTCAAATATTGTGAAAAATTCTTCAAATTACCAAACCAATTTAAAATTCCATTAGAAACGTGTAAATAACTGTTTACCCAAATCTGAAAGTTCTGAACATTGACAGTAATCTTTTTAGTGCATCAGTCATATTATGGTACTTTAAATTTATATCCATTTTTATTTGCTTGCCTGCTAGCCAGTAAGGGTGTGTACTGATTGCCTACTTACAGTTCTTCATGACTTGCTCTTTTGTTTTGATTATTATAGTAGAGTTATTTTAGACATTAGACCTTTTCTACTCTGGAGACAACACAGAGGTCCCAATGAAAAAAGGACTATGGTACACCTAATAATAAACCTGACCCAGTTGTATTTTCCTGTTGGAGATAACCTTTATTACATTATTTTCAAAGCTCATATTTGCATGGTGTTCTGGTCCCTGAAGAAACCTAGATATAGTTACCTTTGTGGCACATGGTATTTTTTGTTTTCAATTTTGTTTCAAGAGCATTTTGTTGGGTCAACTACTTAAAATTCCCTCAGAGAATACGAAGAAGAAACGCAAAAGTATCTATATCTAAATTTACCCTCCAGGTTTATCATCATCTGTTCAAAAAGATTTAGCTTTTAAGGAACATCTATGTTCAAAATTATAGGTCTCCAAAGGCTACAACTCATCTCACTTTGCCCAGGACTGAGACATAATACTGTTTCTAGAACATAAAACATTAAAAAAAATTGTTAAAAAATTCACATAACATTTACCATTTTAGACATTTTAAAGCACAGAGTTCTGTAGTGTTAAATATATTCACAATGTTGTACAACCAATCTCCAGAACTTTTCATCTTACAAAACTGTAACTCTATATATACCCATTAAACAACTCTCCATTCCCCCCTGCCCTAACCCTGGGGAACCACTGTTCTACTTTCTATTTCCATGAGTATAACTATTCTTGCTACTTCATACAACTGAAATTATACAGTATTTGTTCTTTTTTGGTTAGCTTATTTTACTTAGCATAATGTCCTCAAGTTTCATCCATGTTGTAGCAAATCAGAATTTCCTTCCTTTTTAAGACTGAAATCAGACCATTGCATGTATATACCAAGTTTTGGTTATCCAGTCACTTATTTATAGACATTTTTGTTGCCTGCAGCTTTTGGTGACTGTGAATGATACTATAAACATGGGTACACAATCAGTTTTGTTTTAAAATAAACATTGGGTACTGACCAAGGGCAGTCATGTAGATCCACTTAATTACAAGAAGCTGGAAAATATGGAAAACTGAGGAATATTTGGTAAACATCACTGTCTCTGCTGCAGATATATTTTATACTATAATATATAACATAATGTATTAGTCCATTTTCACATTGCTACGAAGAACCATCTGAAACTGGGCAATTTATGGAGAAAAGTGGTTTCACAGTTCCACAGGCTTAACAGGAAGCATGACTGAGAGGCCTCAGGAAACTTACAATCATGGCAGAAGACAAAGGAGAAGCAAGCACACCTTAACATGGCAGAGCAAAAGAGAGAGTAAGCAAAGTGGGAAGTGCCACAGACTTTCAAACACCCAGATCTCACGAGAACCCACTCACTATCAGGAGAACAGCAAGAGGGAAATCCACCCCATGATTCAATCACCTCCCACCAGGTCCCTCCCCCAATGCGTGGGGATTACAGTTAGAGATGGGATTTGGGTGGGGATGCAGAGCCAAACCATATCACACAGTAATACATACATTTTGTTGATTATTATCACATATAATCATTATTATGTATATGTTAATACATATGTTAATTACACTGGCTGAATGTAGACAGCAGATTGTAGTGGGTAAAGAAACGAATCAAGGAGACTGTTAGAAAGCTAGTTAGTATGTAAAATAGGCCAAGAAAGAGATTATTGTTGATTAGTATAAATTAGTGCAGTGCAAGTTAACAGAAGGAAGCTGATGATCGAGTCATACTTTGGAGGGAGATAAGGAAGGCTGCTATGGTTTGTGCTTTTCCCCACCAAAAGGCATGTTGAAATTTGACCCCATTGTGGCTGTGATGGGAGGTGAAGCCTAGTGAGAGGTGTTTAGGTCACACGGTTGGATCCCACATGAATGGCTTGGTGCTATTCTCACAGCACTGAGTTCTCACTCTGGAGTGGAGGAATTAGTTCTCCGGGAATGGATTAACTCCCCTTCTCATGAGTGGGTTGTTGTAAAGTGAGGTTCCTCCTCCTGTTCAGTTCCTCTTCACACATGCTCACATCCCCTTTGTTCTTCTCTGCCAGAAGCCAGGTCTGTGCCCTTTAACTTCTTAGCCTGTATAACTGCAAACTAAATAAACCTCTTTTCTTTATTATTACCCAGTTTCAGGTATTCTGTTATAGCAACACAAAACAAACTAAGACCTGGGGCTTCAATAAAAAGATATGGGTAAAGAGGTAAAAAATGACTTCTAGATTTCTGGTTTGAGCATGTGAATGGTCTTTAACTTAGAGAAGGAAAAGATTTCCTTACAGGATATGGGGGGACGTAAAGCTGAGGGAGAAAGTATCGAGCATTTTCTTTTTGATATATTAAATTTAAGCTCGAGATGCCATAAGGCAGACAGTTGCTGCGAAACTCAAGAGAGGAGATCTTAACTACAAGAATGACCTAGAGAGAGCCACTACTAGAGACAAAAAAAAATTAGCCAGTGAAGTAGAAGGAAAACCAGATGAGAGGCCCTTGAAGTTAAAAGAACAGTGATTCAAGTGTGAAGGGTGTGGTTAACCGTCAGATCCGCTTAAAGGCTGGAGTAAGGACAGTAATGAGTAATCTGGGAGCTTGGAGTTCTTGTTAACTTTATTGAGAAGTTTAAACAGTTGTGTGAGCTGAGTCCCATTAAAGTGGTTGTTTGAAAAGTAAATGGGAGGTGAGGGAGTGAGAGTGGAATGAGCGCAACTCTTTGGGAGAATACTAACTTTGAAGAAAAGAAGAAAAATAAAAATTGATGTAGGGTCAGTAAAGGGTTTTCCTAAGCTATTAGAGACTAGAAGATTTGTGTGCTGAGGAATAATTTAGAATATAGAAGGATATGAATGATGCAGCAGAAAGCTGGAGTTAAATTCTCAGGATAGCAAGAGGCGATGGAATGGAGAGCACAAGTGGAGGAGCTGGGCTACTCTGAGTTTGCGCAGGACCTTCTTGCTTTTAGCACTGAAAGTCTAGCAGCCAGGGAAACGTATTGGTTGCAGGCAAACTATTATTGGGCTCTGGTTGGCTCTACCCTGCAGCAGGCTTCTTCTCATCTTTCATGCACCTTCTCAATCGTCACCAACTAAAGGTTCCTCTGATCACTCTGAAGTAGGCCCCTCCTCCACCTTCCTTGATCCAAACAATCATACATTCTGTAGCTATTGTTAATATTTATCTAGTGGTGAGGCTGTGGAGAAATAGGAATGCTTTTACACTGTTGGTGGGAGTGTAAATTAGTTCCACTATTGTGGAAGACAGTGTGGCAATTCCTCAAGGATCTAGAACCAGAAATACCATTTGACCCAGCAATCCCATTACTGGTTATATACCCAAAGGATTATAAATCATTCTATATAAAGACACACGCAGACATATGTTTATTGCAGCACTATTCACAACAGCAAAGACTTGAACCGACCCAAACGCCCATTAATGATAGACTGGATAAAGAAAATGTGGCACATATACACCATGGAATATTATGCATCCATAAAAAAGAATGAGATCATGTCCTTTGCAGGGACATAGATGAAACCAGAAGCCATCATTCTCAGCAAACTAACACAGGAACACAAACACAAATACCACATGTTCTCACTCGTGAGAGTTAAACAATGAGAACACATGGACACAGAGAAGGGAACAACAAACACCAGGGCCTGTAGTGGGGGTGGGGGATAAAAGAAGGGAGAGCATTAGGGCAAATACCTAATGCATGCGGGGTTTAAAACCTAGATGACAGGTTGATAGGTGCAGTAAACCACCATGGCACATGTATACCTATGTAACAAACCTGTGCATTCTGCACATGTATCCCAGAACTTAAAGTAAAATAAAAAATAAAATAAATATTTATTTAGTGTATCTCTTCCACTAGAATGTAAGCTCCTTAAGAACACAGATTGACACCTTGTTCTCTCCCGTATGCCTTGTCTATTGACAGAGAGCAGGAGCGCATGCTCTCTCTCTCTCTCTCTCTCTCTCTGTATATATATATACACACACACACACACACACACACACACATATAGAGAGAGAGAGATATATAGAGAGGTGTGTGTGTGTGTGTGTGTATTCAAAGTTGGCCAGGCATGATGGCTCATGCCTGTAATCCCAGCACTTTGGGAGGCCGAAGTGGGCGGATCTCTTGAGGTCAGGAGTTCAAAACCAGCCTAGCCAACCTGGTGAAACCCCATCTCTACTAAAAATACAAAAATTAGCCAGGTGTGGTGGTGCACATCTGTGGTCTCAGCTACTCAGGAGGCTGAGGCAGGAGAATTGCTTGAACCTGCGAGGCAGAGGCTGCAGTGAGCCAAGATCGCACCACTGCACTCCAGCCTGAGCGACAGAGTGAAACTCCATCTCAAAAAAGAAAAAAAGTTCTATGTCTCCATAACACACTCTCCCTCCCTCTCTCTCTCTCTCTCCCTCTCTCTCTCTATATGTATACACACACACACACACACACAATAGAAGTGTAGTGATAACTTATTGTAGATAATATATTACGAAATTTACATTTCCCTGATGATCAATGATGATGAGCAACTTTTCACATGTTTAATGGACATTTTTTAACCTCATCTTTTTATCCCTTCTCATTTTTTTAACAGTGTGTATAAAAAAACAGTACTTTTAAATTCTGATTAAGTTCAGCCAGGTATGGTGGCTCATGCTTGTAATCCCAGCACTTTGGGAGGCCAAGGCTGGTGGATCACCTGAGGTCAGGAGTTTGAGACCAGCCTGACCAAAAATGGAGAAACCCCATCTCTACTAAAAATACAAAATTAGCTAGGCGTGGTGGCGCATGCCTGTAATCTCAACCACTTGGGACGCTGAGGCAGGAGAATTGCTTGAACCCGGGAGGCAGAGGTTGTGGTGAGCCAAGATTGCGCCATTGCACTCCAGCCTGGACAACAAAAGTGAATGAAACTCTGTCTCAAAAAAAAAAAAAAATTCTGATTAAGTTCAATTTACCAACTTTTCTTTCTGGTTATTATATTTTATGTCCCAACTATGGAATCATTGTAAGTAACCATGCTTTCTTTATTACACATTTTTAATATCTTTTATTTGAAAATAATTTCAAACTTAAAGTTACAAAAATGATACAAACACCTGTATACCCCTTAGCATATTCACCTAAATGTTTACATTTTCCCTATTTGTTCCTTTTTTCCCACTCCTTTTCTGCTTTGCTCCATCCCAGCCTTGCCTCTGTGCTTTGTCCTTTTTCTCTGTATATATCTGATCACATAACATTGTTTCTGAACGATTTGAGGATAAGTTATATACACCATGACTCTTTATTCCTAAATACCTCAGTGTTTACTTCCTAGGAATAATGATACTGTCTTATACACCTACACTATAGGTATCAATTCAGTAAATTCAACATCAATGTAATATTTAATCTACCATCCATATTCCAATTTTGTGAAGTGATCCAATAATGTTCTTTATAGCATTTTTATAGCTTTACTGAGGCATAATTGGCTGAAAAACTGTACATAAAGTGTAATAATCACAATCATAATGAACAAACCCATCGACCCTAAAAGTTTTCTTACGAGTCTTTGTAATCCAACATTATCCCATTTCCTAGACAACCACTAATTTTTTTTTTTTTTTTTTTTTTGAGACGGTTCACTTTGTTACCCAGGCTGGAGTGCAGAGGCATGATCTCAGCTCACTGCAACCTCCGCCTCCCAGGTTCAAGCAATTCTCATGCCTTAGCCACCTGAGTAGCTGGGACTACAGATGTGTACCACCACGCTCAGCTAATTTTTGTATTTTTAGTAGAGATAGGGTTTTGCCATGTTGGCCAGGCTGGTCTTGGAACTCCTGGCTTCAAGTGATCTGCCCACTTTGGCCTGCCAAAGTGCTGGAATTATAGGTGTACTGTGCCCAGCCCACTAATGTATTTTCTACCACTATAGATTTGTTTGCATTTTTGAATGTTATGAAAATCTATTTCTGCATCATGTACTCTCTTCCATCTGAATTCTTCCACTGAGCATAAATACTTTTAGAATCATACAAGTTTTTGAGCATTATTCCATTGCATGAATATAGCACAATTTGTTTATTCACTCTCATGTTAACAGACACGTGTTGTTTCTAAAAGTTTTTGGCTATTTCAAATAAAGCTGCTATGAAGAATCATGTAACAGCTTATGTATGGGCATGTGCTTTCATTTCTTCTTATTATTTTTTTATTTTTTTGAAACTCCTGGGCTCAAGCAATCCTCCTGCCTTGGCCTCCCAAAGTGCTGAGATGACAGGCATGAGTCACTGCTTTCATTTCTCTTCAGTAAACACTTGGGAATAAAATGGCTAGGTCAAATTGTAAATGTATGTTTAACTTTTTTTTTTCCTTGAGACAAAGTCTTGCTCTGTTGCCAAGGCTGGAGTGTAGTGGTACGATCATGGCTTACTGCAGCCTTAACCTCCTTGGCTCAAGTGACCCTCCCACCTCAGCCTCCTGAGCAGCTGGGACCACAGGTGAGAGCCAGCATGCCAGCTAAGTTTTAAATTTTTTGTAGAGATGGGGGGATCTCAGTATGTTGCCCAGGCTGGTCTCAAACTCCTGGGCTCAAGTGATCCTCCTGCCTTGGCCTCCCAAAGTGCTGGGATTACAGGTGTAAGCCACTGTGCCCAGCCATGTTTAACTTTTTCAGAAACTGACAAACTAGTTGTTTTCCAAAATTGTTGTACAACTTTACATTCCCACCAGCAATATATGAGGGTTTCAGTGGCTCTAATCCTCAGCAACACCTGGCATTGTCAATCTTTTAAACTTCACCTGAAGTGGGTGTGTACTGGTAGCTTGTTGTGATTTTAATATAATTTCCCTAATGACTAATGTTATTGAGTATCTTTCCATAGGCTATTTCCATCTACTATTTGTATGGATTTCCATCTACTATTTGTATGGATTTACTTTTTTAATTAGATTGTCTTCTTGTTACAGAATCATAATGGTTCTTAATATATTCTAGAAGCAGGCATACCACATCTTACTGTGCTTTACTTGATTGCTCTTTGCAGATTTGTTTTTGCAAATTGACAGTTTGAGGCAACCCAGCATTGAGCAAGTATATTGGTGCTATCTTTCCAACAATATGTGCTCACTTCATGTCTCTGTGTCATATTTTGTAATTCTTGCAATTATTTCAAACTTTTTCATTACTATCGTTATGTTGATCTATGATCAGTGATCTTTGATGTTATGATTGTAATTGTTTTGAGACAATTACATATAAGACAGCGAACTTAATAAATGTTGTGTGTGTTCTGACTATTCCACCAACTGGCCATCCCCCATCTCTCTCCCTCTCCTTGGGCTTCGCTATTCCAAAACACAACTAAATTGAAATTAGGGCAATTAATAACCCTACAATGGCCTCCTAAGTGTTCAAGTGAAAGGAAGAGTTACGTATCTCTCATTTTAACTCAAAAGTTAGAGATGATAAAGCTTAGTGAAGAAGGCATTTTGAAAGCCAAGATAGGCTGAAAGCTAGGCCTCTTGTTTTAAACAGTTATCCAGTTTGTAAATGCAAAGGAAAAGTTCTTGAAGAAAATTAAAAGTGTTACTCCAGTGAATACATGAATGATAATAAAGTGAAACAGTCGTATTGCTGATAGGAAGAAAATTTCAGTGGTCTGGATAGAAGATCAAACCAACCACAACATTTCCTCAAGCCAAAGCCTGATCCAGAGTAAGACCCTAACTCTCTTCAATCTATGAAGGCTGAGAGAGGTAAGGAAGCTGCAGAAGCAAAGTCAGTATCTATAAAAAAGCATGATGACATTCTGTTTCGAACAGAGTTAAATCCATAGACCAACTGGGGAAGAACTGATAACAATATTTAGTCTCTCTGTCCAGGAATACAGTATAACTCTCCATTTAGGCTTCTTTAATTTCCCTTGGCAATGTTCTGTAGTTTCAAATGTATAGGTCTTGTACATCATTTTTAAATCCCATCTTCACAAATTTCATATTTTTGGTACTATTGTACTGTTATTTTTTATTTCAATTTCTCCTTGTTAATTCTTAAACCAACATTTTTATATGTTGACCCTGTACCCTGCAACACTGATCAACTGTAATGGTGGCTTTTGTGTATATGCTTTTTAACTTTCTGAAGATAATTAGGTTATGTATGAATAAAGACAGTTGTACTTCTTCTTTGTCAATCTTTATGTATTTTATTTACATCTTATGCTTTCTGTATTATCTAGAAACTCCAGTATGATGTGGAATAGAAGTGGTTACAGCAGAAATCCTTGCCTTGTTTCCAATATTAGGATGAATGCTGTCAGTTTTCCAGGTTTTTGTAGATTCACTCTAGTAGGCTGAGGAAGTTTCCTTTTACTCCTAATATGCTGACAGCTTTAAATCATGAATGGATGCTGGATTTTGTCAAATACTTTTTGTTGCATCTACCGAGATAATTACGATCATCTGATTTTTCTATTTTGGCCTGTTAATGTGGTGAATTAATATTGATCAAATTTCAAATGTTAAACACATCTTATATTCCCAGAATAAACCCCACTTAGTCATTAAGTATTATCCTTTCTATATATTGTTGGTCTTAGTTAAAATTTTACCACTTTTTGCAGCAAAGTTGATGAAAGATATGAGACTATAATTTTCTTTTCTTATATCTTTCTGTGGTTTTGGTACCAGACAATGAGTTGGGAAATGCTGTTCCTTCTTGCACTTTTTGGAAGAGTTTGTGTAACATTTGTATTATTTCTTCCTTTATTGAGTAACAAAATTCACCAATGAAACCACTGGCTTGGGGTTTTCTTTGTGACAAGGTTTTTAACCATAACTCCAATGTCTTCATATATATAGATATAGATAAACACACATAGATGTTCAGATTATCTATTACTTCTAAGCTTTCGTAGTTTTTAAGGAATTTATCCATTTGTCCATTTCATCTAAATTGTCAAATTTATTGCCTAAAATTGTCCATAATATTTACCTATGATCCCTTTTTCCTGTCCTGCAGTCCAGGATCCAGTCTAAGGTCAAGTATCACATTTAGTTATTCAAAATAAGTCATTTTTCAAGTACTTAGTTCCTTTCAGTTAGATCTTAAATTCTATCCAGAGCTAAAGTATGTATAGCATATTTAGATTTACAGATGTTCACTTTGATTTAAACACCTCCTCTTTATCATGGAAATAAATCTTAGTACTCTTCTTAATGTACTTATAAGTACATTAAGATGTATTTGTAAATGCAAATGTATATTTGCATTTACGAATAACTCCCTGGGCTCATGTTCTTTCTTGTCCCATTTGCCACTGCACTGCTTTGCTAAGTTAAGTATAAAAGTTTATGTGTTAAAAGATAATATAAATTTTCCAAGGTTTATTGAAGTAACAAAACATTTTATTTGAGAACTTTGACCATCTTGAAGTTATAATAGCCAACATAAAAATCTAGCTCTGTTACATAATAAGAGTGGATTCTACTAAAGTCACTGTTACTGTTTCCTTATCCATAAAAAAAGACACCGTCAGCCCTATTCCATTACAGAAGTATTGTGGGAAATAAGCAGACTCCCCAATGACACCATACAAACATAAAATACTAGCAATACTAAAAATAACTAGATTGTGAAGCAACCCAACTCATATTTTTAAAATCAAACTGTAAATAGTTGACTTTACATTATGCTGAAGAAAGCAATAGAAGAGACAAAGATATATTTTCCTGCCAAATTGGTAATTAAGATTTGGGACTTCTTATTTGTCCCAATAAGAAGTAATGTACCTAGTCCCAATAAGAAGTAATGTACCTAATGCCAGAATCTTAATGTACTTAACTTATAAGTACATTAAGAAGATATTGCATGATCCAAATCATGCAAATAAACTCTGTAAATAACAAGGATTTTGACAATAACTCTCTTCAGCCATTTATTAGGTTATGGTCTACAAAATTTTAAAAGGCAACTTGGTGTCTATTTTGTTTATTTATTTTTGAGACAGTGGTCTCACTCTGCCACCCAGGCTGCAGTGCAGCAGCACAACTTCCGAGGCTCAGACAATCCTTCCACCTCAGCCTCCCGGGTAGCTGGGACCACAGGGTGTGCCACTACACCTGGCTAATTTTATTTTACTTTTTGTAGAGACTGGGTCTCACTGTGTCATCCAGGCTGGTCTTGAATTCCTGGGCTGAAGCAATCCTCTCACCTCGGCCTCCCAAAAAGTGCTGGGATTACATGTGTAAGCCACTGCACTCAGCCTTGGTGTCTATTTTGGATGCGCTTGGAGATCATGTCCTTAGCAGATTCTGGCATTAGGTACATTACTAAAATTACCCAAAATGCAGATAATACCAATGAACTATAAAAGTGGTTGTGAGGATTAGAATAAATGTATGTCAAGTACCTAGCCCAACACTTGGCACTCAGTAAATGATAACACTTCAGTTTTGCTTCATAAAGATAAACTAAACATTATGAAACAAGACTAGTCACATGGTCACTAAATTCTGCCAATTCAACCACCTAATTAATTCTCTCCCTTCATCCTTTCCAATTGGAACGCAAGGAAGAGCAACAAATAGGGGGCAAAAGCTAAAAAGCCTTCCATAATTTCACCATTAAAAGTGATCATTTCTCGGCCAGGCGTGGTGGCTCACACCTGTAATCCCAGCACTTTGGGAGGCTGAGGCAGGCAGATCACGAGGTCAGGAGTTCGAGACCAGCCTGACCAATCTGCCAATGTGGTGAAACCCCATCTCTACTAAAAATACAAAAATTAACTGGGTGTGGTGGCAGGTGCCTGTAATCCCAGCTACTCAGGAGGCTGAGGCAGGAAAATCGCTTGAATCTGGGAGGCGGAGTTTACAGTGAACCGAGATCGTGCCACTGCACCCCAGCCTGGGCGACAGAGCGAGACTCCATCTCAAAAAAAAAAAAAAAAAAAGAAAAAAAAACCTGATCATTTCTCATCTTCTCATCGTCTACCTTAGAAACACTTCCATGGTAGCTCCTAGTTCACTGCTGTAATTATTTACTTTTGCAGTTTTACATACTAAATTATATGATCTTTTAGACACACTCCCAGTCACTTCTATATTCACAACATTCTTCCACCTGTGACTGATCCATTATTAGCTCCTTAGTAAATGTTTATTGCCTATATGAAGAAATGGCATATTATAAAGCAAAGGCAATTGAGTCAAACTTTGATTTCACAAAAGAACAAGCTGAAGGCCAGAAACATGAAGTGAGGTCTCAGCTCATACTGTTATTTAATACGCAGCAGTAAAAATCTAATTAGGGGAGATGAATGAGTAAACAATTATAAAGACTTAACTACCATCATAGACACATTTACTTTTAACCATTGCATTATCCAATAGAAGCTTGTATTATTCATATTTTCTCTGATCCTATTAAATTCCCAATATTATTAATTAAGTAAATCAGTTAAAGTAATGCTAATGCATTCTTTTTAAAAGTGCTTTAGGTAAGTATTCACAATATTTTAAAAAACATATATAGCAACTAGCTGAACAGAAAAATGAATGTCCTATACAATTACTGAGTTCCTATAAAAATCATGGCTACAAGACAATGAGACCATTTTTAAACTGTCATGCAATTCAATCCCCTCCCCCTCAAAAAAACTTTTAAGAGGATCTGAAAACTCCCCTAATCAAATTAATATAATAATTTCTTGATTACAGACTCACAGTGTTCACTACTAAACACGAATGACATAAACATTATATATTTAATATTTCTCAGCATCCAGTTGAGTTTTGCTTTCAAAGGAACTCATGTTTTCACTTCTCCACATTCACTGCCATCATCTAAGTCCATTATTTTTCATCTGGACCTCTTCAACAACTTACAAATGGTTTCCCTACCAAACTGCAGAAAACTACACAATGTAAATTCTCCCTTCATCTAAAGTAATTACATATTTTACTCTACAAATTGTAGTACATTTCATTTGTTCACTATAATTCACTCTACTTGTTCTTCAGGAATTTTATATACAGGTACTGACCCCAAAACTCAGATTAAAGGTTAAAACTCTTTAACCCATTCCCCATAAAATTTCCACTTTCTTCCCTTTCAATGTAAATTAGATTACATCTTTTCCCTTCTTAAAGTCTGTGAGTGGCTTTCCATTGTTCCAAGAGTAATATCCTATGTTCTTCCACTACCTCCATGGCCCTGCATACCTCTCTCACCTCATTATGGCAACCTATCACCTCCCACCTTGGGCTCCCAAAGTGCTGGGATTACAGGTGTAAGCCACCACACCCGGCCAAATGCATGTTTCTAATATGTATCCTCAGACTAGAATATAAGCTAGAATGAAGGCAATGACTGTGTTTCTGTTCACCCATGCTCACCACCTAATGGCATAGTGCAGTCACTTTATGATTCATTGGTGGAATGAGTATATATTTGAACTTTATTTATTTATTTTCCCCTAATCCACTGAAAAGTATAGTTAATGCAGCATCAAGTCAAAGAGAAATTTTACTTATTTTGGGGAAGATGGCAGGAAGAGAGCTAATAAAAGTCCTTGAAAGCTTGTAAAATTCCCCCTAAGTATCTTAGGAACCATCATTAGCTAATTAATCTTTCCAATTAGGAAGTACAGGCTCTATTGTCTCAAATTTCAGATAAAGAAAAGGTAAGAAATGAACAAGAAGTTTCAGGCAATTTTTATTTTTAAATAACTTATTTAATGAGATATATAACTAAGCTATAAAAGAGTATCTAAAATTCCAGAAAGGAAAACCAAGTGAGAATTGATCATTTTCTCTAACATTATGTTAGAGAGAATTGCTTTATCAAGTAATGATTTATTATCCTTATTTCTACCAGAATACAATGAGATATTAATGAGTTTAGAATCCCATATCTCTTTTTTACAGAATAATTTCAATTAATTCAGGTAGCAGGAATGAGGGAGATATAAAATTATAACTAGACAAACATCACAGTAATTATTGCCACCAAGATCCATTGATAAATGCTAAAATCAATGAATCAAAGTTTCAGGGAAACAGGATATTTGCGGTCTTAAAGAAACTTCTCCAAATATTTATTCCTTACAAAGGGAAAAATACTAACAACGGAGAAAATAGTAAGACACCATTTAACCAAGTGGTCATGGTTAACATAACCAATAGTAAGACATACTAACATCACGTAACCCTGACCAGATGCACTGAGAAAGGCAAAACATGGTAGTCTTGGCAAAAGAACATGTGGTATTCTTGTTAAAAATGCATAATCTCAATCTAATAATGGTAATATATCAGATAGACCCAAATTGAGACAGCCTACAAAATAATGGACAAGTACTCTGTAAAAGAATGGAGGAGGTTAAAGAGACTTACCTAAACACAACAAAGGAAACTGGATGAGAAAATAGACAATAGTGGAAAAACTAGTTAACTTCAACTAAGATCTGTAGTTAACAGTGTTATACAAATACTAATGTACTGGTTTTGATAATTATACGATGTTTACGTAAGATGTTTACATTAGGTGAAGTTGAGTAAAGGGTGTACTGGAACTCTGTACTGTTTTTGCAACTTTTCCACAGATCTAAAAATTATTTTTAAATAAAAAGTAAAAAAAAAAAATTTGGAGTCTGAATCTATACTCAAAAGATACACTGTTATAAACCACCACAAGTTTTATGGATAGCTCTGATTTCAGGTAACCTTTGTTCTTGTCAAACATTATTTGCTAAACTTACAGACTATCAGTGATTTAATGTTCACATTGGCATAAACCATACTAAAAAGCTTATGAATTAAAGATGGTGTCCCATAGGTCCTTATGGTTTTGTTCACTTTTCTTCATTCCTTTTTCTTTCTGCTTCTATAACTGCAAATGCCTCATTTTCAAGTTCATTGATTCTTTCTTCCACCTGTTCAAATTTGCTGCTGAATCCCTCTTGTGAACAGTTTGTTTCAATTATTGTACGGTTAAGCTCCAGTATTTCTATTTGGCTCATTTTATAATTTCTATCTCTTTTGATGCTCTTATCTCATTAATACATCATTTTCCTGACTTCCTTTAGTTCTTTGTCTATGGTTTCCCATAGCATTTTGACATATTTAAGATAGATGATTAACGTCTTTGTCTACTAAGCCCAATGTCAGGACTTCCTCAAGGGTGGCTTCCTCCAATTTATTTATTTTTTTCTGTGAATATGCCATCCTTTCCTGAATCTTTGTATGCTTTTTTGTAACTTTCCACTGAAATTTATATTTTGAATATTATAATGTAGTAATTCTAGAAATCAGATTCCAGAATTCTGGCATTTTATTTTTGAGGGGTTCAGCCTTTCATTTAGTAACTTTTCCAAACTATTTTTGCAAAGACTTTATTCCTTTTGTTTATGGTCATTAAAGTCTCTGTTTTGTTATCTTACTGATCAGCCAATGGCAGATTTAGATTTCCTTAAATGCCTAAAACAAAAACAAATAATACTCTCCCAAGTTTTTGTAATCTGGCACTCAGCTGAAGTACTCTTACACTAAGCTTGGCCACCTACACTTCTGCCTTAGCCTTCACCTTCTGCTTATCTAGCGCTCACAGATCTTCCAAAGGTAGAAGCGTAGGCACCTTTCAGGATCTTCTGGACATGCATTACATGTAATTTTTGCGGGGGATAAGGACGGGACAAAATTCAGCCTTTACATTGGTCACTCAGGAAACCACTAGACAGCTCAAAATGCACAACCACAGTATTTTAAGAACAAAGTCCATGCTAAATACAAGCAAGTCACACCAGAAATGCGGGCCATAGTCCCCACAGCTGCTGCCATTGCCACAATGGTGAATGAGGATGGTAATCCAGTGGATTAAATGCCACAGCACTCTGAAATTCAGCTGCCCTCTTCTTCATTATGCAGTCTCCTGGTTGCTGTAAATGTCAGACCAGATTTTAGAATCCCAAAACAGCTGATCCTGTCACTCTGCCCCCTTATGCTTGTTTCAGCGGAGGAACTAACCCTTATAATAAACCACCGTACTCTGCCATTTTCAGTAATGTCACCTAGAGATTGTGTTCTTAACCACTTCAACATTTACTAAAAATACACAAACCTACGATGTGAAGTAAAACCAGCCAAAACTGTTAAGATAGAGCTGGTAGTCCCAGCTACTTAGGAGGGTGAGGCGGGAGGATTGCTTGAGCCTAGGAATTCAAGGCTAGCCTGGGAACATAGCAAGACCCACTTAAAAAAAAAAAAAGAAGAGGAAAGAAAAACTGTAAGATAGTACTTGGAGCCTGCACACAAGATTATCAGATAAACTGTTAAGCCATATAATTAGCACTAGTTCATTTGCTTATTATTCTGGGGTATATATATTTTTTCATCATGATTTATGTCATTTTTAACTGTAAATTCTATGGGACTTTATAAAATCCCATATGAGAACTAATTTTCAAATTTTCTCATGGCAAGAAGAATAGAGGTTATTGGTTCTTTAGATGATTCATGCCCACTTGAGTTCAAAATGTTTTATCTATATCTCATATCCTTTTTCTGTTCCAGAAACTCTACCAGGATACGCTAGTCACCATGTCTCCTTAGGCTTCTCTTGGCTGTGATAATTTCTCAGACTTTGATTGTTTTGATGACCTTGTGAGCTTTGAGGAGTACTGGTCAGAGATTTTGTATAATGTCTTGCTATTGGGATTTATCTGATGTTTTTCTCATGGTAAGTCTGGGGTTATGGGTTCAGGAGAGGAAACATACATACATTAAGTACCATTTTCTTCACATCATATTAAGGGTACTGTCAACATGACTTACTAAACTGTTAATATAAAACTTGACCACTTAGCTGAGGCGGTTTGTTCAGTTTCTCCACTGTAAAGTTCACTGTAAAGTTTCTGCATGTAAATGTTCCCCCATTTCATACTACACTTTTTGGTAGGAAGTCACTACATTCAGCCAACACTTAAAGAGTGAGGAGTTACACTCTACCTCCTGAGAGCCGGAGGCATCTACATAAATTGATGTTCTTCTTATGAAGAGTATACATGTTAAACCCAGTCAATTGTGTAATTAAAAGCCATCTGTCGGCCAGGCCTGATGGCTCACACCTGTAATCCTAGCACTTTATGAGGCCGAGGCAGGTGGATCACTTGAGCTCAGGAGTTTGAGACCAGCCTGGGCAACGTGGTGAAACCCCATCTCTACAAAAAATGCACAAAAATTAGTCGGGCATGGTGGCACATGCCTGTAGTCCCAGCTACTTGTGGGGCTGAGGCAGGAGACTGCTTGAACCCGGAAGATCAAGGCTGCTGGTGAGCCGAGATCGCGCCACTGCACTGCAGCCTGGGTGACAAAGTGAGACCCTGTCTCAAAATAAATAAATACAAACATAAATAAAAGCCACCTGTCATTCTACAAGATTACACTAATATTATAATCATCAGCATTTCCACTCCTGCTTTCCCCACCTTACTTGAAATTAATTTTTACCAGTATAGATGCAAAGCCATTATTTCTTTTATAAGCTTATTCTAATCAGTACTACCAAAAAAGCCTTATAAATGATCTCAAACATTCAAGACATATATTCTATTATATGACTCTATTACAATTTATTTGAACATTATCCTGCTGATTAACATTGCTCACAATTGTCATGATTACAAATAATATGGCAATTAAGCTGCTCTCTTATGGTAAAGTTGGAGATTTTTAGAATTTTACAAACTGTAGAGTACTGACCCATAATAAAATAATTTAATGGACTGCAATTAGCCTTCTTTCTTTTTTTTTTTAAATGAAATAGAATACAGTACAATAGGACAGGATAAAATAGAGAATATATCACATCATAAAGTACTCCAGAAGTAGTACATTATTATTTTGAAAAAGTGTGTTTTTTTCCTGTGTATCCACACATCTATATGCTTGCATGTATGTAACCTGTACTGAAAGTTTTATTTCAAATTATTCTATGGACAAATAAGATTGAAAGCCACCTCTATAAGTGGAATTGCTCTAATAAACAATATTTTCAACTTTACAAGTGACTGGCAAAGTGTCCATACTAATTTAGATACCCTCCAGCAATGTATGAAACCTTGTATATCTCTAAATCCCCACAATTGCTTGATACTGTCATATTTTCCTTAAGACAATTTGAACAGGCCAAATTGGCATCCTGTTATTTGAATATGTATTTGCCTGATTACTAGTGAGTATGAACATTTTTTCATGTTTTCATTGGCCAGTTGGGTCTCTCTTCCTTTCAATTGCCTATTCATATCCTTTGATCAGACAGGGTTAGGGTTATCGACCTTTTATTTGACTTGTACATTAAAATTATATGTGTGTGTATGTTTATATAGTGTGTGTATGTTTATCCATAGCTAGATATACACATTTATATATAAATTTTGTTCATAGGGCCTTTTGTTAAAATGAAATTTTCAACTTTAATACAGTAAAATTTGTCAAACATTTATCCCTTCTGGTGTGAGTTTTTTGTGTCTTGTACTATAGAAGAAAACTTCCTTGGTTCTTATGTCACATATATTCTTCTAATAGTTTTAGATTTTTGCTTTTTACCTTTCATTATTTAAAATTTATTTGTGTTGGTTTGTGTCCTCTGAGACAAAAATAATTATTTGTATATGGTGTGAGGTAAACATCAGCTTATGTTTTTAACCAGCTCACAAGTATTAGTACTGCTACTAGTGTAGAATTTACTACAATAAAATTACACATCAGAAACAAACAAGTTTTAAACCTTTACATTCAAATCTTGGCTTCTGCTATTTGTAATAATAAAAAATTGGAAACAATATCTAACCATAGGGAACAGATAAATTGTTTATTCATAATGAAATACTATATTTCTGAAAAAGATACATCTCATAAATATCAGTATTAATAAAAAAAATTTTAAACATCTATTGCCATTCTCTCCCCAATGCAGTCAAACTTCTTGAAAAGACTAAATGTGACCTCTTTTTTTTCCTGACCACCTAAATCTCAAACAACTTAAACCTTATTGTCATTACTTCATAAGAAAGTACACAGTTAATAGTGCAAAATCTAATAGCTATATTTTAGTCTTCATTTTCTAAGCAACCTAAGCTTCCTGGGCTAAGTGATCCTCCAACCTCAGCTTCCCAAGTAGCTGGGACCACAGGTACATGTTCACCACATTCAGCTAAGTTTTTTATTTTTTGTAGAGAGGGAGTCTTGCCATGTTGCCCAGGCTGGTCTTGAACTCCTGGGCTCAAGTCATCTACTCACCTTGGCCTCCTAAAGTGCTGGGATTACAGGTGTGAGTCGCTAGGCCCAGTAGCCTTCTCCTTTTTATTTTTATTTCTTTTTAGACAGAGTCTCGCCCTATCTGTCGCCCAGGCTGGAGTGCAGTGGCGCGATCTTGGCTCACTGCAACCTCTACCTCCCAGGTTCAAGCAATTCTCCTGCCTCAGCCTCCCAAGTAGCTGGCATTACAGGCACGCAGCACCATGCCCAGTTAATTTTGTATTTTTAGTAGAGATGGGGTTTCACCATGTTGGCCAGGCTGGTCTCAAACTCCTGACCTCAGGTGATCCACTCACCTCGTCCTCCCAAAGTGGTGGGATTACAGGCGTGAGCCACTGTGCCTGGCTGCCTTCTCCTTTTTAATAGGCTCTTATCACTTGGCTTCTGTGAACATTACTGCTTTCATTTTTCACCTACACCCCTGACCAATGTTGAACAGTCTCTATCTGGTCATTGAATTTTGGAGTTACTCAAAACTTGGTCCTCAGCTATCTTTTCTTCTCACTCTATACTTTCTATCCTGGCACGTTTTATCAGATCCATGGCTTCAGTTATCACCTATATGCAAAAGTCTCAACAAATTATAGCTCCAAATCCACATACATAACTCCAACCTTTATAAATCTACATGGACATTTCAAAGACACTCCAACTGAGTAGGTTTAAAACCAAATTCATAATATTTCCCATGAGCCTTGTCTACTACCTACTAAATCCTTAGTGTTCACAATCTCAGGAGGTGACACTATCTTCCCACCAAGTATGTAAGTCTGAGAAATAGGCATCATTCTTTACACCCTATTCTTCCCTTTTATTTAATCCAACAATTGTCCACTTTGTGTTTCTTGAATCTGTTCATTTGTCTGAATCTCCACTGACGCCTCTGTAATTTAAGATGTATACCATCTCTTATACGAACTACTGCAATGCAGGAATAGGTCACCCCTATATAGTCTGACCCTTCTCTGATCCACTTCTTGCCATGTAGCCAGAGTATTACTTGCTTTTCTTTTTTCAAAAGAAAATCTGAATATCTTACCCCTTGTATAAAACTCTCCAGTGCCTTTTCACATACTAATCAAGACTAAAATCCTTAATGTGACTAACAAGGTCTTTTATAGACTAGACTCTGCCTTCTTTCCTAACCCTGTCTCATAGCACTCCCCTTTACTTGTAACATCTCACATCACTGGCCCCTTCTTTTATTCAAGTATCCCACTACTATGAGACCTTCATAGGCTCAATTCCTCTCTGCAAAATGCACTTGTAACTTATCTTCCACTCTCTCCTAACATTCCATTTCAAGCATCACTTCCTTAGGGACTATGCAGGTCAAGTCAGAAATGAAAACTTTTACTTCAGTTTGTAATTACATAGCTCTGTCTATGACTATTTGAATTAATGTCTGTCTCTGTCACTTCACCACAATTCCATGACAGCAGGACGGGGCATCTCCAACACTCATCAGAGTCCTATGCACTTAGTAAGGACTCAAAATGTTTGCTGAATAAATTATTTAGAATTATCATTTCAAGGGTAAATGCAATATGCACTATAGCCACTAGAGGATGCCCTGCTTCTGTTTTTGTACCTTCAGAACAAGCTGTGAAGATTGAAAATACTTAAAAAAAAAAACTAAACTAAATCTTTTATGATAAAGTAATTTACTATTAATGTAAATAAAATTGCAGTGATTGCAAAATATCAGCATTCACAAACTACTTATTTTAATTAGTTTAATTGCTTAACACTAAATATTACTTTGTATTTTTTTAAAGAAAATCACAATTTATTCAGATTTATTGAAAAAGAAATACCTCCAAAACAAATGCATAACTATTAAAATTTTAAAAAGGTATATTCATGTACCAATACAAGTTATCTAGTTTATATTTGTGGATGTTTACCACACACTGAGAAACAATAAAACGTGAGGTATTACTAAAACCTCAAGTCAACCAAAACTTGCATTCAGAACATTACCTGTGGTTCTTTTAAGAATATTAAAGCCTAAAATAACTTTTTTAAATACTAAAATGATTGACGTGCTTTGAAAAAAAGCCATCTTTTACATCTTCATTGCTAAGGCAGAAGCTTTAATAACTATCATTAGTCAGATGAAACATTAGTTGTAAGGGCCTAGAGTAATGAAAATCTAAGTAAAAAGGAAATTTCCCAACACTATTAATAATAAATTATTATAAGTAGTGATCGGTAATTTTTAATATTCCAGTGTGTGTTACTTATACATTATTCACGAATAACCAAACCTCTGTGTATTGTGGAAAAGAAAAGTACCTACTGGGAAGACTGGGCAGTTGATTTGTTATGGGCTTACAAGATCAAACACACAAATTCATGATGATAGGATAGGAAGCAGAAACAGAAGCAGAAAACTACAGATTTGTATGGGAAGAACTTCTCTACATGCAAGTTCTTACAACTCTCTAAGGAAACATCTTAAATCTATTTTCAACTTGTGTTTTAGAACTTAGACCCCAAATTAAAGATACTCCCTTCAGCCCTACTGACTTAATTGCTTTTTCAGGCTTGCACTGCCAAAACAGTTGATATTAGTTTTATTTTTAAAAACTTGTAAAATGTTCTCTACATATACTAATGTTTTATTAATTAATAAGTGACCACAGTAACAGTTATTGTGTAGCAGGTACCAGGCACTGGGACAAGAACATTCTCAACTCTGTGTAATTTCCTTATCCCCTTTGATAGATGAATTCAAGTGAGGCTGAGAAGTTAGGTAACTTTTTCAAGGTCTCACAATAAATAATGAGTAGAACTGGGATCTGAACTTAAGCTTTTCTATCTTATAAGCATAATCCTCTTAAGGAATCCTAAATGCAGGAGATTTCTCAATTTCCCAATCATGGAAATGGAAATATTGTATATAAACAATCCATTTCTAATCATGCCCTTCCCATGCCATTCACTAATCCTCCATTCCTGGATTCCAGAAATTGGTTCCATTTTAATCTCTCTGGAAAATCCAACTAAAATACGGATCAGCAATCCCTTTTGCTAAGAAATCTCTAACAGGATACAGTATTTGCCATTTCGATTCTATTTGGGGGGATTTTTTCCCCCTGTTTTACTTTTAATATATGGCACAGAAAACTATTTATCATTAAAACATTGGGAACTAATGTCCTATAAAAAATAGTTTAAATTCTTGGTACTATTTTTTAAAAAACTTCTAGCAAAAATAAAATTTTAAAAACCCAAATCTCCATTCAAATGAAAATCTTAGTTTATTGAGCCTGGGTAAATTGAAATTAAAGCCTACTCTTAACTGTTGGCATACTTTTACATGTAAACCAATAACCTGACCTAAGGTTATGTAAGAATCCTCTATTTTAATTTTTCCATGGAGCTAACGGGAGATACTTTACTGTGGAATGTTTACTACACACTGAATGTAATATGTCACTTACCTGATAGCACTAATTTCTACTGCCTATGTATTTCGGCATTTACTGGAAGCTGTACACTAAGAAAGGAAATCTAAAACCTGCAAAAGTGGTCATTTGTGTGCAAAAAAAATAGGAGCCATAAGAAATAGCAGTCTAATTGTATTGACTGGAAAATCCTTTACCTTTTCAGATTATAATCAAGGAATGACATAAAAGACAAACGTTGATCTTCTAAACTTAGGATATGTATTTTATATGCTAACATTTCATTTAAAAAATCAAAACTCTCTGAAGCATTCAACTTTTAAAATAGTTCTAAGTTCCAAAACCTTGATTCTAGCCTGAATGAACGAGTCAGAAATGTTGGGACATAAGAGAAATGATGTTAATTCCTTTGACTCCTTATTAGTGGAATTGATTTTTTTTGTTTTTTTTTGTTGTTGTTGGTTTTGTTTGTTTTTTTTTTTTTTGAGACGGAGTCTCGTTCTGTCGCCCAGGCTGGAGTGCAGTGGCGCGACCGCGGCTCACTGCAATCTCCGCCTCCGGTGTTCAAGCGATTTTCCTGCCTCAGCCTCCTGAGTAGCTGGGATTGCAGGCGTGCGCCACCACGCCCAACTAATTTTTGTATTTTTAGTAGAGAGGGGGTTTCACCATGTTGGTCAGGCTGGTCTCGAACTCCCGACCTCGTGATCCGCTCGGCTCAGCCTCCCAAAGTGCTGGGATTACAGGCGTGACCACCTCGCCCGGCGTGGAGTTGATTTTATATCAACCACTCTTGGCTTAAGTTTACTTACCTGTCTACTGGTGAGACAGCATTTGATATTCTGAAGGGTCCCTGTTCTGTAAATAGTGCATTAAATCTTAAGTGTTTATTGAGCACCTAATTGTTGTCCAACTCGAGGATGTTCCCAGATCCAGGCAAATGCCAACCTCAGCGTTCCCTTTTCCGTTTAGTCTCTCCAGCCCCCGTCCCCAACCACAGGCAGGACCAACTCTGGGGCTGAGAAGTCGCGCTGTCGTTAGGCCTCCCGAATGTGCAAGCATGTGGCAGAGAAGGGAAAAGAAGGGAAGTCACATTCTGACTACAGGCCTGGACACCTGCTATCCGTGGGGACAAAATGTCAGCACTGGCAGCAAATAGCGAGAAAAAGTGCAGCGCACTAGCGAAACAGCGCGTCCGCAGGCGCGACACCACAGTTTGGGCGCCGACACCCTCCGCGCACTGGTCCCTGAACTTTACCTGGAGCTTATCCCGGTCAGGCCTGATCTCGAAAACGAGGGCTCCTCAGCGCGAAGGCAGGACCCAGCTCCATTAAAGCTCTCGGGCAGGGATCCCCTCTACCCACTGAAGCGATAGCCGGGAGGGTATTCGTAAGCTACCACCACAACCACCCCTCAATCCCGGAACGCCCCGAACACCTGCCCGGCCGCTGCCGCTCTCGCGATAATTCTCGGGCCAGTCACCCGTCAGTCCTCTCCACGCCTTCCTTCTCTGACCAATCATGGAGGAGTCGTGGGTGGAGTTTTGCTTTTGAGCGGAGAGCGGGGCCTTCAATCTTTGCTATCTGGCGCTGGGAATGGGCGGAGCTGAAGAGGGCTGGGGCGGGGCTGGGCGGGGCTAGATTAGGGAGAGGGGCAGGGCACGCTCCAGTTCTCGCGAGACTGGAGACCAGGAAGACGCCTGCAGAGCTGGGCTGCTGGTGCAGCAGAGGCTGAGGCATCAGGTGCAGCTGCATCCAGATCTCCTGCCTTGGAGCCTACTCCTTGTCTCTAAGTCGGGAGGCAGGACGTGGTCAGGCCGGGGCTGTGGAGGTGCGCTGTGTCCCCTAAGGCCTAGAGGATTCGGGTTGCGGCCTGTCGGATCCAGTCAGGGAGGCGCCCACACTCCTGACAGGATAAGATGGCGGCGATGGCGCCTGGAGGTAGTGGCAGTGGTGGCGGCGTGAATCCATTTCTCAGCGATTCGGATGAGGACGATGACGAGGTAGCGGCAACAGAGGAACGGCGGGCAGTACTTCGGCTGGGTGCCGGAAGTGGCCTAGATCCTGGCTCTGCGGGCTCGCTGTCGCCACAGGATCCCGTGGCCTTAGGAAGCAGTGCGCGGCCAGGGCTCCCTGGGGAGGCGTCGGCGGCTGCAGCGACCCTGGGGGGCACCGGGGAGGCCCCGGCCCGATTGTCAATTGATGCGATCGCTGCTCAGCTGTTGCGCGATCAATACTTGCTGACTGCCCTGGAGCTGCATACTGAGCTGTTAGAGAGTGGCCGGGAGCTGCCTCGGCTGCGCGACTACTTCTCCAATCCAGGCAACTTCGAGAGGCAAAGTGGAACCCCGCCGGGGATGGGGGCGCCAGGGGTCCCTGGAGCAGCCAGCGTTGGGGGCGCTGGAGGTCGGGAACCGAGTACAACGTCGGGCGGGGGACAGCTCAGTAAGTGGACGCAGCCTGTCACACTCCGGCAGGGTTGTTGGGATTGTAAGAAGTTACTGTAGGGGAGAGGGGGTATTTCTGCCTGGGTCCCGAGGATAGGGACATTTTAAGGAACGAGAGTATTGGGGTGGGGGCGCTCTTTTGCGGTGGAAGCAAAAGGATCAGGCAGTGACTGTTCTCTCTGCCTGCCTCCAACCCTTGGCTGGTGTTACACTTGGCTCCTGGCTCCCCTATTGGTGTCAGTATCTATAAAATATCAAGAGTTTCTAGTTCACTGGCTATTACGGGACTCCAGAAGGTTCCCTTTCATACTAGTTTATTGCTTTAAGCATTTTTCCTTTTTCTCCAGTTACCTGAATCACACTACCAGGAAATAGTGTTACCTGAATTGCCTGCAGTAGTTTTTTGAGTCTGAGCCAGGAGAGAAAGAATAGGACACACTGCTGCTGTCTCCGAAAAGTCAGATGTACTTAAGACCCTTTGTCTTTGGGACGACTTTTTCACCGCCAAAATTAGGTTTTCTGCTGCACAAAATTTGTTCTGTTGAAGTAAAGTTGATGTAATTCAGTTTCAATGCCTTAATTTCAGTAATGTTCAAAATTACAGGAAATCCAAGGAGCAAGGCAGACAGGTTCTACCAGCAGTCTGTCTCACCATCCCACCACCTTGCAGGCTTTTCCCTCTGCATTAGATAGGAATTGATCTTTTTACCTTGTTGGAATGATTTTTAGCAGCATAGAGTAATCGTTTACCCCACATATTTGTAAGCACTCTTATGGCTTGAAAACTTACTGTCAAAGATGTACTGTACTGTATGTAGGATTCCCAGTGTCTCCCTTTTGGGAGATATCTTAAATATTCCCTTACTAATGTATGGAGATGTTTTAGTATGAGGCCATGTATTAATTCTATATTTTATTAACAAGTATTCATATAGAATTTTTAAACTGCAGCCTAATTGATTTTTTTTTAATCACTATGCTTTTGAATAGTGCTAGAGACTTAAGTTGCCAAACGTAGACGTGGTGGAAGCTTAGGGAGTGCATTTTCTATCAAGGTGAATCTTAAATATTTCCCCCTTGGATATGGGATTTTCTTAGTAGTTATAATTTCCTTACTCAATATGTAAGATAATCTTCTTTTTCGGGAAAAGATTTTCTCATTGCTGACCTTTAAGACTGTAAAATGAGACAGTAGTATAACAAAATTGTTATGTGTGGTGGTGGTTTTTTTTTTTTTTTTGGTTTTTGTGTTATTTCTAAGATTTCTAAATTATCTCGTGATTTTTCACCAGACAAGGTTTAGCTAAGATGTCACCTTTGTAAATGCTTCCTCCAGGCTTAGGTAGTTGCTTGGTGTCTTTCATTGTTAACTTTCAAACCTCCATCATAGCCTTTAGCCCGTTTGTGTGTGATTTGTTGACAATACCATTTTTCTCCATTGGTCAGTTCTTCAGAGACATTTTTATAATAAATTCCTCACACTTTGCTCAGTCCCTGGCTGTTGATGAACATAACTGAATTGTATCTGCTATGTTTTCAACCGTATTAATACAGTGAAATGGATTATTCCTTACTTGGTAACTTTATTCATTTAATTTTAAAGACTTTCTTGCCCTTTTCACCCTGTCCTATTAGGGCTATCATAGCATTGTTTCTAGTGAAAGTTCCTCCTTGCAAACTTTTTGTATTGAAAGAATTATAATTGAGCTCATTAAATAGTTTAGCAGTGTTTTAGAGTAAAACTTTACTTCTAAGTGCCTTTGCATTATACATTTTTATAGTTTCTTGAAATAACTAGAGTCTTATGATCAAATATCACAATTAAATATTCATGTGCACCTGTGCTTTTCTATTATCCTCATTTATTTGTACCTGTTTTAGGTACTGGACATATAAGTGTGTGTGTTTGTCTCTCTGTGTGTGTGTACACATCAAGGTTATTAAATTTTTACTTAATACTAAGCAAATGAACAACTGGGCAAAAAATTCAAAATTATCCATAATCCTACCAATGGTGTTTGCTTTTCCTGTCTTTAATGGTAGTTGCCTTACCTGCCTTTTCTGTGCATGCATTTTAAAAAACAAAAAATAGATTAAACTGTTTAACATAGTCTTATACAGGCACTATACTTTTTAGCATCAACTTGGATGTCAAATTTGCATACAGTAAAATTTACACGTTTTAAGTGTGTGCAGTTTGGTGAGTTTTGACAAATCAGTCACTACCACAATTAAAATACAGAACATCGGCAGGGTGCAGTGGCTCACGCCTGTAATCCCAACACTTTGGGAGGCCGAGGCAGCCAGATCACGAGGTCAGGAGTTCGAGACCAGCCTGGCCAACATGGTGAAACCCCTTCTCTACTAAAAATACAAAAATTAGCCAGGCGGGGTGGTGCACGCCTGTAATCCCAGCTACACGGGAGGCTGAAGCAGGAGAATCGCTTGAACCCAGGAGGCAGAGGTTGCAGTGAGCCGCGGTCGCGCCACTGCACTCCAGCCTGGGCGACAGAGCGAGACTTCATCTCAAAAATAAGTAAATAAATAAAAATAAATAAAATGAAATACAGAACATTTTTATTATCCCCAGAATTCCTTCATTCAATATCCTTACTTCCATCTGGACCACCACTGATCACTTAGAATTTCTCAACCTGGGCCTGGGCACTTTCAACATTTTGGGCCTGGTAATGCTTTGCCGTGACTGCTGGCCTGTGTATTGTAGAATGCTTAACAGCATCCCTGACCTCTACCCACCAGATGCCTTTAGCAACCACCACCATACCTATGCCACCCCAGTTACGACAACCAAAAATGTCTCCAGCATTGCCCAGGGAAGCGGAGTACATAATTTCCCCAGTTGAGAACTACTTCTATTGATAAGTTTTGCCTGTTCTAAAATTCCATATAAATAGAATCATAGAACGTAATTTTTTGTGTATCTGCCTTCAGCATGTTTTTAAAAGTCATCTATATCTGTGTGTGTATTTCTAGATCATTCCTTTTTGGTTTTATCCCTAAAAGGGGGGGATAAAAACATTTGTGTTTTTTAAGACATTTGTGTGTTTTTTCCAGTATTGTGTTATAAAGAAAGCTCCCATTTACGTCTTTATAAGAAACTGCCAAACTGTTTTCCAAAATGGACCATTTAAAATTTCTACCACCAATGTACAAGAGTTCCAGTTTCTGTACATCTCCTAAACACTTGGTATTTTCGGGCTTTTTAATGTAGCAATATCTCATTGTGGCTTTAATTTCTATTTCCCTGATGACTTATGATTCTGAGGTCCTTTTCCTGTGCCTTTTGCTTAGTATATTTTTTATGAAATGCCTATTCAATCTTTTGCTCCTTTTTTTTCTCCTTCAACTTCCAGGGTACATGTGCAGGGTGTGCAGGTTGGTGACATAGGTAGACATGTGTCATGGTGGTTTGCTGCACAGATTAACCCATCACCTAGGTATTATGCCCAGCACGCATTAGCTATTTTTCCTGATGCTCTTCCCCTCACCCCCCATGTCCATGTGTTCTCATCGTTCAGCTCCTACTTATATATGAGGACATACAGTGTTTGGTTTTCTGTTTCTGTTTTAGTTTGCTGAGGATAATGGCTTCCAGCTCCATCTATGTGCCTGCAAAGGACATGATCCTGTTGCTTTTTATGGCTGGCTGCATAGTATTCCATGGTGTACATGTGTCACATTTTCTTTATCCAGTCTATCATTGATGGGCATTTGGGTTGATTCCCATGTCTTTCCTATTGTAAATAGTGCTGCAATGAAGATGCACATGCATGTATCTTTATAATAGAATGATTTACATTCCTTTGGGCATATACCCAGTAATGGGATTGCTGGGTCAAATGGTATTTCTGGTTCTAGATCTTAGAGGAATCGCCACACTGTCTTCCACAATGGTTTAACTAATTTACAGTCCCACCAACAGTGTAAAAGCGTTCCTATTTCTCTGCAACCTCTCCAGCATCTGTTGTTTCTTGACTTTTTAATAATCATCATTCTGACTGGCCTAAGATGGTATTTCATTGTGGTTTTGATTTGCATTTCTCTAATGATCAGTGAGGATGAGCTTTTTTTCATATGCTTGTTGCTGCATGAATGTCTTCTTTTGAGAAATGTCCATTCATGTCCTTTGCCCACTTTTTAATGGGATTGTTTGTTTTTTCTTGTAAATTTGTTTAAATTCCTTGTAGACTCTGGATGTTAGACCTTTATCAGGTGCATAGATTGCAAACATTTTCTCCCATTCTGTAGGTTGTCTGTTTGCTCTGATAGTTTATTTTGCTGTGCAGAAGCTCTTAAGTTTAATTAGATCCCATTTGCCAATTTTTGCTTTTGTTGCAATTGCTTTTGGCATTTTTGGCATGAAATCTTTGCCCATGCCTCTGTCGTGAGTGGTATTGCCTAGATTTTCTTCAAGGGTTTTCATAGTTTTGGGTTTTACATTGAAGTCTTTAACCCATCTTGAGTTAATTTTTGTGTAAGTTGTAAGGAAGGAGTCCAGTGTCGATTTTCTGCATATGGCTAGCCAGTTCTCCCAGCATTTTATTGAATAGGGAATTCTTTCCCCTTTGCTTGTTTTTGTCAAGTATGTCAAAGATCAGATGGTTGTAAGTCTCCAGTCTTATTTCTGAATGCTCTCTTCTGTTCTATTGGTCTGTGTCGGGTTTTGTACCAGTACCATGCTGTTTTGGTTACTGTAACCTTGTAGTATAGTCTGAAGTGAGGTAGCATGATGCCTCCAGCTTTGTTCTTTTTGCTGAGGATTGTCTTGGCTATACGGGCTCTTTTTTGGTTCCATATGAATTTTAAAAGTTTTTTCTGATTCTATGAGGAATGTCAATGGTAGTTAAATGGGAATAGCATTGAATCTATAAATTACTTTGGGCAGTATAGCCATTTTCATGATATTGATTCTTCCTATCCATGAGCATCCTATTTATTGTGTTCTCTCTGATTTCCTTTAGCAGTGGTTTGTAGTTCTCCTTGAAGAGGTCCTTCACTTCCTTTGTTAGCTGCATTCCTAGGTATTTTATTCTCTTCGTAGCAATTATGAATGGAAGTTCATTCATGATTTGGCTCTCTGCTTGTCTGTTGTTGGTGTGTAGGAATCCCTGTGATATTTGCACATTAATTTTGTATCCTGAGACTTTGCTGTAGTTGCCTATCAGCTTAAGAAGCTTTTGGGCTGAGACAGTGGGATTTTCTAGATACAGCATTGTGTCATCTGCAAACAAAGACAATTTAACTTCCTCACCTCCTATTTGAATACCCTTTATTTCTTTCTCTTGCCTCATCCCTGGCCAGAACTTCCAATACCATGTTGAATAGGAGTGGTGAGAGAGGGCATCCTTGTCTTGTGCCGGTTTTCAAGGGGATTGCTTCCAGCTTTTGCCCATTCAGTATGACATTGGCTGTGGGCTTGTCATATATGGCTTTTATTATTTTGATGTATGTTCTTTCAATACCTAGTATATTGAGAGTTTTTAACATAAAGAAATGTTGAGTTTTATCAAAGGCCTTTTCTGCATCTGTTGAGATAATCATGTGGTTTTTGTCTTTAGTTCTGTTTATGTGATGAATTACATTACTGATTTGTGTATGTTGAACCAATCTTGCAACTCAGGGATGAAGCCAACTTGATTGTAGTGAATAAACTTTTTGATGTGCTGCTGGATTCGGTTTGCCAGTATTTTATTGAGGATTTTTGCATTGATGTTCATCAGGGATATTATTTTGCCCTTTTTTAAATTAAGGTTTTTTACATGTTGGTTTTGTTTCATTATTGAGTTGTAAAAGTTCTCTATATGTCCATTATCAAATGTGAATTTTGTAAATATTTTCTTCCAGTCTGATTTGCCTTTGTATTTTCTTTTTTTTTTTTTTTTTTTTTTTTTTTTTAATTATACTTTAGGGTTTTAGGGTACATGTGCACAATGTGCAGGTTTGTTACATATGTATCCATGTGCCATGTTGATTTCCTGCACCCATTAATTCGTCATTTAGCATTAGGTGTATCTCCTAATGCTGTCCCTCCCCCCTCCCCCCACCCCACAACAGTCCCCGGAGCGTGATGTTCCCCTTCCTGTGTCCATGAGTTCTCATTGTTCAATTCCCACCTATGAGTGAGAACATGCGGTGTTTGGTTTTTTGTCCTTGCGATAGTTTACTGAGAATGATGTTTTCCAGTTTCATCCATGTCCCTACAAAGGACACGAACTCATCATTTTTTATGGCTGCATAGTATTCCATGGTGTATATGTGCCACATTTTCTTAATCCAGTCTATCGTTGTTGGACATTTGGGTTGGTTCCAACTCTTTGCTATTGTGAATAGTGCCGCAATAAACATACGTGTGCATGTGTCTTTATAGCAGCATGATTTATAGTCCTTTGGGTATATACCCAGTAATGGGATGGCTGGGTCAAATGGTATTTCTAGTTCTAGATCCCTGAGGAATCGCCACACTGACTTCCACAATGGTTGAACTAGTTTACAGTCCCACCAACAGTGTAAAAGTGTTCCTATTTCTCCACATCCTCTCCAGCACCTGTTGTTTCCTGATTTTTTAATGATGGCCATTCTAACTGGTGTGAGATGGTATCTCACTGTGGTTTTGATTTGCATTTCTCTGATGGCCAGTGATGAGGAGCATTTCTTCATGTGTTTTTTGGCTGCATAAATGTCTTCTTTTGAGAAGTGTCTGTTCATGTCCTCTGCCCACTTTTTGATGGGGTTGTTTGTTTTTTTCTTGTAAATTTGTTTGAGTTCATTGTAGATTCTGGATATTAGCCCTTTGTCAGATGAGTAGGTTGCAAAAATTTTCTCCCATTGTGTAGGTTGCCTGTTCACTCTGATGGTAGTTTCTTTTGCTGTGCAGAAGCTCTTTAGTTTAATGAGATCCCATTTGTCGATTTTGGCTTTTGTTGCCATTGCTTTTGGTGTTTTAGACATGAAGTCCTTGCCCACGCCTATGTCCTGAATGGTATTGCCTAGGTTTTCTTGTAGGATTTTAATGGTTTTAGGTCTAACATATAAGTCTTTAATCCATCTTGAATTAATTTTTGTATAAGGTGTAAGGAAGGGATCCAGTTGCAGCTTTCTACATATGGCTAGCCAGTTTTCCCAGCACCATTTATTAAATAGGGAATCCTTTCCCCATTTCTTGTTTTTGTCAGGTTTGTCAAAGATCAGATAGTTGTAGCTATGCGGCATCATTTCTGAGGGCTTTGTTCTGTTCCATTGATCTATGTCTCTGTTGTGGTACCAGTACCATGCTGTTTTGGTTACTGTAGCCTTGTAGTACAGTTTAAAGTCAGGTAGCGTGATGCCTCCAGCTTTGTTCTTTTGGCTTAGGATTGACTTGGCGATGCGGGCTCTTTTTTGGTTCCATATGAACTTTAAAGTAGTTTTTTCCAATTCTGTGAAGAAAGTCATTGGTAGCTTGATGGGGATGGCATTGAATCTATAAATTACCTTGGGCAGTATGGCCATTTTCACGATATTGATTCTTCCAACCCATGAGCATGGAATGTTCTTCCATTTGTTTGTATCCTCTTTTATTTCATTGAGCAGTGGTTTGTAGTTCTCCTTGAAGAGGTCCTTCACATCCCTTGTAAGTTGGATTCCTAGGTATTTTATTCTCTTTGAAGCAATTGTGAATAGGAGTTCACTCATGATTTGGCTCTCTGTTTGTCTGTTATTGGTGTACAAGAATGCTTGTGATTTTTGTACATTAATTTTGTATCCTGAGACTTTGCTGAAGTTGCTAATCAGCTTAAGGAGATTTTGGGCTGAGACAATGGGGTTTTCTAGATATACAATCATGTCATCTGCAAACAGGGACAATTTGACTTCCTCTTTTCCTAATTGAATACCCTTTATTTCCTTCTCCTGCCTGATTGCTCTGGCCAGAACTTCCAGCACTATGTTGAATAGTAGCGGTGAGAGAGGGCATCCCTGTCTTGTGCCAGTTTTCAGAGGGAATGCTTCCAGTTTTTGCCCATTCAGTATGATATTGGCTGTGGGTTTGTTGTAGATAGCTCTTATTATTTTGAGATACATCCCATCAATACCTAATTTATTGAGAGTTTTTAGCATGAAGGGTTGTTGAATTTTGTCAAAGGCCTTTTCTGCATCTATTGAGATAATCATGTGGTTTTTGTCTTTGGTTCTGTTTATATGCTGGATTACATTTATTGATTTGCGTATGTTGAACCAGCCTTGCATCCCAGGGATGAAGCCCACTTGATCATGGTGGATAAGCTTTTTGATGTGCTGCTGGATTCGGTTTGCCAGTATTTTATTGAGGATTTTTGCATCAATGTTCATCAAGGATATTGGTCTGAAATTCTCTTTTTTGGTTATGTCTCTGCCAGGTTTTGGTATCAGGACGATGCTGGCTTCGTAAAATGTGTTAGGGAGGATTCCCTCTTTTTCTATCGATTGGAATAGTTTCAGAAGGAATGGTACCAGTTCCTCCTTGTACCTCTGGTAGAATTCAGCTGTGAATCCATCAGGTCCTGGACTCTTTTTGGTTGGTAAGCTATTGATTATTGCCACAATTTCAGAAGCTGTTATTGGTCTATTCAGAGATTCAACTTCTTCCTGGTTTAGTCTTGGGAGGGTGTATTTGTCGAGGAATTTATCCATTTCTTCCAGATTTTCTAGTTTATTTGCATAGAGGTGTTTGTAGTATTCTCTGATGGTAGATTGTATTTCTGTGGGATCGGTGGTGATATCCCCTTTTTCGTTTTTTATTGCATCTATTTGATTCTTCTCTCTTTTCTTCTTTATTAGTCTTGCTAGCGGTCCATCAATTTTGTTGATCTTTTCAAAAAACCAGCTCCTGGATTCATTAATTTTTTGAAGGGTTTTTTGTGTCTCTATTTCCTTCAGTTCTGCTCTGATTTTAGTTATTTCTAGCCTTCTGCTAGCTTTTGAATGTGTTTGCTCTTGCTTTTCTAGTTCTTTTAATTGTGATGTTAGGGTGTCAATTTTGGATCTTTCCTGCTTTCTCTTGTGGGCATTTAGTGCTATAAATTTTCCTCTACACACTGCTTTGAACGTGTCCCAGAGATTCTGGTATGTTGTGTCTTTGTTCTCGTTGGTTTCAAAGAACATCTTTATTTCTGCCTTCATTTCATTATGTACCCAATAGTCATTCAGGAGCAGGTTGTTCAGTTTCCATGTAGTTGAGCGGTTTTGACTGAGTTTCTTAATCCTGAGTTCTAGTTTGATTGCACTGTGGTCTGAGAGACAGTTTGTTATAATCTCTGTTCTTTTACATTCGCTGAGAAGAGCTTTACTTCCAACTATGTGGTCAATTTTGGAACAGGTGTGGTGTGGTGCTGAAAAAAATGTATATTCTGTTGATTTGGGGTGGAGAGTTCTGTAGATGTCTATTAGGTCCACTTTATGTAGAGCTGAGTTCAATTCCTGGATATCCTTGTTAACTTTCTGTCTCGTTGATCTGTCTAATGCTGACAGTGGGGTGTTAAAATCTCCCATTATTATTGTGTGGGAGTTTAAGTCCCTTTGTAGGTCACTGAGGACTTGCTTTATGAATCTGGGTGCTCCTGTGTTGGGTGCATATATATTTAGGATAGTTAGCTCTTCTTGTTGAATTGATCCCTTTACCATTATGTAATGGCCTTCTTTGTCTCTTTTGATCTTTGTTGGTTTAAAGTCTATTTTATCAGAGACTAGGATTGCAACCCCTGCCTTTTTTTGTTTTCCAGTTGCTTGATAGATCTTCCTCCATCCCTTTATTTTGAGTCTATGTGTGTCTCTGCACGTGAGATGGGTTTCCTGAATACAGCACACTGATGGGTCCTGACTCCTTATCCAGTTTGCCAGTCTGTGTCTTTTGATTGGAGCATTTAGCCCATTTACATTTAACGTGAATATTGTTATGTGTGAATCTGATCCTGTCATTATGATGTTAGTTGGTTATTTTGCTCGTTAGTTGCTATAGTTTCTTCCTAGCCTCGATGGTCTTTACAATTTGGCATGTTTTTGCGGGGGCTGGTACCGGTTGTTCCTTTCCATGTTTAGTGCTTCCTTCAGGAGCTCTTTTAGGGCAGGCCTGGTGGTGACAAAATCACTCAGCGTTTGCTTGTCTGTAAAGTATTTTATTTCTCCTTCACTTATGAAGCTTAGTTTGGCGGGATAGGAAATTCTGGGTTGAAAATTCTTTTCTTTAAGAATGTTGAATATCAGCCCCCACTCTCTTCTGGCTTGTAGAGTTTCTACTGAGAGATCAGCTGTTAGTCTGATGGGCTTCCCTTTGTGGGTAACCCGACCTTTCTCTCTGGCTGCCCTTAACATTTTTTCCTTCATTTCAACTTTGGTGAATCTGACAATTATGTGTCTTGGAGTTGCCCTTCTCGAGGAGTATCTTTGTGGCGTTCTCTGTATTTCCTGAATCTGAATGCTGGCCTGCCTTGCTAGATTGGGGAAGTTCTCCTGGATAATATCTTGCAGAGTGTTTTCCAACTTGGTTCCATTCTCTCCATCATTTTCAGGTACACCAATCAGACGTAGGTTTGGTCTTTTCACATAGTCCCAAATTTCTTGGAGGCTTTGTTCATTTCTTTTTATTCTTTTTTCTCTAAACTTCCCTTCTCTCTTCATTTCATTCATTTCATCTTCTATCAGCGATACCCTTTCTTCCAGTTGATCGCATCTGCTACTGAGGCTTCTGCATTCTTCGCATAGTTCTCGAAACTTGGCTTTCAGCTCCATCATCTCCTTTAAGCCCTTCTCTCCATTGTTTATTCTAGTTATCCATTCTTCTAATTTTTTTTCAAAGTTTTTAACTTCTTTGCTATTGTTTTGAATTTCCTCTCGTAGCTCAGAGTAGTTTGATCGTCTGAAGCCTTCTTCTCTCAACTCATCAAAGTCATCCTCCATCCAGCTTTGTTCCGTTGCTGGTGAGGAACTGCGTTCCTTTGGAGGAGGAGAGGTGCTCTGTTTTTTAGAGTTTCCAGTTTTTTTGGTCTGTTTTTTCCCCATCTTTGTGGTTTTGTCTACTTTTTGTCTTCGATGATGGTGATGTACAGATGGGTTTTTGGTGTGGATGTCCTTTCTGTTTGTTAATTTTCCTTCTACCAGACAAGACCCTCAGCTGCAGGTCTGTTGGAGTTTACTAGAGGTCCACTCCAGACCCTGTTTGGCTGGGTGTCAGCACCGGTGGCTGCAGAACAGCGGATTTTCGTGAGACCACAAATTCAGCTGTCTGATAGTTCCTCTGAAAGTTTTGTCCGGTTGAATGAGGTGTCAGTCTGTCCCTACTGGGGGGGTGCCTCCCAATTAGGCTGCTCAGGGATGAGGGACCCACTTTAGGAGGCAGTCTGTCCGTTCTCAGATCTCCAGCTGCGTGTTGGGAGAACCACTACTCTCTTCAAAGCTGTCAGTCAGACAGGGACATTTAAGGCTGTGGAGGTTCTCGCTGAGTTTTTGGTTGTCTGTGCCCTGCCCCCAGAGGTGGAGCCTACAGAGGCAGGCAGGCCTCCTTGAGCTGTGGTGGGCTCCACCCAGTTCGAGCTTCCTGGCTGCTTTGTTTACCTAAGCAAGCCTGGGCAATGGCGGGCGCCCCTCCCCCAGCCTCGTTGCCGCCTTGCAGCGTGATCTCAGACTGCTGTGCTAGCAATCAGCAAGACTCTGTGGGCATAGGACCCTCCGAGCCAGGTGCGGGACACAATCTCCTAGTGTGCCGTTTTCCAGGCCCGTTGGAAAAGCGCAGTATTAGGACGGGACTGACCCGATATTCCAGGTGCCGTCTGTTTCCCCTTTCTTTGACTAGGAAAGGGAACTCCCTGACCCCTTGCGCTTCCCGAGTGAGGCAATGCCTCGCCCTGCTTCGGCTCGCGCACAGTGCGCTTCACCGACTGTCCTGAACCCACTGTTAGGCACTCCCTAGTGAGATGAAACCGGTACCTCAAGCAGAAATGCAGAAATCACCCGTCTTCTGTGTCGCTGGGGCTGGGAGCTGGAGACCGGAGCTGTTCCTATTCGGCCATCTTGGCTCCACCCCTCGCCTTTGTATTTTCTTAATGATGTGTCTCAGACCAGGCGTAGTGGCTCACGCCTGTAATCCCAGCACTTTGGGAGGATGAGGTGAGCAGATGGCTTGAGCCCAGGAGTTTGAGACCAGCCTGGGCAACATGACAAAACTCCGTCACTACAAAAAAAGTACAAAAATTAGCCATGTATGGTGGCCTATGCCTGTGGTCCCAGCTATTTGAGAGGCTGAGATAGGAGGATCGCTTGAGCCCAGGTGGCCGAGGCTGCAGTGAGCCATGATACCACTGCACTCCAGCCTGGGAGAAAGAACGAGACCCTGTCTCAAAAAAAAAAACCCAAAAAACAGTGTGTCTTGTGAACAAAAGCTTTTGATTTCATGAAATCCAGTTGACTGTTTTTTTCTTTAATTATGTTCTGCACCGCGTGTTCTCACTCATAGGTGGGAATTGAACAATGAGAACACATGGACACAGGAAGGGGAACATCACACTCCAGGGACTGTTGTGGGGTGGGGGGAGGGGGAGGGATAGCATTAGGAGATATACTTAATGCTAAATGATGAGTCAATGGGTGCAGCACACCAACATGGCACATGTATACATATGTAACAAACCTGCACATTGTGCACATGTACCCTAAAACTTAAAGTATAATAATAATAAGTTTAAAAAAAATAATAATTTATGTTCTGTATATCCTTTTAAGAAACATTTGCCTACCCCAGAGTTGCAAAGATTTTCTCTTATAAGTTTTATAGTTTTTACTTTTACAATTAGGTCAATGGTGGCAGGAACTGTATTTTAATGAAGGCATCATAAAGGAGAAAAGAAATATTTCTTAAATATTCCTCCTATAAACTGCAAACATTTATAGTACAAACTTTAGTACAGTTTTAAAATACTTGTATAAAACTGTGCTCAGTACTGTATTTGGAAGATTTCAACTAAGCTCCTGATCACACAAATTATATTGTCTAGGACAGGGCTACTGCCTATTTTTAAAGGTCCTCTATATATTCAATTTTAGCATGTCGATTGATACTACTTGGGTGTGATTTTATAATACTCAATAAGCACTTGTTGGTTGATTGCAAACGTTTAAAAATTGGTAGTATGGATTATCTAAAACATTATTTTGATTTGTTTTTGTATATATTTTGATTGATATGTGTCTGATCTGAAAATTCAGAATACTTCAGAACAATAAATGTATAATAAAAAATGGTTTTCTTTATTTAATGATGTTTAAGAACAATGTAATCCTATTAACCTTAATAATTTTAGATTTAGTGAATTATTTCCCAAAAACTGTTGACTTGAGTTAATACTGTAATATAGTTGTGCTTTTAAACATACTTTAAGAAGTCTTCATACTGTTTAATTTTTTTCTTGATTATAAGAATAATCCATATTTACAAAACATTCAAATATGAACAGGATATATAGCTTTATAAGTTTGATGTTTTCAATAGAATTTCTATTAACTGAATAAAATTACTTTTAACAGATATTCTAAGGAAATCTCAGTTTTGGATAAATTCTTGTAGCATCGTTGTAATGTTCCTACTAAATTTACATGATGAACCAATTAGATCTCTTATATGTAATATTATTTGCTGGAATATACACACACTCTGTGTGTGTATGTGCGTGTATGTGTGTGTGTGTGTGTGTGCGTGTACCCTGTATTTTTGCCAGGTGAGCCAGGATAGCTTCTATTCAGTACTTTGTTTTCTAGTTACTGCAAGATAAAAATTGTGGTACTGACATTGATGAACACTGAGCAGGTTACAGTAACTTAGCAAGAGTAATGCTTTTTCTGCTTGAAGCGTTAGGGCTCTAATCAAAATTAGACTGTAATTTCTTATGATTAGCCCAGTTCTTTGCACAATAGAGATGTAATGTGATCAAGTGGAGAGGGCAACTAACATGCCTTTTGGTGATAGATTTCTTTTACCATGCCTTCAAATTTTTATAAGGCAGCTAATCAGGAGGTAGTCATTTATGTTTGAATGTAATCATTTCACTTATGAGCTTGCAGCCTTCCAAAATCATCTTCCTTTTTTTTTTTAATGGTGGAGTCTCGCTCTGTTGCCAGGCTGGAGTGCAGTGGTGCAGTCTTGGCTCACTGCAGTCTCCACCTCCCAGGTTCAAGCAGTTCTCCTGCCTCAGCCTCCCGAGTAGCTAGGACTACAGGCGCGTGCCACCACACCCAGCCAATTTTTGTATTTTTGGTAGAGACCAGGTTTTACCATGTTGGCCAGGCTGGTCTCAAACTTCTGACCTCATGTGATCCGCCCACCTCGGCCTTCCAAAGTGCTGGGATTACAGGCGTGAGCCACCACGCCTGGCCTAAAATCTTTCTTTCATGATCCAAGGTATCGTTTCTCAGAACTCTGAGAGCATATATCTAACTATGCTCAGTGTTCCTTTCTTAGTATCGCCAACACTAAGATGTCACGATTGCTTTCTTACAAACTTTTCATCCCTTCTACTTTATAAAGTAGTTCCCCTCTGTTAAGTTGGGATTGGATTTAGTGTTTCCTCTGCTTTCTGAAAGCGAAAATACCAGCGCAATTTTTCTTTTTTTTTTTCTTTTTTTTTTGAGGCATAGTCGGCCTCTGTCGGCCAAACTGGAGTGCAGTGGCACAATCTCGGCTCACTGCAACCTCTGCCTCCTGGGTTCAAGTGACTCTGGTGCCTCAGCCTCCTCAGTAGCTGGGATTACAAGCCTGCGCCACCACACCTGGCTAATTTTTGTATTTTTGGTAGAGATTAGGTTTTGCCATGTTGGCCAGGCATGTCTTGAATTCCTGGCCTCAAGTGATCCACCTGCCTCGGCCTCCCAAAGTGCTGGGATTACAGGCGTGAGCCACTGCGCCCGGCCCCATCACAACATTTCTAAAATTTATTAAGTTCACTGCTTTTACCTGAATTAGACTTTCCACTATTCTCTGGGCCATAGACATTCCTAAATATATCTACTGTGTAACTGTCATTTTTCTTTCCTATGTCTTTCCAATTGTTTCAAATTTATTCCTGTAGTTAGATATAATCCCTGCTTAGCATGGTGGCCTGAATATAGTTGGTATTCAGTATTTTTACATCGATATATTTATTAAACATTGTGATCAGTTAAGCATTACAGCGATCTAAAAGTTTAATGCATATCCTTGAGCTTATGTTCTTGATGGAGAGGTAAGACTAACACATGAAAGAATTTGAGAATAGTCTCCTGTGGCAAAGATAATGTTTACAGAATGTAAACATTCAGATATAGAAAAATCTGTTGATTGTGAAAATGAAATGGGCCTGTGGAGAAGTAAAAGTTAAGTTTGACCCTCAAGGGTGGGTAAAATTTTGAATAAATAGTAACTTTATTATTTGGCTATATTTAGACTCTTTATCCTGAGTAAGGAAAGGAAAAGGAAGTACAGGTGAAGGAAAGATAATAGCTCTTGTATTTTTTCATGTTTAAAACATCATCTGTGGGAACATGACACTCCCTGCTTACCGTCATCTGCTTACCATATAATAGGGTGTTTCCACTGAGGTAGTTGCAAAAATACAATATGACATTTCAGCCTCTTGTGGTACTCTAAAAGGAAGCAAGATAAGGATATTAATCTGGGAAAACCAACCTTATTTCTGTGAAAAGTTAAAATTATGCTTTCTACTTTTCAAACAAGGAAGTTAGAGCTGGATCTTCAAAATGTTTGTTAAAAACCTAGATTGGTTGTTTGGCATTTTTCAGTCAAAAATTAAGTTTAGTGAATTTGTTTTTAATTTAGCTTTTAACTGTGCTGTTCCACCCTATCCTGCAGCTCCCAGCCTCCCAGCCTTGTCTAAAAATACACAATACTTATATCTGAATTACAAATATCAGTTGAGAAACTTCACATCTACAGTATACTTAGTTTCTACAAACTAAGGAAATCTATATAGGAAAACCTGAACAAGTTGACTGTAAATTGATTAATTTTCTTTAAGGATAGATTCCTCACAGATTTCTGAGAATTGAATACCCATTACAATTGGATATAGCAATGGTATTTACCAAGATTCAGCAAAAGATAGCGGGATCAAGAAGAATGCCCTAGAGCTGATATGTTTGGATTATAGTAAGATACAGGACAGACATCTCACGTTGGTGTGAACAAATAGAGAAATATGGGCTTCATCAGAGTAGCTGTGGAAATATTTGTGACTGATAAAACAACAGTAGGTCTGTGCCAGACTATACCAACTATAATTTTGAAATCAGCCTATTGTTTGAAGACCACTGGACTTGTACCAATGTCTGATCTTCAGTTCTGTCTCTGCCACTTACTAGCTCTTTCAGCTTGGGTAAATCACTTCTTAATGCAGAAGGCAAGCCACGTAGTAAAAACTTGATCATTTAAAAAATAATTAGAGTGACAAACCATAGCACCACACTAAGTCACAGATGAATAATCTGCCTAAAGCATCACTTCGTTTCATCAAGGCGCCCACACTGCATAGTATTAAACTTAATCAAAATTAGGATAGTCACATCCTACATGTGATTGTAGGATATCTGGGCAAAGCCCAGGATCAACTAAACCTCATCTGACAGCCAAATATAGTCATCAACTGTTCCTCTGTGTGAAATAAACTAACAAGGCCAAATTAGCTTGTGCTCTCTTTTTTTTAATCTTCAGGGTTTGCTGCATGGTTACTTACAAGTTTCTGATCTAGTCATGGAGCATGACTAAACCTCGAGGAGTAGAACACAGTTGCAATCATGGGTGTAGCCCTCTTCCAGATTTTCTCACCTATTATGTCAAAAATCCTCAGCAGTCAGAAATAGTGTTCATTTGTTTTTGAAACCAGCTGGTCCTGTTGTGGGTGGATAAGATTGCTCAAGGTAGTATCATTGACATTTCTGTTACTTCAAACCACCTATCAGTGTGTGCTTGTGTGCTCCCGTAGTTCAGGCTTTAGCTCACATTTGTACCAGCAGTTTTAGTCTTATCCTATAGCTTTAATCTCTTCCTTCATCCTTACTCTTACTTGATTTTAAGAGTTATTCATTCATAGTTATTCATTCATGTCATTCTAGCTAAAACCTTTTAAATAAGATTGCTTCCTCCTGTCCAAAGCAACTTTTTCAAACCTTTTTTAGTAGCAAAAAATATATATTACAGAAAAAATTTATAAACCTCACTAGGAATTTTTTAATTTCTTCTATTTTTGTATGGTATATTTGTCAAAGTGTAAAAGTGGCTTTAAAATATTTTGTTGTGGCTATGTATAATAAAGTTATCCCTTTAGTTTTGCTTCTTCCTGCCCTTTCAACCGTGTTGTCCATATGCAAAACCTTTATTCTACTCACATTGTTTCATTTTTCCCTTGAAACATGCATTATATTTTCTTGAATATTTATATTTATTATACTATATTAATATTTTCTTGCCTGGTATCCTTGTCCACATTATTTTTTTTTCTTGTGGAATACTTGTCCTCTGTTCCATATTTTTTCTAAATCCTGTGCATCCTTAAAGGAAGGTCCTGTTTATATTCCTGCCTTTCCCTAAAGTTTCTCCAGCCCATAGTGATCTCTAAATCTTCTGAACTCGAGGGGTTTTTTTGGCTGTTCCACTTATGGAAATTAATTATATACAGACCTGTGAACATGTGTTTCTAATTAACTCTTAATATTATTGAAATGTTTGTGTGTAGATGTTTTAGCTGACTAGATTTTTTAAAAGATGTTAGCTCATAGGTCTTATATTGTCCTCTTTCATGCCTAGCACAAATGCCTAAGGTAGACAGTTTATAGAAAATTTATCTATGTATCACCAGTACTTAATATTTTGCTGGCCTACAAGCTTTCAGTAAATATTGAAGTTATGTTAAAGAATTGATCTTTAAGTAGTAGTTTCCTATACATTTATAAGTTGGAAATATTTTCTTGTGAAAATTAACCTTTTACTTTATATCCGATTTCCTCAACTCTGTCTGAGCAAGATTCCATCAAGGCTCTGTTTCTGGGGCCATTCACGATATCAAACCCAACTTACCTGATTAGGCGATCAGAACCTGGATGCTCTTACATATTATTCAAGAGAACCAATGGTTTAGAGCTCAGGCTTTGCTGTCGGAGAGCTTAAGTTCATATTTCTATTCTGCCACTCCCTCATTGCATGACTCTGGATAGTCTTTGTTTCCTTTACTGTAAAATGCAGATGGTAATGACTCCTTTAGCATGGGGTTGTTATGAAAGGTTATCTGTGTAAAGTATGTGGCACAGAATAAGTGGTCAAAAAGAATGCTAATAATAATAATTACTATTGTCATCATTAACAGTAATCATTCTCTTTACTAATAGCTTTTCATATGATAAAGTCATCTTGAATTATAGAAATTTTAAGTGAATAGCTTGTCAATAAAGTTTCAGCATGTAAGTTTCTTCCCAAGTTTAAATCTTGACTTTGAAGTTCCACTCTTTCTGAAACCTTGTGACAAAGAGAAAAAGACAGTGGGCTGCAAACTGGGAGGCTTGAATTCTACTTCTAGCTTGCTCACAGATTAATTTTTTAAACTTTAAGATAAAGTAAGCCAATTGTATTATTGTTATCCCTGTATATGACTTAATTCCAATGATTTATAAGCTTCCTTAAGGCAAAGACAAAGTTTTACCTAAGTTTTATCTTTGTACTCCTCATTATGGCTTAGTAAATACTGCATAAGTACATAGCTTCAGTTCTCTCATCTGTAAAAATGAGGGGATTGTACTGTCTTAATTCCTTTTAGCTCTCAAATATTTTGGACATAGAGGTCAGTGAAAAATTAGCCCCATCATTGGAGAAGAATTGAGGATCAGGAAAATACAAATGTGAGTGCCGCAGTTGCTGAAAGTAAAGGGCTGTCCCCAACATTTTTTTTTATTTTTTTAATGGAAAGATAGACCAAGATCCTTGTCTATCCAGAAATTAGCCTTTCTCTTCTGGTGTATCATGTGTATTCTGAAGTGTTTCACATCTTTCCTTTCTTTATCACCAAGGTTACTACTATACCAAGCCTTCCAAATAATTTCAGAACTGACCTTGAGTGGGAGGAGGCACAGTACCTTTGTGGTTTTACTCTGGCATTTATAAATACAGTGCCCACATAAAAGAAATTTTTCATTAGTATTGAATGAATTTTACATTATTTCCAAAGTAGAAAATTTACAGTTTTATTTTTTTAACTTTCATATTTTAGAGTAGCCTTATAGGTTCTCTTTCTTTGACATACATCTCTGAGATCCCTCCTTAAGTGAATAACTGTTTTTTCTTTCTTTTTTTTTTTTTTTTTTTTTTTTTTTGAGATTGAGACCAGCTCTGTTGCCCAGGCTGGAGTGCAGTGGCGCGATCTCGGCTTACTACGACCTCCGCCTCCCAGGTTCCAGCAATTCTCATGCCTCAGCCTCCCAAGTAGCTGGGACTACAGGTGCATGCCACCAAGCCCAGCTAATTTTTTGTATTTTTAGTAGAGACGGGGTTTCACTGTTTCAGCCAGGATGGTCTCGATCTCCTGAACTGGTGATCCGCCCATCTTGGCCTCCCAAAGTGCTGGGATTACAGGCGTGAGCCACCACGCCCGGCCCGTGAATAATATTTTAAAATGTTTACACACAACCTCAGGTTTAAATAGAATTACTTTTAAAGTAAGTCTGTTATTAGCAATATCTTTATATTTATTGAATTTATTATTATATATTTCTTTCTCATGACAGATTTTTTTTAAGCATGGTTGAATAAATCGTCTTTACTGAAAGAATTGTAATATAAAGCAAATTGCTTGATTTTTTTTCCATTTGTGAATTGGATACTTTCATGATTTTTAAATTATAAAGTGCCCATATTGAAGTATATGTTAAATGTAATTATGGGGGAAAATACCAAAAGTAAAAACAAAAAGTTCAAATAATACAAAGAGAAATATGTAGTGAAAAATGTACATTCTGCTTCTCAGAGTCAGTTATTATTAATAATGTACTGTGCATGTTTACAAAAACATGCAAATGTAAGCATATATAAACATAATTACTTAGACTTATTTATCCATGTCCTTTAAAAAAATTATTTTGCTTTCCTGTCAGTGACCTAGTACACAGTAGTTGTTCAATAAATATTTAAATTACCCAATACTCTTTTATTAGTCGACAGCTGGTCCGTTTTTCTGATGCATTTGGTTCTTAAAGTGCCACGTAATTTTCAAGGGTCTGAGACTAAGTTTTTCAATTATAGTAAAAACATTTTTTCAGCAGTACTAAAATATTAAATGTAAATATAAATAAAACTGCTTTTGTATGTGATTTAAAAAATCAGTCTGCATGACTGTGTATAATAGGTTTAGTTCTCAGACTTGATAAAACTTATGAACAGGTTTTACCAGTTTACCAACTATGATGAAAGTACCTGATTATTTGTTTCTGAGTTACAAAGTGAATTGTTAAGAAGTTACACAATAGGCATCCTGGTATTTGAAGAAATGCTCTGTAGTTAAAATACTTCATATTAGAATATGGTAGATTCTTAATAAAAGAGGCTAATTTTTCCAAACTCTTGTATATTAGGACATTTGGAACACAAAAGGCATTTGCTTCTCCTGGAAAAGAATTGTGGCTTAATCTAAAGAAGCACATTTACCTTGAAGCTTTAATATAACCTGTTATTAGTCTTAAAATCCAAAGTGTATATAGGATAGCCCAGTCAAAGTTAAAATTACTTTCTTCCATAAATAATTTTTATTTCTGACAAGATGGAGTAGATTTTAATGAATTGAGAGATTGTTTTTCTTTTGTGACATTTATTATATTAAAAGATATCAGAGCTTTTTTTTCCTGGAGAATATGAAGTTGTTGGCTTGGAACTAGAAAAAAATAGAAAATATATTTTTCAATGGCCATAATAATGCCAAGTTGAAAATTAAAGTGCGTGTTTGCTTTCCCCCAAGAGTCTCCCTGTTGAATAAATGAGTTCTTTAAAACTTTTAGAGAAATGGTAATAGTATTATTGAAGAATAATGTCTCATGACCAAAGTAGCTCTAATCTAGGCTTGTATATATGATTTAAAATATTAGAAGGAAGATGAAAAAGACTTAGTAAACTAATAATAGATGGACACCTAATAAGAAATATTTATCTGAAATTAACAACCAACACCATACCTAACATTCTATTAAAATCAGGAATAAAGCAATGAAGGCTGGTATCACAGCACCAAAATATTAGTTGATAAAAGTTCACCATTGAGTGTACATGTTTTCCTATGCAGGTTAGAAACTTCAGAGTAGCTAATAAGGAGCCACGACATGGGCCTAAGAGAAGAGAAGATAGTACTCAAGTGGAGTTTCTGCTTAGGGCAGCAATGGCCAGATCAACTAATATATCAGGAATATCTAGATATTAAATGCAAGATCAAAAGACATGAATAGATAATTCACACACAAACCCCAAAAATAAATGGTCAATATATTTTTGAAAGAATGTAGCTGTACGTGGTGGCTCACACCTGTAATATCAGCACTTTGGGAGGCAGAGGCAGGCAGATCACGAGGTCAAGAGATCGAGACCATCCTGGCCAACACGGTGAAACCCCGTCTCTACTAAAAATACAAAAAATTAGCTGGGAGTGGTGGCAGGCGCCTGTAGTCCCAGCTACTTGGGAGGCTGAGGCAGGAGAATGACTTGAACCTGGGAGGTGGAGGTTGCAGTGAGCTGAGATCGCACCACTGCACTCCAGCCTGGTGACAGAGTGAGACTCTGTCTCAAAAAAAAAGAATGTCCAAGCTCACTAGAAATCAAAGAGATACATAATTAAACAAAATATAATTTTATATCATGTTAAATTGGTGAAGATTAAAAATAATAATACTGAACATTGACAAATGCTATTACATACTATTGGTGGAATTCAGATTGCTATGTATGCTTATTTTGGAAAGTGGTTTAGCACTAGCCTTAATCAACTTTATCAATAGCCTTAATAATATTGCAATTTCTCACTATATAAGCTTCATTTTTAAAAAGCAATACATACGTGATCCCAGCACTTTGGGAAGCCAAGGCGGGAGGACTGCTTGAGGCCAGGAATTTGACACCAGCCTGGGCAACATAGTGAGACCCATCTCTACAAAAAAATTAAAAAGTTAGTCAGCAATGGTGGCACACCTCTAGTCCTAGCTACTTGGAAGGCTGAGGCAGGAGGATCACATGAGCCTGGCCAGGAGTTTTGGGTTACAGTGAACTATGATCATGCCACTACATTCCAGCCTCAGTGACAGAGTAAGAGCCTGTCTCAAAAAAGCAGCAAGATATAAAATTGTATATATAAATTTATTATATTTTTTACACAAATATCTTTACATATATATGGGGGAAAGTTCAAAAAACAATATTTAGAAATTCAAGGAAAAAAATTGATGATATACTGCCCTTATCCCCAGTTTTAGTGGTGTTAGGATGGTTTATCTAGTCTTCTATGTACTTTTATAATTATTTATAATACTTTTTTTAATAATTCGAAGGAGTCATCATTTATAGTGTAATAAAAAATTGGAGAAAAGTAGGTAGATTAATTTTGTTTTAAAGAACTGGAAATTTTAGGTATTGCATAGTAATCCAGGAACTTCATTTTATTTTATTTATTTATGCATTTATTTTTTGAGACAGAGTCTCCCTCTGTCACCCAGGCTGGAATGCAGTGTCTCAATCATGGTTCATTACAGCCTCACCCTTCTGAGCTCTAGTGATCCTCCCACCTTAGCCTCCTAGCTGGGACTGCAGGAATGTGCCACCATGCCCAACTAATTTTTCGATTTTTTGTAGAGACAACGTCTCGCTACGTTTCCCAGGCTGGTCTCAAACCCGTCAAACAGTCCCCCGCCTCAGCCTCCCAAAGTGCTCTGATGATAGGCATGAGTCACCACACCCAGCCCTCCATTTTATGTCATATTAGTTATTTACCAAGGCAGATGTACTTATAACTCAATGGTTTATTCCAGTTTAGCATTTTATATTTTCAGTTATTTAAAAGGTCTATTAGTAAAAAGCCTTATAAAGTTTATCCACAATATTTTGAAATTTGTTTCCTTTCTTTTAGTGATTCATGGTCTAGCTTTGGTTCAATTTCAAACAGAGGGAGAAAAACATAAAATTTTTGTTTGTTTATTTAAGACAATAAGGATAGCTATTTTCCAGGATTCAGCCTTGATTATTAATGGATCCTGACCAGTGTTAGCTCATTTTACCCCCATACATTCAAGTTTTATTTCTTTAACTTTTTATTATGAAAAGTTCAAAGCATACAGACAAGTTGAAAGAATTTTATACCCATACATCCACCACCTAATTCCAGTTAACCATACTTGGTTTATCTCATATCAGTACATCTTTTCAGCCATTTCTCCATCAACAGTCCATTTTATTTTTTATGCTTTTCAAATTAAGTTGCACATATCAATATGCTTAATACTTTAGCGTGCATATCATTAATTAGAGCTCAATATTTTAAAATTGTGGAGGTTTTGAGATAATATTTAAAGACAGTAAAATATATAAATCTTAAGTGTACCATTTGATAAGTTTGAACAAAGAACGTACCTGTAGTAACCCAAACTCCTATTATATATACAATATTACCATCACCCTGGAAAGTTCCCTCAAGGCCCTTTCCAGTCAGTTCCTACCCCTTCTAGCCCTTTACCACAAGAACCACTATTAATTTTTTCCTACCATAAATTACTGTTGCCTGTTCTAAAAACTTCATATAAATGAAATATTGTAGGTACTCGTATAAGGCTTCTTTCAGCATAAAGCATTTGAGATTCACTCATATTATTGCATATGTCAGTTTTTTATTTTTAAATTGCTAAGTAGTAGTCCTGAGTTCAGCACATTTTTAATATTAACTTTTTGAGATGTCTGTGGTTACTGTATTTGGTATTTCTTAGTTTGTGCTGAAAGAAACTATGTTATAATGAAGAGTACTGTAATATTTGGCTTTCCGTCATCACTATTTTTGTTTATGTTGCCTTAAAACTTAAATTGGGCTGGGTGTGGTGGCTCTCGCCTGTAATCTCAGCACTTTGGGAGGCCAAGGCAGGAGGATTGCTGAAACCCAGGAGTTTGAGACCAGCCAGAGCAACATGGTGAGACCCTGTCTCTATAATTTGTTTTTAAAAATTAGCCAGGCCTGGTGGCTCATAGTCCCAGCTAACTGGGAGGCTGAGGTGGGAGGATTGCTTGAGCCCCGGAAGTCAAGGCTGCGGTAAGCCATGATTTTATCACTGCACTCCAGCCTGGGCAACAGGGCAAGACCCTGTCTCCAAAACAAACAAAAACTTAAGTTGATAGAAAACAGGTTTTTTGTTTGTTTTTGTTTGTTTGTTTGTTTGTTTTTTGAGACGGAGACTCGTTCTGTTGCCCAGGCTGAAGTGCAGTGGCACAATCTCAGGTCACTGCAACCTCTTCCTCCAGAGTAACTGAGATTATAGGTACCTGCTACCATACCCAGCTAGTTTTTGTATTTTTAGTAGAGGTTGGTTTTTACCATGTTGGCCAGGCTTGTAAAGGAGAACCTGCAAGCTATTACTTAGCAGGTATAATTAAACTGCAGGGAAATTAAATGTTTCTCCAGATAGAAACAGTGTTTAAGAAGAATGATATATGTAGAATTTCATTTAGTTTACTTAATAGGGACTTAAAGGCAAGTAGTACATTGATAATGACATAGCCCTATTTGAAGAGTCAACCATCTTGATTATTGTGATGTACTAACTGTTTTAAAAGGTGATGGGAGAGCCCAAGGTGGAGTCCAAATCTGTATTCCTATAACTTCCATTCATTTGTTGAGATCGTGCTTTCTGAACACAAATAATCCATTTCCTTAGATCAATATGTATACTTTAAGTACTGTGTAAGTAACGATTTAACAGAGGGTTGACAATAGCCTCTTATTTGTCCCTTTTTAAACATTAGCTGGATAAAAAAAAGTTTTGTGTGTGTAAAATTTAATAGAGAAGCAGTTAAAATGTCCTTCCTGCTACTTTACAACCTACCTAGCCTCAGCTGTCACGACTTGCCTGCTCCTGCCCCACGCACCCCACCCACCCCCCCGCCCCCCACCCACCACCACCCCCTCCCCGCCCAGCTTCTGTACATTGTAACTGCTATTCATACACAACTTGTCCATACTTTGAAAACTCAATACACTTGTTTGTTCTTTCCTTCTGCCTTTACTTTTTTGTAGAGGCAGGGTCTTGCTATGTTGCCCACCAGGCTGGTCTTGAACTCGTGGGTTCAAGTGATCCTCCCACCTCAGCCTCATTTAAAGTGTACAGTTCATTGGTTTTTAGTATATTTCCATTCATTTTTAGTATATTTACAGAATTGTACAACCATTACCTAATCTACTTTTGCAGCCTGTTCATAATCCCCAAAACAAATCTCTTATCCATTAGCATACACTCCATTTTCCCCCTCAACCCCCAATCACTAATCTCTATGTCTATAGAGACAGACTTTCTATCACTATATATTTGCCTATTCTGTGCAATTTATATAGATGGAAATCATACAATATGTGATTCTCTTATAACTATCTTCTGTCAGTATAATGTTTTCAGAGTTCATCCATTGTTGTAGCATGTTTCAATAGTTCCATCCTTTTTATTGCTGAATAACATTCTGTTGTATGGATATATACCACATTTTATTTATTCATTTATCAATGGACAGATATTTAGTTGTTTCCACTTTTTTGCCATTGTGAATAATGCTGCTATGAATGATTATGTACAAGATTTTGTGTGGACATATGCTGTCCTTTCTCTTTAGGTGGAAGTAGAATTACTGTCCCATGAGATAGATAACTCTGTAGCCTTTTAAGAAACTGCTAAACTGTTTTCCAAAGTGCCCATACCATTCCCACCAGCTAGATGTAAGGGTTCCAATTTCTTCACATTGTCACCAACACTATTGTCTTGTCTTTTTATTAAAGTGAAAAATAATTCATATATCATCAATTCACCCTTTTAAAGTATACAATTTGATGGTTCTCTGTGCATTTACGAAATTGTACAACTATCACCACTCTAATTCCAGAACATTTTTATCACCCCGAAAGAAACCCTGTACCTATTACCAGTCACTACCCATTCTCCTATGATGCCAGCTAAAATCTACTTTGTGTTTCTATAGATTTGCCAATTTTGGACATTTTATATGAATGATCATACAGTATATAGCCATGTAGGTTTATGTGTCTAGCTTCTTTTATTTAGTACAATATTTTCCAGGAGGAACTGCCAAACTTCCAAAGCAGCTGTACCACTTTACATTAAGACGAGTGATGTATGAGGGTTTCAGTTTCTCCACATCTTCTGCAACTTACCATCTCTTTTATTATAACCATCTAGTTGATTTGAAATGTACCTCATTGTGGTTTGATTTTCATTTCCCTAATGAATATCATTTCCCATTTGAGCATCTCTCCTTCATTCATTGGCCATTTCCATATCTTCTTTGGAGAACCCTTTGTCCATTTTTAAATTGTGCTGTCTTTTTTATTGAGTTATAAGAATTCTTTATATCATGTAGATATGGCCCTTAACAGATACTTGATTTGCACATATTTCTTCCATTGTGTAGATTGTGTTTTCACTTTCTTCATGGTGACTTTTAAAGCAAAAAAAAAAAAATAATAATAATTCTGATGAAATCTAGTTTATCAATTCGTTCCTTTATCATGGTATTAGTTTTCTATGGCTACTTCAAAAAGTTGACAAAAACGTTGTAGCTCAAAAGAACACAAATTTATTACCTCATGGTTCTTTTTTTTTCTAATTTCTATTTTAGGTTCGGGGGTACATGTGCAGGTTTGTTACATAGGTAAAGTTGTGTTACAGGGATTTGTTGTACAGATTAATTTGTCACTCAGGTACTAAGCCTAGTACCCAATAGTTATTTTTTCTGCTCCTCTCTCTCCTTCCACCCTCTACCTTCAAGTTGGCCCCAGTGTCTGTTGTTCCCTTCTTTGTGTCCATGTGTTCTCTTCATTTAGTTCCCACTTATAAATGAGAATATGTGGTATTTGGTTTTCTGTTCCTACGTTAGTTTGCTAAGGATAATGGCCTCCAGCTGTTCCCACAAAAGACATGATCTTCTTCTTTTTTATGGCTGCATAGTAGAAATCTCATAGTGGGTCTCACATTGAGCTGAATGGTCTAAAATCAAGATATTGGCAGTTCTGGAGGTTTTAGGCTCTAGGGGAAGCCTTTTCCAGGTCCTAGAGGATGCCAGAATTCCTTGGCTCATGGCCCTCCTCCACTTTTAAAGATCTTTGTGATTACATTAGTCCATCTGAATAACCCAGGATAATGTCTCTATTTTAAGGTCAGCTGATAAGCAATCTTAATAATAACAACCTCACTTCACCTTTGCCATGTAAAGTAACATAGTCACACATTCAAAGGAGTAGGATGTGGACATCTGTGAGGAGCCATTTTTCTGCTTACAACATTGCTAATGCTTTGTGTTATATCTAAGAAATTATTGCCTAACCCAAGGCCATGATGATTTGCTTCTGCATTTCCTAATAAAAGTTTTGCAATTTTCACTTACATTGGGTCTAGATCCATTTTTGCTTGTGATGTGAAGTAGTGGTCCAATTTCCTTTTTTTACATGTAGATATACTGTTGTCCCAGCACAATTTGTTGAAAAAGCTTCTTTCCTCCAGTGAAGTGTCTTGGTACTATTGTCAAAAACTACTTGACCATAGATGTAAGGGCTTATTTCTGGACTCTGAATTCTATTGCATTGTTCTGTATCTGTATGCCAGAACCGTGCTGCCTTGATTACTCTTAAGTTTGAAATCAGGAAGTATCAGTCCTCCATCTTTATTCCTTTTCAAGATTGTTCGGCTATTCTGAGACTTTTTTGTTTCCATGTGAGTTTTAGCATCAAGTTCTCAATTTCTGCAAAAAAAAAAAAGAAAGGCAGCTGGAATTTTGATAGGAATTGCATTGAATCTGAAGATTAATTGTGGAATATTGCTGTTCTGATATGGATCTTCTTATCTGTAAGCCTGGGCTGTCTTTCTGTTGATTTAGATCATCTTTAATTTCTTTGGACAATGTTTTGTAGTTTTTACTGTATACATTTTGCATGCTTTTGTTAAGTGTATTCTTAAAATTTTTTTGATGTGTTTGGAAATGAAACTTGTCTTTGTTTTAATTTTGGATTGTCATTGCTAATGTATAAAAATCCGACTGATTTTTGTGCATTGGTCCCATGTTCTGCAACTTTGAAAAACTCATTTGTTACGTCTAATTGTTTTTTAGTGGATTCCTGAGAGTTTCTTATATATAACGTCATGTCATCTGTGAATAGCAGTAGTTTTGCTTGTTCTTTTCCAAACTGGATGTTTTTGGTTTCATGGTTTTTTATGAGGAATCAGCAGTCATTCAAATCATTGTTTCCCTCTATGAGAACATTGTTTTTCTCTGTCTGCTTTTGATATTTTCTCTAAATTTTTGGTTTTTCACAATTTGATTAATAGGTGCCTAAGTTTCTCTTCTCTTTATTTACCCTCCTTGATGTTCTCTGACCTTGAAACTGTACCTACCCCATCTCTTGCCTCATCAGTTGTGGATTCCAGTTCTGCATATGTTAGACCTTTGTTATTGTTCCACATGTCCCTAAGGCTCTGTCAATTTTCTTTTCAATCTTTTTTGTCTGTATTCTGCAGATTGAATAATTTCCATTAATCCATCTTTGAGATTTCTGACCCTTTCCTCTCTCATCTCCATTCTGTGATTAGGCTGTACAAGGCATTTTTAATTTCAGATACTTGTATTTCAGTTCTAGAATTTCTATTAGCATTTTTTACATTCCATAGTTTTTGCTAAGATATTAACTCCTTTCGTTTATTGTATACATATATTCCTTTACTTCACTGAGCATAGTTGTACTAGCTATAATAAAATCTTAGTCTACTGATTTTACCATAATCTCCTGGTATCATCTAGGAGTTGGTCCCATTGATCGTGTTACTTCTTGGAGTGGATCACATTTTACTGGTTTTTGTGTATTAAGTAATCTTTGACCGTGTGATGGATAATGTGTGTGTTAGGCCGTGAAGACTGGATTCTATTCTTTCAGTAGTCACTTGTTCAATCTGTAAACTCTTTCTTAGGTGGCAGCTCAAATTTCTGTTTTGTTTGTTTGTTTTGTCCTTACCTGGGCTGCTTCCAATATTCCATGTGTGTGCATTATTTGGGAGTTGTCCGGAGATTTGGGCAGGGAAACTTGGTTAAAGTAGCTTGATTGCTGTGAGCATTTTTACTTTGTTTTCTTGTTGTTATTTTAAAAGAATTCCTAGATCTTAGAATTACAGGTTTATTAACTGGGAATAATCATAAGTATTTGAATTCCTGTTCCTTATTTTAACAATTAAATTAAAATGCTCATTTAATTCTTTTATATTTCTCTTTATTATAGATCGAGCTGGGAGCATTAGTACCCTTGATTCTTTAGACTTTGCAAGATATTCAGATGATGGTAACAGGGAAACAGATGAAAAAGTGGCAGGTGAGTAAAATTGTAAGGACAGATTTGGATTCTTTGACATTCCAGAAATAATGAAATGGCTTGAGGAATTTTTTTCCTTCTACAATTTGGTATGTGACTATAACATATATAGTTATTATACAAAGTTATGTTACTAATTACTAATTTACTGCAAGTTTGGGAGTTCCCCAACTTTTTCTTATTGTGGTACTGAGTTTCTGGTTATGTATCCCTATAATTTGGTAAGTTATACTTGGAGCCAGCCGTTTACAACCACACAGTTGTAAAACTAATGTATGACAGGTCCAAGACAAAGTTAGACCTTAGCCTCATTCCTTTGATCCTCCAAACCAGGGCTGATAGTCATATATGTGTACCAATACAACTCTATTGATTGTTAAAAATTGGTTTTGAGCCAGGCATGGTGGTTCACACCTGTAATCCCAGCTATTTGCTATTTGGGAAGCTGAGGCGGGAGGATTGCTTGAGGCCAGGAATTTGAGACCAGCTTGGGCAACATAATGACACTTAATCTCTTAAATTAAAAAAAAAAAAAAGGTTAAAATACTTCTGTGCTTGTTGCTAAAACTTTGCCTTGAGTTCCCTGAGTGCTCACCAACCATCACAGCATGTCTTCAGAAATTTCTGACTTTGCTATGATCCAGAAAAAAGAGGGTTAAAGAAGGTTAATGATTGGTACAGTAAGGGCCTCCACGACACTGCCCATCCCAATAAGAAGGACAACATCCTTTTTAATTGCTTGCTTGCTCATTTCAATCTTCCTCCCTTCCCATCCCCCCATCCTCTCTCCCATACCAGTCTTGCCTTCTAGGCACCACCATTGGATCTGTAGGGACTTCAGAGGATCAGTTTGTACCCTGTGTTCTGCCTACACCAGATAAGCCCCATTGGAATTTGCTAGGGGTCCACTTTGGAATTCACCCCATAGCAGCCTTGGCTCCTTGGGAGTGAATATCTGCTACTGTTCTGGTGCCTCAAGTCTGTGTCTGTCTGCCATTGAAGTCATTCTTGAGTGCCTTGCAGGAATTGTAGTTTTCATAAGACTTAGGCTTTGAGAGAGATGGGGAAAGCAGACAGACCTCAGTTGGGTATTTTGAGCTCCATCAAAATAGTAGGTACTTCTGGAACAAAAGGGATGCCGCATGGGACACACATGGCATGTGAAAGAAATATGGGGTCAGAGAATACCCATAATGTGATTTCTGTTTTGACCAACTCTGTTGAATTTTTCTTCCATTTACTGGGACAAGTTTTTTAAAACATACCAAATGCTTAACCCTGTGGTCATTATGAATAAAAATGAGTGCTAATTCTTATATAACATTTGTTCCATTCTAAACACTGTTCTAAATTTATATTAACTCACTGAGTTATAGAATTATTATCTTGTTCCTCTCCCCAGGATATTGAGGCTCTGAGAGAAATTATGTAAGACTTAGTAGCAGAGCTAGGATTCAAATCCATATAGACCAGGAACAGTCTACGATTGACTATTATTTGCTACCTCTTGGCATGAAAGATTAGGTTTGATCTAATTTAAAATGTCATTCCAATAAATGATTTTCATTCCTTGCTCAAGACTAGAGATATTGAATATTTTAAAATCTCAGACAGTGTTGTATGAGTTAGAAAAAAAATTGTTTTTCTGAGAGAAGATTCAGCAATATAAATAATAGCAGAATATCCATGTAATGGGGAAATCACTAGAATAGTTTAATGTGGCTCTCTGTGAAATCATGGTTGAGTTATGAGCATCATTTATTGACAACTGTATCAAAATGGCAAATCACATTGGTAATATCTAAAAATTAACAATTCAAATTTTACGATGAATTTATCCTAATTGTATCACTCATTAAATAGCACTTGTTATATATATTAGCTATTTATATTATAAAATATATGGCATTTTAGTTTAATTAGAGACTATATCTAATGTTGTATAGTTTTATTGTACAAATTGTTACATATTAAAAATAACTCGTACCCAGAAGTTATCCATATAATTATGTTTTTTCCTTTAATTTCCTTATTAAAACTTATATTTTAGATTGAGTAAAATTGAAGAGGTTTATTATTATTTTCATCATTTAGATATTTTAGTACTTCTAATTAAGGGGAAACTGACATAAACGCAAAATGTTTAGCATAAATTTATGATCATTAGGCCGGGCACTGTGGCTCAGGCCTGTAATCCCAGCACTTGGGAGGCAGAGGCGGGTCGATCACCTGAGGTCAGGAGTTCGAGACCAGCCTGACCAATATGGTGAAACCCCATCTCTACTAAAAATACAAAAATTAGCTGGGTGTGGTGGCGTGTGCCTGCAGTCCCAGCTACTCAGGAGGCTGAGACAGGAGAATTGCTTGAATCCAGGAGGCAGAGGTTGCAATGAGCCAAGATTACACCTCTGCACTCCAGCCTGGGTGACAGAGTGAGACTCCGTCTCAAAAAAAAAAAACAAAAATTATGATCATTCATTGTTTGGTATAATCTCTATTTATGTCAATATAGGTAGAAGAGAAGAAGAAAATAGAAGTTCCTCTGACCAAATTTCACTGTGTACATAACGTTTTCTTTCCCTGTGTAACTTTTTATTAGAAGGCAGAGTAAAAAGGTTGATATTCTCTGTCTGACCTAAATGCTTTTTGAGAGACAATGAGCAAAGGGCAGTGGACCTGGATAAGCCTCAGATTTGCACAACTAGGAGTGAAATGTATTAAATATGTGATAGTATGGGCCTGTTTTTTTTTAATTTGAGACTATCATAAGACAGCAGACCTTACATTTTTAACCTATAGAATATACTATTTCTCTTAAGTTTGGAGAAATAAAATAACTTTTAATTGCTGTACTGTGCTCATGTATAAATAAATGCCGTGATTCATGTTCAATAGGAAAAGGAGGAAGAAGAGCATATATAATCCCAAGAGAATATCTTTCAGTCTTTTAGTGCTCATGTACCATGGCTTGTTATTGAACCAAATGTGTGTGTAAAAAAGTTTCAATTAATCATAATTCCTATTTCCAAAAAGATTGTGACTCTTTGCTTTTACTTGAAAAGCCTATCAAAAGGCCAGTAATTGGGAAAAGATAATTGTCCTTTCATCTGCCATTGAATCACATGTAAACCTCATTAACTCCTCATGGTTTGGAGTCTTGTGCCTGCAGCTCTCCCAAGCTATTCCTGCAAGCTGGTAGCTCTGCAATTCTGTGTCTCCGAAGTGGCCCTCCTCCCACAGCTCCTCTTGGCATTGCTCTGATGGAGACTCTGCAGCAGCTCTGACCCTACAGTAGGTTTCTGCCTGGGCCCCCAGGCTTCCCAATACATTTTTTGAAATCTAGGTGCAGGCTGCCATGGCCCCACAGCTCATACACTCTGCATGTCTACAGAGTCAGCACCACAGGGAAGCTGCCAAAGCTTACTGCTTGCACCCTCTGAAGCTGCACCACAAGCCTCACTTGGACCTGCTGGAGCCATAGATGGAGTGGCCAAGGAGTACTGCACCAGAATGCAGGGAGCAGAGTTTTGAGGGGACTTTGAGCAGTAAAACCATGGAGAGCACCCTGGTCCTGCTTCCCAAAACTACTCTACCCCCCTAGAACTCTGGGCCTGTGATAGGAGGGACAGCCTGAAAGAGCTCTGCAATGCCTTCAAGGTCTTTCTCCCATTGTCTTGATGTCTTACCTGGCTTCCTTCTACTCATATCCTTAGCAAATGGCCACTTACCACACCCTTGGTTTGTTCTCTGAACATACATTTTCAATCTTTACATGGACAGGCTGCAGATTTTTCAAATCTTTCCACTCTTGTAAATTCCATCTCCCAATGATTTGATTTTGAAGCTTCTATGACTTAAAATGTTAGAATATCTCGTTTGAGTCTACCCAAATAGCAGAAGCTCTGAAATAAGCTTTTGTAGGATAACAGAATAAACTGTTTGTTACTATGATATGAGAGAAAAAGAAGAAGAATAAAGAGACATCTAAGAACAAACATCTGTATTATTTTCCTATAGCAATGCTGGGTAGAAGGAGCTTGTGGATAACACACTAATGAGTCTGTTTACCCACCTGGCAAATGAAGGGTCTCCTCTAACCCTTAATCAGCTGTTAATTTATGATACAGATACTAGATTTGTTTTCAGCATCATTCTTACCACCTTTCTCCTAGATTTAAAAGTCTGGTTATTTTTTCACATCTGCACACATATTCCTTCAAAGAGGAAGGGATCTCTAAGGGAACAAATGTTTATTAAGTACCTACTTCATGCCAGGCACTATGCTAGGTGCTTTGTATAAAATATTTTATTTAATCTTGTTAGGAATGCTGCAAAATAGGTCATTTTTAGGTTTATAGTTTCTATAAGCCTAGAAAACTAATGCTTATACCAAGGTTGAGAAATTTGCCCAGTAGCTTCCATATAGTAAGGGGCATGATCAGGATGTATCACATAGAGGTTTTATTCCAGAGCCCACAATAGATCTTTTAGTACCAGGCTGTAGCTCTGACCCATCTGTATATTTATGTGGATAGCATATTCTTGTCTTTCTTATATGAAACTATTTCACAGAGCCATTTTCTTAGAAAAGAAGTAAAATTTTAAAAACTTTTTTAGATATTTTCCATTTCTCAATTTATTTTTGATATGAAGTGTACATTTTTATATAAAATGATTTAAGTAGTAGCAGACACCAAACCAATGAGTTTAATATAGGTGATTTTTCATTTTAAGTAAAAGCCTTTCTCTATGTTATTAAACAAAACTACTGTACTTAGTGCATATACAATGTACCTCTTCAATTTACTAGTTTTCTTAAAGGTAACAAGAGACATCTGTGTTCTAAATATCGAGATAGCCATTATTTAACTTATTTTAGGCATTTTGAGCATCTGCTATGTGTTAGGTACTATGTGTTAGGTTTCTATGTAGACATACAAGATAGATAACATTTCAGCTCTTCAGGAATTTGTCTGAAATATGTCTATATCTGCCATACAGATGTAAGTTCAGTACGTTGGAAATGGTAATAGAGACCTTGTTGATTTTAGAACCCCCCTATATTCCTGTTTCAGGTTCACAAGATCTATCTTTTAGCATCAGAGCCCCTGACTTTATTTGTTCTCATATCTCTGTTACTGAATTACTTCTCTAGTTCACACCTTAACTCTGTTTTGAGATCTGGAGAACTAGAACTATGCTTTCTGATTTGTAGGGAAAGACATTCCTGAATGCTGGTAAGGTCAGTTAATGTTTCAGATTTATCACATATCACATCAAGTATCGGAATATCCATTCATACTCAGCAAGTATTTGCTGAGTGCCTTCTCTATAGTTCAAGCATTATGCTACTCTAGGAACAACAGTCAACAGTACAGACATATGAAGCCTTTAGAAAGCTTACATAATCTAGTAGACATTCTAAAATGGTCTTTAGATTTTTGCTGTGGGATCACCTGTCCCTGTCCCCTGGATTAGAACTAGCCTTCTCATTTCTTAGGTAATGGCCTGGCAGCATCCATATCCAGCTTTATCAGGATTAAATAAGCCTATTTGGCTTCTAATTTTATGTTCCTCCCTAGGTACAGATAAATCTTTTCCTTCCTATTAGCAGTACATTTTGGTTTTCTTGATTTAAACCATATCTAAATCTTATTTCATAATTTTGTCAGATTTAAAATAGGATAGGTGCTCCAACAAGGCTGTAAAGAAGATAAATAGCATTTTGAAAATAGATTTCTTGTTATTCGTCACCATGAAATTAAAATAGGCTCAGAGAGAAAAAAAGAATACATCATCGTGGTGGGTGGTTATATTTAATCTAAAAATAAAAGTGATTATATGTTCATTAAATTTTAGTGGGCTGGAGAAGGAGGGTTTTATCTTTAGATTAACATTTCTAAAAGTGTATTTCATGAGAATGTTCATTTCATAGGGGAAAAACAAAAGTGGGAAAAAAGAAAAAGAATTTCATGGTCAGATAAGTTTAGAAAATCATGGTTTTCTGCATGATTTTTCAGTCTTCAGGGTTTTAGGTTATTGTAGTAATTTATGTATTAAGTTATAAAGGTCTGAACTATGACAATTGCAGAGACAGTTTAGATGAATGGTTATTTAGGGAGTTATTAAAGGTTGGAATCAGTATGGCTTAAACATTTAATTAGTGTGAGAGTAAGGGCAAGGAATAAGTGAATAGTCATCTGCAGGTTTCCCATTTGGCCAACTGGGTAAATAATGGTGCCATTATTGGAGAGACTGCAGGAGAACCACATTTGAAAGGAAGATGATGAAATCCATAGATAATATTGAACTAGTAATTTATGAGACATTCAAGTGGGCATGTCCAGGAGATAACTGGGTAGGTCTGTGTCTTGGGAAAAGATTTTTTAAATTTCAGAGTCTTCAGAGTACTTGTGAAACTTAAAACCACAAGAGTGAAAGTCATTCCAGTGGAGTGTGTAAATTAAGAAAATGGCTAAGGATGATACATTGATAAACACCAACTTTGAGATGAGTGATAGAGGAACTCAAGCAGAAAGAACAATAGTGGGAAGAATTTTTTTTAAGGCTGTGGGAAAGGATGCTTTGTTCTCACCAAGTTGAATATAGAAAAACAAGTATCTACAAACTATGGAGATTGCATCTTGCTTTCACTTATTTATTGCTAAGTCATGCCTAACAGTACTAAGTTTCTCAAGTCTATAATTGGCAGGGAGAATTTTCTAAACCTAGTAGAGGTGACGATAGTACTGCCTTAGGACTTTTGTATTATTTTAGGGACGGGTTTTTATTGTAACTCATATTCTTATGAAAATTGAAAAGAGAATTTTTTCTTTTCCTGCAACTGTTCTGGGATACTAAAATAAGTATTAAAGATGGGGAAGTGTTATTTCAAATCATCTTATAGTCAGGAAAAAATTCCAGAAAATTCTGACTTGAAAGAAGACAATTTTACATAGCAAAGTAGATGACTCAGACCTATTGATTGGAACTCATCAATAATGAACTAGAATGGGAATGAAAAAATACTTCTTCACCAGTGTTATAGAAAAGATCTTTTAAAATACAGCAATATTTTGAGTGTGGGCCAAAAAGAACTAAGTCTAGCAAGCATTTCAAGATAATATTAGTGATGAATTGAGTTGGACAATAAAGTATTGATATTTTATTTCTACTTTGAAATTTCACATTTCACCTGTAGTGTCTCCACATAGTTGTACATCTCATAAGTCATGAAAGCATAATCTTTAAGCACTCAAGTGCATCTAATATACTACGGTATTATCCAATGCAGCTTGAGAAATAATTGTTTCAACTAATCTGGAGTTGCTTATACTGACTTTTAAGTGTTAACTATTTTGGTAAGATTATAATATGCGATGTTAATATACATCTACATCTTTGCAGTTATTACTTTAGTTCTAGTAAAATTGTATTCAGCAGAGTTAGACTGGTAGAATGAGCCACTTGGTTGTTCATTCCTGCAGCATTTTTAATAAACATACATATCCTGAAATATTTTTAGGAAGAATTACAATATTTGAAAAATATTTGCAAGGTTGTTCGGCACAATGTCTCTCTTTACAGGATAATTAATTTTTAGCTTTAATCTAATGTTAATAAAGAAGATACATTCATGTATCTGTAAATATAACATTGCTATTAACCTTTCTTTTGAAACTTTCTCATGTAACTGCAATTACTTGATCATATTATGCCTTTATAGAAATGTACTATAGATTCAAACATACGCCTTTGTCTTTTAAAGTCTATATTGTATATTAAGAAACATGCAGCAGAGTGAATTCATATTGATAAGTATTATCTTTTCAAAGCATTGGTAACTTCTAATGACATTTGGCAATATATATGTAGATGTGCATAAAAATATAAATTCTTGCCGTCTGACATGGGTTTTTCTGGCTTTCTGTGCCTTAATCATTCAGTGTTTTACTCTTGGTCACCTAAACTTTCACCAATTGCATTTTGAGTTTTTTCCCAGTTTGTGTTTTAACCAGTTTTTTTTTCTTTTTTTTTCTTTTTTTTTCATATTTCTATCATTCTGGCGTAGGGCACTTCTGATCTGCAATTGTTCTGTAATGTCTTAGAAAACTTTAAGTGATATCAAAAGCATGATATATATATTTATTTTATTTAAGATACAGTTAGATATTTTTAAATAAAAATCAATTGCCTAGAGTTTTAAAACGTTAAAAAAAAAAAAAAAAAAAGCAAACCAACATGCTGTGTAAACCTATTCTGTACTTACCTTACACACTGAATGTACCCAATCTTACTTCAATGCAACTCTTAAGAGTTTCCGGAAGTGTAAATGTTAAGGAAAATGTTTAACTTTGTTGCACAGAAGTATTTGCAGATCAGCATTGCTGACTACCAAAAAACATAAAGTAACATACAATGTCATCTGATTTTTAGTGGTGCTTCCATGTTGCTGCAGTTAAATTCTGTGCATCAAAATAATTGGCCTTTGTGTACTAGATGTGATTCAATTACATCTTGTTTTTATTGAAAATGTGCAAACTGAGTGAATCCTAATTTTTCCATATATTTTTATAGCCGTGGCTCTGATAACATCTCATTTGGCATCTTTTTTATGTGCATTAGTCAGTTAGGAAAAAATTGCATCTTTAAGATGAAACCTTAAGTTCCAGTTTTTATGCAGAATGATTTAACTACTATAATTTCTTAATATTCATTTGTGGCAAAGATCACTTAATTTTCCCAGAGCTTTACCTCTCAGAAATATATTTTTTCTCAAGTCTAACATTTTAAAGAGCTTATTAAAATGTTTCCTCAGCCGGGCACGGTGGCTCACGCCTGTAATCCCAGCACTTTGGGAGGCCGAGGCAGGCGGATCACAAGGTCAGGAGATCGAGACCATCCTGGCTAACGCGGTGAAACCCCGTCTCTACTAAAAATACAAAAAATTAGCCAGGCATAGTGGCGGGCGCCTGTAGTCCCAGCTACTCAGGAGGCTGAGGCAGGAGAATGGTGTGAACCCGGGAGGTGGAGCCTGCAGTGAGCAGATATCGCGCCACTGCACTCCAGCCTGGGCGACAGAGCAAGACTCCATCCCAAAAAAAAAAAAAAAAAAAAAATGTTTCCTCAATATTCATATTTATGTCATAATCACACTATGTGATAATAGGAGAAATTCTGAGTTTCACTAGTACCTCTTAACATGAACAAATCTATTAGAAGAGTGATCAGAAACTTTGAAATTCTACTTAATCCTACTCAGTATCCTTAGAAAACTATACTTTTAGAAATGTACACATTCATTTGCTATAGAATTATCTTAATTCGGAATTAAAAGTGAAACTGTTTCTATCCTGTGGCTCTAAATGAAAAATAAAACGCTTGGGGTTTTGGATTTTTATTATTTTTTTGATATGTGTTTGACGTATCTATGTTTGTTTTTAGAAAACATACTCTTGTTTGTAAAAAAATTTATAGGCATCATGACATTTGTTAAATATTTAAACTATATTCCTTCAACATCCTAACAAAGGGAACTATTCACTAAAGTTTCTATACATTGATTTATAACATTATTCTAGACAATGCATTTTAAGTTAACTTTTGTAAAAAAAAAAAAATCCTAAGTTTTTCTTTTTAAGAATATTTGCTTGGGCTTCATCTAATTTTTACCTTATACCCTAAAATTATGTCACCTGAACACATCCATTACATTTCTTACCTAGACTGAATAAAGCAGAAGTACCCAGATTATTAATATTTTTATTTGTCTAAATGAGAGTATGCCATAGATTTTATTTTTAAATAGAGCTATTCCTTGTCAGACAGCTAGAACATTTGATAATAACCCCCTGAATTCTACTAAAACTATGGAAAGCATTCACCAGTTTGCTTGCAAATCAACTCTGCTGCATGCGTTCACAAGTTTCATAAAGATTGCATGCTTTCTGTTTTCAATACAAATTGTATTTTTTTTTCATACCCATCCTTGCTTTTTATTTTTTAATTTTTGTTTCCCTTTTCTTGGTTGGATGCCTGTGTGTGTTTATTCCAAATCCCTGTCCAGTCCTGGAGTTTGAACTACGGAAAGCCAAGGAGACCATTCAGGCCCTCCGAGCCAACCTGACAAAGGCCGCAGGTGGTGTACATAAAACTTTTTTGAGACTTTTCAACTTTGACAATGTAGAAGTAGCTGAGATATTTTAAAATGTAAAATAGTAAAATAGTACTTATGTTTTTTTCCACCAGAACATGAAGTTCCTTTACAGGAACGAAAAAATTACAAATCAAGTCCTGAAATTCAGGTGGGTGACGGAAGACAAATGTAAAATTAATCTTCCACATTAAATGGTAACATAAATATTGAAGGAGGAAAACTTATGATTTCCTGTTTGCCTCTTATTTTGCTTCCAGGAGCCAATCAAACCTCTTGAAAAGAGAGCTCTAAACTTCTTAGTCAATGAATTTTTATTGAAGAATAACTATAAGCTTACATCAATAACCTTTTCAGATGAAAACGATGATCAGGTAAAGTTACTTTTTGTTTTTACAATGATTTTTTTTTTACACTTTTAATTCACTTTCTCTTTTACGTAGTTTTTTTTTTTTTAATTTATATATATAGTTAAATTCTACAAGGCTAGTTACCAGAAACAGCAGTCTCTTGCCTACCTAGTCTGTTAATTCTATTAGCTTACAGACTTTATTCTTTCCCTGTTGCTTTCTACATAAAGACTTTTCATCCTTTCTAGATTCCTTTTTACTACTCCTCAGTGACTATATAGTCCACTCATTTTTGCATATATTCATAAAGTATGCTGTTTAAAGACATATACTTGATAGTATAGGTTATTGTGTACTTATAAATCCAGTTTAACTATAAACCTCCTCAATTGCACTATAACAATTAAGATGTTAGATAAATATATGACAGTATTTAAGAGAGTATATTGTAAATAAGAGTGAGAAAATCAGCTGTATCTCTCTGAATAGGGGCCAATTTTAGAACTTTATTATTATTATTTTCCTGATAAAATCTTTAAGCAAAAAAGATGTCTTATTTTAGTGTCATCTGTCAAATGGAATATTTTGACTTCTTAGTACTAATGGATCGGTTTGAATCTTACACCTTAAAAAAGTAAATGCCAGTGAATTTATTATTTAGGAATCTGAAGGCCATCATTTTAAATCAAGACTATTCTGTTGGTTCATAAAATCTCCTATAGATCCTTTAGCAAAAATAGAAATTTTCTGGGTAAGATAGTTCAGTTACCCCTCAGTTATTAGAATATATTTGGCAAAATTAAATGCAGTAAGTATCTAGTTATTTTTTATTCAGTGGTAGTGTCACTGAACATGTGCTATGTAGGTGACATTAAACTAATATTTAACTAACATGAGTATTATGCAAAGCTATACTATGGTTATAGTTTAGGTTAATCATGTTTTTTAAATGATCGACTAAACAGTTAATAGGAAAGATTTTGAATATGTGAGAAACATTGAGAGGTCAAAAAGAACACAGAAAAAGAGGAAAAGAGGAGCAAAAAATAGATGGAATACATAGAAAACAGATAATAAAATGGTTAGATTAAAACCTAGCTCTATCAGTATTCCCTGTAAATGTAAATGATTAGTCCTTCTCGAATAAAAATCAGAAATTAGAGATGTCAACACTGCTGTCTCAATAATTAATAGAACAAGTCAACAGAAAATCATTTAGGATCTAGAAGACTTGTGCTACGTTATCAACCGATTGGGCATAATTACAATTTTATAAAAATACTTCATCCTTCAACAGTGAATACATACTCTTTTTAAATTCAAATGGTTCACTTACAAAGGTAGACCATATTATGGGTTATAAAACACGTCTTAAGATGGTAAATTAACTAGCAATTAGTAACAAAGTTATTTCCAAATAACGCATGCGTTAAAAAAGAAATTAAAAGGGAAATTATAAAGTATTTTGAACTGAGTGAAGATGAAAACAAAACATATCAAAATTTGTGGGATATAACTAAAATAGCACTTAGAGGGAAATTCATAGCCCTAAATGTCTATACAAGAAGAAAAAATTCAAATCAGGTTTGCCTTAAGAAACTAAAAAAGGAAAACCAAGTGAAACCCAAAGTAAGTAGAAGAAAGAAAATAATAAAGATGATAGCACAAGTCAATGACACAGGCAGCAGAAAACAATAGAGAAAAATTAATGAAACAAACAAGTAGTCCTTTGAGAAGATCAGTAAAATTGATAAACCTCCAGCCTAACTGATTAGGAAAAAGAGAGAAGATACAAATTACCAAAATCAACAATGAGCAAGGTTACATCACTACAGATTTTACTTATATTAGAAGAATAATAAAAGAATGTTATGAATAACTTTTCTTGTAAGAAGACAACTGCCAAAGCACACTCAAGAAGAAATAGATTATTTGAAGGGCTTTATATTTATTAAAGAAATAAAATTTGTACTTAAAAATACTCCTACAAAGAAAACTCCAGGTCTGGATGGCTTCGCTTGCAAATTTGACCAAACATTGAAGAAAGAAGTAATACAAACTCTTCTGGAAATTAAAGATAAGGGAATACTTCCGAACTCATTCAATGAGATCAGCATACTTCTGATATCAAAACCAGACACAGACACTGCAAACAAATAAAATTACAGGCTCATTTTCTTTATTAATATAGATATAGAAATTATACATAACATTTTGGCAAATCAAATGAAACAAAATGTTAAAAGGACAATTCATTATGACCAAATGAGGTTTATCTCAGGAATATAAGGTTGAGTTCATATCCAAAAATCAGTAATTGTAATTGATCATATTAAAAAGAAAATCATATAATCATCTGAGAAGATGCAGAAAAGGCATTTGACTCAATCCAACATCCATTCTCTTTTAAAACTTTAAAGAAATTAGAAATAGAGAGGCATTTCCCCAACTGATAGAGGACATTTATAGAAAACCTATCACTAACATCATTCTTTTCTTTTTCTTTTTTTTTATGATTATACTTTAAGTTCTAAGGTACATGTGCACAACGTGCAGGTTTGATACATAGGTATACATGTGCCATGTTGGTTTGCTGCACCCATCACCTCGTCATTTACATTAGGCATTTCTCCTAACGCTATCCCTCCCCAGCCCCTCATGCCCCGACAGGCGCTGGTGTGTGATGTTCCCCACCATGTGTCCAAGTGATCTAATTGTTCAATTCCCACCTATGAATGAGGACATGCAGTGCTTGGTTTTCTGTCCTTGTGATAGTTTGCTGAGAATGATGGTTTCCAGCTTCATCCATGTCCCTGCAAAGGACATGAACTCACCCTTTTTTATGGCTGCATAGTATCCCACACTAACATCATTCTTAATGATGAAAGATGAAGATGAAAACAAGAACATTTATTCTCACTACTTCTATTCAGCATCATACTGAAGATTCTAGCTAGTGCAATAAGTCAAGAAAAAGTAATTCAAGCACACATTTTGGAAAGGAAGAAATAACAGTCCTTATTCACCAATGGCATGATCATGTGTATAGAAAATCCTATAGACTCTCCAAAAACGGTACAAAAACTAAGTGATTTTAGCAAGGTTGTAGGAAACAAGGTAAGTACACAAAAACCTATCATATGTTATGTTTGCAACAACCAATTGGAAATCAAATTTTTAAAATATCATGTTCAATAGTATTAAAAAATAGGAAATAACTTAGGAATAAGTCTGACAGACAGCTTCTACACTGAAAACTACTTAACATGTTGAGATAAATTAAAGAGATTTAAATGAAGAGATATTGTGCTCACGGATCAGAAGACACAATATTGTCAAGGTAACAATTTTGACTTGTATTTTCAATGAAATCTAAATCTCACTTCTCACTGGCATTTTTGTGGAAAGTAATGATTTTTTTCTAAAATTCATATGAAAAGGAAACAGCCAAAACAACTTTAATAAAGAAGAACAAATTTGGAGGACCTAAACTACCTGGCTTCAAGTCTTAAAAGATATTATAGTAAAGATATTATTTGTCATATTGGTATATAGACAAATAAATTGGTGAAACAGAATAGAGTCCAGAGATGGACTTACACATAGATGATCTGTTGAATTCTGACAAAATGCAAAATACCTTCCATGCAGAAAGAGTAGTCTTTTTTTTACAAATGGTAACAGAACCATTTGCCCAAACAAAATAAACGTCAAACCATACCATATACAAAAATTAACTCAAAATGGAGCATATACTTAAATATAGATCCTAAAAAGCTGTAAGGCTTCTGGAGGAAAACAGGAAAAAAAAAAATCACTGCAGGCTTAGAAGATAGGCAAAAGATTTATTAGATATGACACAAAAAGCATGATGTTCTCTGTCAGATTTGCTCTCATCAAAATTAATAACTTCTACTCTTTGGAAGCCACTTTTAAGTGAATGAGAAGACCGAGAGGGTGAAAATATTGCAAGTAACATATCTGATAAAGGAGTTATATCCAAAATTTATAAAGAGCTCTCTAAACTTAATAATAGAAAATTAATCTATTTTTAAAAGAATACACAAAAATTTTAAACAGGTGTTTCACCAAGGAAGTTATATGGATGGAAAATAAGCACGTGAAAAAGATTCTCAACATTTGTATTCATTAGAGAAATGCAAATTAAATCACATTGAGATACCACAACACATTAATTAGAATGTTTACCTAAGACTGAAGTTTTAGCAAGGATATGGAGCAACTAGAAATTAGTTCTAAGCTCAAGGTAGATACGTCTTAAATTTTGGGTGAATGATAGATAAATGGACATTTGAATTATGTGTAATGTTCATTTAGTAAGTTTTTTTTTTTTTTAAGCTAAAAGAGTTTAGTTCTTGTGGGCCAAGCACTATGTTAAGGCTTTTATATACATTTAATTTATCCTTACAAAAACTCTAAGAGATAATAAATATTTTACTCATTTTACAGATGACCAGTTTAAGCCTCCCTCAAATTAATTTGTAGCAGTGATAGTGGAGAAAGATACAAATTTCATACTTCCTCTGGTTTTCTCTAAAGCCCCCACTTGTAATACTCATACCTACCTCAGATTTAGTCCTCAATAATAGCTATCTCATTATTCAAATAAACCATCAAAGGATTAAGAATATCACATTTAGAATGTTCAAATTAATATGCCAATTTCTCAGAGGTTCTCATAGGTTATAATCTATCAAATTAGTACTAAATTATTATATATTAAAGGAAGATAGAATGGTGAGACAGTGTATTTACGTGCAATTGATTACTCAGCAATTTTATAAAGCTCTTCTAAAGATCTTTCTCTATAGAATGCTTAAGTTGCTATGTTTTTTTTGTACTTTTAATAAAACTGTTACAGTTAATAAAACTGTTGAACATGTTTTAATACACAACAAATTGAAGAGTAGCTATTTGGATTCTGAAAATTGCCAGAAGCATTTTTAATAATATGAATTATATTCAAACATTTACAGCAAGAAGACATGCAGATTAAATTGTTTCCCTACCCACTAGAGATTTCACTAATATGTATTAAGTTGGAGTAATAAAAGAAGAAGAAAATTAATGATTTCTTTGAGTTTACTTATAACCTATAAATAATAGGTACAATTTATGTACTGAGACTTCCTTAATCTAGACATGTTTTATGACGTCATGCAAATATTTGAGCATGTTTTATGAGCTTAAAGTTATTATAAACAAAGTAAAAAGAGTTTATATTTTTAAGAGGTATAATAAAAAAATTGTGTAACATTTTGATACCTAAGACAAACCTATTTATCCAGAAGGTCAGAAAACTTACAAGAATAATATTGGATAGTGGAAAGTGTAAAATAAATGTAAGAATGTTATTTACTAACTTGGAACATACACTTTGATATTATAACAAAATTATGATTATGTTGGGTTTTCAATATATTCACAGAGGCTGGCTGTGGTGGCTCACACCTGTAATCTCAACACTTTGGGAGGCCACGGTGGGAGGATTGCTTAAAGCCAGGTGTTTGAGACCATCCTGGGCAACAAAGCAAGACCCTATCTCTACAAAAAAAAAATTTTTTTTAATTGGTTTGGCATAGTGGCAGGTGCTTGTAGTTCCAGCTACTTGGGAGGCTGAGGTGGGAGGCTCACTTGAGCCCAGGAGTTTGAGGCTACAGTGAGCTATCTATGATTGTGCCACTGTACTCCAGCCTGCATGACACAGCAAGACCCTATCTTTAAAAAAAAAAAAAGGTATTAGCAATAATAATATGAATTTCAAAAATGTAAGATCAAATTTCCTCAAAGATTTTTTATGGTTTTTTTTTATCTTTTAGGATTTTGAATTATGGGATGATGTAGGATTAAACATTCCAAAACCTCCAGACTTATTGCAACTCTACCGGGATTTTGGAAATCATCAAGTAACTGGAAAAGATCTTGTAGATGTGGCCAGTGGAGTAGAAGAAGATGAATTAGAGGCCCTTACACCAATTGTAAGCAACCTTCCTCCAACTCTTGAAACTCCCCAGCTTGCAGAGGTGAGAGATAGCAACTAATTAGTCAAGTCCACAGAAAGTATTTAAACTATGTAAAAGCATACAGTGAGATCTTGAGTTTCTGTTTTTCTCCTGTTTTGATTTTAGAACTCCATGTTAGTACAGAAATTAGAAGATAAAATTAGTTTGTTAAATAGTGAGAAATGGTCATTGATGGAGCAAATCAGAAGACTTAAAAGGTTAGTACTTGATCATTATTCCTAAAAATCCTCTTAAGGTGTTTAAAGGTATTGGCAAGTTATGCAAATATATGAAACAATATTCCAGTTGTAAGGCATAATTGCTTCACATTTTAATACTTCTGAAAGAAAATTTTGTAATTGTTTAATATGTTTAAAATAGTAATAGGTCTTTTTTCCCCAAACAAGTTACTAAATCAATATGGTGATCTTACAATCAATTATGTCTTGGAACTAAGAAATAAGATATTTTGATTTCTCCCTCATATTAGTGTTGTCCCATGTAGTCCCATTCATTATTCCATTTAGTTCTTATAATAATCCTGTGAGTTTGAGGGAATTATCCCCGCTTTGCAAATGAATAAAAGAAATTTAAGTGCCAATCAAAAGCAGGGTTTTTTAAGGCCATTTTTATGCTTCATTCTTGAGTTTATAGCTACATTTTTAGGTATATGAAGCATCAGTGAATATTGCATAAAAAAGATTTATTACTTGCCAGTCATTTGCTACTAATACTTTTAAATATACTTTTAAAACATTAAACCCATTATGAGATTTATGCTAGTTTTCAAAAATACAGTTGTCCTCTGGTGATTTCTCTTAATTTCTCTTCCTACAGTGAAATGGACTTCCTCAAAAATGAACACTTTGCCATCCCAGCAGTTTGTGACTCTGTTCAGCCTCCTTTGGATCAGTTGCCCCACAAAGACTCTGAGGACAGTGGACAGCATCCAGATGTAAATAGTTCAGACAAGGGAAAAAACACAGACATCCATCTTTCAATATCAGATGAAGCTGATTCCACTATTCGTAAAGAGAATTCCCCAAATTCATTCCCCAGGAGAGAAAGAGAAGGAATGCCACCTTCTTCTCCATCAAGTAAAAACACAGTTCACTTTGATAAACCTAATAGGTTAGTATGCATCCTATATTTTGAAATGCATCTTTCAGCTATTTAGTACATGTCAAATGGGAAGAGCTACTGTTTTTATTTAAACTGCTTTTTGCAGATCAAATATATTAATTTTTATGTTTGACAGGAACTTAACACATAGCAAAGTAGTTGTCACAAAAAAAGTACAAAATTATCAGTTACTAAATTAAATCAAAAAGGAATTACCCATCAATGAGCTAGATTCTGTCTTAGCTAAGTATTTAAACCCATAACTAATATGTTATTACTATGTGCTGAAAACACTTACCCAGTGCTTTTTTCTCTATCCTTTAGTCGTTATCAGACTCAGAGGAATATTTTGGTGCTGCATAGTTGCCTATGTTAAAGCAGGAATAATTTTTGCTCCTAGTTTTTTTTTTTTCCTGTGTCTGCTTCCATTACAAATATTACATCATTAGTATTCTGTTAATTCATATGTTTAATTTATATTTGGTGTCAGAACTCGCAGATGACAAAAACCATGGTCCCTGCACTTTGTGATTATGTTTCCTAGTAGAGGGGACAAAAATATAATTTTAAAACTTTTAGATTATGATTAAAAAATACTTTTAAGAAAGGAATATTACTGAGCTCCTTTTGTATGTCAGACAGAAGTCTCAATGCTTTATGTATACTAACTCATTTAATTCTGAAAAATATCTTATGGTGCATTTTCAGCCACAAGGTCATATTTCATTTCCTATTATATAGAGAGATGTTATGCCTACTATGAGCATATAATAGAAAAGCACGACTAATTTGCTTCAGACTTATAGGTCCTCATTATTACTAAGAAGTATTGGATTTTTATTTAAGTAAAGCTTTCCACTCATGAACCACAACTTTTTCTGTGTATAATAGGGGTGTGTGTGTGTGTGTGTCTGTCTGTCTGTCTGTCTGTCTGTGTTGGTCACAGAACTGAAACAGACATGGCCCAAACCTCAAACCTTATGGTATGAGAGAGACAGACAAGCAATAACACTAAGGTATGAAAAGTAGCATAATAAAATAAGTTCAACTTACTTTGGGAACATGTAATCAAGGCACTAACTTAGTCTTCAAAGCAGGAAAGTTTCATAGAAGTGTCATCCAAGATTTGAAGACTATGTAAGAGTTAACAAACAAAGAGGTAAAAGAAAGAATGTTCTGATGTGCACAAATGAAACAGTGCTTTAGGGGAACAAAGAAGGGTTTAGTAAGGCTTGAGCAAATAGTGCTAGTGAAAAGAAGGATAGAAGACAAAGTTGGAGAAGTAAGCAAAGTCTAAGAAGTCGTGTAAGCTTGCGTTAATTTATTTTAGAGGTTGGGACATGATGGTATCTAAGCTTTAGAAAGGGTCCTCTGAGTTAGAGGTAATTGGAAGGTAGCAAGACTGGGAGCAAGGAAACTATACGGGTATATGTTGGAAGAACCCAAGTAAGAAATGATGGAGGCCTGTTCTATATTCAGACATTGGTAATGGGAAGGGAAAGAAGTATATGGATCTGCAAGATTATTAGAAGTTAAAAGATTGAATGGATTTGGGGTGAAGATAAAGGGAAGGAAGCCAGGGACGATGGCATTTGCCTCTAATCCCAGCTACTCAGGAGGCTGAGATGGAAGGATCACTTGAGCCCAGGAGTTCTAGACCAGCATGGGCAATACAGCAAGACCCCATCTCGAAAAAAAGGATCAAGCCTGATTTGAGGTTTCTGACTTGGGCATGTGGAAGGATTATGGTCCCCCTCTGAGGGAATATGAGAGGAGCATAAAACAGCAAAAGGCTCAAGCTTTGGTACAGTACTCTATAATCGTAGAAATTACTGAGCGCCATTTTGTGGTGTATACTAAATAAACTTTAGTATTGGTGTTAGCCTTTTCTTTGCAGATTTAACACATAAAGTACAACTCATAGTTATAATTTTATGAATAATACGACATAGAGACTGGTGTTGTTTTAGAAATATAAATGTTTTAACCTCCTTTATTAAACATAAATAGGCTAATATTTTCAACTGCAAACAGAAATTTTCTTTAAAATGTATCATGAATATTGAATGAGCTGTGCCTCCATTTGTCTTTAGACTTATTGTATGTGGTTTTCTAATATTCAGATTTATCATTACCATTATATATATCTGCAAAGCTTTAATTCCTCTCAGCAATATACCAGGTCAACCTTTATCCACTTTACCTTTGTGTTTACCTTTCTGGGACCATAGAGAATTGGGGTTGGAGAAAGTCCTTATTTCAGATTTTCAAATCATTTCTATAGTCATTGATCTACTATACCACTTTAGGTTTGATCCACTAACTATAAATGCCATTTTTTCAGATAACATTAAACTACTGCAAGAACACCAGTTACTGTTGATATTTTTTCTCCTAAGTGACCTGTGTAAGTTTCTCCAGTGAAGTGTTCTTCAAGTCACTGGTGGCTCAGAAATCTGGTTAGCTTTGCGGGGTAGGATTAATGCTGGAATGGAAGTTGTAATACATAACTTAAATTTCTCCTTAAATGTCAGTGGTAATTATTTGATATTGTGTCTTTTTCATACATTTTCTTCTAGGAAATTGTCTCCTGCATTCCATCAAGCACTACTCTCTTTTTGTCGAATGTCAGCAGATAGTCGTTTAGGATACGAGGTAAATTATACCACCTATTTCCACAACTTTTTAAAAACATTCTACTGTTTTTCTTCTTTTTAGTTTCTCTTCTACAGAAGCATCTATGATAAGACTGTATTTCAAATGCAAATCCATTATGTAAAATAATGCTGTAAGATATAGTTCCTAAAATTTTAAACTTTTAAGGAAAGTAGTTGATTATTTCTATTTTTTCTATTAACATTTTATTAACATTAAAGTGACCTTTTATAAACTCTATTTTTAATAGTATGTCTGATGACAGCATCTCTTAGATATAATTCAGAAAACCAACTTGTGTACACTGTTTATATATTAATTGTTTATTTAAATTACTCTATTATTTTCATTTCATTAGGAGTGGTTATGTCCAATCGTTGAGTTTATTGGCTTGCATATTAGTTTTTCTCAACTATTTTGTATTTATTTTTGCAGATTGGTCTTGAGGGGGTATTTTATTATTACCATTTTTTCTTACCTCTGTACTCACTCCTCCTTTTCTAGCTGTTTTGTGTTTCATTTCACTTGACTTCCCATGGGCTTCTGTTCCACAATGTCATTGAGAATATCACAGAGCTAGATAGAGGATGGTTTGGATGCACTCTGGCAATCCTCATTGTAAGACTGGATCACCTTCCTTAGCCTACCCCTTGTATTTCCAAGTTCTTTGTACAGATTATCACTGTAGCTAATGGTTGTAGCTTTGTGAGCATCTCTTCAAGGACAAAAACAAACATTGAGGCTGCCGTACTCCTGTGCTATCCCCCCTACTTGTTCCCAGAAATGAAGCCTATTAGGCCTCTTTGGCTTCACCCTTGATTTTTATGGTATTTTAAATCTGTTTCTAGCCCAAAGAAATATGGATGTTGATTGGAGCACTGTTGCTGTTGTTGTTGTTATCATAAGTTAAAATATTGGAATGTGTGTTTAGAGCAGGGGTATCAGGGCCTAAAGAATGAACTTTTCCATATTATTATGCACAGAAGTTCTCCACTATCATTGTTTATTAATTCTTTGGTTTTCTAGGTGTCTCGTATTGCAGACAGTGAAAAAAGCGTTATGTTAATGCTGGGACGCTGCCTGCCACACATTGTTCCCAATGTGCTATTGGCAAAGAGAGAGGTAAGACACATAAAAGTATTTTCGTCCCAGTAATCCCATCATGTTGTCCATTTTTTGTCATTTCGAAGTTGAGTGTTATATTTTTATTTTGTTAAAGTCTATTACTTGCAATCATGTTCTTACTTTTGTGCATGCATCTCTGCTCCTAGAGAATGGTTTTACACCTCTGTCAGGTGAGTTCAGTAAAACTGCATGATATTCATGTTTTTCCAATTTTGCTTAAAGCATTGTTAGCTTCTGCAGCACTAACTATTACTGTAGGTCCATTTATGTGCCATGAACATTGTCTGGTTTTTACATTACCAGTTAACTAATTATGTGTGCTGTTGGTATGATGTGCTTCATATGTCTACAGAAATGGACACTCTTTGTATTGAAAATTAACAGGGATGAATAATATAACACTAGTCAGGATGAATAATATAACACTAGTCATAAATGTACTTGTAGTTGCCGATTATAAATGTGTTATTATGCTTGTTTGGCAATAAATCACATTTCTCTTATAATAGGATAGTTGTAATACTGACTACAACAACTTTTTAAAGTACCTTTTTTATTTTTCTTGCAGTTAACTGGTTATTGACAGATGCTTTAAGTATCCAAAATACATTTGCAAATATGTTTGAGTCCACATAGCCTATGTTATGATCCATAAACACTATAGGAAGTTATCTTTATGGTTGTATTTATAAATTATTATTAAATATAGTTATATTTAGTCAATAAAAGATTAATGGGAAGTTATTTATAATCTCATTTAAATGACAGTGGATGTTTGCAGGTAATTTAAATTATTTTATTGAATTATTCTGTTTTTGAGATAAAATTTTTAGATCAAAAAAATTTTGTAAAGAATAAATGAAGACTATTTTAGAGTGTATCTTGTAACTTTATATTGTTATCTTCTTAATATTTACCACTGATTTAATCATAATTTCTGGGACCTACAGTATGATAGGTACATAATGCATTGGCAAAACCCATTTAAAGCTTATTTTCAATTATCTATTTAGCACAAGAAATTTGTACTGATCCTCAAGAAAACATGTAGAGCTTTAAAATTTTTATCCCCATAGGTATTTTTAATAAAAACAATTAAAAAGATGGTTTTCCACTGATGGCTTTATTTTTACCTAATTATTTTAAAATAGTCATAAGATATTAATAAGTATGGAAAGTCTTATATGTCTTGAAGGATCAGTGTCCAATTTCAGATTGTTTTGCAGTTCTGCTTGGCAGAATGGTGTTTGAGCTTCTTTTCCTTTTTTAGCTTGTAACATAATCCATGTAATGCATTAATGTTTGCATCCCTTTTACTGTATTTCCTTAATATCATCTTTAGAGTGTTACAGAAACCTAATTATTATGAAATTCAGTTCTAGCTTTTTTATTTTAATTTTTCATATTATCATAAAAGACTACCACTAAAATGATTGTACTGCATGAAATATAAATTTGCATCATCAGTAATCAGATACATTATACATACAGATTATATACATATATGCACACATATAACTAATTTGTGGTATGATGTTTACTTTTCTGGCTGATTTTAAATTTTTTATAATTAAAAGTATATATTTCATGAAAAACTGATCATCTATCTTTGTTCATTTAATTATTTGTATGTTTTATCAGAAAAGTTGCCATTTATAATAAAATGAAATTGTATTTCCTCAAAATTAAATTGGTAAATAATGAAATATGTCTTAGAGTGATTTAAAATCAATCCCTGGGTATAAAATAACAAAACGTTTTTTCATTACATCTCTTGATATTGAATTACTTTTTAATATTTCACCCCTGTTTCTTATTATAAATCTATATATATCTCTCTCTATGGAGAGACAGAGGGGGTTGTTGGTTTTTTGTTTTGTTTTGTTTTTTGGGTTTTTTTTTATTTGAGGCAGGTTCTCGCACTGTCACTCAGGCTGGAGTACAGTGGCACAGTCATGGCTCGCTACAGCCTCAAACTCCAGGGCTTAAGCATTAAATCTACATTTTTATAAAACTCCTGTGATTGAAGGATTAATATTTTGACTTCTTATTTCTCAAGTTTGATATATATTCTCTTGTCAGCAAAAGCCTTTTTATTGGTATTTAAATAAAATTTAAATGTTCTTTAGTAAACTGAACTGAGTAATATCTTAGCTGATTAAATAAAGCATTAGAAACAGGGTTTAATGTTTTGATTAATATGTTTACATGGTGTAATTTTTTTAATGTAAAAAAATGTACAATGAAAATTCCTTTATTCCTGTCCTTGAGCTTCTGTCCCACATGCAGTCAGTTTCGCTAGCTTCTAGGGTATTCTTTCAAGTCCTTTGACCATTTTTAAATTTGATTGTTTATCTTCATGTTTTTAAGTTGTAAGAGTTTTTTTACATATTCTGGGTAGTAAACCCTTATCATATATATGATTTGCAAATATTTTCTTTCATCCTGTAGGTTTTCTTTTACACTCTTGATCATATCCTTTGATGGGCAAATGTTTTCCATTTTTATGAAATCTGATTTATCTATTTTTTTGTTGTGTTGTTTGTGCTTTATCAATTTTAAGAAACCATTGCCAAGTCAATGTTATAGAAGATATATATATATATGTATATGAATATATATAAGAGCTAAAGCTATAAAACAATTAGAAGAAAACATTTTTTATATATATTTAGGTCAATGATTCATTTTGAGTTAATATTTATATATGAAGTAAAACAGGGTCTAACTTTATTCTTTTGATATGGCTATCCAGTTATCCAGAAACATTTGTTCAAGATAAAAAATTTCCTCTTTTGAATAGTCGTGCTACTTTTGTCAAAAATCAGTTGGGCCTAGATTCTTCGGGTTTATTTCTGGACTTTCAGTTCTATTCCATTGGTCTGTACGTCTAGCCGTATGCCACTACCACACTGTTTTGATAACTTGTTTGTAGTAAGTTTTGAAATTGGGACATATGAGTCCTCTAACTGCACTTCACTATTGTCTATTCAGGGTCCCTTGCAGTTCCATATGAATTTGATGCTCAGCTTTTCACTTCTGCAAAACAGGTCATTGAAATTTTTATAGAGATTACATTAAATCTGCAGATCTCTTTGGGAGTATTGTTATCCTAACAACATTAAGTTTTCCAGTTCATGGACATGGAATGTCTTTTTGTTTTAGATCTTTAATTTCTTTCAGTGATATTTTGTAGTTTTTAGTGTACAATTCTTTCACTTCTTTGGCTAAATTTATTCCTAGGTATTTTGTTCTCTTGGATGGTATTGTAAATGGAATTGTTCTTTTAATTTTCTTTTCAAGAAAGGAAAGGTTTATCCTGGTTTATCAAAATAGCACTGGTCATTGTGTGTTGATCTTAAATCTTGCAACTTTGCTGCATTTGCTTATTAACTCTAATCGTTTTTTATGGGTTCTATGAGATTTTCTACATATATAGAATCGTGTCATCTGCACGTAAAGAGATAGTTTTGCTTCTTTACAATTTAGATGGCTTTTATTTTTTCCTCTTGCTTAATTGCTCTGGCTAGGACTTCCAGTACAATTTGGATGGTATTGTTTTGAGAAAGCAATATCCTTGCCTTGTTTCTGATCTTACAGGAAAGCTTCAATCTTTCACCATTGACTATGATGTTTGCTATAGAATTTTTATAAATGCCCTTTGTCATATTAAGGAAGTTTCCTTTTATCCCTAGTTTGCTAAATGTTCTTATCATAAAATGGCATTGAATTTGCCACATGCTTTTTCTGCATCTATTGAGATGATAATGTGATTTTTCCCCCTTCGTTCTACTGTGATATGCCTGCACTATTAATACATTGCCTGATTTTATGTTAAACCACCCTTGCATTCATGAGATACATCCCATTTGGCCTTGGTTTATAAACCTTCTAATGTGCTTTTGGATCTGTCGTTAGTATTTTGTTGAGTATTTTTGTGTCTATATTCATAAGGGATAGTGTTGTGTGGTTTTCTTATCTTGTGTTTTGGTATTTGGTATTGGTTTTGGTATTGGGCTAAGGCTGGCTTGATAGGGTATAGGAACTCTTTAGTCTGTTTCCTTGTTATAAGTCTGTTGGGATTTTCTACTTACCGAATCAGTTTGGTGATTTCTGTGATTCTAGGAATTAGTTCATTTCATCTTGATTATCTGATTTGTTGATGAACAGTTATTCATAGTATTAACTTATATATCTTTTAATTTCTGTAACGTCGGTGCTAACATCCTTGCTTTCATTTCTGATCCTAGTTATTTGCATCTTCTCTCTTTTTCAGTCAGTCTAGCTAAACGTTTGTCAATTTTGTTTCTCTTTTCAAGAACCAACTTTTGATTTTGTTAATTCTCTTTACTGTTTTTCTAGTCTATGTTTCATTTATCTCTGCTCTAATCTTTATTATTTCTTTCCTTCTGCTGGCCTTGGGTTTAGTTTGATCTTTCTGTAGTTCCATAAGATATTGAATGACTGACTTGAGATCTTTTTTAATGTAGGTATTTATAGCTATAAATTTCCCTCTGAGTACTGCTTTTGCTGTATCTCATTTGTTTTGGTATGTCGTTTTCATTTTCATTCATCTCAATGTTTTCTCATTAATTCATGACTTCTTCCTTGACCTATTGCTTATTTAAGAGCATGTTGTTTAATAGCCACAAATTTGTGAATGTTCCATTTTTCTTGTGCTACTGATTCTTAATTTCATTCTGTTGTAGTCAGACAAATACTTTATGTGATTTTGATCTTTTAAATTTACTAAGAATTACCTATGCTTAACTTATGGTCTGTCCTGGAGAACGTTCTGTGTGCATTTGAGAAGAATATATATTCTGCTGATTGAGTGTTCTATATAATTTTATTAGATTTAGTTGTTTTATAAAGTTCGGGTTCTCTATTTCCTTACTGATCTTCTGTCTAGAATTTCTGTGTAGTATGAAAGTAGAGTATTGAAGACTCCAACTATTATTGTAGAACTGTCTTATATTCTTTCGGAGATACTTTGTGCATGTATAAATTCAAATATGTGATCTTTTCCCCATGATTTAAACAAATGATACTGTATTCTATGCACTAGTCTCTACTTTGCTGTTTTTATACTTAACATTAGATTTTACTTTTTATTTCATGATATAAAGAACTTTCTATTAGTGTTTTCAAACTTTGACTACACCTTCAGTAAAAAAGATGCTTTACATCATGTGCCAGTATGTACCCACATATATAAAATTAAAAGTTTTACAAAACATAAAGTAAAGACAAGCAATACCAAACATGATTTTATAAATATTTTGGAAAAGTAAAGAAAAAAATCCTTAAATAAGCAATTAAAAAAGAAAAACATGCTGTTCATGACCCATTCAACTGATTTTGTGACCCACTGTTTTAAAGATAGTAGGATAAAGGTTTAATCAAAGCTGTCTAATAAATTAAACTTTTTTAAATAGAAAGCACGATGAATATAGATATTAGCATTATTTGTTTTTCTTTAAAACAAGAAAAAGAAAAAAGTAACAACTTTACTCAATCTTCAGGTTACAATTATAATATTTTTTAATTCAGTGCATCTTATTTTAAATCTAAGATGCAATTGGTTGTAACAGTTATGTTTCTTTAAGAAAGAAAAAGAATCCCAGTTGAATTATGGCGTGCTATCTATCGTAAGATACAACCATATTTCAAAGATACTAAAAAGTTTTACAGAAATATATACCTCTTAGGATCTTTGAAATAATGGTAGTCTCTTTTTACTAACTTATATTTTAAAGTCAAATATTTATCTCTGCTATAATCTTTATTATTTCCTTCCTTCTGCTGGCCTTGGGTTTAGTTGATCTTTCTGTAGTTCCTTGCCTGTTCATTTTGGGGGAGAAAAATAAAAGATGGACTCATTTTTTATATGTGGCTTACGTAGTAGTTCATTTTAATGGATTGGTTCAGGAAACTTGAATCTTTTGAGCCAAATTATAGAATAAATATATTTGTCATTTGATAAATGTATATAGTAAATAAGCTAAAGTAGTTGGTTTTTCACAATTTCTGCTTTAACCGCATTTGAAGAGGAAATTCTATAATTAAAAAATCCAATTTTATAAAAGATTACTTCAAGTAGCATTTTTGGTAATCATACATCAAAATGTAACTTTCAGTTTCATTCTGTGCCAAGGAAATATATTCTATCAGCTAGCTAAGTTGGAAAATCAAAGGAGAAATCTGGGGCTGAGATGGGAGTGGAAATGAGGAGAGACTTAATGGAGACTAGCTTTCCTTTTGGGATATTGGAAGTCTTCTAAAATTATATTGTAATGATGGTTGTACAACTCTGAATATGCTAAAAACCACTGAATATACACTTGAAATGGATGGACTTTATGAAAGATGAAACATATCTCAATAAAACCGTCATTAAAAACGCAAAGGAGAAAACCACTTATCTCAGTAAAGCTGTAACAAACAAGGCAAAGGAAAGAACCAATTCTCTAAAAGTTTTTAAAGTAGTTGGTACCTCTACAGACCTCCCTTCTTATGAGAAACTAGACTTTGATCTTTTACATTGCCACTCATGTTTCCTTCATAGAAAACTTACAAGTAATGATCGCCTCAGAGGATCATAACTCTATGAGAGTTATACAGTAGTATAGTGGATAAGTGTAATAAAGTAGATAGGAAGTTTTGACTCCCTTCTTTACACCTATGTGATGTTGGCGTGTGTGCATATTTAATTTTGTGAGTAAATCACATTTCTTTGGCAATAATGAGACTTGAGGTAAGGTTATTTAGGTACTTTAGGTTTCCTAAAGATTGAACCCTGGAAATTATAGATATTTAATATTAATAATTCTAAGAATAGATATTTTTAGCAGCCCTTGAATTGTAAAACTTTTACAGAGGTGAGTAATCTTGTTTTTTTTTTTGTCTTATGTGAGTCTTTGTAATGTCTGTCTTTATTGGGTTTCCTTTTTATATGAACAGTAACATGCTGAAAAGTTTCAACTGAAAAGTTAAATCAGAGGTGTACACTATCTACAGACCAACAAAGGCTCACAGATAGGTTTGTTTGGCCTACTCAGTAATGTTAAAAATGATGTGCTAGTTATCAAACTTTTAAAAACTGATATTTAACCTAAAAATACAAAATTTTGGCTTTTTTTGAAAACTCCTAGTCTGGAGTTTTCCTCCAGTCTAAGAGCACTAGACTTATATTTCCAAATGATTTTTTCAATTGGAGCACAGTTACTGTCCCCTGTAGGTGGGACATGAGACCTCTAGTTAGCCACAGTTGCTACCATACTTTTTTGCCCCTAGTCACTAAAGCCCCGTGTTAGTGCTGTTTATCATCATGTTTGCATTATCGTTTTCCTTATACCCTTTATTTTACGTGTTTACGTTACCTTCTTGACCCTCCTTGTCTTGTACTGATAAGCCTTTTGTTTGGGTTCCTCCATACCTTCTGTGCTATGTATTAAATTTTATACACTTGTATCTTGGCTTATCAGTACCCTAATTTTCACATTATATCCAAATGTAATATATATTTGGATATAATGTAATGTGACAATTAGGGTACTGACAAGCCAAGATACAAGTGTATCTTGTATCTTGACACTAATAAGTAAAATAATGTCACATTGTATTTGGATATAATCCAAATAAAATAATAAGTAAATATGATATCACGTTATATTTGTATATAATCTTGACAATTAGAATACTGATAAGCCAAGGATATCTTAGCTGCTTTGGAACATATGTTTTTATATTGCTTGTTGTCTTTCCTTCCTTCTTCAGTCGTTTCTACTCCATCCCCAATTGTTTTCAGCATATGTTCTTTCCTTTGGATTGTGCAAAAGAATTACCTTGATTTATTTAAATATGGATATTAAATATTGAAATTTAAATTTCAAAAGATTACCATTGACTCAAAGAAAATCATTTTCTTTTTTTTTTTTTTTTTTGGTGACAGGGTCTCACTCTGTCACCCAGGCTGGAGTCCAGTGGCACAATCACAGCTCACTGCAGCCTTGACCTTCTGACCTCAATAGATCCTCCTACCTCAGCCTCCCAAGCAACTGCAACTACAGGTGCACACCACCACACTCAGCTAATTTTTGTATTTTTGGTAGAGATGGGGTTTCACCATCTTGCCCAGGCTGGTTTCGAATGCTAATCCTCTTCTATTAATGAATTCTAAAAGTCCTAGAAATTCTGCAGTAGGATTACTATACTGATTTTCTCTTTAATGATCATAGACACTCTGTTAAATATTTCACTTCAATACACATTACTGAGTACTCTCTAGGTTGCCAAATCATGTTTTAAAATATTAAAGATTCCTATTGCTTAAAATATGGCTATATTACCTGGGCACAGTGGCACATAGTTCCAGCTACTCAGGAGGCTGAGGCAGGAGGATCTTGTGGAGTTCTAAATAAGGAGGGGGAGTTGGGCTGGTGAGACTGAGGGAAAGCAAAAACAGGAAGTGGATAAGCTCTAAGTCTGCCTTTCTTTATGGTCCAGGACCCATAGCCCTCCTGTGCAAATAACTCACAATCTTCCTGCACAAAGCTATCACCAGACACCTCAGCTAGTAGAAAAATGCAAATTAGCTCACTGCAACCTTAGCTTTATCAGTACTGCACAAAGCCCTCTTCAGCACACAGCATGAGCACCAGCAACTCTTTGTCTCCTTGCAGTTAGCTCCTCTCTTGCTGACCTGCCCTTTGCTTTCTTGCAATATATTTTCCTACTTTGTCTAATATATCTGCCTTTCTTTACCCACAACTGTCTTGGCAAATTATTTTTACCACTCAGAGCAACACCAGCCCCAGATAGTCACTGCCCGCAACAGATCTCTTGAGCCCAGGAGTTTAGGACAGTAGTGTGCTATGATCACACCTGTAAATAGCCAATTGCCTTCAAGCCTGGGCAATATAACAAGACCCAGTCTCTTAATAAAAAGAAAGAAATACGAACACATAAGTTTTATTATGTGAAGCAAAAAAAATTATCTTTTGGATCTAATATTACCCAGGCCATAGTTATTTTCTTACCATGGTTATTATTTTAATATTACATGAGATGTTAAATCTAATATGCCTAAGGATTTTTTATTGCTCTATTATTCTCATTTACATTTAGTCTTTCAAAGATGTTTTTAGAACACCTTGTCTTCTGATGGAAATTTAATCACCATTTTTTAAATGCTGTATTCAGAATTATAAGGAAAGTTTTAAGACTATACTTTTTCAGTGTGAGAGGTGATGCCAAAGGGAGAATATTGATTCAAGTCTATTAACTTATGAATAGTCTGAAAATGGTAAATACAGACTTAGTAAATTCTAGTGTGGATTTATTAGTGTTTCAGAGGCTTGAAAGATGAATTCACAATAAATGTGAATAAATAACACAACAGACATATACTTATAGAATCTATTATTTTATTTTAATAGCAATACAAATAGAAGTTGTAAATAAATGGATAATTGAGAAATTAGGATATTTGGGGACAGTCTCAATCTAGCAGTTATCCTAATCGTGTTCCTTGCTGGCTCTGTCAGAAACAGACCACTCTTTCTGCCTTTTTCTTCCTCACTTACTGGACCTCTTCTCAGCTCTGTGTTGCTGTAAGAGGAAGAAGCCATCTGGCATCCTTTACACTCTGAGTTGTAACTGCCATAGCCATAATATGCCAAGGTGGACCATTCTCCTTGGCATGGAATAGCAACCAAAAATTATTGGCCGTGTTGTAATTTGCCAGCAAGAAATAAAAGCTGATGGCAATATCAATTATAACTGTGATTAAGAAAAGTGAAAAATATTTTTTTCAAAGTCCTAAAGTCACAGAAATTTAGGGTTCAAGGAGACAAGGACTCACAAATACTTTCCTTCTAATATGTCAGTTTGAATTGATTCATAACAACTGCTGTGTTGAAAAGGCTTTTTTAGGCCATCTTTGCTTTCAGAAGGAAAAATTAGCAGCAATAGATAAATTGCAGAATGTTTGTGTTTTCCATTTGTGCATTAATCTTAATTCCTACATGTTTCACTTGAAGAAACTGAAAGAGAAATTTGTGCTTTTCTTTAGTTTCCTGGTACTAAGTGGTAAACTAAGGTAAGAACTCTTTCAGCTCCCGGGCCAGAGTTCTCAGTTTGGCACATCTGTAGCCATATTTCAGTTAAAATATTGTCCATATTAATGTATGACATAAACTTCCTCCTTGATTAAGGATCACTAAGCCTCATGATAAAAAAGAAAAATAAAATAAAATATAAGGCATAAAGGATAAAGAGCAACACAGTTGTTTTTGTATGCTTGTTTTTGAGATGAAGAAGTTAAAGATTATACTCTACATTTTAAGTGTGTGTGTGTGTGCATGTTAGCAATTATAGCAGCTGTCTTACCTTCATTTCATAACTTTAAACAGTAATAGGCTAGGAAGAGAATGGAAAAAAATAGTATGAGAAGTATACATGTAGAGATGATGGGAAAGTAGGAAGAGGGATTAGGAGGAAACAAGATCTGACATGAAGACAAAGTACAAATAAAATTTTTAGGGCCTTTCTTGGTTTTCAGGCATTAGAATAGCTTCTCACTTTTTTAATGCTTCCATTAAAAAATTAGAACCTTAAGGTTCTACTCTCAGTAGTATACCCTGATGATGCAATGTCTTGGTCCTCTCATTAGTATCATTGCCTCTAAGCAGCCCATATGGAATCAACTAAGGATTAGGACAGTCCTTGCTATTAATGATCTCCTACCCTAATATTGTTAAATTTCCAGCCAGACAGAATATTTACTATTTTGTAAAAGGTTGTTTATTTTATTCTACAGAATCAGGACTAATCCATCAAGCATTATATTAAGCCTCTAGGGAAAACATATAGGATCTACACATATGCTGTGTCTCTCATTCCCAGTGCAAAATTATTTATCCTAATCATTTTTTATTCCTTTTCAATTATTCACTAAGGTAAAACCTACAGAGATGCCCAAACAGGAAGACTGAAAATGGCAGAATAAATGCTTCACATTCTTTTTTTCTCAGATATATTCTTAGCTCCTCTTACCTATATCTTTGTACCTTCAAATTTAAGATTTACAATATATAAAGACTTTAGAAATAATGGAGAGAGACTTCTAGTCATACATTTAAGCTTCAGTTTCAACTCTTCGAAAAATCATCTCTTTCTTAGGAAGCATCTGCAAAGTGTGAAAATACTTCAACAGTGTAGACTTTTTATCACGCTTTTCTTTAGGTTACATTATTATTTTTGTTAGGTTATATTATTATAGACAATAATAATCATGCATTATTACATAGTGATCAATTTCTATTTTAAATCTCTTAACAGTTTTGGGTGAGTATCAAGGCAGATGGGAAAGAAATGGGTGTAGTCATTCTTCCCTTCTTAATTACATCATAGTGATTTCTTTACCATATTTATAAAATATTGTTTATATAACTTAGAGGATTTCTCGCAAAACTATTTTATTACTTTTGGACCATTATTTTTCTTAGATTGAAAATCTACTCAAATGAAAAACATTAATGTATTTTGAATGTACTTTAGTGTTAAGAATTTCATCTTAAGTAAAATGTAAAACAACATAATTAATTTCAAGTGTTTCTTAGAAATAAACTTTTAGCCCTTACTTTCCTACAAAATGCTGAATTTACCTCTGCATATTGAATGTGAAGAAAACAAAATATTGTTAAAAATTTATATTTCAACATCAAATATTTCTACTGTTACTCTGTAGTGGTACTGAGAGGATTCAACATCTATGAAAATGGTCGTTTTAGTTAGGCACTGGGTCAAGTGCTAAGGGCACAAAATTATTAGATCTAATCATAGGGACATTATATTGTCCTTATAGAAGTGGGAAAAGTGGTCTTTATTTTTTATTATCTTTTTAAGTTTTAGATTATAGTGGACTTCTGCAACTTTTGTTTAAAAACACTTTCAGAATTAAAATTACGGTGTCAGCATGTCACATGGTGGAATGTTATTTAGTGTAAAAGCTAGTGGGCCCTTGGGAAGTACTGGATTAAAAACCAAGGCTAGTTGAATCTTAAGCCACTTTTGTTACATTGTGATTTACATTTCCTCCACAACCAACGCATAAACGTTTTAGTGTAAACATCTCTTGAATTACCAACCTTACAAAATTAAAATTTACCCTTTTGTTTATTGAGGTTTATTTCACTGTAAATGTCCATTTAAGAATATTCTGGAGAAAAAAAAAGAATATTCTGCAATGTGTTTTTATTTGAATTTTTCCACCCTCGTATTTCTTTAGGAGTTGATCCCCCTCATATTGTGTACAGCATGTCTACATCCTGAGCCTAAAGAGCGAGATCAGCTTCTCCACATACTTTTCAATTTGATCAAGAGGCCAGATGATGAGCAAAGGTGGGTATGATTACATATTTGAAAAAGAAATACAATGTGACTTTCTGATTTTACTAATTAGGCATAAAGATTACCATTTTAATCTAAAATGCCTTCTTTCCTTCCAGTATCTATTTTAGCAGCACCAGATCATTCCACCATCATGGATTCACTCCTTCATGGTTTCAAAACCTATGAAAATGCATTTCAAACTATAATGTCATCATCAGGTTCCCTTTCCTCCTCACCGTCTCTTTTTAAAGAGACCTGGAATTTACTGCAGCAAAGAAATAGATAATAGGGAAATCACTCTAAGAAATTTAGCTTATGCATAATAAATAAAACCTAAAACAAAAAATAGCTTTCTAAAATATGTATAAATCCTACTAAGATCAGATTACTTATCACCTGCTATAATTACTGACAAGTCTCATTGTTTAAATCTTTGAAAAGGAATTCTGTACCTTCTCAAAATGTTACGTTTCGGCCAGGCGCCATGGCTCATGCCTGTAATCCCAGGACTTTGGGAGGCCGAGGCAGGCGGATTATCTGAGGTCAGGAATTCGTGACCAGCCTGGCCAACATGGTGAAACCCTATCTCTTCTAAAAATACAAAAAAATTAGCCAGGCGTGGTGGTGGGCACCTGTAATCCCAGCTACTCAGGAGGCTGAGGCAGGAGAATCGCTTGAACCCAAGAGGCAGAGGTTGCAAATGAGCCGAGAACATGCCATTGCACTCCAGCCTGGGAGACAAGAGTGAAACTCCATCTCAAAAAAAAAAAAAAAAAGTTAAATTTCTCAAGGTTGCTACACAGATACAGGTACTGAAGGCCATTATCTAAATTATCTTGTATTTTTGAGGGACTAATTCAATTTCTTGTAAAAATGTAAATGTTCTCTGAAAATTTCAAGATAGTTACTTTTGTCTGAAAAAAATCTGCCATTAATACACTTTTCTGCTTTCTGGTAGAGAAGCATCTACTAGTAATTGATGATTAGATTATGCCCAAACCCTCTAGTGGAAGGGGGAGGGAGTGAATGTATTCTAGCCAAATCATATGTTGGCTAGAAAACAGCTCTTCTCCTCTGCTCTCCAAGTGCAACAAGTTCCAGGTAGGTAGCATAGCAGCAAATTGTACATACCTGGTGACCCCCTCAGGCATTCTAATGTTCTCCAAATAGAAACCTAACTAACCTTCGGTAAAGCAGATTTTTTAGAAAAACCTAACTTCATCTGCCTACATATGTTCTCAGTGATATTTTTTATGAATCCTAAGACTTATAAAAGCTCAAAATGCAGATTTTGCATGAAACCATATATCTTAAAACACTGAGGTGCAGTTTTTATACACAAAACCTTCTATCTTTTTAAGAATTCTGTTCGTATGGCTTATTGCCTAATAATGAGTTTTGATATTCATGTAATCTCGATAAATGTCTTTTTTTAGAAATATGTGTATATATATTCTATTCTGTTAGATTCTGAGCTACTTCTTAATGTTTACCTTACAATGAGATTCTCCCAACTGAAAGCAAGTGGAGTTTATTTTTTTTCAATCTTGATTGTTGAGAGAGAGAACTTCTGGTTTAAGGTAGTGATAGGTTGACATTTCTTGATATTTCCTTCCCAAATTGGAATTTGCTATGAAGACATTTAAAAAGTATAAAAAACTAAGATGTAAACACTAAACATTTGTGAAAAACATGGTTAACAGTCAGCCGTTTGAAGGGCCTGAGAAAATTTTCTGTTACTCTAATATCATTTAATGAAGCTGGGTTAGGAAGACCCTTGTAGTTTTCACTTTGAGAAAAGTATGTTTCAGTTGGCTAACAAGTAAGCAGAATGCACTAAGTCAGACAGCCATTATTTTTATCTAAAGCAGTCAGTTATTTCTGTCCTCATTCAGTCTGCTGTCAGTGTTTCTCTTTCTTCAACCATTCAGAGATTATTATTCCCAGTAAACAAGAAATAGAGGGAGATGGGCAAATGATATCTTTTATCCTTGAATATGTGGTTTTACCACAAACAAAGCCAGATAAAGACCAGAAATAGCCCTTGAAGTACACAGTAAGGGTTAGTTTTTTTATATACGATATTTGGCTGAATTAAACTCCAGCCTACTTCAAATCCTTTATAGCATAAATTATCATCATTGTCAAGAGAACTGGGCATTGAGAAAAGGAGAAAAGCACACCTGGATTCAGCAGAACGACATTAAATTATTATCTCTTTAATATATCTGAGATGTCTCCAGGAGTGAAGCTATTAACTGTGGCTCATCCCTTTCTCTCAAAATGAACTGGAGCTGAATCAATTTCTTCTTATTAAAGATTAGTCTATAGAAACCAAAATCCACATGAGCCCCATAAAAATTACACTTTACAGTGAAAATAACAGTTACTGTAAATTCAGAATAAAGGCATATCTTAGAAAATGATGTATTACAAGAACCAGAGAAACATTTTGAAACATCATTTAGTGGCCTAAAAAAGAGGCAAGAATTCCTGGCTATTATAAACAGGAGAAGGGAGCCAAAATAAATGTAGGCTTAGAGGAAAAAGATTGTCTGGAATAAGGAGAGCTAGCAGAATGAAAAAAAATTAAAATATGCAGTGTTTTCAAATTTATGTTGAAGACAAAGTAATAGATTTGAGACTATTGAAAATTGAATCCATGTTTACTATAAGCGATATTTTTTCTTTTTTTTTTTTTTTTTTTTCTGAGACAGGGTCTCACTCTGTCTCCCAGGCTGGAGTGCAGAGGCACAATCATGGCTCACTGCAACCTCGACCTTCCCAGGCTCAGGTGATTCTCCCACCTCCCAAGTAGCCAAGTAGCTGGGACCACAGGCATGCATTAGCATGCCCGGCTAATGGTTGTATTTTTTGTAGAGACAGGGTTTCGCCTTGTTGCCCAGGCTGGTCTTGAACTCCTGGACTCAAGTGATCTGCCTGCCTGGACTTTGCAAGGTGCTGGGATTACAAGCATGAGCCACTGTGCCCAGCTGATAAATTTCAAATATCAATAAAGCATGGTATTCACTGGCCATTTGCAGGATTGAAGGATTGTTTGCCCAAACTTTCGTGGTTTCAATAATTTCCAGAAACTCTTCAACCATAGCTCATAATACATCCTGATGGACAAAATGTAAATGTATATGTTCCTGCAATATCAGGCCCTGACTTTTCTGTAAAATATTTTGGAAAGCTGCCATTACCTCTGTGCATGGTATGAATAGTGTTAATCAACAGATTGACAGCCTTTAAAGCATTTTGGCATTAATTACTGCTTCACTCAATGTAAGTTCACAAAAATGCATGTATAAAGCTCCTGTATATACATGTTTATAAAAATGCATGTATAAAGTTTCCTCCATGAACTTTGCTGCAACCCTTTAAACTTTTTCCTTATAAAGGCATTGTGATGAACTTAGCAACACATTTTATTCCAGTCATTTTGTTTTAAAATGAGCAAGTTTGTTAATAATCCTCAGAAAGTTGGCTCCAGTAAACTCCCTCAACAGTTAAATCCCAGTTTCTCTTTAATTATAAAAGTCTTTGAAGTTTGAAGTTATGTATAAATTAATAGAGGAAACGTTACCTAAATTTTTATAATAAGCAGAGGGAACACTGGCCCCACCCACAATGTTCTGCAATATTTTCATTCTTACTATTCCAATTACTCATTTGTTTTAGTTATCTTTGGACTTCTAATTCACATACTGCTTTGCCTTTATATGCCATGCTTGGTTTCTCCTAAACATTCCCCTTTTTCCCACAGATGAACTAGATACATTATGACCTTTTAATGGTTATGCTTTATTAAAAAATGTTTATGCTTTATAAAAAAATAAAATATTTAATATATGAATTTGTGCATCACTGGGTTATCAGTAAACCATTGCTGTGTGGCTAAAGGGATACGGTGTGTTATTTTGGCTAGTCCTGAGTCTAATACCCACAAATAAAGATGCCTGAGTTGAGCATCTACTCAGAGTGATAAGGAGGGCCACAGATCAGGGTGACACATGAGAAGAAAGCTGAATGGGTTTTGATCAAGCAACGATGATAGCTATCTACCTCAAATCATAAAACATTTAAATATTAAGTGAAGCTGTACAAGTATGGACTTGAACAAAGCATCCTGGATGGGTGGATAGATGGATTAAGCACCAGTTGGATAAAATAAAGCAGTTGAATGTTTTTCTGTGTTATAATTTTTGTCTTAATGAAAAAATGATTTTTGCTTATACTTTGCAAAATAATAGAATTGTACTTAATGGTTTTGTAGCTTTATGTAATTTCAGTACTTGCTTTTCTGACTGATATAATTTTGCCTCTTCTGAGAATGTTGGAAAATCATAAATAAGAATGAACTATGAAAGATAGCAAGCTTATATTTTAAAATACGAAGAACCCCTCAACTAGGAGAATACAAACACTTCTATAGACTTTGAAATTGTATTACTGAAACTTCTTTTCTGCGATTATCAAAATATACCTGACCAGGTAGAGAAACTTGCTCATTTCAGTATCCAGCTAAGGTTAATTTATACCAGCAGCCCTAACATGCAAATCAACTAGGAATAAGAGAAATTAAATCACTGTATTAGTACCATTCATTGCAAACTAAAAATTTCCCAAGGACAACTTGGTGGTACTACAGGAAAATTAATATTTTATTTTTTCCTTTAAAAATACCATTTCCTATCTTGGTAATTTAGTTAATAATTAAATACAGTTATTATTACATTTTCATTTTTAGATTTTCAAGGCAAAAACCTGGTCTTAAGAGTCTGTTTTCATAAACCTTGCATGTAAAGCTAACAGCTGCCACCTGGTGGCCAAAAGTACTTATTAGCCTTACTTTAGGTCAAGGTGCATCAGGGATCAACACTCAAGTCCACGCTTTTTTTTTTTCTGTAAGGTGAAAGTGGTCTACTTTCACCTTACAGAAATATAAATTTATTAAAATAGGCTAATATATTCATTATTAACTATATGTTATATAATATAAATAACAAATGAAAAAAGCAAAAACTTGAGCAAAATATATTTGATATAATCAGTTATTTTTCTTAATGAATCTCAGGCTGCTTTGATCATATCCCAAGAAAAGCTTAATTTTATGCTCAATAATGATGCTTTCACCAATTCTTTTCTAGCAACCACAATTGGTACCATATGTCTGCCTGTATCATTTACTAATGAAACAATCCTTGTACTGTGATTTTCCACAAGTAGGAACAACATTTATTTTTACTATCAGAGTAGCCTATTCCCAATGTTGTTAATAATCTGTGAGCTGTCTGATCTTTTCTGTTTTGGACTGTATTTCAAAGCTGTCATATTTTCTAAAATTTTCAATATTAACTCTTCTAAGAAGTTTATTTCAAAGGGCCTAACGTTTTTTCCTATTAAAGTTTGCAGTCTTTAATATAGTGATGGTGACTTATGATTTACAGTCATTTCATGTGAAGCTCTATACAAGTGTGCACCTCTTGTAAGTGTTCAAAATGCTTTCTAAGAAAATTTAGCTCTTGCAGTTATCAAACATGTATGGCTTCTCATTTTAATACACTAATGAGGGCAAAAACAATGATCAGCTCTTAGGAAATGTTCATGAGGAGCAGGCAGCTGAAGTACTTGTTAGTATCTTTGTCCGTTTTCCTTTCATTCACTTTATTTGCCTTCCTAAAGTAGAAGGAAATAGGAAATAGGAATGCAAAAGAAAAGTTGAGAAATAGAAACAGAGGATAATGATATAAAGGGGATTCAGATAGATAAAAACTACAAGGATTGTGGTGAATTAGAAGCTGCTTGCAATGTACAGTGAAGACACATTGGCTCACCGTTTCCCCCAGTGTTTCCAAAGAGCTTTGTTATTCTCCTTAAATAACCTAAACGAACAATTAGTAACTAATCTAACCAAACCAAATAGAAATTTAAAGTCATTTTGCAGTTCATTTAAATTGATATATATTGAGAAATAACAATGAGCAATGCCTAGACATAAAGTGCTGATTTTATAATGAATGTGAATTACATAAGCATTCTATTTTGGTTTTCCTTGAAGTTGACTACTTTAAAACATCTATTAAAAATATACTTTTTTCCCATCAGGATTTACTGTTTTAAAGTGTTAGACAATCAAAGTGGAAGAACTTAAAATTCTGCATTTTAAAGTCATTTTAGATGGAACTTCATTCTGAAGAGTGCAAAATCTTACTTAGAATTTTATAGCTTTTTTAGTTACAAATCTATCAATTCAAATGAAGATAATGTATTAGTCATTGGTTAACTGTTGTTTTGTAACAAAGTACCCCAAAAGAAAGTGGTTTAAAACATCTTTTATCTTATAGTTTCTGTGGGTCAGGAATCTGGGTCCTCTGCTTCAGGGTCTCTTACAAGGCTGTAGTCAAAGGTCAGCTAGGGCTATAGTCATCTCAGTGTTTAGCTGGAGAAGGGTTTGCTTTTAATCTTCATCACACAGTTGGTCATTGTCAAGAATGAGTTCCTCAAGGATTGTTAGACTGAGGGCTTCATCTCCTCACTGACGGGTGGCCAGAATCCACCTTTAATTCCTTCCCATATGGGTCTCTCCAACATGGCAGCTTGGTTTATCTAAGCATGCCTGCTGAGAAGGCAGTAGAATCCAACAAGATGGACATCACAGACTTTTGGAACCTAATCTCAAAATTGACCTCTTACCACTTTGGTCATATTCTATTCATTAGACACAAGTCACTAGGTCCAGTCTGCACTCAAAGAGATGAGATCATTGAGAGTCATGTCAGAAACTACCTACCACAGTTATCTTAGGTATAATACCAAAAAATCTGATTCTTAAAATACCACTTTATTAATATGATACTGTAGTTTTTAATTATAGAAACACTGGGAGAATAATCACTGGTTGTTTTAGTGTCTAGAAAGTGAAGTTGTGTAGAAACTGAAGCATTGGGCATATATAATCTCAGAATGTATGTGTGGGAAGGTAATTTGGAAGGTTATGAGATTCAGCCTCATACCTATACAGAAATCCCTTCACAACATCTGTCACAGATGGTGTTGTCACTGCTGGAGTGGCTAATCTTAAAAAACTTAGGTTCTTGGTGGCAGCTTAGGCCATTGTTAGAAAGGTATAATTTTTCTATTTTTCTTTTTTTTTCTTGAGACGGAGTCTCGCTCTATTGCCAGGCTGGGGTGCAGTGGCGTGATCTAGGCTCACTGCAACCTCTGCTTCCCAGGTTCAAGTGATTCCCCTGCCTCAGCCTCCCGAGTAGCTGGGACTACAGGCAGGTGCCACCATGCCCGGCTAATTTTTTTTTTTTTTTTTTTTTTTTTTTTTCAGTAGAGACAGGGTTTCACCATGTTGGCCAGGGTGGTCTCGATCTCCTGACCTCATGATCCGCCCACCTCAGTCTCCCAAAGTGCTGGAATTACAGGCCTGAGCTACTGCGCCAGGCCAAAAGTTCTGATTTTTCAAAACCAGACTGTGCAACATGGTGAAACGCCATCTCTACAAAAAATACAGAAACTATCTGTGCATGGTGGTGAACACTTATAGTCCCAGCTGCTCGAGAGGCTGAGGTGGGAGGGCTGCTTGAGCCTGGGAGGTGGAGGTTGCAGTAAGCCAAGATCATGCCACTGCACTCCAGCCTGGGAGACAGCCAGACTCTATCTCAAAATAAATAAATAAATAAAAAGTCTAATTTGATTGTATAAAAATCTTGTACTCTACGTGAATTTATAGAGATGAGACTTTTTTAACCCTTAGTCCTAGTTGTGCTTTCTCATGCAAATACAAGCATTTTTTTGTATTATTTTTCAGGCAAATGATACTGACAGGTTGTGTGGCATTTGCGCGTCATGTTGGACCAACACGCGTAGAAGCTGAACTTTTACCACAGTGTTGGGAACAGGTAAATAACTGTATTGAGTTTTCACCTAGCTATTATAGCCTGATTTCTTAAAAAGATACATAGTTTCCTTTTTAAAGGCATTTAAGAAATATGTGGGATGTAAATTATGCTGATGTTTCTGTAGCTCAGCACAGTGATTTATTAGTACTTACGAATGCTCTGGGGTGCTTTCCTTTATTCATTCAGTCAACAAGTACTTACGAAACACTAATTTCAGTGCTAGGTACTGAGGTAGTCGCTAGGGATACAGTGATGAACAAAAGACAAAGACATCCTAATGGGAAAATAAGAGTAAACAAAGAAATGGTCTGCTCTTTTGTAGTAATTTATATTATGAAGAAAAATAAAGCAGGATAAGGGTGAGAGAGTGATGGGGAATGCTCTCCTAGGAAGGGTGGTCAGAGAAAGAATCTCTGAGGCAATGATGTTTAGGAAAGAATCTGAATGAAGTAAGATGCAACAAGAACAAAGACCCTGAGGTGGGAGTATACTTGATGCGTTCAAGAAACAGCAAGAAGACATGTGTCTCTGTGTGTGTGTGTGTGTGTGTGTGTGTAAATAGAAATATATATTGTATACTTGTATATATTACAAATATATAAACTGTAAATCTTTGATGTGGGAGGTTTTTGTATTTATACTTGAACTCATTATTTTACTAACAATGATTTTGCTTTTATATTGAATTTAAAATTCCAGTCCTCTGTATAACTCAGAATCATTGACTTTCTAGACTTAATGTTTAGATCATTCAGCACCTCATTTTTCCACCTTAAAAAGATGTGTTTCCTGCTTATGGAGACAAATTACGTGGCTTTATTTACAATAGCACAGTCACTTATTCTTAAGAAAAATGTTAGTCTCTGGAATATCACTGAAGTATTCGTCATTTATAATCCTATTCCCAAGTTCTTTGGGCATTCGTTTTTTCCACCAAAATAAAGTAGAATCCCTAGATTGAATAGACAAAGTAAACATTACATGTAGTAATAACCACCTCTCACAATCCCTTATACCATCTGTAAATTACAGTGCATACTAATTTAGGGTGAGATTCGAATCACTTGGAGTCAAAATAACTTGGCTACAATATAGTCATATAACTTTCAGTTTACAATTCTATACAGTTAATTCTGCACATTTAATTTTTTATAGTTTTTCCATTTTCTTTTGTCTTTTTCCTTTCAAGTGTACAATTTAATGGTTTCAGTGTTGTGAAAGCTTCACTACAATCAATTTTTAAACATTTTTGCCATCCCAAAGACAAACCCTAACTGCTTGAATTTGGTTGTCTTCTTTTGAGATTATTTTGACTATTCAGGGTCCCTTGAATTTTCTTATGAATTTTAGGATCATTTTTCAATTTTTGCAAAGAAGCCAGCTGGGATTTTCATAAACAATGCATTGAATCTATAGATTTATCTAGAGAGTATTGCCATCCTAATTTTATATATTAAGTCTTTCATTCGATGAATGTAGAATGTCTTTCCATGCATTGGGTCTTTTAAAATTTCTTTCAACAGTGATTTGTAGTTTTCCGAGTAGTGTACGTTTTGCCCTTTTGTTTTATTTATTCCTAAGTATTTCATTCTTTTGGATGCTATTGTAAATAGACTTTTTTCTTAATTTTATTTTTAGTTTGTTCGTTGCTAATATATAGACATACAATTGATTTTTGCATTTCAATTTTGAGACTTACTGAGCTAAAGAAAAACAAATGAAAGTTTATGCACAGCCATACTTTGACATTCAAACCATTCTACTTTTGAGGTAGCTACATCTGGATTAAATTTAATTCAAAGATGTCAGTTATAAACATCTCTACTGCCACCTCTTCTGTAACCTGAGTAAACTTGGATATCGGGGATCTATCTAGCTGCCTACCTCCAGTTTGTTGCCCAGTAGATTATTATATAATTTTTTTTCTTAATTTTAGGCATCCAATACATTAATGAATTATGTCACCTTTTCATATGGGAATATGAGAACAAATATACTCCTTTTCCAGTCAAAGAAAGATTTATATTCTATGAAGAAGACATATGGGAACAAAACCCAGTATGTGTCATTTTTTTTGTTATTTTTGGTTGTGGTTCAGTGTAGTCATCACAATAGCAAAACCCCATCATTTTGCATTTGCAAACAGAGGAATGGATTGAAGTCTGCTTACTTTAAAAATAAAAGCATATTTCTAGTAAGGGCTCTGGTCAAATCATTGATTAACTTTCTTCCTCATCCCTTAGGTTGAAGAGAGAAGACTGGCACATATTATAGACAATATCTATAAGATCCAGAAGCTGAGTTTTCCAAATTTAAAAATATTCTACTATTGCTAGGAAAAGGTCCTGGTTTCTCCTGATACTCTAAGGAAGGCCTAGTCTTAGGCAAGCCCATAATCTCTAGATACCTTGCCAAATTTTCATCTTTGGTTTTCCCTTTTTTCTTTAACAGATGACCCCTGTAACCTCATATTTAGGTTCTCCCTCACTCCCTCATTCCTGATCCAGGTATAGTCAAACAGGGATTCCCAGAAGTGGAAAAGGAAGAAGCTTTATTGCATTCTTAACAGGATTTGTGGTGAAATGTAATTCTCTTTTGAAAGAAGGGGGAGAGTATGCTGTTTTTACTTGATTTATTTATTTTTTTTTGCTCTAGATTAATCACAAATACCCAGAAAGACGACTGCTTGTGGCAGAATCCTGTGGAGCACTGGCACCTTACCTTCCTGTAAGATTGTCTTTTTTTTTCTTTAAACTATTTTTCTAATAATAGAAAAACCTTTTTTTGAGTGTCTTATAGATTTTAATCCAAGTATCTCCTAGACATGCTGTCTTAATAAAGAAAAGAGACAATCCAAAAAAGAAGAGACTCACATTAGTACAGTATGGCATTGCAGACACATAGGTACATTACCACTGATTTTGGATGAGTATAAATATATTAAACTATATCAGCAGTTCTCATAGTGTGGTCTGAGGACCCTGGGGGTTTCCTTGAGATCCTTCCAAAAAGGTCCATGAGGAGAAAACTGTTTTCATAATAATAAGACACTTTTTGTCTCTTTCACTGTGTTGAAATTTGTATTGTTGGTGCAAAAGCAGGGATGGGCAAAAATGCTGCTGCATTAGCACTAATCAGGGCAGTGGCACCCAAATGTACTATTATAATAATGATTGTATTCTTTACTGCCATGCTTTTGCAGAAAAAGCCAATTTCACCTAAAAAGGAGCTTGCTGAATCAGTAAAATTATTAATTTTACTAAATTTTGACCTGTGAAGCATGCATCTTTTTAATATTCTGTGAGACAAAATAGAAAGTACTCATATAAAAACCGTTTGCTGCATACTGAAAAATTATAGCCATTTGCAGGAAAAGCACTTAGACAGTTGTTTGAGTTATGAGCTCAACTAGCTGCTTTTTTTTTTAATGGGACACCAATTTTACTTCACAGAAACACTTACAGTCAAACTGATTTTTCAGGCTTGGGTATGTGGCAGACATTTTCATGAAATTGGATGGAGTGAGAATGTCACTTCAAGGAAACCAAGTAGACAGCATTCATTGCCAGTGGATTTATACCCCTACTAACAGTACCTTGGAGTTTTTATTTTCCCATACCTTCACCAGGAACTAGGCACGGTGAAATTTTTTTAATGTTTTTCTAATGGAAGAAAATGCCTTATTGTTGTGATAAATCATACAGATTGATGTGAATGGGTTTGAGCATCTTATTATTTATTGTTCCAAGACAGATGAGCATCCCTTGCTCTCAAAGGATAAATAGGCTGTTCTACTCTACTCCTAGAATACCAAGCAGTATTAATAATAGATACAATGTTTCCTCAGCGGATCTATACTTGCCTTCTGCGTACCCCATTGTCACTGATAGAAGCAAAATCTCTCTACATCGGCAGTTTCTCAGTGTGTTCATGACATAAATAGAGTAATGCCTCCTGACCAGTGCTCTGGTGGGGTCTCTGTGGCATACTAAAACTAATTGCCACAGTTGACCCTTGCCTAAATCAGTATAAAGCAAATGCCCACTTGAAGCTTATTTTCCTCTGTCATATTGCCTTGTGCGGATACCAGCCAACAAGTCCTCTTAGATAGTTTAAGATGTTTTAAGGCAATTTTTAGCCTAAAAAGTAAATAAATGAGGCTGTACCAAAAGATGTTATATATTCACCAACCTAAATGTGTTTTAATATATGCTAAAATTGCATGTATTTTTGTTTCTAAAAAGTGAAAACCAGACTTTTAAAAAATGTCTCTCAAGCCTTGCTCTACATACCAAATCATGCTGTAAATTTATGCAAATAGCCATGTCCTCTGCCTTTATTTTTATTTTATCCTAGTTATTATATGTAAAAAGGACCTAAACAAGTTTATGTTTTAAGAATTTTATAAATTGATTAAATTGCAATATTAGTACAAGTAGGATAAGAGGAGCATGAATTTGTATATTGGTAGCTCTTTATCCTAACCTCAGCCATTAAGCTAAAACATTCTTTATCATAACTGGAAAATATTCTGTGTGAAATCAAGGCACAGCAGTGGGTGTACATTATATTAAATATTAGCATAAAAAAGAGCAATGCAATTTTTAAGTACTTTTAAAGTTCACTCTCATATTTTATTATCCTGTTTAAATTTTTTTTCCCACTTCTTCAAAGAAATAGGAATGCCAGGATTTTATAATGTTTCCTCACCATATCCCAGACAAATTTTCTAATTGCCAGAGAGATTTTTGTAGTTCTTCCTGTTAAAACTCTTAGTGCTCTTCTCTGAATGAAACAAATAGTGACACGAGAGTCATTGTCCATTTGTAGTAGTTTGTAGTAGACTTTGTTGATTTGTTAAAAGTGCCTCCTAGTATGAACTGCAAGGATTTGAGAGATTTTTACATATTTAGTAAAGATATAAAAAACATGCTGAGAGATGATTAATAAATACCAAATTCAGAGTAGATGTTATTGCCTCTAGAGAGGAAGGGATTTGGGAGTGAGTGATATTTTTGCTATATCTGTAATGTTTTATGTCTTCAAAAAACAAAGGTCTGAAGCAAAATCTCTGTACATCAGCAGTTAGTCAGCATTTTTAATAAAAATGTTAATACCTGTTTAATCTGGATTTTGACCACACTGATGTTTGTCATATTATTTTCTATACTTCTGTGCTTAGGTGTAAATAAATAGTAAAAACATGTTTATTTTCAGAAAGAAATCCGTAGCTCCTTAGTTCTTTCAATGTTGCAACAAATGTTAATGGAAGATAAGGCAGATTTGGTAAGAGAAGCTGTTATCAAAAGCCTTGGTATCATTATGGGATACATTGATGATCCAGACAAATATCATCAGGTATGTTTTTCAGAATGAACTCATTTTACTCCATTATAAAATTCCAAGTATTATAATATTCCAAATCTCTGATTTAGATACTTTATAATGTATCATAAGGATGGCAGGTGTGTCAACTTTAGTCATTTGGGGATGGCTGCCTGGTTTCAATTTTGCAGCTCAGAGGAGAGAATGCTACAGTTCAGTTATAGTATCTGCCACAGCTTTCTGGCAGGAAATTGGCAAGAGGTATTCTATGTTTACCACTCCCTCTCTTTGGTTTGCTCATCAGTGGATACATGGCAAGGCTAGGATTATGAATGGCCTTCTTTCTTGCTTAAAAATATGTTCTTAATTTATTGAAATTTTTATTACTTTTTATTGTGTTTTATTTTAAGTTTATCCCTTTAAAAATCTACATTTGCCTTTTTCTCATTGACAGGGTTTTGAATTGTTGCTGTCAGCCTTGGGTGATCCCTCAGAAAGAGTAGTTAGTGCTACACATCAAGTATTTTTACCAGCTTACGCTGCGTGGACTACAGAACTTGGAAATTTACAGTCTCATCTTATACTTACACTACTGAACAAGATTGAAAAACTTCTCAGGGTAAGTTCTTCCTTTGTTTATATAGTTTATAGAAACTTAAAAGGTCTGTCCTAAGCCATCTTGAAAGAATGTTAGGGAACAGAGAGAGAAAGTGCCCTTAGCTTAACATACTAATACATTACCAGTTAAAGATGCTGTTGGACTGGAGCCAAGAAAGAGATTTGAGGAAGTTTTGCTTTGCTGAAGCTGGAGGAAGAGAAAGGGCATGATGTGCATTTGTAAGCTTAAATCCACCTTCATGGAAGTAACTCCTGCATTATTCAGAAAGCCAGCTCTTTCTTGACCTGAGTACTTAAATATTTTACACAAAGCATCAACTCTAGTTCCAGAATGCAGAGAAAATGAGTCTCTAAAGCTTTCTTACGTAGTGTCAAAATTGCTTTAACTGTGGTTATTCCACTCCAGTAGTTCATTTCTCATTTTTAAAATGAACTTTTAATTTTTCCCACATACAAGAATTAAAGAAATGTTGATGGAACAATAGAAACTTCTTGATCCAATTTTTGTACTAAAAGCTTCTTTTAGAGACTAGAAGAGAAATTATTATTTGCGTAGTGCATATTATGTGCCAAATCTATAAAAAGAGATAGGAAGTAGGAGAGGGGAAGTATTATAGCATGAAATGCTGCTGGGTTAGCGTTTGAGCATTTCTATATGCCAACAGTGAATAAGCTAAAAAAAAATCAAGAAAGCACTCCTATTTACAATAGCTTTAAAAAAAAAATGCCTAGGAATATATATAACCAAACAGATGAAGGATCTCTGCCATGAAAACTATAAAACACTGATGAAAGAAATTGAAGAGGAAATGTTAAAAAAAAAAAGATATCCATATTTAGTTGTTCATAGAAGAATTAATATTGTTAAAAATGTGTATACTACCCAAAGTGATCTACAGATTCATTGCAATCCCTATCAAAATATGGAGGACATTCTTTAAGATATAGAAAAAGCAATCTGAAAATCCATGTGGAACCACAAAAGACCCTGAATAACCAAAGCAAGCCTGAGCAAAAAGAACAAATCTGGAAAAAGTGCACTACCTGACTTCAAAATATTCTTCAAAGCAGTAGTAACCAAACATCTTGGTATTGGCATAAAATAGACATATTGACCAGTGTAATAGAGTAGAGAATCCAGAAATAAATTCACACATTTACAGCCAGCTCATTTTTGACAAAGGCACCAAGAACATATATTGAGGAAAGAACATATATTGAGGAAAGGACAGTTTCTTCAGTAAGTCAACTGAAAATGGATTAAAGACTTAAATATAAGACATGAAACTACTAAAAGAAAACATTGTTTTGGGACATTGGTCTGAGCAAAATTTTTGAAGAAAGATCTCAAAAGCATAGGCAATAAAAGCAAAAATAGACAAATGGGATCATATTAAAGTAAAAAGCTTCCACGCAGCAAAGGAATCAGCAGAGTGAACAAACATCCTACAGAATGGGAGAAAATATTTGCAAACTCTCCATCCAACAAGGGATTAATAACCAAAATATGTAAGGACTCAAACAACTCAACAGCAAAAAAAAAAAAAAATCCAATTAATTAAGGAATGGGCAAATGATCTGAATAAACACTTCTCAAAAGAAGACATACGGCCAAAAGGTATATGAAGAAGTGTTTAACATCACTAATCATCATGTAAATGCAAATCTAAACCAAGATGAAGTATCCTGTCACCCCAGTTAAAATGACTATTATTAAAAAGACAAAAAAAAAACCGGTGCTGGTCAAGGTGTGGAGGAAGGGGAACCTTCGTACACTGTTGGTAGGAATGTAAATTAGTAGAGCCACTATGGAAAACAGTGTGGAGGTTCCTCACAAAACTAAAAACAGAAATACCTGTAATCTACCAATCCCACCACTGGGTATATATCTAAAAGAAAGGAAGTCAGTATATTGAAAAGATATATACTTTCAAGGACTTACATGTTGAGTTTCAAGCACTCACATATTTCTTACAGCACTATTCATAATAATCAGGATATAGAATCAACCTAAGTGTCCATTAGTAGATGAATAGATAAAGAAAATATGGTATATATAAACAATGAAATATTATTCAGCCATTAAAAAAAGAATGCTATCCTGTCATTTGCTGCAGCAGGTAGCCTAGAGGACATTATGTTAAGTGAAATAAACCAGGCACAGAAAGACAAATATTGAATGTTCTCACTCATATGTGGGAGCTAAAACAGTTGATCTCAAGGAGGTAAAGGGTGGAATGGACCAGAAACTGGAGTCTGGGGGAGTAATGAATAGAAAAATACAGTTAGATAGAATACATTCTAGTGTTTGATAGCACGGTAGGGTGACCATAGTTAACAATAATGTATTATATATTTGGAAAATAGCTAGAAGAGAAAATTTCGAATGTTCCTAACACAAAGAAATGATACATGTTCAAGGTGATGCATATCTCAATAGCTTGATTTGATCATTACACATTGTATGCCTGTATCAAAATATCACATGGTACCCCATAATATGTACAATTATTTATGTATCAATTCTAACAAGAAAAAAGATAAAGTGATTCCTGTCCCTTACTTTAGTTTCTTTAGCCTGTCTTATAAAATTTCAAAAGATAAGACCTTCTCTAATGAAAAAGTAAAATTATAAAAACTATTCCCTACAAATGGAAATGACTGATGTTTACCCTATAGTTTTCCATGTAAAAGATTCTACCACTCTATAGTGCCTTACTGCTTGTTTGAGTCCAACATACAGGTCCTTAAATCTTTGATTTGCCACAGAAAGGAAGAACATCATACATAAATCCAATTAGCAATGTAACTTCAAAAGACTAAAATTAGCTTCCACCTCCTTATGTTTCAGGAAGGAGAACATGGGCTGGATGAACACAAACTCCACATGTATCTTTCTGCCTTGCAGTCCTTGATCCCATCTCTCTTTGCGTTAGTGCTACAGAATGCACCTTTCTCCAGCAAAGCCAGGCTTCATGGTGAAGTGCCACAGATAGAAGGTACTGAACTTAAATTCTGGAAGAAAAATGTAGAATATTAGCAGCCTAGCTTCCCAAAGAATTATTTTTTATTAAAAGTCTAAAAATCACTTTATATGAAAGCATAATTATTAAAATGTATTATGTGTGTAGAATCTCATGGTCATAAGATTATACCTATGGTAGACAATATGGCTTCATCTTTTATGGATAAGCCCCATTGTTTTATTTTATAATATTTATACTTTCTTGTTGCTCTTAATCTATAGCCTTTTTATAGCCTTTCTGGGGAGGCTGAAATAAATATTTCCTTCCATTAATAGATCTGAGTCAACAAAAGATTCTTTTAATAGTTACTAGTGCCAGTATATGAAGCTTGTCACTTCTGCTTTCTTTATATTTTCTTCCCCAACTTTTTAATCTTATTTTTAATAGAGGAAGGTAAATATAATTACTTTTTTCTACTATGTCCTTGATAGAAAGAAATATAAAAGCATCTGTGGCAGAATTTGTGTTTTTCCAAAGAAGAAATGTGACTTACTTTCAGAAGTACATAAAATTGACAGCAGAGGCCAGTTTTTTCTTATCTTACTCTCCGAGTGGCTAGTAAATGACCTTTGAAACTTGTCAGACAATTGATAACCCTGTTGCACCTTAACGTCCAGGACAAATGGCTATAGACAAGCTATTGCTATGTATCAGGCACCTTTGCAGCCTTTTCAGAGTTGTGAAATTATCCATGTCTCTTACTGATGTCTAATGGACAAAGAATTATAACATTGAGAACATCAACAGACACTTAATCTTTCTGAATTTCATTTTTCATGTAAACTGTAGGCTACCTATAATATTTGGAGTATGATGCGGTGTGTCCAAAGATATATGAAGCCACATGATAAAAGTAGTGTATACTATTTGGATGTCAGTTTTATTTGGAAAATTGAGAATGAATGGTGTGGAGTTAATTTAACGTTTTTAAATGATACTATTGAGGAGAATGAAAATTCAGACTTTAGATAAGACTTCATAAAGCTCTCCCAGCTGGCCACTTCAGGTTCTACCCCTTTACCCTTACTCATGTAGGCATTTCGTCTGCCTAGGGATTTTCCTATCTTTCTAATTCCCTTTTTCTTTTTAGTTTTCTGTATTTGTTTACTATGGCTGCCTTTAACAAAGGACCACCAACTGAGTGGCTTAAACAACAGAAATTTATTATCTCACACTTCTGAATTTTAGAAGTCTGAGATCAAGGTGTTGGCAGGGTAGGCTCCTTAGGAAAACTGCGAGGTAAAGGCTGTTCTGGGCTCTCCCCTGGCTTCTGGTGGTTTGCTGGCAATCTTTAGTGTTTCTTGGCTTTTAGATGCATCACCCTAAACTTTGCCTTTATCTTCATATGGCACACTTTCTGTGTGCTTGTTTCTGTGTCCAGATTTCCCCTTTTTATAAGGACATCAGTTGTGTTGGATAAGGGACTACTTCAATATGATTTCATCTTGTCTAACTACATCTACAGCAACCCTATTTCCAAATAAGATCCCATTCTAAGATACTATAGGTTAGGACTTAAACAGAAAAATTTGGGTGGGGGGCAGTTCAACCTATAATACTTGTTATCATTCTCTCATTTATTTAACAAATGATTCTTAAATGTCATCTATTGCCAAGCATATGCTGGAGATTAGATAGAACAGTATCATCCTGAACATATTCCTTCTAATACTTATGGGATTCCTTCTAACATTTATGTGACCTTTTCTTGTGATTGTCCTTTATTTTTCATTCTTGTTGACTTAGTTTAACTTTCTGACTTTTAACAGTAGCTATAAATGTTAATGTTACTATACCTTCATTTAGGTTATAATGTATTTGTTATAAATAAGGATTTATTATATCCTCATTTAGGGTATATCCATATGTCTATATGTCCGTTTATATATGCACACACCTAAAATTTGGGTTATAATTTGTTATGAATGAAGATTTGTTTTCTCATAAAAATGGTAACCCACACAAATATTTTTAGTACCAATTTATTACACAACATGAACAAATATTTATGTCAAGCATTGTTTTAGACACTTAGGACACAATCATGAATAAAATAGATAAAAATTTCTGCTCATAGAGCTTACATTCTGCTGTGAGAATAAAATCTTTTGAGATTTGTTGGATTTGTTCTCGTATCACAAGAATTTCTTGATTTTCCTAAAAAATGACTTAATTAGTGTATTTCAATTTTATATTTAAAATTTACAATAAGAAAGTAATTAAATATGAGGAGAAAGGACCTTATTTTCCTTTCAACAGAATATCTAAGTTCCCAAAATGCCAATTTCTGTATGATTTATTTTGCTTCTTTTATGTGTAGTGACTAGGTTTCCTCGGCCTATGTCGCCTCTTCAAGATGTGTCCACTATTATCGGAAGTCGTGAGCAATTGGCAGTGCTACTACAACTTTATGACTACCAGCTAGAACAGGAGGGTACAACAGGCTGGGAGAGTTTACTGTGGGTTGTCAATCAATTGTAAGTTACCACCTCCATATTAATTTGAATGGATGATAACTCTTATATTTAGCCTTGGCCCTGAGGACAAAATATAACAAAACTTTTAAAATGTAACTCGGCATCATTTTTGGTAAACACCTTTAGGACACAGAGGATTCACACCATTGGATATGTAATTTATCTGAGAAGAAGATGCTGCTGTATTTTATCCAAATGATCTATCTGCCATCTCGTTTGTCCAATTGTGGTGATGGATTTTAAACTACATCTAGACTTCTCATTTTTGAGGCTAAAATGATGCCATGTAAAGCCAAGCTCTTGTGTGAAGCATCAGATCCATAGATTTGAGTCACATTAACTCTGTACTCAGAATTCTACCATTAAGATTTCATATATTTTCTGGCAAACAGTTAAAATTTATTTTTTTAAGTGTATACAGTATAATGTAATCTTAGGACATATTCAGAGGGTCCCAAACAATGCCTTTCCTTTCAAAGAACGAAATAGAAGAGGTTATTAGATTTGCATTGTTTCAGAAATTGGCAAGGAAACAGTAATTTATATGTATCCCCTGCCTATTTTTCTTTCCTTTCATATTCAGGTTGCCACAACTTATAGAAATAGTTGGCAAAATTAATGTTACTTCAACTGCCTGTGTCCATGAATTCTCCAGATTTTTCTGGCGCCTTTGCCGGACATTTGGCAAAATTTTTACAAACACTAAGGTAAAAACTTGTATTCCATGTTTTCTTATATGAAAAAGACATAGAAATGTAATGTGTTAACACTGTAACAGAGTAAATAAAAGCATGAACCATTCTTTTGTCTAATACACTTCTTTAATATCCTAGAATACTATGATAGTAAAAAAAAGTTCTAGTTGGTAATATTCTTATCTTTACTGATTTTCAGAAGGTGATTTAGCCTGAGCTTAGTTCATATCCAGACTTGGATATAAGCTTTACTCATTGTAGATAGCCTCAAAAATTTTCAATATAGGAACTGTCAGCTAGGGAACTCAACCACAATCCTTTGAATGTGCTGCTGGTACTTACTGTCTATCACAGGTTCAGGAAGCAGCTGTTTGCTCAGCACACTTTGGTAAAAACCTCAAGCGATTGTGGAACCACAGCAACTTATATATAAAACTTGCTGCGAAGATACCACCTCTTAGAATAGCATGGACACTGGAGATAAATTCTACATGTTTCATTCATTACCAAAAGTATCATTTGTCACATTTGCCTATCCAGGTTATTTTGTATTTTCAAATATTAACATTAGAATGTCATTAGATCCTAATTTATTCATTAATCCTATTAATCCGTTTGTCTTCATAACATTTTGTTAAGCCAGTTCTTTAGAGAGCTAATAAAAAACATAAAAAGGTGTAGTTTCTATAATCAAATGTTAATAAACACATTTAAAAGGTAAGCATTTCAATTATTAAATTTAATTTAGTGTAGCTTTTTACTGTTAAATCTGTAGTTGAAACATTTAAAGTAAATAGTATGCTATAAGGAACTGGACAAAATTCAGAAGACTTGGGTTATGGTCCTATTATCTGTTGACTAATGTTTATGATCTTTACTATTTAAGTTAAATTATGTGGGCTTAGTCTTTTCATGTGTAAAATGAAAAATTTGCTTCAGTCTCTTTTAATTCTCTAAGTGCGATTCAGTACATGAACCTTTTAACATTGGCCTTTCTCTCAGTTTAAGCTAAATATATAAATTAATGTGTCTCACCTACAGAGAGGAGCGCAAAAACCAGACCTTGATGTTATTGTAGGAAAAACAAAATTAAAATTATTTTGTATTTTTCACTAGCATTCAGTTGTTAAACAAATATAATTTGATTTTCCTGTTATCAATATTGGCAAAAATTGTTTGATATCTCCAAAACAAGTAGCTATTTTTTTTTTTTTTAGAAAAGCAAGTAGGAATCTACCTATGTATTTAACAGTGAGTGGTTGTCTTCAGTGGCCTGAAATCTGTGATAACTTTAATAATAAAAAATTTAAGCAAAACCTTTGTTCTAACTTAACATATTAAAGTTAAATTCTGTATTTCATATTTCAATTTGAAAAGTTGTAATAAAAGATGAACATAAATATCATATGATGAATATGTTACTAAACACCTGAAGTGACTGGAATTTCCTTTTCATTTTTTAAAAATACAGGCAAATGCTTTTTTCTATAATTCTAACCATGTAATATCTACCTAAATAATCCTTCTATAACCAAGTTCAGTTTTAGAAATCAGTAATTTCAACCACTTAAAATCATATTGGAAATTATTTTAATATAATAAAAGAAACCAGAGGCTATTCACTTGTCGACTTGAGTTGTTTTTTCAAAAATTTATCCTTAAAGTTTTTATTTTCATTAATTTGACTCTTTTATCCTAAGCCTCATGATTAAGAATTGTTACATTTCTGACCACTTGACTTAATCATCTATAAAGCTAAATAAATAAATAAATAGTAGTAGCAACAGTAGTAAACATTTCATGTAATCAGTTTGCCCATTGAACCTGAGACTTTTTGAATCTTCTCTTTGGGTTGCTTAGGTAAAACCTCAGTTCCAGGAGATTTTAAGACTATCTGAAGAAAACATTGGTGAGTTTGTTCATTATTACTTTTAAAAACAATTGCATTTCTTTATGCAGGAAAAATACTATATTCTCCATATATGTAAATTGTATAAATGAACTAGCATCTACAATTGAAAAGGAAAATTTATATTATGGAGTTCTTGGTTTTATAACTGTGTCACATCTAATATCCTTCCCATTAGTGGCAGTGAGATTAATCCCTGTCAATCTGATTGTAAATATATACCTTCATTGTAACCAAATTGATATAAGGCTGAGCTTTACAACCTGGGTACTCAACCTTTAGAGGTTTGAAGTAGTATATTCAAGAGACTGACAATTATAAAATAAGCTGCATCTAATTCCTAATTAGTTCTGTAATACTTTTGAAAATTAAACATAGTAGAAAAGAACAGTGTATAAGCATATATGTTTTCAAAATGAAACATGAGAGAAACTACAGGCTTGAATGGGTAGCTCCAGCTACTTCATTGATAGTTTTCACTCATCTACTTTAACAAGTCTAGTTATGGTACCACTGGCCTAAGGACTTGTTTATGTATGGATCTTGTGTCCCTATGTATTTTTCTAGTTTCTAGGAATAAACTGTGGAACATGTGTAGCACCCCCACCCCCATTTTTAACTTGGTTGATTTTGAATATATATATCTATATATTCTAGGTATATATGTGTGTGTGTGTATATACATATATGCATATATATACACATATATATACATATATACATATATATACACATATATACACATATATATACACATATATACAGATATATACACATATGTATATACACATATATATACATATATATATATATATATATACACCTTAGTGGTTTGAGTTGAATTGTCTAGAAAACACCATTTTTGGCAGTCCTCAGAAGTAGTCAGAGAATGAATAAATTAATTCTTTTAAGCCTGAAGACATTGAAGAGATTTGGGGTTGGGGGAGATGGAAAAATAACTCCCAATGTTTATTTTTAATGTCTTTTTAAAGGATTGATTTTGTAATGCCTAAATTGTTGGTTATATATGTTTATTATTAATTCTTGTGATAAATTAGTGAAGAAAAAAGGTAAATATTTTAAAAACTGACAGCTTTTGGAATTATTAGTTAGCCATGAATGTTTAGCTGTTGAAATAAATAGGAAGTGATTATCAACCCCTGTATATATAGTCCATATCTATGAATATACTTTAAGCTTATGTTCTGACATTAACATCAACATTCCCTCCCCAAAAAAGGTACTCTCACCAAGAGAATAAACAAACCTCAAATACTAATTAATATGAAAATGGAACTGTCTTTTTTGCAAAATTTCTTCAGGGCAGTTAGTTAAATCTTTTCAACTCAATTTCTTTATGTGGTACCCTCAGAAAATAACTTAAAGCCATATAAAAAATAAGTATAGTAAAAAACTATTCTTGAGAATATAACAGCAAACTAAAGCACTTAGAACAGTGCCTCATGATCAGTAAATAAGAGCTGTTGGTGCTGTGAATGATAATTGTCCTCTCACAACTTTTCTTTTGAAATTGTCCACAGAGGCTGTATAAGAAAATCTCTTATAAGGCAGTTACAGGGCACACAACTGTGGTTGCATGCTTTCCCCTTTTTCTTGGCTTTACTTAGCATGATTCCTTCCCCCTCCATGAAAATAATCAGGGCTCTGTCTGGCCGAAAACCCTATTGAGGATGCAGGAGGGGCTCAGGAAATCAGGCTAATACTGAAAACTACCTCGTATCTCGAAATAGATCAAATAACATATATCTGTGTGCTTTTAGGTGAGTGCGTTTACAATTTACTAAACTGAAAATTGAAAGCATAAAAATTTTGGACAACCTGCCTATAGGGACACTTAGAAGACTTTCAAGAAGAAAGTTCTGATTTCCAATTATGGAAATCAGGAGTATACCATCTCATTTGGGTCATTTGCCATTTATCAGAAATGTTTATGCTAGTGGCTCTTCAAGAAACACTAAGTTGTATTTTACAACCACCAATAAACATGTGTTTTTCAAAGTAATGATAATATTTACTTGTAACCTAGTAAACAGTTGTAATTTTAAATATAATCGCATTATGATTTTTTTCTTTACACTTAAAATATACTTACTTTTTTTTAATTATTTTAATAATTTTAGATTCCTCAGCAGGAAATGGGGTCCTCACTAAAGCTACAGTCCCCATTTATGCAACAGGAGTCCTTACGTGTTATATTCAGGTAAGGGAAAAATTCATACTCTCCAGTAAAAGGCTTTCCATTTAGAAAAATGCCTAGTATTGTGTCTTCTTAATGTAAGTGACATTGCTACCAATAAAGAAAAACAATTTACTTATTTTATTCAATAAATAATTCATAATGGATAGCATATTTGAATAATAAGGGCCTGAGTAAAACCTCAGTTGAACAAATAAATTTAGAGATTATGAGCTTTTTGTATTTTGTTAGAAGTGTTAGATTGTACTTACTCAGCAGAGTTTCTTTGTGTTCCAGATAAGTTTTTCATAAATAAGTGACAAGCAGAACACATGTTAGGTGAGCTAAGCTACAACGCACTGTAGAACACTATACCTTATCATCATTTTTAGCTAAGTACTTTTTAATAATGCAGGTTGAGTATCCCTTATCTCAAATGCTTAGGATGAAAGTGTTTTCAGATTTCGGATTTTTTTTTTTTTTTCAGATAAAGGAGTATTTGCATATACATAATGAGATATCTTGGGAATGGAACCCAAGTCTAAACACAAAATGTGTTTCATATACACATTATACACATAGCCTGAAGGTAATTTTATACAATATTTTAAATAATTTTGTGCATGAAACAGTTTGTGTACATTGAACCATCAGAAAGCAAAGGAGTTGCTGTCTCAGCCACCTATGTGGACAATCTGGTTAGTTGGCATCATGATCATCATTCCTGACTTAGCATTTATATGCTACCAATAAGCAATCATTTTCTTATACTTTTTCACTTGTAAGTACTTAACAATAAGAAAATATGACATATCATCAATACAGCGAAAAAATAATGTGCTCAGGGTAACAAAGCACAATAGCATCACCAGAATACCTGTATCAGCTGTTAAACAACAGCCACAGCAAATGATGACAGGCTTTCACACACAGTATCAGTTTGGTACTCACAAAGTTTCAAATTTTAGAGCATTCTGGATTTTCAGATTAGGGATGCTTAACCTGTACTTTATTTTTCTTAATTGTTACTGCATAACAAACTACCCCAAAACATAATGGTCTATTATAACTGTTTCATTTGCTCATGATTCTGCAATCTGGGCCTCACTCAGCTTTCCCCTCTTCTGCTGTTCTTGCTGGCGGTCACTTCTGTTGCTGCAGTAAGTGGGTTAGCTGAAGGGGTCTCTACATAAGTCTCAGGACCTCTCTCTGTCTCCACATGGCTTCTGAAGCAGCAGAGCCAGACTTACCACGTGGTGGCTAACGCCTCCCAAGAATGAAAAGGCAGAATCTGCTAGGCTAAGGCTTAGGCCTGCAATTAGCACAACGTGGTTTCTACTGTAGTCCCTTGCTAAATAAGTCACAGGGGCAGCTCAATTCAAGCAAAAGTAGGGAAGTAAGCCAGGGTGTGAACCAGGAGGTGTGGTTCAGTGATGGCCACCGATGTAACAGGCTGCCACACTCTACTTAAAATTGTTTTAAGTAAATAATATGTGATGTGTCTCAAAGCATAGTAGTAATTTTTAAGTAAGAGGCAGTCCCACCAGTAAGGTTTCCGGAAATACTGACTCGGGATAAAGTACTTTTAGAAGTTAGAATGTAAGAATGAGGAAGGAATACCTTTTCCAATGGTTTCCTGAATTTTTACCCACCACTAACTTATTTATTTTGCTCTTTAAATTCAAAGTACAGCAATTCATATTTATTGTACTCTTCTTTCTTTTTTTTTATTTTTATTATTATACTTTAAGTTCTAGGGTACATGTGCACAACGTTCAAGTTTGTTACATCGGTATACATGTGCCATGTTGGTTTGCTGCACCCGTTAACTCGTCATTTACATTAGGTATTTCTCCTAATGCTGTTCCTCCCCCTACCCCCCACCCCACGACAGACCTCGGGGTGTGATGTTCCCCGCCTTGTGTCCAAGTGTTCTCATTGTTCAATTCCCACCTATGAGTGAGAACATGCAGTGTTTGGTTTTCTGTCCTTGTGATAGTTTGCTCAGCATGATGGTTTCCAGCTGCATCCATGGTGTATATGTGCCACATTTTCTTAATCCAGTCTATCATTGATGGACATTTGGGTTGGTTCCAAGTCTTTGCTATTGTGAATAGTGCCGCAATAAACATACGTGTGCATGCGTCTTTATAGTAGTATGATTTATAATCCTTTGGGTATATACCCAGTAATGGGATGGCTGGGTCAAATGGTATTTCTAATTCTAGATCCTTGAGGAATCGCCACACTGTCTTCCACAATGGTTGAACTAGTTTACAGTCCCACCAACGGTGTAAAAGCATTCCTATTTCTTCACATCCTCTCTAGCACCTGTTTTTCCTGACTTTTTTAATGATTGCCATTCTAACTGGTGTGAGATGGTATCTCATTGTGGTTTTGATTTGCATTTCTCTGATGACCAGTGATGGTGAGCATTTTTCATGTGTCTGTTGGCTGCATAAATGTCTTCTTTTGAGAAGTGTCTGTTTATACCCTTCACACACTTTTTGATGGGGTTGTTTGTTTTTTTCTTGTAAATTTGTTTGAGTTCTTTGTAGATTCTGGATAATAGCCCTTTGTCAGATGAGTAGATTGCAAAAATTTTCTCCCATTCTGTAGGTTGCCTGTTCACTCTGATGGTAGTTTCTTTTGCTGTGCAGAAGCTTTTTAGTTTAATTAGATCCCATTTGTCTATTTTGGCTTTTGTTGTCCCTGCTTTTGGTGTTTTAGACATGAAGTCCTTGCCCATGCCTATATCCTGAATGGTATTGCCTATGTTTTCTTCTAGGGTTTTTATGGTCTTAGGTCTAACGTTTAAGTGTTTAACATCTTGACTTAATTTTTGTATAAGGTGTAAGGAAGGGATCCAGTTTCCGCTTTCTACACATGGCTAGCCAGTTTTCCCAGCACCATTTATTAAATAGGGAATCCTTTCCCTATTTCTTGTTTTTATCAGGTTTGTCAAAGATCAGATGGTTGTAGATGTGTGGTGTTATTTCTGAGGCCTCTGTTCTGTCCCATTGGTCTATGTATCTGTTTTGGTAGCAGTTATTATACTCTTCTTTCAAGACAAATTTGAATCATCCTATAGTATTAAAATACAGTTATACAGTATCACATATTACCTTGCAATAGAAGTTACAGCTCTGTTAAAGTGGCACAGTATCCTTTTAAATTTTTCTTTTCTACACTAGTTTCTAATACTACCCTGACATGGATACTTTTCTGTTTGTAAAAGATTTTAAGTCATGTATGTTAATAAATTGTCTCTATTGTTCGTAAACTTGTGGAGATCAAAGATATTAAGTCCTAACAGTGCCAGACACAACAGTATGCCTACCATTCTCCTCTTTAACTTTGGAAAGTGTCCTGGTATAATGTGTGATGTCAGTATTTTATTCTCTCTCTTTTTCACCCTCTTGAAGTTTTGTTAATATTTTTATTTTGACCATAAATAACATTTTAAATCATAATAATTAAATGCCAAGAACAAGGTTTGGCTCGTAGTAGGCCCTCAGAATGGATCTGTTGAATAAATGAATAAGGGGCATTTCTTTTGAGTCATTATGAAGTCTAAATATGTTATTCATATCTGTAAAGAGATAAGAACTTTTCAGCTTATTACAAAATAAATAGTATATTGAGGTAGCAATCACAGATTGCCAGTTTTTCTTGTTTTAGGAAGCACATACCAGCAGTTAATGTTTATCTCACTAAACAAAAATTTTTGTTAGGGTAAATTACATTAAACAAAAATTATCTTGAATCCAATATATATGCAGTATTACTTGTTTTGAGATTCCAAAAATGATAAATAAGATTATAGTAAATTTTTAAAAATTGAAAGAATTCATACTTACGTAGAAGTCTTATTTTATAGCTCTTATTTCACATTTAGGTTTCTCTCAGATTTCCAGCTTGTTTTCCAAAGTTATGTCTATTTTATATTTGAAATAGTAGGCAACTCAAAATGGGTGAAATCACCATTCCAGCATTGTTCTGATGCTGATTTGTCAGTTAAACTGCGTGTCCTAAAACTGTTATATTCATCCTTTTTTCATGTTAACCATTACTTTTGTCAATCCTTATCTCTACTTCATTCTAAACTAACCTGATAATGTAGCAAAAAAAAAAAGGGGGTAGGTGGTAATCCAGTCTTCCTCATGGATCTATTAATACATTCAGAAGCTATTTACTGTTGACCTCCTGTGTCCCTAATGTCGACTTCACTTTATTATGTATTTATTTTCTGGCAGACTATCAGATTCCCTTCCCATATACATTTAGGTTAATTTAACATACAACGTTATTTTTTTTTACTCTCTTAATTTAGCAGGTTTTCTTTTTCTAACATATTTTCTGATTATGAAAGTAATAATAGTTAGTTGAAAAAAGTTTGAAAAATACAGATTATTTTTTAATCAAGGTGTGCATCTGTTTCTTAAAAGAACACAGGAGTCTATATTTTACCAAGCGTGCAGTGTTCACCACTAGGATATTGCAAAGATAATTCCTTAGAAATCAATTTTCTACTATTTTTTCTACAAGGGGGTAACTATTCTAGTAGTTTGTATTATATAGAGCAAAAATTTATGGGAACTAAAATTTGTAAGGTAAATTTTAATAAAAGATTATACCTTTTAATGTTCTAAATCAGGACCAACCATCCAAACTTTTACAGTGATGGAAATAATTTACAGCTGAGTTGTCCAATCAGATAGGCACTTGCCACGTGTGTCTATTAAGCCTCTGCACTGTACCCAGTTTGACTAAGGAACTGAATCTTTCACTTTACATAATTTCTTATTTAAATTTAAATATAAGTAGCCACATGTGGCTAGTGGCTACTACTATATTAGACCACAGGTCTAAATTAAAGTATCAGGATAGTCTGTCTTCATACCATTCTGATGATAGATATGCTTAATAAATATCTTTTAACTAAAATAGCTTCCAAATTTGGATATTTTCCCCTTATTTGGTAACATTCTCTAATTATAGATAGGTAAATATGGTATTTAGTTCTACTTGATTGTTTGGAAATTCAGTATCAGTATTTTTCCTCTGTAGGAAGAAGACCGAAAACTGTTAGTTGGATTCTTAGAAGATGTAATGACGCTGCTTTCATTATCTCATGCTCCTCTTGATAGCCTGAAGGCTTCTTTTGTGGAATTGGGGTAAGAAATAACAGCTTATAGTTTGCTAAAAGGCATATAAAGTTTTTCAATTGGATTTATAGAGTACATATTTTAAGTCTAAAAGAGTTGACATGCACACCAATTCTCTTGGTTTTGAAACTTAAGGGTTTTTTTGTGTATTTTAGTTTGTTTCTTGGTTTTGCTTATTTGTTCATTCTTAATATTTTGTAATCAATACATTGTAATTTAAAAAGCAGGGGAAAGGGTGCAGACATATGTTCTCTTTGAAGCAGTTGGAGAAATAAAATCAAGTACAGATTTTGAAGAAAATTTAGTTTCCCAGAACTGAAAAAGGAGCCCCAAGTGAAAGCCAGCTTCTTTGGCTCCTATTTTCACTCTGTTTGATTTGCTTAGTCCTGCTCATCAGCACATCATCTGGCTGCTAAAATAATTTTATCTCAGTCTTTATTGAAAACACACTCATGCATTTGTTAATAATACCACCTTTCATTTGCACAGGCTTCACAGCCAACATACCCTTCCATGTAGATGGTTTGAGTTGATTTTATTTGATTCTACAACAACCATGTGACATACTTAGGACATGTACTGCTTCCCCAATTTTTATAGATGCAGAAACCAAGACCCACAGAAGTTGTAACTTACCCACTTGACTCTTAGTCCAGTGGTCTTTCCTTTTTCCTCATGGAGAAATTTGTTTCTTCATAATTTTAACTTGCATGCTATTAAAAAGAGTGGAATTATCTGTCACAATTGTGAATTCTTAGAGAAGTTACAAGTGTGATTTCTGAATATGCTAAAAGATTGTGGTTGTATAAGGAAGGTGACATCTTTTTCAGAGAATCTTAGTTGTTTGTTTGTATGTTTTTTGAGATGGAGTCTTGCTCTATCACCAGGCTGGAGTGCAGTGGTGCGATCTCAGCTCACTGCAACCTCTGCCTCCTGTGTTCAAGCAATTCTCCTGCCTTAGCCTCCTGAGTAGCTGGGACTACAGGTGCGCACCACCATGCCCAGCTAATTTTTGTATTTTTAGTAGAGGCAGGGTTTCACCATGTTGGCCAGGATGGTCTCGATCTCTTGACCTTGTGATCTGCCCACCTTATCGTCTCAAAGTGCTGGGATTACAGGCATGAGCCACTGCGCCTAGCCAAGAATCTTAGTTGTAACCTATCTAACCAAACAAAGTAATTCCATATGTTCTGCAAATATTGTTATCATTAATATTCCTTATAAATATCATGTTTTTCAGTATACCAGTAAGGGACTGTGGCTCTCAATTTTAACACTGTTTCTTTTTTTTCTTCTAGTGCAAACCCAGCCTACCATGAGTTACTATTAACTGTTTTGTGGTATGGTGTTGTCCATACTTCAGCACTTGTGAGGTGTACTGCTGCTAGAATGTTTGAGGTATGTCAACACATGTCTCTGTTGGTTTCAATTGTGATTTTTTTTTTTTTTGAGAAGAAGAAGGGAATTTTTTTTAATAAAAAAAGGCTTTGCATATCATGTTATGTTGATATATATTTTATGGCTTTGAACAGTGTCTAGTTGTGTACTGTGTGATGGGGCAGAAATTTAGCTTTAACATATTTAAAAATGTTTTCTTGCCTTACTGGTTCCTTGAATGTTATTCAATTATCACTTTTATTTCTCAAACTATCTTTTAAATCTTATTTTAATTTCTAACTTATATAAATCTTTCTGACTATACTTTTCGATTTACTGAGGTAAATACTAAAATAAACTGAAACAACATAGGATATCTTTCAAGTTGTAAAATGTAGTTGAATTTATCAGTAGCATTAGAAAATCAATTATTGCAATTATGGAAATGTTTATTTTATTGGTTACTCCTACTTCACTATTCCCTAACATTTCATTTGTAGAATAACATCCCAATACATTAACCGCCCATAGAGTTGTAAAAGAGGAGACCAGATAATTTACCTAAATTGTATTAAATTGCTACCTACCCAAGTTAAGTATGAAATTGAAATAACTATCTTTTGTACCCATCATATAGCAAATTATGTCATAGCCCTAGTACGTGTGTAGACAGGGAGCAGTGAGGTTGAGGTTTAGAACTTTATTTGAGCACTAAAATTGGTTTACTGTTTCTTAGTGATTTCCAGTCTTGCAATAAGTCTAGGCTGCCTTGGTTCAGTTTCCATCTCTGCTACCTAGTGACTTTGTAAATTACTTGGACAAGGTTGAGCCTCTCTGTACCTTAGTTTCCTCGTGTACAAAAGAAAGTTGATAACAAAAAGTATCTGTCTCAAAGTATCAGTCTCAAAGGATTTTTGTTAGTATTTAATTAATGCTTGTAAAGCCCTTAAAACAGTCTCTGGAACATAATAAGTGCTTATATGTTTACTGTCATTATCATTATTTTTTCATCCATGCTATTACTTCACAAAATATATGATAGTAATAGGGAACATATACTTATCCAAACTAAAATTGCCCCAATATTCATGTGTTTCTTAAAATACCTAAACATTTATTTCTATAAAAAGAATTGGGTAATTCAAATCTTGCCGAATATCAGAATTTCTCCACAATTTAAGATAAATTGCAATTGGAGATGGGGTACTGATATATTTAAAATATATGCTTTTTAAAATTTTCAAATACGTAAATTAGATTTGTGAATTCAAGAAAATTCCATTGTTATCAGGAAGTTGAAAATTCTCCATCCATGTTATTCCCTTAGTTATCATACAGAAGCAACTTTTAAAAAGCCGTAATCAGGTTTTTTGTGAAGATGAATGCCAAAGTCACTATTTGGTTTTATGTCTAGTACAAGTTCCTTCTGGATATAAATTGTTTTGATTATTCAATATGCTGAAAAGGGGGCATTACCATGAAAGAAAAGTCATTCATCAGTCTCTCCTCCCCCCAAAAAGAAAAAAGTATCTTTTTAAATGAAGAGCTATTTCTTTAATATACTCTTCCTGTGATTTTATTCTAAGCTCATAAAAGCTATTTCTTTTTCTTAAATCTTTCGTCTCTAAAATGTGAGTGTGCACTGGTGAATCATACCATAAAAATGAAAATAAGTAAATAAAATGAATCCTCCCTTTTCATTTGTTTTGAGGCTTTTTGCTTGTTTTGTTTGGTTTTCTGCCGTCTTATATGTGGCTTGTGTCTGGTTTTGGTTTCTCTGTTTGCTGTCAGTGCTGGTCTGGAAACTATATCTATCTATGCTTAAGCAGTTTTCAGTGTCCTCTCAGGTTGTTGATGAACTTCTGGATCTTGTTTGAGAGACTATTTCAATGTTTTCCAAATTCATTAATGATACATTTCAGTGAGCATGTCAGAAAAAGTTATCAGTAAGAGAAATTAAAGTTCCTTTTTTGTCAGTGGTTCTTATTTGAACAAAATTGTATTAAAAGAATAATGGGTCATAAGATTTATTTTGATACCAGTGCTTTATAATTTAGAATTATGCCTGCTTACCCTAAAAAAGTTAATTCAAAATAAAAACTTAAAAAAACACATTCTTTTTTTAAAAGGTAAGACCAGAAAGAAAAGAAAATGAGAAATGAGAAGAAAATGAGAAATGCATATACCAGGAACCTAATAGGATATGGTCACTGAAATTCACTAATAAATTTAGGTTAATTTTTAGACAGCAGGACAAAAAGAGGGAACCCAATCAATCATATTATTCCCATTGTTAAATAAGGGAATATAAATTACTTTTTGAAGTAGCAAATTAATAAAATTATTTTATAAGAGGAATTTATCATGTGTTATAATAAATTTCCCAAAAGATGCAGAAAAGAACTTCATATATATTTTAATCATAAGGAAACTGAGCATGTAACATTAGAACACAACTCAAAGAAGTCATGGATTTTAAGTCAGATGGGACAGAGTTCCTTTGCAGGCCGTACAACTTAGACTTGGACAAGTTACTTCCCTAAGCCTCAGTTTCTTCATCTGTTAAAATATTGATGATATTTGTACTTACTTCATCAAGTGAAAAGATCAAATGATATATTGTGTTAAAGTGTGTAACAATTGATAGCTCTTAAATGTACTTTGTGATTTTCTAGCTTAGTAAAGAAATTGAACTTAAAAACCCTACACCAATGAAAAATTAATTTGTCCCCTACATTATCCTCTTTTTTAATGCTTTTGACAGACTCAAGGTAGCAGAAATTTCAAGATGCTGATTCAAATCTAAGCAATCTTACTTATAAAATGATACAGAGAAGAAAGTTTTATTTAACAATATTTGAACTTCCTTGTCCTATTTCTTTCTATCCAATATCTGTAATGTTTAAGATATTGAAAGTTCTTTGTCATTTTATTCCTGGTTAATTATCTTTTTTATAAAAATTATTTCAGAATATTGAAGTAGATTCTAAAATGAATCAATTGGTAAATGGTGAAAAATCATTGCAAAATTAAGAATCTTCACGTAAAGTGAGTTACTTTCTCTGATGTGTTATATAGGAGGAATACCTTCACATATGCACACAATGGTAGATTTTTGTTACTAAAAATTCTGTGACATCTTTGATCTTCTGTGAGGACTAAGTACTAGTTACTAAGTAAACAGATTGGTGAGCATTTAGGATTAATATGTGCTTACATTCTGAAATTGAGAAGGGGATTGCCTTTCTCGGTTGAACTCATAAAATTCAGTAATATTTATCAAACAAAATGTATACGGCTCAGTATTGTTCTCTTGTATTGCAATTTAGCATTGGTTGCTAAATGAATTGTTTTGTGACTAGATTATAGCGATCTAGTTCTACTCATCTTTTTTATTTTAAATTTTATTTGAATTTATAAGAAATCTAAAACAAAGACCTATTTGGATATTAACTAAAGTTTTTTAAATTAGATCATTTCTTCCAAACATATTACAAATCATACATTCTTGCAGTAATCAAAATAATTAAACTCTCATTTCTTGAATGCCTGTTTGTCAGGCACAGTATTTAGGTATGTTATTTGCAAATTCATAGCACAACAGCCCTTTGAGGTAGATAATAATATCACCATTTTCAGATGAGAAAACTTGCGCTTCAAGAGATTATGGAAAATACTATATATCTAAGCCCACACGGCTTATATGTGGAGAACTGGCGTCTGAACCCAGATCTGATTCCCAAGTGTAATACTTTCCAATAGGCAGCCTTATATCTCTGTACCTCAAAAGAGAAAGCTATATTATTTAAAAGGTTAGAAATTTTCCTATATGGTTTTAAAATACACTTGCTATAGCACAATAATAAGTGGTTTAGTAGTGGTTGCTACTCTTGTGAGTTTGATTTAAAAGCAGCCCAGTTTGTACCCTGTTGGTCATAATAAAAGCATACCACCCTTACTTTGAGAATTTTAACCATAGAGCACAATATGTGTCAAAGAAGCTAAAAAAGTATTCTTTTCAGTTGCATTTTGATGGACATTGAAATTGCTTAGACTCTTTGACCAAAAGTACAAACTGCTGTTGACAAAATCTGTTTTCGTGGACGCTAGGCTACTTAAGCTTTATTTTCCTCCTAAGCATTCTCTGCCTTTGTAAAGCACTCTAGAAGCAGTATTTGCTTAGCTTCTAATTTTGGTTTTGCTTTTGTGTTTTCTCTCTTTCTCTTGGTTGTTCCTTCCTTCTTCCCGTGGCACACTGTGTTTGCTCTTTCCGTGCATCACCTGTGAATACCCACTGTGCTGACCAATCAGCTGTTGGTGAAGGGGGTGAATGAAACTCTGGTAGCTCAGAGGGTTGTTCCTGCTCTCATTACTCTCTCCAGTGACCCTGAAATGTAAGTGTCATCCCTGCCTTTTATATTCAGCATCCCTTTCAAAATGTGCCTGTCAAGAAATAACCATCAGCTCTTAAATGTATTGAAGAATCTCTTTAAATTAATAATATTGGATTATGCTGATTTGATTTTAAACTTTATCATATTATTCTTTATATATCATGGTTCTTTTTAAATCAACCCTCACCATAAGTGTAATTTGGAAGCCATGTATTGAAAAAATATATTAGTAATATTAGTACTCAATAAATACTTCCAGAACCTAAAATATGCTGATGGACTGTTTCTTTCAAGCCAAGAAGGGATGCTCTCCTAATCTCACTAACAGGTTGTTACCAGTAAGTGTAGTAGCATGAACCAATGGCCTAACATTTTAATGTCTCGTGTGGATGACTAAACCAAGAAAGGCCAATGAGTCTGCCTGCCCATCCTCAGTCACAGCTAACCCAGTTCTTATTCCAGTTTACCAAACCATTTTTTATTGCATGTTGACTGGTTTACAGCTGACTCTTCGAGGCATGAGTGAAGCGTTAGTTGACAAGCGGGTTGCTCCGGCCCTTGTTACCTTGTCCAGTGATCCTGAATTGTGAGTTTCACAGACTGCGACCTTAAGTTATCCTGTCTGTCTTTTTGAGCATTCTTCTTGGTCTGCTTTTTTAAAATTTATTTAATTTGTCATTGCTAGAGACTAATACAGTATATTTACCTTGTACTTACTTTAATATACATTTTAATAATACTCGTTGTTCATCTCAAAGCTTCAGTTTCTTTCTGTTTTAATTCTAACAGCTCTGTCAGGATTGCCACAATTCCAGCCTTTGGCACTATTATGGAAACAGTAATTCAAAGAGAGGTAGGAATAATTGAAATTTATTTATGTCTGTGTAATACTGATGTGATCATGATACATGTATCTGGTGGTAGGCTGCAGGGAGCATCTTACCTTTTATTTTGTGCCCTAGTTAGTTATAGGCCAGAGGAGGATCTCACGGTGTGAAAACATGGTAGCCTAACCAAGGTATATTTCCATATCCTAAAGAAATCTCTAGTCTTTCCTCTCAGTCAGAACATTAAGTATAGGCCAAGCTTTCAGGGATGTCCGAGGGAGAGAATATAGTCATGGATTTTTAGTTTCTCTTTCTGATTGGGCCAGTAAAGCCCCTTCCTCTTCGCTCTTTTCTACTTATCACTAGAGACAGAAACTAAAAACCCCGGCTTCAGGCTGCTAAAAGCCTTAAAACAAAATAGAACAACAACAAAATAAGGTGTATTGGACAAGCTTGCTAGATGTTCTATTGTAAGCTGAGCTTGATATTGCAGTTTTGAATAATCCTTCAAATCAGGTCTAGTTCCAAAGCCTTCTATTATCCAGTAGGCTTCTGGCCAATCTACATAAATTCTTGATTGCCAGTTTTGCACAGATTTGAGACTGTTTTCCCAGATAACATTAGGAACACAAATGTATCTCAGTTATAAATGAAGGCAAGAGGGCACTTGTATTCTGATAACTGTGTCATTGATATGAAGCTGTAAAAGTCAGTTAGTAGACTGGTATCCTCTTGTTGCAGAGTAGATCTCTGGGCAGACCCTCTGTCATGCCTGTTTCAGGAGACCACCAAGGTCTTCCTTCTTAAAGGTGTATTTTGATTCTGAAACTGATTTCAAGTTTTTTAGATTCTATTTGCAACACTAACTATAAGACACTTCTCAAAATTGGTATCAGATTTTTATTTCTTTGTTATTATATTGGATATGTCTTATACAAATGAAAAAACCCTGTAGATTAGAACATAAATTATTTGTGGACATATTACCCAAAAGAGAAAAGTTTTAATAAAACTCTTTTGTCATATAGATTTTTTATAACAAAAACTAAAGTTTTGTTAGCTACAGAAAGAATGTTTTCCATTTTTTCACTTATATATTTCACTGGTGAAGCCACAGAGGAAAAGCACATCATTCTGCAAAGCTTGCAGTCTTGGCAGAATTTCAACATGTTCTCAAATCCTAAAATAAAAATGTCTTTTAGGGAAATGTGAGTAAGATGTAAGTCATTAATGACTCATCGCTTTCAGAAGGTGAATAATTGGGTAACTTACAGTGTGATTTGTTTTAAGAATTATAATTTAGATACAAAATAATCATAAACTTACCTATTTTTCCCTAAATATGGTGGGATTTTTTTTCTTTTGTTGTTATAATTTGTTCAGGAATATTTGTATTTTTAATTAAGAATTTATAAGCATAAGCAAAAGTAGGAAACCTTCTCTGAGCCAAAAGATTAAATAACTATTTATTTCATTCCAAATTTCTACTGTCATTGGACTATAGGTTGCTTTAATCCACTGCTGTAAGTCATGTTTAATGTGTGTCTTTAACAACACTACTCAGTTTTCAATATTCTATGAAATGACTGTACAATATCCAATTTTAAGTTGCTGGAAAGAGTGAAAATGCAGTTGGCTTCTTTCCTGGAAGATCCTCAGTATCAAGACCAACATTCTTTGCATACAGAGATCATAAAAACATTTGGTAGAGTTGGCCCTAACGCAGAACCCAGGTTCCGAGATGAGTGTAAGTTGCATTTTTCTACCTTTTTCCTGAATTGTAATGTAAGATCAAAGCTAGACACTCCTCTGAGGCCTTGTCATGTATTAAAATTTTGGTGCATTTGTCATGTGTTAAAGCCTTGTGTACTGAAAGCCTCGTATACTTTTGTGTACTGAAAGCTGAACATGAAACAAGTTAGTTATTGTGAGTTAATCAGTATTGATATTAGTGGATGGTTTTGTTTTATTTTGTTTTGAGACAGTCTCACCCTGTCACCCAGGCTGGAGTGCAATGGCATGATCTCAGCTCACTGCAACCTCTGCCTCCTGGGTACAAGTGATTCTCCTGCCTCAGCCTCCCGAGTAGTTGGGATTACAGGTGCCCACCACCACACCCGGCTAATTTTTGTATTTTTAGTAGAGACGGGGTTTTGCCATGTTGGTCAGGCTGGTCTCGAACTCCTGACCTCAGGTGATCTGCCTGCCTCGGCCTCCCAAAGTGTTGGGATTACAGGCGTGAGCCACCGCGCCTGCCCTAGTGGATGGTCTTGTACTATATACTGATTGGTGTAAGACATATGAAGAGTAACACAAACTTAATTTCAAGTTATTTTAGAAATATTTCTTAATAACTAATTGCTAAATACTATGCTGCCTTAGAGTTTATTTTTTATTTTTAAGGAAATTTTTGTGTGTTTCTAGACATGTTCTTATGAAAAATAGACATTTCTTCCACTTAGCATGCCATTCAGCATGATACATAACTTTGTTTTAATTCATAGCTTGTTGATCTGCCTTTTTTCTCTAGATTTTACAGAGTCTCTTTTACTGTGGGCGTCAACATTTATGGCCACAATTTCTTTGGATAGCATCAAAGCATGAAGAAATTATGACTCCAAAAGCATATCAGTTATCATAGCTCTTTTATTTTTAGCAATTTGACGTGCTCTAGAGAGGGCCACAAGTTGGGTCACTTAAATCAGCTTAGTTTCTAGTACATTATTTTATTCTCCAGCAGACTGTTACATATCCAGGCTGGCATATGACTCTAAGATAAGAGTCATCAACAAAAAATACTAAGTCAGGATTTGGACTGCAGTGTCCAAAAAATCGGTTGAAGGCATGCACGCTGATGAAGCTATAGAAACACAGTCATGACATTTTTTTTCACTGGGTAAGTGTCTTTATAATTAGCCAACTAACAGAAGAAAGTTGATATTTTAGTTAGCACTAGGGATAGTTCCACATGTTGCAGTGTCAAATTTACAGGTGATTCCCTTAGGTAGGAACTCTGAAGGTGCTTTGACTTGTCGAGGCTGTAGTTGCTCTGAGGCAAGGAGACTAACTCTTGGCTGCTGGATTAAAGGATAGGCTCAACAGGCAATGGGTCTTTGGTGTGTGCCATGTTGTCAAATTAAATGGGTATTTGGTATGTTGTCATGTTAAACGGGTCTTTGGTGTGTGCAATGTTTTTGCATTAAATGGGTCCTTGCTGTGTGCCGTGTCGTATAGTTAAAACTTTTCTAGAGCATGGTCTGACCTTTCTGTGTACATTCAAAAGAAAGACTTATGATAATCTGGGAAGAATCCATCTGGATTCTTATAGGATCTGCTCCAATTATTTTGTTGATTCTTCGGAATCTTTTTCAGTAATTCTGGGACTATAGTTATTTTTCAAATTAAACATAGTGTCAATATCTTAATTTCTCTTTCTAGAATTTTCAAGAATATCTAAAAATAACCCTTCCATTTTATTTGACAGTTTTTATTGTAGAGTAGATACCTACCTATCAAATTTGTAGGAGTTGTACAAGAGGAAAAAATGAATTTTCTTCTCATAATGGCCCCCGAATAACAATTAAAGGTTGTTTTGGGAACAGATTGAGGTGAGAAATTCCCACTGCTTGAATAGTTCTAGTAAACCATTATCCTTGAAGCCTCCTGCAACTTACTGTGTACGCACAAGTATGTCTTATACAGTCTTCTTTCACATTTTGGTACAACCAGATTTTTTTTAAAGATTAAAAATTAGCCTTTTTTCCCCCTTTGTACTTACTTCCCAGTCAAGTGGCTTCTCTTTTGCTTTAGAACTTACCCTGAGGAATTTAGTACTCCATATTAATAAGATAAATATTGAAGTAGAACCTGTATGAAGAATGCCATAGTGTTATTCCTAAGTATTTATAGACAATTGGCTTTGGGAGTTTGGAGGATGGACAGAGAATTTCTGGGTGGTAATGTCTCCTTTGGAGTGCATTTTGGGTATTTAGGTATTTGCCCCTCTGTTTCTTGGCTAATAGAGGACATTAGTTCTTTCAGTGGCCCTTCTTCTTTCCCAATTATTAGTTATCACAGGACCTTTGGTCTTGTTTTTATTTTTAGGAACCAGTTGTTTTATCTGGAACACCATAGGGTTGTTTTTTGTTTTCAGCTATTTTACTTAGTAAGGCTCTCTGAAAATGTTCAGTCGTATATTGGAGATTTTCTAAAGTGGCAGTTTTCCATTTCTGATTTTTTTCCCCTAAGTTCCTTGTTTGAGGTCTGGGCCTATTTATTCAAACAAACAAACAAAAACAGGAAAAGATTCCCTTTATGACTATTGGATCTACCCCAGAATATTTTTTGAACGTTTTCTGAAATACAGTTTGTTTGTTTGTTTGTTTGTTGTTTTTGAGGCAGAGTCTTGCTCTGTCACCCAGGCTGGAGCGCAGTGGCGCCATCTCGGCTCACTGCAACCTGCGCCTCCCTGGTTCAAGTGATTCTCCTGCCTCAGCCTCCCGAGTAGCTGAGATTACAGGCACGCACTACCACATCCGGCTAATTTTTTGCAAAATACGGTTTTATGAAATCTCCTATTATCCTTTTTTCATTTACAATTTTAAATCTTTGTTCAATCTGCCCTAAAGAAAAAGGCTTCTGCAGTGACCTTATGTTATGTATTTCCTCTTTTTCTTTCCCACTGAAGGTCAGTTTTAGAATTAGCCTGTCTAAGTCAGGCATGGTGCCACGTGTCTATAGTCCCAGCTACTCAGGAAGCTGAGGTGGGAGGATCACTTGAGGCCAGGAGTTCAACACCAGCCTGAGCAACATAGCAAAACCAAGTCCCTACAGAAGATTTTTAAAAATTAGCTAGGCATGGTGGCACGTGTCTGTAGTCCATCAGCTCGGGAGGCCAAGGCAGGAAGATAACATGAGTCCAAGTGTTTGAGGCTGTGGTGCACTATGATTGCACCTGTGAATAGTCATTGCATTCCAGCCCAAGCAACAAAGCAAGACCCCATCTCTTAATAAAAAAGAAAGAATGATATCCATCTGGGTTGTTATTAAATCATCTCCTGGTCCTTCATCTCCTACTGCTTTTAACCATCTGTCTACATCTGAGGGGTTAACAGTTAAATAAATTAATTAATACGTATGTGGTAGCCCAGGACAATATGTGTGTAGTGAAATCTGAATTCTGTAGTAAAGCTCTGTCTGTCTTCCTGAAAATTAGGAAGATCCTTAATTAGAGCCTTTAACTTCCTTGAGACTACAGTTTAAATGAACTTCTATAGATTTGTCTTCTAGTCAAGCAATTTTAAGGGGATATTATGCAGGGTGATTGTTGCGTTTCTGAGAAAAATCTTGTAAAAAGGTCAGAGACTCTGGAGAAGATGGAATAAAGGAACCATATATGAATAGATAAAGTGCAAGAATGATAAGTTTCTGAAGGTTTGGGCAGAAATGAACTCGTGAGTCTTAGAGAGAGACTTAGAGTCACTATTTTGTTGAGGCCTCAGCATGCCAATTAATGAAGCTTTCAATTGAACGTTTGGAGTTTTTGTTTCCTAATTTGTTCTAGAGCTCCTCATAAATACACTGTTATTAATTTTGACAAGTCAAAAGGTGCCCTAAAAATGATCATTGTTATTTTGAGTTTTTGTGGAGTTTTACTAAGCTAAGCATGAAAGTTGTGATTATTGCCCCAGCTTATTTAGGATGCAGGAGTTTTTCCAGGAGAAGATTATGACTTTTATATACGCAAACTCAGTGCAAACAAGAAAGAGGTCACTAAGCTGGTCAGCAGTTGATGCTTATGAGTGGTGTTTTGTGATCCTCAACCAAGCAGAGACTAGATTGGTCTTGTGATTAACAATTTAACAATCACTGACCCTGAAGCCATTTCTTCAAAGAGCCCTGGTTTTAGTGGGAAATGGTATCCAGAAAACACAATCTTAGGCTCTAGAGGTGCTCATTGCTACTGAATTGGTTTTTGTTTCTTGGACCATTGCTTTTATTTAGCAGTAGGTTGAAATTTTATGTTACTCTTTGAGGGTATTAAACTCATTGAATAACTTGAAAACTCAGCCGCCAGTGCTGTTTGACATTGGTCTTTGCTAAGAATTTGAGAAACTAAAGCTAATAATAGTATTCTGAAGGAGTGAAATAATAGGTTGTTGAAAAAGAATATACTCTATTTTGATGTAATAGCAATGGTAATATTTTATTTTTATGAAGAAACTTATCTGCAAGTGTAAATAATACAAGAAGTAGGTTGTTTATAATTATTTGGGCTTTATTTTTCAAACTGGGAAACTGAATTATAGTGAGGCCAAATAATCTATATATATCCTCATAATTAGGTAATAGTGACAGTACTACAATTTGTTTCTCCCAAATGCCAGATCACTTTTTATTTTGAAAAACTACTTTCTTCCCTAGTTAAGAAAAAGCAAGTATAAGATATGGGTAATCTTTTGAAGTCATTCAGAATTAAAATGAAATTTCACAAATTAAAGTGATAAATTATTGTTAAAGTGTGTCAGGGTTTTGTATGCATGTTTTGGATAAAAATTTAACCCTTTCTTTTTTCTGTTTTCAGTTGTTATACCACATTTGCATAAGTTAGCCTTGGTGAACAACTTACAGATTGTGGATTCTAAAAGACTGGACATTGCTACGCATCTTTTTGAAGCCTACAGTGCACTTTCCTGTTGTTGTATCCTTGCTTTATTAAGGTGTATCTACATTTATGTAACCAATCTTAGAGTGGAACTTGGTTGTTAAAGATTGAAAAGTAGAACTTCTTTTCTTCAACTTATATAAGAATTGTAGAAAATTGAAGATTTTATTTATCTCACTCCACTTCTTCTTCTAGCCGTCTCATAATTTTAAAAGATAATTTTAAGTCCTCTGTGCTTTTATGTTCTATAGTTTTGAGAATTTTGATGAAGTTCTTAACCTGAAGTTTATATTTATATTAGTTAGCTACATAACTGAGCAAGAAATAAAGGACAGAAAGAATTACAGCTGAGACTTCTGTTAATCAAAAGGAAGCCTTGTATATATGGCTTGGCATTTAGGTTTTTCAGTGAATGTTTAACTCTCAGTATCCAGTGGAATATTATGAATATCTCTTAGAGAGATATCACACATTGGACAAGTACAGGGCCAACAAAGCTAATGATCTCCAGTGATTGTAGAACTGGGAGAAAACTTAGAGATCATGTAGGTCCACATCAGTGACTGTAAATGATTAAACTAAGGCTTAAAGACATGAATGGCTTCTGTTTTTTATAGTTAAAAGCAAAACTGTGACTGGAACAAAGAACTTTAGCCATTCTGTTAAATGTTCTCTTTACTATCCTATGCCTATAAGATAAAACTAAGAAGGAAGTAAAGATAACGATGGGCAAAATGAACTCCCAACTTTTAGGCTCTTTTATTTAAAAGGCAGAAGGGTTGAAGAAAGGGGAAATGAGAGATTGAAAAAAGAGTGAAAGGCTAAATACTAAAGTACATGCTAAACAAAAAACAGAGAACAAAGGAAGAGTTTCAGGATTATTATATGTGGTTCACATTGTTATATACCAGTTTGATGTAATAAGCAACATGAACAGGTAATTTTAAATGAGATAAATATGCCATGAAATATTACTAACAGTCATTGACACTGGATTCTGGACGAGAATGTACCAATAAGTTATTTTTGTTCAGGATAAATCAAATAGAGAAAGTAGAAAAGTAGAGCTATCTGTGAAGTAGCTATGTGTCTTTGGAAATACTAAAACTGAAAGTTGGATGCATGGTTCAGAGCAGTTTATGTTGGAAATCTATTAAAAATGGCCTAATCTTGAGGAGGATATGAGCCATGTTTTTTAAAATATAGATGGCACCATATTTTAATAATTTAATAATTTTGTAACCTCAACTATTCATGTCTTCTATAAGTTTAGTTCCACTAAAAGCAGAACTTATCATTCTTGATTTCTTGTTGGCATTTTCAACTTAGGGAAGATAGAGGAAGCAAAAAGAGGAACTGATATTCTGAATTAGCAAGTAAGAATTCTTTAGTATTGGAGAAGTGATAGGACCCTTGCAAGAAAGCAACAGTGGCGCATCGCAGAGTTTGTATCTCAGAGAAAGAAAACATTGGTGTGTTTAATTGGACTTTGTGAAAGTAATATTTAAAACTTACACAAAACATTATGTATAATCTTATATAGCAGAGAGTTTCTAAAGGAATATGCCTCAAGGAAAATGGGAAAGTTAAAAGATCCAAATGTTTGGCTCTGTAAAACCAAATTTTCCAAGTAGGGAAGGCAGTGGTTTCCAAAAGGCATAGAAATCTATATAAAAGGAATATTATTGTGTGTTTAGATATGCATAGAATATCACTAGAGTAAATACAGTAAAAAGGCTACATACCAATACGGTAAGGGGAAGAACTATCTTAACAACAGTCCCTGTTCAAGTACTAAAAGTGTTACTTCTACATGAGTCAGAACTTGTACTTGAGTCAACAGTGCTGCGGCCCCTAATAAAATCACATTGTTCTAATCTGTTCTGCTCCATTGTATTCTAAGCTGATCAGAAGAGTGCTCCTTTTAGCCTACCATCATGTTTTAATACAGACATTAGAAAAACTATAGTGTATAACATTTTTGCATAATAACAAGCCAAGAAGACATGTTTAAGGAAAGTTTGAAGGAATTTAGGAATGTTTAACCTGGAGAAGAGATGGCTGGGGGATGAAAAGATATTTTAAAGGTTTTTAGGTAGAAGGATGATGAGGCACACTGTGCAGCTAAGGTACAGGGCTAACACTAACAAGCAGAGATAACAGAGGCTGATTTCATTTATAAGAAAAAGTTCCTAATTGAGCTATCTAAAATGCAGTGATCTCCCTTAATAAACTGAGAATCTTATTTCATTGTTAGCAGTCAGAGGCTAGCCATCATTCACCAGTCAGGTAAAGGTGGTTCCTAATATCTGATGGAACTAATTACCTTTAACTTTCAAATCCTTGAGAAAGATTGATCCATAGGGAAGAGGTAGGTCCCCAACAGTGAGTAGAAAGAGGAAAAGAAAAGTGACTTCCCTCTTCTAAGTAGGGCCATATTCAGCTTCTCATTCCATGCCCATATTTCTCTAGATCAGACTCTTAAACTACTAATTCAAAGGTCATTCACAGTTATATTTTGGTGCCACTTTCCCCATATCTAGAAAGCAAGACTACATAATCATTAGGTTGTAGCCCTCTATATGTCTATAGGGATTTGGTTTGACCAAATGATGTTTATATTTTTAATACCTATTAAATTTATAAATCACTCATTATAGGATCCATGTTTGTGAATATTTTTTATTTTTAACTGTATTTTCAAAGCAGTAGTTACACTGATTTTTTTCTTAGTGAAATTCATTTTTTCAACTAAGTCATCTTTATAAGGGAACTCATTTAAATCATCTAATTTAATCATCTTTATGGCTGGGCACGGTGGCTCACGCCTGAAATCCCAGCACTTTGGGAGGCCAAGGCGGGCAGATCACCTGAGGTCAGGGGTTCGAGACCAGCCCAACATGGTGAAACCCCACCTCTACTAAAAATATAAAAAATTAGCTAGGTGTGGTGCCGCGCACCTGTAATCCCAGCTACTCGAGAGGCTGAGGCAGGAGAATCGCTTGAACCCAGGAGGCAGAGGTTGCAGTGAGCTGAGATCGTGCTACTGCACTCCAGCCTGGGTGACAAGAGCAAAAAATTCCGTTAAAAAAAAATTATCTTTATAAGGGAACTCATTTACTGGCTTTTTTGTGGTGTGATATTAAATAGGAGCTAGCTTTACAGGCTAGAATAAAGGGAGAATGTATCAGAATTGACGTGAATGAACAAGATGAATTGTTTTCTGGAGAAAGTTTTCCTGATACCTTTTAATGTCAAGATAATCAACTAAAACTCAAAGATGACTGAGAACTACAAGTAATCCTAAACTTAACAAATGCTCTTATTAGAGTAAAAGCTCTGTTATCCAACTCAATCAGGACCTTTAGTAGGTCAGTTTAACAGGATGGTTAAAGCAAGAAATCAGGAATGGTATCTACCTTAGATAACTTATTTTAACTTAAAATGTATATATGTTATTTTCTTTTACCAGCCTTTTGATGTAGGCATCTCTTTTGTGTGAATCTGTTGATTATAGTTAAACATCTTCTTTCTCAGATAAATCACATCTGTAATGCAATTGTATATGATTTGCAGTTTAAAGTTCTTTAAAGAGGATCCAGAAATATTTCTGATATGCACTATAGAGTTTTTCTAGATTTTTATATTTTTCTCAATCTTTTACAATTGTCTTATACATAATAGTTAAACAGCAATGTTTTAAGCAATTTGCATTTATCAGTTTTTCCCAAAACTTTCAACTTAGTTTTCATGGAAAACTTACTTTTTATACTTTTTTCATATTCATTGAAACATCTGATTGGGTTACATGACTTAATTGTTACGCTCACTTTATACATTTCCATGACATTCTGTAATTTAAATGATGAATACCACTGACATAAATAGATTTGTGTGAATAAACACAATTGACTCCTGATAAATAACTTACTCTGCAAATGAAGATTCATGCTTGAGGGGAGCCTGTTTACCCTGAGTGATCACAATGCCATAGGTATCATATAAGAAGGTTTCTCTTTTATATGGTAGTAACTCGGTTGTTCTGTTGGACATACCAGTTTGGTTTCGTTTAATTCCCTTAACTACCTTGTCCCAAGTCATTTCAGAGGATTTAATGGTTAATCACTTTTTACCTGGTCTCAGATGTTTACGGAATGACATGGAACATCTCTCTCCAGAGCATGAGGTGAGCCACTGTGATTACCAGTGCCATATTCATGTTTTAATACCTCATATACAGACTTGCATTCTTCTCTATGTGAGGCTTATGATATGCTATAATTTTTTTAAATCTAGCTCAATGTCATTTTATCAATTTATTTACTAGATGCGATATCTTGAGCAACTCCTTTCACATCTTTGAGCCTCTCTTTAATTGTCTACAGTAGGGATAATACACTCTCCTTCACTTAATATAATGAGACTTTAATAAGATAATGTATGTGAAAATTTTTAACTATAAAATGATAGTTATCTCTGACCATCAACTTTCTTAAATGCAGTTTCTATTTTCTGTCTTCATTTCTTCATAACTATTTTATTTCATTCTATTTGTCTCCTGTTTCCCCTCATTTCCTCCAAATCCCTGTTTGTCATTTATTTTCTATTCTGTATCTTCAACCTATTTTTTCATCAGCTTTTCCTTTTACGATGTTTGACTCTCCACTCCTAAATAGCAAAAACTTCCTTTCATCCCTCTCCAAGTCTCTTATTCTTCCTGATCATCCACATTTACTCTCTCAACTTTTACAGTGTCTATTGGTACATCATATTCCCTGCATCACACTAATCCATTGAAACTGCCATCTTTAAGATCAGTCGTGACCAAGCTGCCACCCTGACAGGACTTTTTTTTAGTTCTGATAGCTTCAGGTCTCTGCAGCATTTTCTGATTCAAAACTCCTGTGGCTCCTGGGACTTCACTTCTATTCCTGTTTTTTTTCTTACTTCTCTAGTCAGTTGTTCCCAATCTTCCCTCCTTTCTTACCTCAACTTTTCATTCATTAGAATTACTCTCCATGAACAAGTTCATCCATACTCATCATCTAACTTGCCTTTACTATATGTTAATATCACACAAATTTCATCTTCTGCTCTAACCCCACGCTGAAGCCGTAGAACTTCATGGCTCACTGCCACCTGTCTATTCCACCTGCATGTCCTACAGGCATCATTTAAAATTCAGCATGGCCAATCCCCTCAACCAGAATTACTCTCTGTCTCCCACTTTGGCTAATGCCATACCGCTTTCTCCCCAAGTCATATACCTGATAGTTAACATAGAATATGTCCAATTAGTTCTTTAATTTCATAATGTCTTTCTAATCTCCTCCGTTTCTTTATACCTGTGCCACCCTGTTAGTTGAATCCTTTATTGTTATCTCACTGAAACCATTGTAGAATATCCTAATTTTTCTCCATTCTTAGCTCTCTACTGTTGTTTCTCACTACAGCCAAAGTACTTTTTCTAAAGTATAAATCTCTTCATGTTATTCTATTAAAAACCCTTTTACAAGTTTCTTACATACAAGGCCTTTTATCATCTGACACCTGTTCATCTTGATAGTTTCATCCCGCTCCCTTTCTCCTCCATCACACACTCTGCCCCAAGCCATGCCAAACTAATTCATTTCCACCATATAACATCGTCTTTTGCTTCCATGCCTTTGCCTATTCTCTTCCCTCTGTGAAAAGAATACCATTTCATAATGTAAAGTGTAGAATATGCACTCAAAGGCTATATTACATATGTGTTTGTATTAGTCAGGGTTCTCCAGAGAGGCAAAACCAAAATGATATATTAAGAGATTTATTTTAAGGAATTGGCTTATGCAGTTGAGGGGGCTGGCAAGTCCAAAATATGTAGGAGAGACCATAAGGCAGAACACTCAGGCAGGAATTGATGTTGCAGGCTTCAGTCCAAAATATGGAGGGCAGGCTGATAACTCAAGCAGTATTTGAGGCAGATTCCTTCTTCAGGAAACCTCACTTTTTGCTCATAAAGCCTTCAACTGCTTGGATGAGACCTACCCATATTTTTTAGGGCAATAATCTCCATTACTTAAAATTAATTTATTGTGATGTTCATCACATCTACAGAATACCTTCACAGCAATGCCTAGGTCACTGTTTGATTAAATAACTGGGTGCTATATCCTAGCCAAGTTGACACAAAAGACTATGACTATCAGTCTTGTTTAAAAAACAATTATACTGTCACAAAGTTGATGAGGGAAAAAAGAAGAAAAAAATTTTAAAATAATAATAATTAAACTAACACCCATGTAATTACTACCTAGCTTAAGAAATAGAAAATTACCAGTATCTTAAAAGTTCCATATATGCCCCTCCCTAATCATGTCCCTCTCCTGTGCTCCTCCAAGTTTAACACTTGCCCAGAATTTTATATTTTCATACTTTGTTTTTCTTATTGTTTTACCACATATTTATTTATCCCTAAACAACATATTGTTTAATTTTGCATATTTCTCCTATCCTGTATATATGGAATCTCCTGTATGTATTCTTATATGATTTGCTTTTTTCACTCATTTTGTTTATAAATTTCATTCTTATTGATATTTGCAAAAGTAGTTATTTTATTGTCCTTACTGAATAGCATTCCTTTGTATGATTATGCCATAGTTTATCCATTCTTCTTTCTGGGAAAATAGGTGATATTTCCACTATTTTGTTATTATAAACAGAATTACAAGCATCTTATGATGCACATGTACAAAAGTTTGTGAGATACAAACTAGGAGTAGAATCAACAAGTTGTACAGTGTACACATTTTCAGTTTTGCCTGCTGATGCTAAATTGTTTTCCAAAATGCTAACAATTTATACCCCTATAGGCAGTGTATGGGAGTACTCTTTTAGTTCTTATGTTTGCCAACACTTGGTATTGTTAAACTTTCTAATTTGGTGGATATAAAATTACCATTATGTTTCTGACTTGCATTTCTCTAATTACTGTCAAGTTTGAGCATCCTTTGGTATGCTTATTGATGAGTTGTGTTCTTCTATTAAAGTCTATTTAGGTTTTCTGCCTATTTTTCATTTAGGCTGTCTTAACCGTTACTTTTTAGAAGTTCATTATATATCTGGAATATACCAATACTTTGCCAATTTTATGTTTTATGAATATCTGTTTCCAATTTATGATATGTCTTTTCATATTTTTGGCATCTTCAAACACTGATTCTTAATTTTTTAATAGTCGGATTTATTGATCATTTCTAAAAGACATTATTTCCTATACTTCTGAAATTTTTTTAAATTGATTTTATACAATAAAATTATTAATTTTACTAGAATTGGTTTTTATGTATGATGTGAGCTAGCATTCCAATTATATTTCTTTTCCTGTATGGACGATCTGTTATTTCAGTATGTTTTTTGAACAGTTCATCCTTTTTGCACTGATTGGCAATGCTGCCTCTGTCATATATGAAGTTCCAGTGTATGTACGTGCCTGTTATTGGGGAACATTCTTTCTCACTGGTTTATTTGTCAATTATTATAAAAATGATATGTTGTCTTCATTACAGTTGTCTTGCTTAAAAGTCCAGAAATCCAGTAGGACAAGTCCAGCATCCTGTCCTTTTTTAGAAATGTTTTGACTGTTCATGACCCTTACCTTCCTCATGTAAAGTTTAGTATTATATTGACAGTTTCCAAGAAGGATCTTATTAAGATTCTGATTGAAATGAATTGACTCTGTAAATTAATTTGGGGAGTCTTCTCTATGATTGAGTCTTGCTATGTAGAACATGCTGTATCTTATATTTATTTAGATCTCCTTTCAACACGCTGGGACTACAGGCGTGAGCCACCATCCCCAGCCTGGTGTTTTTTGTTTTTTTTTTTTTCTCTTTCTTTTAAAGTTAGTTTTGAATAGGGATTTATCAGTTTCATTAATCTCAAATATTGAACTTTTAGCTGTGTTGATTTTTCCCTACTGCTTTTTTTTCTATTTTACTTATATCTGTTTTCATCTGTATTTCCTTTTATTTTGTTTAGATTTGTTTTTCTATTTTTCTAACTTCTTGAGGAGGAAGCTTAGGTTATTTTTAAACTTTTCTTCTTTTCTGATATATGAATTTAAGGGTTTTGGTTTTTTATTTGTTTTTTTGAGACAGAGTCTCACTGTCACCCATGCTGGAGTACAGTGGTGCTATCTTGGCTCACTGCAACCTCTACCTCCCAGTGATCCCCCCACCTCAGCCTCCCAAGTAGCTGGGACTACAGGCGTGTACCACCATGCCCAGCTAATTTTTTGTATTTTTAGTAGAGACAGGGTTTTGCCATGCTGCCCAGGCTGGTCTCAAACTCCTGGGTTCAAGCGATCCACCCACCTTAGCCTCCCACAGTGCTGGGATTACAGACTTGAGCCACCATGCTGGGCTATGAATTTAACGTTTTAAGTATTGTTTTAGCTGTATCCCATGCATTTGCTATATTTTATCTTTATTATCGTTTAGTTCAAATTAGAGTTTTATTTCCAGTATTTCATTACTGACCCATGGGGTTTGTTTAATTGGGGGGCAGGGGGAATTATCTTGTGATATTTTTGTTACTCATTTCTAACTTAACTACAGTCAGAGAACAGTCTGATTTCAGTCCTTTGAAATTTGTTAAAGTTATCCTAATGACCCAGAATATGATCAATGTGGCATTTGAAAAGAATATACATTCTGTCATTATTAGGTATATTATTTTATATATTTCAATAAAATAAGGTTAATTTTATGGTTCAATTCTATCTTTGTATCAGTTTTTTTGTGACCTGTTTGTGTCATCAGCTGTTGAAAGACGTGTTAAGAGTTACGATTGACAGCCAGGCACGGTGGCCCACGCCTGTAATCCCAGCACTTTGGGAGGCTGAGGCAGGCAGATACCTGAGGTCAGGAGTTGGAGACCAGCCTGACCAACATGGAGAAACCCCATCTCTACTAAAAATACAAAATTAGCCAGGCGTGGTGGTGCATGCTTGTAATTCCAGCTACTTGGGAGGCTGAGGCAGGAGAATCATTTGAACCCAGGAGGTGGAGGTTGCAGTGAGCCAAGATCACGACATTGCACTCTAGCCTGGGCAACAAAAGCAAAACTCTGTCTCAAAAAAAAAAAAAAAAAAAAAGTTATGACTGGGGAGTGTCTACTTCCCCTTTTAGTTCTTTTCAGTTTTGCTTTGTATGTTTCTTAGATGCCCTTTATCGGGTTGAGGAAGTTTCCTTCTATCCTAGTTTTTGAATGTTTTTATTATGAAGGGATGTTAGATATTGTCTAATGTTTTTTTCTACATCAATTGAGATGATCATGAGGTTGTTTTTCCTTCTATTGATACAGTGTATTACATTAATTTATCTTGGAGTACTAAACCAACCTTGCATTCCTGGGATAAATCCCACTTGGTTATGTTGTATAGTTCCTTTTATATGTAGCGGGATTAACTTTGCTAGTATTTTGTTGAGGATCCTTGCTTCCAGGATAAATGCTAAATCTAAGTCTTTAGGACAGAACATATAAGAAGCAAGCCTGTTTCACCACAAATTTCCCTACCTCCATTAGGGTATGGTGGGACTGGATAAGAGGAATAATTTAAAGACTTTGAAAGGATCAGATTCCCAGATTCCCTTTGCAACCTTGAAGAGAGACTGGCGCTTTACTCTGTAGACTTGAGATAATTGGGCATAGCTGAAAACCATACTGAAAAGAGGGAAAATAAGTGACAGCTAGTTAATGATGGGACACCTCATTACCCTTCAAATGCTGGCTGTCAGGTTTACACCTACAGGGGAAAAAAGATCAACAGAAAGTTAGGTTTGTGCCAGATTTAACTTAAAGTGAAGTCTACACATGCATAAAGAGATTCTAATCCACATTTTGGGGCTCCAGTCATTAGTAGACATCCCAAGATTACCAATCATTTAGAAAAGCCTGGAATACCAAAGACAGAGATGAAAATATAGAAGAAAGAAGGAGGATGCTGGAGGAAACAGAGACAATGCAAGGAGGATAAAGAAAAATACAAAAAATTCCCCTTAAAAACCAAAAAGCAAAAAACTAGCCAAACAAACAAATGCTATAACCTGTGAGACAAGAGAGTGGGGAAGCAGAGAATACATTCAAAAAAGGGTAACCTAGAATTTCCCACATGATGCATGATAAAAGTTTCATTCTCTCAGAATAATCCCCAAAGTCCTTATCATAATCTCAAGGCACTATAGGATCCGGCCCTCTCTTCTAGTACATCTAAGACTTCATCTTCTATCCTCTTCCGTTGCTCACCCTGCACCAACTCTGGCCTCTTTCCTTAGGACATGGCAGATCTAGTCCCACCTCATAGCCTTTGAGCAGCCTCTTCCTAGCGTCTGCAGCATTTATTCCTCCATCTCCTTCATGTTTTTACTTAAACATTATCATCGCCATGAAGCCTACCTTGAACACTTCCATGTGAATTGTACCATTCTCCACTTTGGCCTTCCTAGTACCCCTTATCTTACTCAATGTTTTTTCTAAAACCCTTAATCACTTTCTAATACACTACATAATTTACCTGCTTTTTATGTATCTATCTCTCTTACTAGAACATAAGCTCCACAAATAGGGGATATTGTCTGTTTTATTTGCTTTATCCCCCGCATCTCAAAAGGTGCCTAGCCCATAGTAGGTAGACAATAAATATTTTTTTAGTGACCTCCATGCCCAAATATGGGCCAAGAATATTCAGAAGAGCCATTCATTTTCTGGTGTGGTTGCCAGATATTAGAGCAGCAGTTTAGATCTCTCTAACCTTTCTATCACTCACTCAGTCGCCCTGCAGGAATGGTGTTAACTTTTACACACCCAGCATATCCCTCATTATATTTTAGTAGCCATGGTGCTGTACCTAGTCTCAGCTCTAGACATTAAAATAAGGGATCTTGCTTTTTGCAACCTGGAGAAAGCAAAGGGGCATAGAACAGGACAGCTTTTACTGGGAAAATATGTGTGTGACCATAGTGTGTGTGTATGTTAAATATATAGATGTATATAAATTTTACTTTTAACCTTAGAAGATGGTGGGTAAGCTAAGGGAGAATAGAAAACATTTAGAAAGAAGACTAGTGAAAATCAAAATAAATTATTGTTACATGATTGAGATTTTTTTAAAGCTACTTCTGTACCTAGTCTAGCACTCTAATATGAATTCCTTCAACAAAGTAACTGCCAAAACTAAATTTTTAATTAACATATTAGCTTATAGGAATATTAAAAATTAAAACATTAGGTTAAACCGTAGTATTTTACTATGTAAACTGTATTTCACTAAGGTAAATTTTTTTAATCAGGTTATTTTAAGTTCCATGATAAAAGAATGTGAACAAAAAGTTGAAAACAAGACCGTCCAAGAGCCTCAAGGGTAAGACATTAATTCTTTTTTTAAGGCTACATGTTAACCTTAATTTTTCTATCTAAATTTGCTGTCAATCAGTGTAATGTGTCATTTTGTGTTATGTTATAGTCCTTTGTTTGGAAGACAAGAAAATGATTTAAGTCATTGGTTCTCAAATCCTGGTCCATAAACCATCTCATCAGAATTATCTGGGGAATTTAAAATTCAGGTCTCCACCCCATGCCCTGTGCCTTCTCTCAATATTCTCAGTCAGCCTAGGGATCTGTACGTTTAAAAGCTTCCAACAAAATTCTGATATGTAGCTGGGTTGTTCATTCACTGGTCAAAAGAATGTCTAGAAACTTGTGACAGGAGTTATAAGATGAACAACGTACTGCATAAAGGATTATCAACTTGGAAATGTTCTAGTCACATGCTTCTAATCAAACTAATTAGAATCCAAGGATTCAGTAAAATTAAAATATAAGCATAGATGTGAAAGAGTATAACGCTGGAGTTTCAGGAGTGGGAGTTATTTACAAATGAACTCTACGTACTCTTACTGAAGTAACCTTGAGCATCTTAAGAGGACTCTGTTAGACATAAAAAGCTCAAAAGTATTTTCTTTAAGGCTAACTACTGGGAATAAGTGTTTCATCCTATCGGTCTAGAAACACACACACCACACACACTCGCGCATGTGCTCCTCCCTATTCCCCATGTGCAACACGCATATATCTTTGATGTGTTAGAACCCGTACTTTATAAAGCCTCTTAGAATGGAAGCAGTCTTCTCCATATATAACCATTTTAGCCACAGAGGATTAAAACAACAGACACATTCACATCTTCTATATTATTGGTGGTTTTTTATAGAGGTTTTTTACAGGTTTTTCTAACAAACACAAAAATAAACTGAAAATATAATGAATTTCTATACATGTTATAACTGTAACCCAGCTTCAATTTCATCCATACCCGACCTACTTCTCCCTCCCATTCTCTGATATGTATCTTTTAAAGATAAGTATTATTTAAAAAAAACATAAACACAATATCATTATCACACCAACATAACAATAACAACTTAATATCATCAACTATCTTGCTTTTGTTCAAATTTCTCCTGGTTTCATAAATGTCAGTGATTTGTTGTTTGTCTTCCTTAAAGTTTGTTTGAGTCAGGATCCAAATGAGTTCTGTACATTGTAGTTGGTTGCTGTGTTGTCTCCTTCAATCCATAGACAGAATGTCACCCTGCTATTCCTCTTTTCTCCATGCAATTTACATATTGAAGAAACTGAGTCATTTGTCCTATAGAGTTTCCCACAGTCTGAATTTTGGTGATTGCATTTCTCTTCTGTCTTTTAACATGTTCTTCTCTATTTCTTGTATATTTGGTAGCTGGGTCTAGATCTAGAGACTTAATCAGATTCACAGCAAGATTCTGTTCTCCTCAGGTTTTTACGCATATGATTCCGTCTGCCAGGAGTATTCTTACTCTGCCTGGCTAGTTCCTGTTCATCCTTTAGGACAGAGCTTAGATGTTGCCTCTTCAGGGAAGCCTTCCTTGACCCCACCCTTCCTCTGAAGTCTATTGTAGATCAAAAGCACAAGAGGAAAGCCTTTTACTTGAAGCAGTAAAAGGAACTGCTTCTAAAATGGAAGGAAAAGCAAGAGTGGGTGCAGATAAAGATATCTGTATCTGGGAGGAGCTCTGCCTTTTGTTGTGGGGAATACAAAGATGATGCATATATGGATTTCACCTTCAAAGAGCCTGTGGTTAAAAGCAGTATTTTTCAAACTGCAGATCATTGACGTTAGTACGTTGTTTAATTAATTCAATTGGTTGTGACAGGTATTTCGTCCCAAGAAATAGAATCAAATAGAGAGTACATCCCAAGTAGTAAAGATGAGTCTTTCTTATGAAACATCAGTTACCTGTGTAAGTACTACAAGTCATCACGTAAAATGTGGCACTTACTATGGATCTGTGTCAGAAAAGTTTGCAAAGCACACTGATCTGCAGGCAGAAAATGTATGCATAACTATTTTGGTACCCTTCTTATATTCATTCAGCAGTAAGTAAAATTCAGAGTGCTTACCATGGGCTGTTCACAAAGATGAGCTTGAGCAAGTCATAGTCTCTTCCCTCGAGGTATTCACAGCTGAAAGTGGGAAAAAGAAGCAGTTAAAAATAAAGATAAACACTAAAACAATGCCTGCAAATGGTTCCAAGGATAAAGGAATACAGGAGTCTTCAGATATGAATGGCTGACTAGGGAGGAAAAAAGGAAGAGCAAAAGAGGATTACATGCAGAAAAATCAGCACTGTGCAAAATGACAAAAGTTACAGAAGAGCGTATTTGGGAACTGTAAGTAAAGCTAGAGTGCAGAGTACATGTGGGAGAATGGTAGAGATAAGTATATAAAGGTAGGTAGGCACCAAACAATAAAGAAGTCTGTGTGCCACACTGGGAGATTTGGACTTTATGTTATAGGCCAGGTGGTGGCAAGCTTTTTTGTAGAGATAGTAAGTATTATTTTAAACTTTGGAGACCATACAATCTCTGTCACAGCTACTGAGCTAGACTCTGCTATTGTAGCAGGAAAGCAGCCTTTGGCAATATGTAAATAAATGTGTATGGCTGTGTTTCAGTAAAACTTTATCTATAAAAACAGCAGGCTGGATTTGGCCTGCTACCTGGAGCCAATACTTAAGAACTTTGGTTGTCTAGCGTTAGTGTCCATCAGAATCACCTGGAAATTGCTGAGTACCATCCCCAGAGTTTTTGATTCAGAAGATCTGAGTGGAGTCTGAGAATTTGTATTGATAACAAGTTCTCAGGTGGTGCTAATGCTGCAGGTCTGGGAACCACACCTTGAGAATCACTGCTTTAGGAACCAGACTCTAGTGAATAGAGAAGTGGGTGGAACAGATTAGAAAGCTGTTACAGGAACCCATGATAAGATGAAGCGTGGTCTTGGATGGGAAGGTAACAGTAAGTAATGCTTATGAACCAGATACCATTCTAAACATTTTTCATATATTTGCTAATAATTGTCATACTAAGCCTACAAAGTAGATACTTTTACTATTCTCATTTTACAGATGGCAGAGAGGTAGGTATGTTGCTCAGAGGCCACCTAGCTACTAAGTGGAGGAACCAGAACCCAGGCATTACGGTCCTTGAGACCATGATTTTAACCACCATGTTATAATGCCAGTGTATGGCAGTGAATATGAGAAGATGGATTTGAGATCCATATTTCAGATGTGAACTCAGTTTAACTTGGCAGCTGATTGAGTGAAGGAGAACAGAATCAAAAGATTCTTACATTTCTGATCTGAACATTTAAACGGATGATGATAAAATACAACAAAATGGAACTATAGGGGAAGAACTATTCTGAAGAGGAATATTTAAAATGTGAGGCACAGGTAGAGAAACACTATAGGCAGTTCATTGAGATTTAAGAACCATCAGCAGCATATGGGTGGTAATTAAAGCCTTACGGTTGGAGCTGTGGTAGATAAATGATATCACTTGAAAAGGGGGCTCTGATGGGGAGAAGGTGACCAGGCATGGAATTAGAGACCAGCATTTCAGATGCATATGGAAGAACTTAACTGAGAAATAGAAGGCAAACCAGAATGGTGTTAGAAATCAAGTGGAGATTTTATTTTTGTTTTTGTTTTTGTTTTTGTTTTTTTCAAGATAGAGTCTCACTCTGTCTCCCAGGCTGGAGTGCAGTGGCACCATCTCGGCTCACTGCAACCTCCGCCTCCCGGGTTCAAGCAATTCTCCTGCCTTAGCCTCCCTCCCGAGTAGCTGGGATTACAGGCGTGCACCATCACACCCAGCTAATTATTGTATTTTTACTAGAGAGGAGGTTTCACCATGTTGGCCAGGCTGGTCTCAAACTCCTGACCTCAAGTGATCTACCCGTCTTGACCTCCCAAAGTGCTGGGATTACAGATGTGAGCCGCTGTGCCTGGCCCAAATGGAGATTTTAAAGAGAAGAAAAGAGATAAATAATATAGGACATAAATAGTTTTAAAGAAGATAGGGATATTAGTTGCAAAGAAGATAGGGATATTAGTTGCAAAGAAGAGATCTGAGATTTGCTTGAAAACTTGCAGTGAGGATACACATTACAAGGCAGCCCATTTCATTTTAATAACTCCTTTTAAAAACTTATATTTTCCTGTATTAAAATCTCCCTTTCCAAAATGCCTATGCCCTCTAAAACAAGTCTTTATCATCTGGTAGAGGGGTGGGAGAGTGTTACAAACCCCTTTATAAAACTGATAAAAATTTACACTCTGTCTTGGGGTGGGGGCGGAATTGCTGTAATGCAATGCAATGTTTTGTTTTGTTTTGTTTTGTTTTGTTTTGTTTTGTTTTGTTTTGTTTTTTAACTGAAAAGCTTTGTAATATAGTCCTGGGCCTCCTACCTCAGATGGAAAGAATCAGAAGTACTGGATTAGGCCTAGGCATCTGCATTTTCAGAAGTTTTCCAGGTGACTGATGTGTATCAGTAGACCTATGCAGATATATACACCCCTGCAGATATACATTATATATCCAATTTTTCACATATGACATATGCAGATACCAGTTAAGTCACCTAAATCTTCTTCAAACCAAATATTCTTCATTCCTTTCATTTTTACCTCTTATAGTTTTCAGACTCCTTAACATCATGGTTGGCCTCCTCTTAGAATATCATTAAAACTTGATATCTCAACTATGGTCTGACCCATACATCCCCTTTTTCTAGATGTAAATTTAAATCATACTTATCTTTTGACTTACACTGAGTTTTCTAAAGAAAGGAAGAGCACTGAAAAGCTAGAATGTTAAGGAAAGGCACCATAGGACTTCAGCTGGGCTTTGAAAGATGGGTAGGCAATGGATAGAAAGATTTGAGAGTGATTGAGCAATAGACTGGACAAACCTGACTGAAGGGGGTCAAAGAGATAGTCAGTGACAGTGGTATGGAAAAACAAGAAATAGATTGCCACATTTCCTGAATGCAAAGCACATTTCATCTTGTAGGTGGTATGTAAGCATTAAAGAATTTTGAGCTAAGATGTGATATCAAGAAGTGACTTTTAGAAGTTAATCTGATAATTAAAGATGGAAGACTGTTGGAATCACTGAGTTGTGAAGTATTAGCCATGGAAGTAAAAAGAAACAGTAGAGGAGATGCTTCAAAGAATAAGGTCACAGGACTTGTGATTGGTTTGAAATAGAAGTAGAAGAAGCTATTAAATTCACTGTTAGAAACAGAGGAAAATAGTAGAACCACTGGCAAAAAGAGGGGGGAATTAAAATGGGGAGTGATTTCTAAAGTTAGGGTGTGAACAAAAGCTTGAGATGTTGGCTTTATCTAGCGAATAATAGTAATGTGGGACTGACCCTCAGGAAACGGGATGTGATTCAATTTGAAACTTGGAGAGTAAGTTTTATAATTGAAGAATCAAGAGCCAAATACTGAACCTTAGGGAAGATTACTTTGTGGGAAGAGAAGCAGCAGGAAAGAGAACCCATTGGTGTACTGTCAGAAGAGCAATGTGAAGAAGATTTTCAAGGTGGGAGTTGTGGTTTGGTTTTTAACTTGAGTAATTCACAGTGCACACCCTTCTAGACTACATAGACCCAGGTGTCCTCCGTGGCAGCACACGCCTCATGCAGTAGATTCGACAGACATGTTGAGCACCCGCAGCTTGCCACACGTTGTCTTTGACACGTTCAAACACATTATCTTACTTAATCCTCAGAATATTTTACAACAGAAATTGCAAGCTGTGTTTTACAGATGAGGAAACTGAGTCAGAGAGATCTAAAGCATCTTGGCCAAAGCCACAAGGCAATAAACTGGATTCCAAGTCTATTACAGGACAGTTGTCAGGTCATTGAAAAATTGTGCTTGATCAGTATTCTGTTTCTGTTCAGTACTATGATAAATTAGCAATCTTTAGAGGTCATTTAGATTGTGTTTATTCCCTACACAGCAGGTTGGTGAAATGGATTCAAAACTGTTGGTTGAAATCAATGCAACTGGCAATTCAGGACATCCCCCTAAAAAGGAATATCCCCCTAAAAAGGAATATACCATAGGATTATTATCGGCACAGCACAAAACTTCATTGCAATTTAATTTACTCATTTGTGAAAATACTGATAATATTTATCTTCCAGGATTGCTGTAAGAATTAAATGAAGTGATAAAGAATAACTACTAACAATTACATCATGCTATTATGTGCCTAGCACTATACTGAGCACTTTACAGTTGTATTAATATAATCCTAATAACCCTAGGAGGCAAATACCAAAATCATCCTTGTTTTACAGATGAGATTAAATAATTTACCTGAGCTGGTAAACAGAGCCAACATTCAGTCCAGTCCCAGACTTGTTCCTAACCACTACACGTACTGCTTTCTTTACTATACATAACGAACATGAAAGCTCCTAATCTAGTATGGCATATACAAACTACCCTCCATAAATATTAGTTTCCCTTTTGTGACGCCGATTCAGAGTGTGTTCGTTAATGATATGCTACTAAAGAAATGAAAAATTGTTATTTTTTAATTGCTTTACATGAATTTTAAATTTTCTTTCCTAGCTCAATGTCAATTGCCGCAAGCTTAGTGAGTGAAGATACAAAGACCAAGTTTTTGAACAAAATGGGCCAGTTGACAACATCAGGTGCCATGTTGGCCAATGTGTTTCAGAGAAAGAAGTAGAAGCAGGGAAGAAGCCCCCAGTAAACACTAAGATGGACCTCAAGCCGGCTGGTTCCTTGTACTTGAAGTACTTGCCTTTTTTATTTCCTCAGTTTTATGTTCTTGCATTATAATTTTATCCTAACGTCCAAAGATATTTGCACTGCTTTTAATTACTGCTGTATATTTGTTGATTTTGGAGTTACAACCGTGGTGATAGAAAATTGAGTTGATGGTCTGTACCAAGTCCCTTGTCTATGTTCTTGTCTTTCAGAATAATTTTTATATAAATATATATATATAGTGAAGAAGTTTTTTTTTAATTTTTGGATGGGATATTCGCAAATATCTGTATTATACACTAAGCTATTACAATGGTACTTAAAATAATGTAAATTTGAAGTCATTGTTATAAAATAATAAAGTGGAGATTACTTAAGTATTTAAATTATGAAAGAATAATGCAGACTTTTTATTGTTTCTTAACTGACTAGAAAGAGCCACCAGCATTACTCTGTGCCTTTTGGACATCAGTTTGTGTGTTCTGTAGGAATTGTGTGCATTCCATTCACACAGTATTTCTTTAGGATGCTGTGATGATTTGAATTACAAATCCTACCATAAATAGCTAAAGACAAAACCTTCATTTCAGAACTCTCATGAATATTCTTTAAGTGCTATTTAAACCTCCCCAGCACTTAGATGCATATAATGGACTTACCTGAGAAAAGACAGCACATAGGCATGGGGAGAGGTAACCAAGGTGAATTTTACAAACTGGTGTATAGTAGATTTAAATGCTCAAAATAAATGTAATTGAGAAGAATTAATAATTGTGAGAATTTTTTTCCCAAATTGAGATACAGAAGAAAATATGGTTTGAATCTGAAATTTAACACTTATTTATGTAAAACATTTTATTTGAGATATTTTCTAATGATTTTAATTTTAGAGAGTACCTTTTCATTCTGTGTGTTACAGAGAAGTACTGAAAAGTTAAGGATACTTGGGGGCTACTTTTTTCCCTCTAAACTAAAAAAGACCGTGGCTAAATTATAACTACTTAGTTATCACCTTGTCCCTTAAAGTCAGTGACCTCCTGTGTTTGATGTATATTACATACAGTCTTAAGTCGGTGTACAGTTCCACTGGAATTTGACAGTTGTCTATACAGTCATGCAACTTGAAGTAGAAAAGAGTGCTGGACATAGGAAGGGAGTGCTTGGTTTGAGGGGTTAATGTGAGGCCTTTTTGAAAAATGAATATTTTGATAAAAAGAATTCTTGTGTTAGCACAGTTGATGCACATAGGTGATTCTCATATTTGTTGTATAAACTGGTTTAATACATTTGGAACATAGTTGGATTACATTCATTTCCTGGGAAAGCTAGCTTACCATACATTCAAGTTTATAAAACAATTTGCCATAGGCAAAGCCATTTAAAAAGTTCATTCTGAAATTATTTCATTTACCTACAGTGAAATAATTGTGAACTAAGTAGTCTTTCTGAAAACTGTTGGGTTCTAGGCATTACTGAGAAATTGAAAGTGGCTACCTTTCACGTCAAAAATGTTGATCTATTATAAATAAAATGTTTTTGCATATGTTTTTGTTTTGGTTTGGGCTATGTGTTTTACTTTCATTTTGAAACACTATACTTTCTATTAAGCAAAAAAGTGAGAAAAGCCTATGTTCATGAGAATATACTAATATTTTGTAAATATAATTTATATAAATTTACCTATTTTGGTTTATTTTTACTAAAAAGGGACCATGTTGCTATAAAACTAATACATTTCAGAGGTACCTGGAGGAAAAATGTTTAAACTCTGATTTGCTTCAAACTATAGTAGAATATGTGTATGTTTGTTATCAGGTGAATGAGTAGAATGTATTTTTATTGTGAACATTTTTCTTAATTAATGAATATATTTATTTAAGTGCTAATGTTTTTTTAAAAGGCAACAGTAGGCAAGATTCACGGTGTATTTCAAGTGAGAGTCTCTTTTCTTAAATATTTTAATATCATTAAGATTTCACATTGTGGTTTTTGTTTTTTGTTTGTTTGTTTGTTTTTAGTAAAATATGTCTTGTTTTTACAGACAAGACACACTAATCATTGAGACCGAGATTTGGACTGAGTCCAAAATAGGGCATAAAACTCCCATACTCATTCCTTTTAAACAGAAGTGAACTTACGGTACAAGTTTTTAAGTGTTCAACTTAATGAAAAACTAAGTTTGCAAAGTAATGAAAAGCTAATTTGAAATTATAACTGTGTTTCCAGAGTAATCCAGAGATTAATTTTTTTCAGAAATCCAGAAGTGCCATAATTGCTAATTTAGCTGAATTCTTCCAAGAACAGTGCCTTTTTTTTTTTTTCTTTTTTGAGATGGAGTCTTGCTCTGTCGCCCAGGCTGGAGTGCAGTGGCACAATCTCGGCTCACTGCAAGCTCCGCCTCTCGGGTTCACGCCATTCTCCTGCCTCAGCCTCTCCGAGTAGCTGGAACTACAGGCGCCCGCCACCACGCCCGGCTAATTTTTTGTATTTTTAGTAGAGACGGGGTTTCACCGTGGTCTCAATCTCCTGACCTCGTGATCCGCCTGCCTCGGCCTCCCAAAGTGCTGGGATTACAAGCGTGAGCCACAGCGCCCGGCCTCCAAGAACAGTGCTTGAATGATGGCAGTATCTATCTCTATACATAGGTGTCTGTGACCTTCGTTGGTTTGCATTATTCACCCCTTTAGAGAGATTATTTTGCTAAACATCAAATTGATTTTCAACCTGAACGAAATTGTAATTTAAGTCATGCTATCCTCATTATCCATGGCTTTTAGGATATGTCACTACTATAGGATATGTCACTACTATACACTATAATTCTAATGGGGGTCTCAAGTCAAGGTGCTATCACATTCTTGTTTTTAAAAAATTGGTTCAAATAGTCTCTGTTAAAGTGTAGAGAGGTGAGATCAGTAGGTATTGAATTGTCTTTTCATCATCCCATTTTTCAAGACAACCTATTTTGGACCGTTATTTGAACTCCAAGGATATAACTTTCTCTAGTTACTACCCTGCTGATCATTGAACTGCAGTAGCTAACTACAGCTAACATTCTGTGCTGGTTATACTTTCTTAACTATTCTTTGTGTAAAGATTGTACTAATTTTTTCAGTTCATTAAACAAAGTTACACTTTAGCTCTTCAATGTTACACTTAAAGAGCTTTGGACTGTGCTGTGGCTCACGCATGTAATCCCAGCACTTTGGGAGGCCAAGGTGACGAATCACTTGAGGTCAGTAGTTCAAGACCAGCCTGGCCAACGTGGTGAAACCTGTCCTCTAAAAATACAAAAATTAGCCAGGCGTGGTGACGCGGGCCTGTAATCCCTGCTACTTGGGAGGCTGAGACAGGAGAATCATTTGAATCTGGGAAGCGGAGATTGCAGTGAGCCGATATTGCACACTGCACTCCAGCCTGGTCCACAGAGCAAGACTCCATCTCAAAAAAAAAAGCTTTGTAATTAGCAATTCTAATTCATGAAATACTCCAGATTAGCCAGGTAACAAAATTCAAACTTCAAGGTTGGATGTTAATTCTCTTATAAGAAAACTACAAAATAAATTTAGCCTTTTGTATGAGTAGACATCTATTTCAAAGTTCTACTGTAACTTTACAGTATGCTTGGTTTTGATACTATTTTTTTCAGTACATTAGAAAGAAATAGAGACTGGCCGGGCACGGTGGCTCATGCCTGTAATCCCAGCACTTTGGGAGGCTGAGGCGGGAAGATCACTTGAGGCTGGGAGTTCGAGACTAGCCTGGCCAACATGGTGAAACCCTGTCTCTACTAAAAATACAAAATTAGCCAGGTATGGTGGCACGCATCTGTAATCCCAGCTACTCTGGAGTCTGAGGCAGGAGAATCACTTGAACCCAGGGAGTGGAGGTTGCAGTGAGCCAAGATGGTGCTACTGCACTCCAGCCTGGGCGACAGAGTGAGACTCCATCTCAAAAAAAAAAAGAAAATAGAGACAAACTACTAATCAAAAATAATTTATCAAGTAAGTTTCTGCATATTGGTAAAATAATTGAATTTTAGACAATTTTCATACTACATAAGAATGTGTTCTGTATGCATTTTGTGTGTGAGCCTACACTGTGATCACAGTCTCCAAGTGGCACATCTCATCATTCATATTTTCTCTTCGGAACCAAGTACAGGAAACTGTTTTGATTGTCTTTTTTGTGGTTTACTTTGCATGTTTAAGAAAAATCTTAAAACATCCTATTCTCTGTAAGGCCACACCAATCATAAAGTACATAACAGTTAATATAAACTTAATACTGCACCAAAAACAAATATATTTTATTTTGATAGTATATAAATAATATCTTCAGTTCAGTGTCATGAGGAATGTAAACTGTTTGTTTTTCTCCAGAGAGGCTTCAATAAATCTGGGAAATTCTGTCCCCCGCATATCTACACGGAAAACTATGTTACTATTTTAATTCCTTTTATTCCATTACAGACTAATCCACCATATTTATTTCAGTTAGATCATTGCATGAATAGATTTCTGGAGGGACTTTAATGTAGTAAAATATATGTAGTTTATAAACTGGCATTTTGTGTTGTGTGTTATATATATTAAATTCTTGGTCAGTGATGTTTTTAGGGTGTCATTTGTTGATAGTAATCTGCTTTTTATAATTTTAACAAACTGCTTCCCTCCAATTGTTGGCATTTTAAACCTTAGATATTTTCAGGACATGCATCTTCAATGAAGCTGGAAATGTTACAGATAATCTCTCTATAAAATATACATTGCTGAGTAATATAAATCTAATAATTTCTCATTTATTTTATGATTTCATAGATGCTTTATCTTCATTTCTGATCATTACCTGACAGTTCTTTAAATTCTTAGCTTTCTCTGTTCATAAGCCTTCCCATCATGTATTAAATAATGAACCTTAAAGGTGACTACTTTCATAATGTAAATTGTTTTCTAATTTATTTTTCATATGGATTTTCTAAATATGGTCACCTTTCTGTCAAATTCTTTTCTTACCCCCAAAGAGCATGAAAATGTGTTCTCTATTCCTCACAGGACTTTATTTATGGAAATTACATAGTAATAAACCTGAAAGTGCTTTAGCACTTAGGGAGTAGGAAATAAAAGTAAAATCCTAAGCCCCCCAGCCAACTGAACAGACCTCTTCTTGGCCAAGGGGACCCCAGAGAAACCTTCAAAGCTAAGGTACCAGCATGACAGGATGGGAGATCAGACACACCTCAGTATGCCTCTTCCTTATTAACCTTTAACCAGAATTCTTTCCTGAGGATGCAGAAACTAGCTCTGGAAAACAAGAAACCAACAACTTATTCCTTTATTGCCTTTAGCGAATAGTCTGAGCCTGCTACTGGATGCCCCCTCCATCTTTGCAGCCACCTCTTTGCAGCTTCAGTGTGACTGCTCACCAATTTCACAATGCATCCCTTCCTTGAAACTGACCACCATCTCCAGACAAGTTTTGGCCTACTTGAGGAGGATGTGCAGTAAGGGTTTTTGTGTCCTCTGCTTCACCTTTTGATGTCAGAGGGCCAAAAATGCCACCCTCAGATCATGTTAATGTTGCCATTTTTTTAACATGCTGTCCATGAAGACGCATGAAGCCTGTATGTGCATGTTTCTCCTTTCATTAATATTCGTGACTCCTCCTGCAGCTTGTTGAAGTTGTATATGGCCACACCAGTCAACATCGATTCTTGTTCCCTTTACCCCTCCCTGAAAGTGCTTGCTCCTGCCTTCTGCCAGAGGCTACGCTTCCCAACCTGCAGGATGGCCAGCCTGAAGGCTGCAACCCTTTATGAGAAAGGAAGCTCTTGTTTCCAAGTTTATGATCCTCATGATTCTTCACTTGACAAAGGTATTATGAAAAGTTTAGGGTGGAGTGAAAATTTTTAAATCACTGAATAACTAAAGCATGAATAAACATGGATAACCCTCTTCTCCATATTTTTGTTAGATCTCATGTTCCAGCAAGTAAATAGGTTATCACGCCAGGCATAATTGATGAAAAATTGCGGTAGCAGGCAGAAACCGCTTTGATTGTTACTTTTGCCTACTTTAACCTCTCTTTTAGAGTTTCTAACCTAGTAAAGACTAGCAAGGTTTTTTTTTTTATTTACCAAAACTTGTGATAAAAATTAGTAGTCAACGTAAAATTTTCCATTACATAATGTATTTAGGTTTCTGAAAAATATTTTACCCTTTATAACTGCACTCATGTCTGTTCATATATATTTGATTCTAAGAGTAACTGGCTTCCTTTGATATGAGTTTGAGTGTGTTGGCTCCTTCCTTTAATCTTGCAACTAAACTTTTCATACTAGTAAGGAAAATCAGAATTGACATTTCTTGAAAATAATTGGCTTCTAATGTTATCTTAAAAAACATTGGCTTCTACATTCCCTCTGAAAACTGGCACAAGACAGGGATGCCCTCTCTCACCGCTACTATTCAACATAGTGCTGGAAGTTCTGGCCAGAGCAATCAGGCAGGAGAAGGAAATAAAGGGTATTCAATTAGGAAAAGAGGAAGTCAAATTGTCCCTGTTTGCAGATGATATGATTGTATATCTAGAAAACCCCATTGTCTCAGCCCAAAATCTCCTTAAGCTGATTAGCAACTTCAGCAAAGTCTCAGGATACAAAATTAATGTACAAAAATCACAAGCATTCTTGTACACCAATAACAGACAAACAGAGAGCCAAATCATGAGTGAACTCCCATTCACAATTGCTTCAAAGAGAATAAAATACCTAGGAATCCAACTTACCAGGGATGTGAAGGACCTCTTCAAGGAGAACTACAAACCACTGCTCAATGAAATCAAAGAGGATACAAACAAATGGAAGAACATTCCATGCTCATGGGTTGGAAGAATCAATATCGTGAAAATGGCCATACTGCCCAAGGTAATTTATAGATTCAATGCCATCCCCATCAAGCTACCAATGACTTTCTTCACAGAATTGGAAAAAACTACTTTAAAGTTCATATGGAACCAAAAAAGAGCCCGCATCGCCAAGTCAATCCTAAGCCAAAAGAACAAAGCTGGAGGCATCACGCTACCTGACTTTAAACTATACTACAAGGCTACAGTAACCAAAACAGCATGGTACTGGTACCACAACAGAGACATAGATCAATGGAACAGAACAGAGCCCTCAGAAATGATGCCGCATAGCTACAACTATCTGATCTTTGACAAACCTGACAAAAACAAGAAATGGGGAAAGGATTCCCTATTTAATAAATGGTGCTGGGAAAACTGGCTAGCCATATGTAGAAAGCTGCAACTGGATCCCTTCCTTACACCTTATACAAAAATTAATTCAAGATGGATTAAAGACTTATATGTTAGACCTAAAACCATTAAAATCCTACAAGAAAACCTAGGCAATACCATTCAGGACATAGGCGTGGGCAAGGACTTCATGTCTAAAACACCAAAAGCAATGGCAACAAAAGCCAAAATCGACAAATGGGATCTCATTAAACTAAAGAGCTTCTGCACAGCAAAAGAAACTATCATCAGAGTGAACAGGCAACCTACACAATGGGAGAAAATTTTTGCAACCTACTCATCTGACAAAGGGCTAATATCCAGAATCTACAATGAACTCAAACAAATTTACAAGAAAAAAACAAACAACCCCATCAAAAAGTGGGCAGAGGACATGAACAGACACTTCTCAAAAGAAGACATTTATGCAGCCAAAAAACACATGAAGAAATGCTCTTCATCACTGGCCATCAGAGAAATGCAAATCAAAACCACAGTGAGATACCATCTCACACCAGTTAGAATGGCCATCATTAAAAAATCAGGAAACAACAGGTGCTGGAGAGGATGTGGAGAAATAGGAACACTTTTACACTGTTGGTGGGACTGTAAACTAGTTCAACCATTGTGGAAGTCAGTGTGGCGATTCCTCAGGGATCTCGAACTAGAAATACCATTTGACCCAGCCATCCCATTACTGGGTATATACCCAAAGGACTATAAATCATGCTGCTATAAAGACACATGCACACGTATGTTTATTGCGGCACTATTCACAATAGCAAAGAGTTGGAACCAACCCAAATGTCCAACAACGATAGACTGGATTAAGAAAATGTGGCACATATACACCATGGAATACTATGCAGCCATAAAAAATGATGAGTTCGTGTCCTTTGTAGGGACATGGATGAAACTGGAAAACATCATTCTCAGTAAACTATCGCAAGGACAAAAAACCAAACACCGCATGTTCTCACTCATAGGTGGGAATTGAACAATGAGAACTCATGGACACAGGAAGGGGAACATCATGCTCCGGGGACTGTTGTGGGGTGGGGGGAGGGGGGAGGGACAGCATTAGGAGATACACCTAATGCTAAATGACGAATTAATGGGTGCAGGAAATCAACATGGCACATGGATACATATGTAACAAACCTGCACATTGTGCACATGTACCCTAAAACCTTAAAGTATAATAAAAAAAAAAAAAAAAAACATTGGCTTCTAATGTTATCAGTTAACCATTGACCAATAATGAAAAAAGTTAGAATCTAGGTTTCTTGCTAAAGCTATAAATGTGTTCAGATCTTAGGGGATAAATGCTACATATCAAATGTGGAGACCATTTTGTTTTCTTTGCCATACTACTCAAACCCTTATGGCATTGTAATGTAATTATTATCCTCAACAAATCATGGAGAGGTGACAGAAGACTAGAGCTGGGCAAATGTGATTTTCAAAAATGAGAAGCCAATAGATTTTACAAAATATGGATTACCATTTGATTTTCAATCTAAATAAGCTCTTCAGGTGTATCTTTTCTGACCACCCAATCTAAAGTAACCCCCTGTAATTCCCTCATATCACCTTGGATTTTCTTTTTTATGATTACTTTTTACCAGTACTCATTTTCTTGTTTTGTTTTGGTCTCTTTTTCTCACTAGTCTCATCTCTGTAAGAGGAAATGATGTCTATTCATTTCAACCAGTGTCTTTTCAGTAAAGAATGCCTTTTATTTGCTAGGTACTCAACAAACATTGAATTAATGAATTATTGAGCTTGATACCAATTCCATGCAAGATTGTAGACTAGATTAAAAGGATGGTTTGTGAGCATAATTAGACATCCCTGAACATCCCCCAAACTCATACTTGAGTTTGCTAAGACCACGTGTCAAACTAATCCAATGTTCTTTCGATAGAGCTATTATATATCAGTTAGGAGGCTGGTGTAGTATTGTGCATCTTGACCTCAGCAAGTATTTGACTGTTTCTCATAATGTCCTTGTTTTTATCTGAGGTACAAAATGTGGGCTAAATAAGAGCACAGATAAAGAGTGTCCCATCTATGTGTGGCGTAAAAAGCTAGGCTGAGCTTATATTCACATCTGGCTCTCTGTCAGCACCCCGATCAACAAGCCTCACCAAGTTTACCAAGGGATTTGTAAATGCAGAGAAGCCATTTTTTTTTCTAAAGATGTTCAAGTAATTCATCATTCACCATGTATTTATGGAGTACCTATTTTATGCTAGCCATAGGGATAGAGGGAATAAGACCAACACAGAGCCTACTTACAGAGCTTTCAAGCAGGCAAGGAAACAAATAGGTTGAGAGAGAAGGACTAAGGAGGATTTACTCTAATTAAGGTGATTATGGTTTACTTTGGAAGGCTTTGCTGAGGTGACATTTTACTTGATAACTAGGAAGAATAGGCTTTAACCATGTGAAATTAAGAAGAGGGGGAAAAAGCAGTGTGTGCATAGACCACAAGGTGAAAAACTGTGCTGTGTTCAAGGAAAAAAAAAAAAAAAAAATATGGCTAGAGTGAGACAGTATCAGAACATGATATTGGAGAGAGGCATGTAGCTGGATCATATAGCACCTTGTACACTATGGTTAGAAGTTAGAAAGGGAAGCCTTTGAATAGTTCAAGTAGTGAAATGATTGATCCAATTCATATCACAGCTAGATATACTTCTGCTAAGAATGTGTTGCAGAAGGTCAAGAGTAGAGGCTGAAGGCAGAAGTGAATACAGTAGTCCAGGCGAGAGATGATGGCCTACACGAAAGTGAAAGGAATAGGGCAGATTTCAGATATACTTTGAAAGTAGATTGGCATGATAGATTGGATATGAAGAGTGAAGGAAAAGGAAAAACCAAGAACGTCACCTAGATTTTTGGCATGAATAACAATAGGTGATGACAATAGTTACAAAGTGAAGTAAAGAACAATTTTGTCTCAGATGTATTAACTTTAAGATGTCTGGGAGTTGCCTGTGGAAATGTCAAGAAGTTAGCCAAATCTAGATCTCAAGAGAGGTCAGGACTGAAGATTATGGAGTCATCAGTATTTTGATAAACCCATGGAACTAGGTGAGATGGCCTGGGGAGAAAGTAACAGTGGAGAAGAGGATTCAAATCAACTCTGAGACACTCACATACTTGGGGATTAAGCAGAGCAAGGGGAACTACTGAAGGAGTCGGAAGGAATAAACAATCAGGTAGGAGGGAAACCAGGAGAGAGTGGTATCATGGAAGCAAACAGGGGAGCATTACACCAACGGGGCCAATTAGCTGTATCAGTTGCCACTATCAGTCAAGATGGGAAGGATCTGAGACCCATTGGAAGATGAAAGTCACTGATGACTTCAGTACTAGTTTCAGTGGATTGGTGGAAATAGCCTGATTGGAATGACTTAAGGAAAAAGAGTAGAGATAACAGCTCTTTCAAGAAATTTTGCCTTGGGCCGGGCATAGTGGCTCACACCTAAAATCCCACCACTTTGGGAGGCCAAAGTGGGAGGATCACCTGAGGTCAGGAGTTTGAAACCAGCCTGTCTCAGGGTGAAACCCTGTCTCTACTAAATATACAAAAATTAGCCAGGCTCCGTGGAGGGTGCCTGTAGTCCCAGCTACTTGGGAGGCTGAGGCATGAGAATCGTTTGAACCCAGGAGGCAGAGGTTGCAGTGAGCCAAGATCACACCACTGCACTCCAGCCTTGGCAACAGAGCAAGACTCCATCTCAAAAAAAAATTATTTTTGCCTTGAAGAGGAGCAGAAGTACTGGTAGCTGGAAGGGTCAAGAGAGGGTTTGCTTAGTTTTGTTCTATAATGGGAGCAATTAAATCATATTCGTGCACTGATGAGAATAAGCTGGTAAAGTGGGAGGGAGTGGTGATGCGGCAGCAGCAATGGGCAATAACAGAGGAATCCTTGAGAAGGCAAGGGGGGTGAGATTCGGAGCATAAATGGAGGACTAGCTTCCACTGTAATGAGAGAAAGCAGAGAATAGATAGACTTGCAGGTAATTAGTAGATTTAGTGGTGGGAAGATTAGGGGGTTTCCATCTGATTCCTTCCATTTTCTCAGTGACGTATGAAGCAAAGACATTAGCGTGGCTGTATATGGGAAGTATTGGAGGTTTGAGAAGAAGGAAGGTAGTAATGGTTGTCTTCAAGAATGGCCGAGTAGATTATAGAAGGAAATATAGGATTGCCGAGGAATTTTGAGAGCCCATTTGAAAATAGTAATTATGAATTTAATGAGAAGCCGGTTAGCACAATTGTTTTTACTTTTCTTGAGCTAGGATCAGCCATTCTGGAGCAGATGAAGAGAATAAAGTATAATCAGGGCTGGGGTTTTCCAGGTGTGTAAGATGAAGAGCAAGGACACAGGCATTAAAGGTGTTTGCAAAGGAAAGATTATAGTGGTTGGCCATAGAATCTAAACCGGTATGGGGAAAATGAGATATTGGGGTAAATGTTGAGGGAAAAATTATCTGATGAGTGGGTCTCAATAAAGCCAAAAAATATGTTCTAGTGAGAATATGCAAGTAAAGTGAACTGGAAGGATACTTCCTTTTGAAGTAAAAATGAAAAAGCAAATAAAGCTATTTTACCTATAGTCCCTAAGATAAGGACGTTTTTGAGAACTCTTTTTTTTTTTCCATACTTTCTTTTTTTTTTTTTTGAGATGGAGTTTCACTCTTGTTGCCCAGGCTGGAGTGCAATGGTGCAATCTCCGCTCACTGCAACCTCCGCCTCCTGGGTTCAAGCAATTCTCCTGCCACAGCCTCCCAAGTAGCTGGGATTACAGACATGCGCCAGCATACCCTGCTAATTTTTTGTATTTAGTAGAGATGGGGTTTCACCATGTTGGCCAGGCTGGTCTCGAACTCCTGACCTCAGGTGATCCTCCCACCTCGGCCTCCCAAAGTGCTGAGATTACAGGCGTGAGCCACCACACCTGGCCTTTTCTTCCATATTTTCTACTTCTCTCATTTGTTCTACTTTCTGGAATCCTTCCTGGGCTTTATCTTTCAACTCTTGTGTTGTTTTCTTTTTTTTTTCTTTTGGCATTTATGTTTATTCCAAGAGCTCTAGTGTGTTCTCTGATACTCTTTCTTAGCATTCTGTTTTTGTTTCAAGGATGCAAAAACTGCTTTAATCTCCTTGAGGATACTAATTAAGATTATTTTTTATTTTCTAGCTTATTACTTATGTCTGTTTCCTTCAGTGTTATTGTTCTATTTATCCATCATTTTCTCTTTTGTAATGGACATTTCCTCAAACATCTGGTCACCTTTGGTTATTCATTCATATTTAAAGGTGAAATAAGGCTGAGCATGGTAGCTTATGCCTGTAATCCTAACACTTTGGGAGGCCAAGACTGGCAGATTACTTGAGCTCAGGAGTTTAAGACCAGCCTGGGCAAAATGACAAAACCCCATCTCTACAAAAACAAAAATTAGCCAGGCATGGTGGCACGTGCCTGTAGTCCCAGCTAGTTGGGAAGCTGAAGCAGGAGGATTGCTTGAGCCCCAATATAAGCAATGTACTTCTAAAAGAAACCACAGGTTAAGGAAGAAATGACAATGGAAGCTAGAAAACTTATTCATTAAATAATAAAAATATCAAACTTGTGAGATGATACTGAGCTAAAGCCATGATTAGAGGGAAATGTACATACAGCTTTAAATACAGATGCAAAAAGAAAAAAGGCTTAAGATCAATTATAATCCCAGCACTTTGGGAGGCTGAGGTGGTTGGATCACCTGAGATCAGGAGTTCGAGACCAGCCTGACCAACATGGTAAAACCCCATCTCTACTAAAAATACCAAAAAATTAGCCAGGTGTGGTGGCACATGCCTGTAATCCCAGCTACTCGGGAGACTGAGCCAGGAGAATCGCTTGAACCTGGGAGGTGGAGGTTGCAGTGAGCCAAGACCGCGCCACTGAACTCCAGCTTGGCGAGAGAGCTAGACTCCATCTCAAAAAATAAAAAATAAAAAAATCAATTATCTAACGTTCATTTCAAGAAGTTTAAAAACAGCAAAGTAAGCTGAAATAAAGAAGCAGTACAGATTAGATATTAGTGAAATAGAAAACTCAAACACACAGTCCAGATCAACAAAGCTGAGTATTTTATTCTAGCTAAACTAATAAAATTGATTAAGCCTGGCAGGACTTAGCAAGAAAAAGAAAAGGCATAAATTACCAATATGAAAGATGAAAAAAAAATCTGCAAACCCCAAGATATTCAAAATATAATACGAAGATATTATGAATAACTTTATACCAATAGATTTGAAAGTTTAGATGGAATGGATATTATATTTTAAAAATATTCCTACTTTTACAAAAAAGGAAAACTACTTACCAAAACTAACACAAGGAGAAATGTAAAATCTGAGTAGTTCTATGTCTAGTAAAGAAATTGAATTTGTAATTTTAAACCATGCCACAAAGAAAAAACAATGCTCAAATAGCTTCATTAGTGAATTCTACCAAGTATTTAAGGAAAAAATAGTACCATTCTTGTATGCACTTTCAAAGCTCTCCACATATTCCACAGTCCTGGCCAGCAAATCCCTGACTTCAAGACCTGACAAGATCCAATTCAGAAGGAAAGTAACAGGCCAATCTCATGAACACAGATGTAAAAACTCCTAAACTAAATATTAGCAATCTGAATCCACCAATGTCCAAAAAGAATAAAACAGCTTTACTATGTTCAATTTATAAAAGGTATTCAAGGTTGATTTAACATTCAAAAATCATCATATTAACTGAACAAATATGATCATCTCAATAAATGCAGTAAAAATACTTGAAAAAATTCAAAATCTATTTATGAAAAAAAACGTCAGCAAACTAACAATAGAAACTTCTTTACTTTGATAAGGATTATTAGCTATGAAAAACTGTAGCAAACATCATACTTCGGAGTAAAAACAGAATTAGGAATGAGTCAAGGATACTTGCTCTCACCACTTTTATTCAACTTTGTACTAGAGACCTTGTTCAGTGCAACAAGGCAAGGAAAAGAAAAGCTACAGGAATTGGAAAAGGAGAAATAAGACTGTTGTTATTTACACACAACATAATTGTGTACACAAAAAAAATCTTTTTAGAATCTACAGATAAAGGCTAGGCATGGTGGCTCACGCCTATAATGCCAGCACTTTGGGAGGCCAAGGTGGGAGGATTGCTTGAGCCCAGGAGTTTGAGACCAGCCTTGGCAACATAGTAAGACTCCTGTCTCTCCAAAAAATTTTAAAATTAGTCAGGTGTGGTAGCACACACCTATGGTCCCGGTTACTCAGGAGGCTGGTGTGGAAGGATCATTTGAGCCCGGATGTTTGAGGTCGTAGTGAGCCATGATCGCACCACTGCACTCCAGCCTGGGCAATTGAACGAGACCCTGTCTCTAAAACGAAAAAAAAGAAAAAGATTAAAAAAGAAAATCCACACAGCAGGAGAATATATTTGTAATACATACAACCAACAAATCATATCCATATTATACAAAGAATTCCCACAAATCCATAAGCAGGACAAGAACCCAATAGAAAAATGGGCAAAAGACTTGAATCAACACTTCGCAGAAGAGGATAACCCAATGGCCAATAAATATATGAAAAGACACAGGAAATAAAATGATACTAATGATACATCATTAGATGTAATGTTACATTATTACAATGATGCATCATTTATAATGATGTATCATTAAAATGAAATAATAATACTCTACACCTACTTAGAAAAACCAAAATTTAAAAGTCCAATAATATCAGATGTTGACCAGGATGTGGAGCAAGTGCAACTCTTCAGACACTTCTAGTAGGAGTGGAATTTGTACAACCACATTGGAAAATTGGCAGTACCTACTAAAATTGAACTAGGCCTCCCTATGACCTAGCAAAACATGCATTTCCACAGAAATGCATACATATATTCACCAAAAGACATCCATAAATGCTCATAGCAGCATTATTCATAAGAGCCCCAAACTGCAAATAACCTTAATATCCTTCATCAGCAAAATGATGAGTACATTGTGATACATTCATACAATGCAACACTATCCAGTAGTAACAGGAATGCATCTCATAAAATATTAAATAAAAGCCATACACACAATACTACATACTACAGTATAGACTTTATGAAGTTCAAAAGCAGACAAAACTGATTCATGATATTATAACTTAATCTACAAGGATGAAGGATACTGACTCGAGTGAGCATAAATGGGCTTTGGGGGTGCTGGTAATGTTCTGCTTTGTAACTTGACTGCTGGCTATAGGTATATTTTCATTTTCTGATGATTCAGCAAGCTTTACACTTTGTGTGTTGTACTTCCAATAAAAAATATTATTTTAAAAAACAATTCTATCTATCTCAATCTAGATAGCAGCAACAGTTGTCTATTAAGGACAGTCTGAACCTGACCAGTCTGAAGGTAGAACTTTGCTGTCAGCCTATAGGATAACACCTGTGCTTCTGTTCATGGATAAGGTGTGTACAGCCACGTCCTCCAAATGTGGCATAAGATCATTAGAGTTAAAAAAAAAAAAAAAAGGAAACAAAGGAGATGCAAATTATGTCTGTTTCCACTAGATACTACTTTATCTGCAATAAAATATCCAAAAAGTATGTGATAACTACTAATATTACTCATACAGTTTAGAAATTCATGTATTTTGAATACCAAATCTGCACAACTAAAGAAATTATTGTCTACCAAAGTGAGGCAAGACAGGTGTCATATATACAGTTTAAAAGTTTTCATGTTATGTTTGGGTATTATTGTGGGATAGTATTGCACCTTGATTAATCTCTGAGTCAACACAAATTTATCATTGGTTTACCTTTGTAAAAAAAGAAAAATATTTCTTACTACTAGGAGATATGAGAGGAAGAACAAAACATTACAGGGTGGTTGCTGGGTGCAGTAATCACACCTGTAATCCCAGCACTTTGGGAGGCTGAGACAGGCAGATTACCTGAGGTCGGGAATTCGAGACCAGCCTGGCCAACATAGTGAAACTCCATCTCTACTAAAAATAGAAAAATTAGCTGGGCATGGTGGCGCGCATCTGTAATCCCAGCTACTCAGAGGCCGAGGCAGGATAATCGCTTGAACGCAGCAGGCGGAGGTTGCAGTGAGCCGAGATCGCGCCATTGCACTCTACCCTGGGAGATAAGAGTGAGACTGGGTCTCGAAAAAAAAAAGCCCGGGCACAGTGGCTCATGCCTGTAATCCCAGCACTTTGGGCGGGCAGATCATGAGGTTAAGAGATCAAGACTATCCTGGCCAACATGGTGAAACCCGTCTCTACCGAAAATACAAAAACTTAGCTGGGTGTGGTGGCACGTGCCTGTAGTCCCAGCTACTGGGTGAGGCAGGAGAATCCCTTGAACGCAACAGCGGGAGGCTGAGGCAGGAGAATCGCTTTAACGCAGGAGGTGGAGGTTGCAGTGTGCCGAGATCACGCCACTGCACTCCAGCCTGGGAGACGAGAACAAGACTCTGTCCAAAAAAAAAAAAATTACAGGTAGGTAATAAGAACATTTTTATTTATTAATAAGTTTTCACTATATGAAAGATTCGTAAAGTCTTACGTTTGCATAATTACTTTAAGTCTTTTATGCATTCTCTTTAGCTCTATACCCAGTAACAGCAACTATTTATATTGCACCACGTGAAAAAAAAATACATAAACTAAATAATTCTTATTCTTGCTGCTATTGATAAGCATCTCATTAACAAGATTGTGCCTATGTTTTCTGGTGCTTAAATGAAGACCTGTTAAAATGTAAGATAATCCTTGCAAGCCATCCACTAGAAACAAAAATTATGGCTACATTTTTATTTTACTTTTTAAATTCTGAAAACCAAAGACTTCGTGCAGAATTGAGAAGTGGGGATTTCCAGCATGAGGTGCACAGTATCCATGTAGAAGAGTTTTCATATCAATCTATGATTCCTAAATAGGTATAATGTGCTTTTTTTCCCCAGAGACAAGTAAGGTAGTTCATTGTCAGTTGATTACTTTTTAAAAATGGAAAACACTTAGCTTTAATAAATATTAAAGCTAATATTTTTAAATATTGTTTAGAAATATTTTAATTTTAAAAATTGTTTAAAACATATTTTTTCATTTGTTACGTATAACCAAAATTTAATTGTATATGTGCTTATAAGTGTGTGTGTGTTTGTGTGTGTGTGTGTGTGTGTGTGTGTTGAGACAGAGTCTCATTCTGTTACCCAGGCTAGAGTGCAGTGGCGCAATCTCGGCTCACTGCAACCTCCGCCCTTCTGGGTGCAAGCAATTTTTGTGCCTTAGTTTCCTGAGTAGCTGGGATTATGGGTGTGCACTACTACTCCTGGCTAATTGTTGTATTTTTAGTAGAGACGGGGTTTCACCATATTGGCCAGGCTGGTCTCCATCTCCTGACCTCAAGTGATCCACCCACCTTGGCCTCCCAAGGGGTTACAGGTGTGGGCCACCATACCCGGCCAAATGTTGGTTTTTAAAATCACAAACAACACTGAAACTAGTTTTTGCAAATGAAAGCAATCACCTTAGCTATAATGTGTTCATTCTTCAGTGAATATAGAAAAACAGTATTTGAGATCAATTACTTCCAAGTTTCTCATAATAATGCTCTATGTATAGGAAAGATAACATCCTCAAGCCTATTTTCTTGGATTTTATTATTGTATTGTATTATACATTAATATTTATAAAATATTGGAATTATTTGAGTGATAGTTCTGTAGAGATATCTTTAAGAGTAATTTAATTTAAAAAAATTTTAAATTCTTAGTAGATTTAATGTGTTAACACAGGCATTCTGCTGTTCAAAAGCACTTCCAAAATCAGCGCACTCACCTCTGGGGCTTTCCAAGCAGAAGTTTTAAGTCCCCTACTCTTCTTAGAAAATAGAAGGGGGTAATGTTGGAAGCGTGCCAGGAGTAAGCCTTGGTATTTTTCATGAAGTGCCACAATGAAAGTACCTTCTCCCACAAGTCAGTTCCTTTTAGCAAAATCATAATCTCATCTAGCTTTCCTAACCATGCTTTTCCCAGAAAGCCTGTCTCCTCATTGAAGATGGTAACACGATAGATAACTCAGTATTATTTTTTCTGTGCTCGTGACCATTCCTGTACTTCATTTAGAGTTTTAACATCCATTTACCAAGTTTACACAACTGCCAGTTAAAAATGCAAAAGTGCATTTTCCTCAATGTAAATAGTTTAGAAACATCAAAAATAAAAGTGTGAGTTTCTCCTTTTCCTTCTGCCGCTCACCTGATGTTAAAAATGTGGTGCTTGTAGTCCCAGCTACTCGGAGAGGCTGAGGCATGAACCCGGGAGGCGGAGCTTGCAGTGAGCCGAGATTGCGCCACTGCACTCCAACCTGGGCGACAGAGCGAGACTCCATCTCAAAAAAAAAAAAAAAAAAAAAAAAAAAAAAAAAAAAAAAATGTGGTGCTTAGTAAGGCAAGACTGCCATCTCCGAGTCAGAGAACCAGGATTGGAATCACAGCTCTGCCACTTATTGGCAAGTGACTCCAGGTAAGTTTTTAATCTCACTGTACCTCAGTATCCTCATTTGTAAAATGGAAGTAATGATTGTACTCTTTACACGCCTGTTGTGAGGATTAAATGGATTTTTAAGTGTGAATATGCTATTAATGTTTCCTATTATCCTTTCTAGAAACTTTCTTTGCTTATATAGATAAAATCATGTTTACGGTTCTTTACAAACATGGGATGATATTGCCCTGTAACTTACTTCTTTTCCTTAATAATCATGAACATCTTTCCAAAACTACATAATATTCTTAAGTAGCTGCATTATATTCAAAACTATGATGGGCAATAATACTTTCCACCATTTGTATATTAACAGATATTCACATTTTTTTCTTTTTGTGGTTTTATAAAAATGCTATACTAAACATCCTTTTGTCTCTTTCTTTATGTATTGATATGTTTGATTCCCAGATACAGAATTGCTTCATCAAATGATATTTGCAATTTTTAATTTTTAAAATCAACACTGCCAGATCACTTTCTAAAAAGCACAAAAGTAACTCAGCAGTGCACCAATTAGGCTGTACAGTAGGGAGTTAAAAAGCCAGCCAAGTAGTATGACTGCAGTAGCACAAAGGGAGGGAGGGAGAAAGTGGCAGAATTTTATCTGAAGGTAGACTGATAAATTATGGATGTGCATTGTAAACCCAGAGCTGCCACCAAAATAATTAAACAAGGATGCATATAAAATAAACTAACATGAAGAGAAAACAGAATCCTAAAAACGCTCAAACCAAAAGACAGTAGGAAAAGAGGAAAAAAGGGAACAAATAGAAAAACGGATGGAAAAAATAGAAAAATAGCACAACGGTAGACTTAAACTTCACCATATCTATAATCACGTTAAATGTGAACAATCTAAACACTCCAATCAAAAGGCAGAGATTGTCAAAATGGGTAAAATGGGAAAAAAGTGCCAAATGTAATGCTGTCACTTTAAATGATATAGATAAATTAAAAGTAAAAAGATAGATTGAGATATATCATATAAATGCTATTCATAAGAAAGGTGAAATGGCTATATAATTAATATCAAAGTGGACATGAGAATTTGATTTTACCACCAATCAAGGAAGACACATAATAATGATAAAAGTCTCAATTCATCAGGAAGACATAATAATTCTAAATGTTTATACCTCTAAGTAGAGCTTCAAGAATATGAAAAGACTGACGGAAATAAAAGGAAAAATAGACAAATCCAGTTATTGTTGGAAATTTCCACACTTTTTCTCAAAACAAGTAACAGAAAATCAGTATGGATATTTCAGCCTATTTGACCTAACTGACACTCATAAAGTACTTTACTGACAACAGCAAAACACATAGCCTTTTCAAGTGCACATGGAATTTTGACCAAGATATGCCATGTGCTGGGCTAAAAGTAAGGCAAGTGAATAGTTCTGGCAATCCAGGAATTCAAAACAGGTTATATTCTATTGGCATGGGACAAGTATCTTCATATAAATAGTTACCTTATGATATGGTTTGGCTCTGTCCCCACCCCAAATCTCATCTTGAATTCCCATGTGTTGTGGGAGGGACCTGGTTGGAGGTAATTGAATCATGGTTGCAGGTCTTTCCCGTGCTGTTCTTGTGAAGTGAATAAGTCTCATGAGATCTGATGGTTTTAAAAATGGGAGTTTCCTTGCACAAGCTCTCTCTTTGCCTGCTGCCATCCATGTAAGATGTGACTTGCTCCTCCTTGCCTTTCACCATGATTGTGAGGCCTCCCCAGCCACATGGAACTGTAAGTCCATTAAACCTCTTTCTTTTGTAAATTGCCCTGTCTTTATCAGCAGCACGAAAACGTACTAATACATGATACAAAGGAGAGATTATACGTATGGATCCAACATCGACCTAGAATGTGAGGAAAGACACAATCCTAAGCAAGTGATGACAAACAAAACAATAGGATGCTATCAAGATGGAGCAGGAACCCATCTTAGGAGTCTGTGGAGCACTCCTAAGCATGGAAATAAAGGAAAATCTTGAGTTCCTTCAAGGGAAATTCCAGGTACCTAGCTAGCCCTAAGAAGTAAATAAGTAACTTGATAAGCAAGAAGGTAATTGTAGCTTAAAACAATAACCAAGGAAGTTAGATTCCCTATAGAAACGAAAGATAACATCTTAACATGTATCCCTGAGTTGTTTCTCAGAAACCCAGACCCCCACCAAAACAGATCCACTGGCATGCAGACCTCAGACAAGGGGGAAATGAGGACTGAACTGACCACCATTCTTTCTTCTAAATTTCTTCCTGAAGGGCGAGGAGGAAGTCACACCCAGGAGCCAGAGCTAACATTCGTTTTTGCTGACCCCAAATTTTTAACAAAGCTTCTCTTCCTTCACTGATGGCAAGTCAGAAAATCTTTGAATGTATAACCTATAAGCACCCTCGCTTTAAAGATTTTCAAGATATCCCAGCTTGTTAGACCAAACTAACATGTAACCTCCGTGTATTATGATTTTGCCTGTAACTTCTGCTTTCTTGAAATTAACCCTGCGTTTAAAAATCCTTACTTGCAAGCCAACCGAAGGTCAGGATTTAAGCAAGAGCTGCCCCATTCTCCTTGCTTGGCGTTCTGCAGATAAGCGCCCTCTTTTCTTCCACTGCAAACCTTGTTGCGGATGGCTTGGCCTTACTGCACCAGAAGAACGGACCTCACTTTTTAGGTAACACTGTGCCCCAGACATCTGGCCATTTTATGTCTGAAAGGGCCCATGTGGTGATGGGGGCTGGGGGACGCCTCAAAGCTGGTGGAGCCTGGTGCCATTCTGGAATTTGGTGGGTGCAGGGCGGGTGAGGGGCGGACGCAGAGGATCAGGAGAAGAAAAAGAGATAGTGGCTGCTGGCCCCAACATTTTGAAGCAAAGAACAAGAGGAGTATTTTACGAAGCTTGGCAGATGGTGTATTGTGTTGCCTTAACTGCAGTCTACGAAATCTCCAGGAAGGATCCTCCTCCCATTCATTCTCGACGGTGGCGCATCCACTTTCGGAAGGCCGGGCCTCGAAGGGTGGGCGCGCGGGGCCGGAGCAGGGCCACCCCGATGCACCCATTCCTTCCCGGGAGACGGGGCCCACAGGCCTGGGGTGCGGTAAGGCGGGAGCCAGTGCCGTGAAGGGCAACCCAGGGCGGGTCTCCCGCCAACCTGTCTGCAGCCCGAGCACCTGGGCCAGGGGCGGAGACCGGACCAAGGAGGCACCGGGCGCGGCGAACACCCCCAGGGCCCCTCCCCGACCGGGGCCCCGCGTCCCACCGCAAACCAGGGGAGCTTGGGCACCACCTGGCTGGCACCGCCCGGCCCGGCCGGAGGGGGGCGCAGGAGGGCGGCGCTGGGGCAGGTGCGGGGCGGGGCACAGGGGCGGGACCACACAGGGCCACGGCAGCCGCGCCCGCTGGGCCACAGAGGCCGCTGAGGCCGCGGCGCCCGCCAGCCTGCCCCGCGCCATGGCCCCGCGCGCCCGGCGGCGGCGCCGCCCGCTGTCCGCGCTGCTGCTGCTGCTCTGCGCGCTGCTCACCCGGCTGCAGGTAAGGAGCGCCCGCGCCTGCTGGGCCGCGGGGCCCGACGCCTCCTCGGGAGGCCCGGGAAGGGCCGGGGCCGGCGGCATCCTGGCTCCTCTGCCTTCCGAGAGGAGCGGGAGTTTTGGGGAGCGGAGGCCGTGGAAAGCTGGGGAGGCGCTTCCAGAGTTGGACGGCGGAGGGCGGGAAAGGGCAAGCGGAGGGAAACGGGCGCAGAAGGAGCAGGTTGGCGGGACCGCAACACCCGAAACGGGCTCTTCCAAAAGCCCCTCTTAGCCGAAGACTTTGATGCTGTCATTTTCTCCAAACGCTTCTTGAGCACCTACTAAGCGCTTGCGCCGGGCGGTGCTGCGGGAGACAGCGGCGTGGGGACCGCACCTGCGGGAGATAACCGTTCCCGATACGATTTCTCCCAGGTGGCCTCCGTCCCAAATTTCCACCAGGAAAGGGACCTGATTCCCTCCTTCCCTGAACTGCGGGCTTGCCTTTGCCTCCCTTGAGCCCCTTCGGGGACACCCCTGCCAGCTCGCCTGGAGGCCCCGCACGGCCGGGAGAGGCTGCGCGCGCCCCGGGGATGCTGGACTTGCCCCTCGCAGACCCGAGTGGCTTCCCGGTCCTCTCGGAACAGGTTTCTCAGTACAGTTAGCAAGCGAATGCAGCCAGGCACGGACTTACTGCCTCCTGGAGGAGGGCCGCAGAGGGAAGCACACCCAGCACAACAAACGCTTTAAAAATCGTTGATACGAACTTGAAAGCTCTCACAGGGAAGGGCGAGTGGTGGTTTTCTTGGTTTCGGCAGGGTCAGATTTCCCCTCTGTTAACACTAGCTTAGGCTGCTGCCGTCCCTCCGCAGCCGGGCACAGAACCCGGAGAGGCGTGGAGAGGGACGCGTGGAGAATCGTGTTTGGGTGAGAAGAGGGGAAAAGCCTTGACAGAAATAATGTGGGTGCACTGAAGGCTGAAGCAAAAGATTCTAGGGAAGATTCATTCCCAATTGTATGGGTCTCTCAGTATGGTTGAGGGAAATGAAGGCGGAAAAATCTAAAGGATTAATTAAGCACTTCAGGTGTTGCTTAATTAAGTGTTCAACAGGTTGAACGGGGTGCTACCTTATTTGAACCAAAGGACCAGGGTTTCAGCGAACAGCTAGCCACCTAAGAAAAACCTGCCTGATCACGCAGTTGCAAAATTATCTCACACTGCTCTTGCAAAATGACATATTCATATGTGCATAAAAGGCGTTCGGTTCTAATATGAACAACAAATGCTATCAAAGTAAGTTTATTTTTCAGGGAGACCTTTCAACAAGTGCTGTTTCCCGTCTTTTTCTCTTTAAGCCCCTTTCATTATGCATGTTTGAAAATGTATCTAAACTTGCATCGATCAGTTCCAGTTCTAGGGGAGCGGACCTTCTAGGAACCTTATGAATTCCTTGGCTAGGCCACGAATTCAATTGACATAAGACAGACTAACAGGAGAAAAACTGTACTTAATTGCCTACGTAGACACAGGACTCCTACAAAATAAGAGACTCGAGGAAGGGTCAGATGATTGAAGCTCATGATAGCATCCATAGGGGTTTCTGCAGGGTGCTGCAAAACAGGTTTTGGGGGGTTTGGGGAGGAAGCATATGGTGAGTAAAGGACATCTTGTCAGGCACATAAAAGATTCTCAGGCAATAAAAATGGTCTCTGACCAGCCCTTGGGAGAATAGTTGAGAGTCTGTGTGGGCTGGTGTCAACCTCCGGTCTCCTCTCCTGTAATCTGAGTTAATCTTCTCTGGGTGAGAATCTTCTCTGGGTGAGAATCTTCTCTGGGTGAGAAGATTCCCATGGCGGAGATTCGAGACATTTGAGTTCCTTTTGGAGGATCTTTCTTTGGGCAGAGTTCAGAGAAACCTCTGCCCGTGGCCACTACCACCTGCCTTAAGTTCAAAATAATCAGCACACCATAGTGGCATATTTTGGGGTGGCATTTCTTGAACTCCTTCACAATCAAGTGACATTGGAATGCTTTTCTGCTTATTTTACTTGGTGCCCAACCTTCCCAGTAGAAATGCATTTTCTGTCAAAGGTGAGACTAGATGCAGCCTTAAAATAATATTTCCTAGAGATACTGTGGTTATCTAGGAAAAAGCACTCTCTGTATTCAATGACTGCTTCTTTAGCCAGCCTATTCCATTAGCTCACAATTTAGGAATGGCATTGACAGTTCATTGAGGATGTTAATGATCAAACACCAGGCAAGGCTTCAGGAACTGCCTAGTGGGGAAATTGGTTTTGCAAAATAGTTGTCATAAATGGCTTCCAGAAACTGCCTTATCTGTAGGGATTGTATTTAGTTTCATTTTTATTATATTAAATAGGTTCAAACTTACCTGAAAGGCTATAAGTTTTGCCCTTTAAAACATTTCTATGATTATATGTCTGCCTGCTTGTATTTGTGAGGGAATTCATTTTCAGATAGAATAAAACTATTTGCCTACAGATAAAAACATTTTGAATTTTTGTGTAGCTAGTCCTGCTGTTTATTCCAGGTAACAAAATATAGATGCACACTGTTTTCATTAAGGTAATGGATTGTACATGGTCATGTTTATCTGGGGTTATAAGATGCAAGAGCAGGTGCGTGCATATGCAGGACAACAGACATTGGTGGTGTCAAACACTGTGCTAATGAGGAACAAGGGGAAGGCGCATGGGTCACAGTCTAGTGGAGAGCACTAGAAGGGAAAAGCTGTGATGATAAGAGAGCATCATATGATAAGAAAAGTACAGAGGGTGGCAGAGGAAGGGAGAGAGAGAGGAAGGGAGGGAGAGAGGGAGGACCGCTGGAGGAATCTCTAAGGACTTCGGGATGAAGAGGTTTCCCAAGTGGTCTTGGAAAGATGTGTGGGAAACCAGAGGTCAGGGAAGAAATGATTCTAGGAGGTGGGAAGAAAGCTCCCTATGTTGGGAGGATGGTGTGAGTGGTTTAGACCTAAAGGAATCTTTACAGGAAAAAAAAAAAAACCCATATATTTTTATGACCTTACAGATAGCACAAATCACCTAATTCAGGAAACCCCCACCAAACAAATTGGGCATTGAACTTTTATAGTTTTGAGATAACTCTTGGATGGCCCTTACTGAGGTGGTAAAGTCGACTAATCAGAAACAGGCCACAGGGCCCTGGAGTGCCCGTGGGGAGACCCCTCTGAAGAAATCCCCCAGGGTGCGGCTCTGGGTCGTAGGGTGGGTGGGTGCTCTGTGCCACCTTTCCTCCTGCCGCCCATCCCATCCGAGAGGGGAGACATGGATATAAGTAGTAATGCCTTGTTTGGAGAGCACAGACGGAGATCTGTGGGCTTGCAGTTCATTTTGCTGAGAAATATTTCAAATGCCTCCCCTGTTATTTCCTTTCTACCACTTCCCCCTCAAATGGCAAACCTGTAATAGGAACATACTCTCTGTGTTGATAAGGAAATAGCTTGCTTTTTCAGTTATCTACCAGAACTTCTTACATCAGGAAAACTGAAACAATAAAAATGTGCCTTTGGAGGTCAATAAATCAGTGTTTTATGAGGACATGAAAAGGGGAGTTCCAAAGCAGGGCCTCCTCTGCAAAGAGTGTTGTTTTAAGCAGGGGTAGTGTGGACTTCATCTGCCATGTCAGTATTAAATTTTCCCCCTTTGTATTTTCCTATTTTTGAAGTTCATGGAAAAAAAAAAAAATAGTGTTTCTCCCACATGCTGTATCCAGTGGTCTCTAGGAATGTTGTCTAGGCCATTTTTTGGTTTGTTTTTTGGTTTTTTGGCTGATGTGAGTCTGCAGCCCATCCTGATGGTATGCAACTGTCCAGGTGGTTCACTCCCTAGGGCATCTGCCCCCTGCCCGGGTGGCCCATGGCCTGTCTGCTGTCTCCTCACAGCGTCCTGGCCTTAGTCCACAGGGCGGTACACCTGCCTCTGAGCACACAGGCTGCTGACTGCAGCTCAGTGCACCCCAGGACTGGCATGGGTAGGATTCTGCCCAGCAGGTGATTTTTCCTCTGAGTACCCTTTCGTTCTCTGCCCGTATTGTGGGAAGGCCTTTCTGTGTATTTCCCTCTAGTTGCAGTGTGGGGCTTTCTATAGTGTCCACTGCTGGAAACACAGTTTAAGTTCAGCTCACACTTTCTGCCCCAAAACACTAAGCTTGAAAGAACCAAGAAGGAGCCGTGGGTTTCAGCAAAATAGCCTTGATCTCTCTGAAGTTCTTAGTGAACTTTTGAGGTTTAAAACCGAGTGGGCGTGGAGCAAGATTACACACAGCCCCATATCTCTGTCCTGATTCTGAGAGACGCTCTATTTCCTGCCAGCGAGACCAACCTGGCAGCGCTCCCCAGGCAGGCTGCCTGTCTGCCTGGGTCACCAGAAGCTCCTTGTCAGAGGGCTGACTGGCGCTGCTGTTCTCACTGTGTCACGTTCCAGTCGCAGTGTGCTCTCACACCAAGAAGCCCAAAGCAGCCCCAGTCAGCAGTGGGAAGTACATTCTTTAGGGCCGTGTGATGATAACTTTATATGTGTGTTTATGAGCCACCGTCGACTTTCAACCTTTGAGTGCTGTGGGTCACCGCATGCAGGCCACAGCATTCGATAATGAGAAAATAAACCTGAATTTGTGTTCAATGCATTCAGTGACTGCAATAAATGGAGTACCCACAACCTGTAGCACACTCTGCAATGGGCTGAGGAAGCAGAGACCAAGGGCCACAGCTCCTGTCTTCAGATTTGCAGTCCAGGTGTGTGCAGACGATGAAAAGACAGCAGGATCCAGTGTTCTGGGGAGGGTTTTCAACTTGTCGTGGGCACACAGGACAAGAAGTGCCTTCACCTCAAAGTGTCAGAGAGGACTTCCCATCCCTCCTGCATGGTCATATGTGTCTAAAGCACTGCAGAGAGCATGAGAGAACAGCACTTAGGCTGGGGATTCCAGAATGACCAGTGCTTTGTCTGGCGGCGAGAACAGCAGGGACTCGCATCAGGGTGGAGTGTTTGCAGGGAACTGAAGGAAGGACAGGATTCCTGGACTCAGGGGTGTGGGGAGAGAAGAAGGCCAAAGCCAGCACTCAAAGGCTTTAGGTACAAGTAAATAGTCCAGATTTAATCTTGAGCTGTGAGCCGGAGAGGGCCATAATCAGTTTTGTGTATTAGGGGAAGAGTGTCCAGGGGTGGGCCTGAGGGGGCCAGTAAGGAGCCCACTGCCTTGGTTTGGGAAAGGGCCTGAATCAGGTCAGGGCAGTGGCGAGAGAAGGAGAAGCTGAGTACGGGGGCGATTTCAGAGCCAGTGGGGCTGTGCAGGGGCTGAAGGCGCCAGGGGCAAAGGACGGATGTGGCTGGTTATTAGAAAAAAAAGACATGGCAGGCTGCTCTGAGTGCAATGGTGTTTACAACTAATTAATCACAACCAGTTAACAGATTTATTTGTTCCTTCTCCACTCCCACTGCTTCACTTAACTAGTAAAAAAATAAAATAAAGCCGGGTGTGGTGGCTCACGCCTGCAATCCCAGCACTTTGGGAAGCCAAGGTGGCAGATCACGAGGTCAGGAGTTTGAGACCAGCCCGACCAACATGGTGACACCCCGTCTCTACTAAAAATAAAAAAATTAGCCCAGCCTGAGGGCGCGTGCCTGTAATCCCAGCTGCTCGAGAGGCCGAGGCAGGAGAATCGCTTGTATCTGGGAGGTGGAGGTTACAGTGAGCCGAGTGGCGCCATTGCACTCCAGCCTGGGTGACAGAGCGAGACTCCATCTCAAAGTAAATAAATAAATAAGTAAATAAGACATGGCAGATGTCAGGACAAAATAGCTGGCTGTTTGGGTTATATTTTTCACTGTATTAAGGAAATTGCCATCTTAGTCCAAATCAAGATGTTGTTCTGGTTCAAGTGAAGAAGTGTTGTTTTTCCCAAACAAAAAAGAAGGATTACGTTTAGGCTCTTGAATCTCCCCTTGTTTGGGTTCTCTTATTGGGAGGCAGAGACAAAGTTCCTTAGACCCTGTAGAGGCAAACATGCTAAAAGCCCCGTGGCATTGTGCTCTGCAGGGAACTTGCAGGCTCTGGAATCGACAGAGCCATTGCCAGACCTAGAGATGTCTTGGAATGAGAAGTTCAGCGTAGAGACAGAGCTCTTAACACACACTGAAGAGAGATAAACAGCCAGTGATCCCCAGAGAGTCACATCAGAGCAGAGGCAGGTGTGACCTGACCTGTGGTCTTCCCAACTGGCCTCAAATATGTCACCTAACCCCAAAAGAAGCAGTGTTTATGTTGGACCAATAGCTGCACAAAAACTGTTTGCTTGCATGATACACATTTTCCTGGCACATTGCCGCTGCCTAAGATGAGTGTTTCCCTTCCTCTGTGTCCAGTGCCTCTTAGACTTCCCCATACCCCCAAAAAATCCTGACCCAGCAGGTGACACGGAGGCCCGTCTGGCACCAGCAAAGGGACAGAGCTGCCAGATTTCCAAGTATCAGGAAGACCTGACTGCAAAAACCACCCTTTTAGTTCATCAAAGTAATAATAACTTATTACATTTCCTGTTAAGAGTGTTGAGAGTACAAGAGCCACTTCCTCAAGCTATCAGAAATTTGAAGACTTTCCATGAAAAATGAGGAAGAAAAACTCTGTTTAGCTCTTGGTGAATGTGATGGCTAAGCTGGGCGATGGGGAAAGGTTGTGCGGCATTGCCAGAAATCCTACTGGCACCACTGTGTTGGCTGGGTTGGGGTTCGCATCACATCCCACAGATGGGACATGAACCACTTCCCTGAAGTATTGACTTTTTAAAAATATGTATTGCTTACCTAATGCAGTTAGCACCTAACTTAATAGTGTATCACATAGTAGCACAAACAGCTGGCAAATTCATAGCCAGTAAAAGAGATTTTTAAAGGCCCCTATCTTCTCTCAACTGTCAGATATACAAGCAGGATCACATCTAACACTTTCATGGTAATTGAGAATCGATTCCATTTTTAAAGCTTAGTAGAGATTATTCACTTCCGCCCTTGCTAACCCGTTTCCTTGTTGAATAATTCCTAATGTCAGGAACTTCCCTCTAACAGACCTAAATCTAACATGTCACAATTTGACCCCATTTCCTCAAATTTGTTCTTTAATGGGGTAAAAACCAGTTGGTCAATGTCTTCTTTATTTTAATATTTCTATTGTTGAAGATTGTTAGCCCACAACTTCCCCTTCCCCAGGGTTATTCATTCCAGTTCCTTTAACCTCTTTGTAAACTTTTTTTTTTCTTTTCAATTCAACGAGATACTTTTTTGGATTTACTGGCAAAAAAGCCAACAACCCCAAACCAAACAAAACCCACCAAGTATTTTGGGAACATCAGACTTAGGACGTTGCTGCCTCTGACTTCAGAGAGGCTGAGATCTGATGGGGAAGGTCAGATATCCCATTCTTTGTTCCCACGGAGCCCCACAGGAGGAACACAGGAGATGCCTCTAGGATACAGGCATGGGAAGGATGAATTCCGAGTGGAGAATCGGGCAGGGGTTGTTTGATCTGGTCCTGGAAGGATGGGTGTAATTCTGAGAGGAAAAGAGAGCTGGAGGGAGAAGGGCAAAGGTGGTGACAGGCATGAGAAAATCATGTCCCGCCCGGATTTATGGAGTCCAAGGCCAATGACAGGGACCAGGGAAGGATAAAGCCAGCTGGGAAAGTCCTGGGGGTCTGGGTCACAAAGGGCTTGCGAATAAACCTCCAGAACTGAGACTCTGCCCTGAAGCCATGAGTTCTCCAACTGTAGTGTCTGGGCCCAGCATCAGTCTCCCCTGGGAACTTGTTAGAAATGCACTTTCTTACGCCCCCCACCTAGCGAACAGAAACTCTGGGGGTGGGGGCCAGCAGTCTGTGGCTTCACAACCTCTCCGCTGATTCTGACACATGCTCAAGTTTGAGAACAGCTGCCAGAGACCCTGGGATTCCATGAAAAGGTTTGCACTGAGCTCTGACAATATTAGAAGATTAATATATTACAAGTACCTGCCATTTGTTGAACCCCTCCTGTGTGCCCGGCATGTGCTTTACAAGGATTATATCTAATGCTCACTCCACCTTGCTAGTAAGTTGAGAAAACTGAGGCACAGAGAGACTGATTAACTTGCTTGAGTTTGCACAGCTCGTGCGTGGCAGGGCTGGAGCTCCTAACAGGCAGCGGTCCGGTGACTGTGGTCTTAACCCCTCAGGTAAACTGCTTGTATAGTCAACTCTGTGATGGGGTAGGCAGTAGAGAAAGGGACCTCCCAGAATGGTGGGACAGAAAGCTTTTTGGTATTTGGGGACAGCCATGCAAATGCGTGCCCAGTCTGCATTTGTGGGAGTCTGTCTTGTCTGCTCAAGTATATACTCACTGAGGGCTTTCTAGAACTTTTTTTTTTTTTTTTTTTTTTTTTGAGAAGGAGTCTCACTCCGTTGCCCAGGCTGGAATGCGGTAGTGCCATCTTGGCTCACTGCAACCTCCGCCTCCCACATTCAAGCAATTCTCCCTGCCTCAGCCTCCCGAGTAGCTGGGATTACAGGTGCCCATCACCATGCCAGGCTAATTTTTGTATTTTTAGTAGAGACGGCTTTTCGACATGTTGGCCAGGCTGGTCTTGAGCTCTTGACCTCAAGTGATCCACCAGCCTCAGCCTCCCAAAGTGCTGGGATTACAGGCATGAGCCACCGCGCCTGGCCTCTAGAACTATTCTTAAGCAGAAATGGCAATGCTGTGTCTTTAAGGCTAATCCAGATAAAAGACAGGCACTCCGGGCACTCTTGGCACAGGGTCCATGTGCCAGTTGATCCCTGACTCAGGAGGAAAAGAAGTGTATGTCTTGAATCACCACCACTTCCTGAAGCCAAGGCAGCACTGGCTCGTCTATGCCCCACACCCCAGAGGTAGAAATAGACTATACTGTACCACTGTGCTGTAGCCCTGGGTGCACCGCCTCAGAGGGTCGCATCTCTCCACGCGTGTTCATCCCACTCCCGCCACCTGCCAGGCTCTGTGTAGGGTGGGAGGGGGGAGAAGGATGGCCTCGGAGCCTCAGGGCAGCAGACAGTGATAGGTTAAACCTTTGCCCTCATAAGCTTTTGGAAGTAGGTAGTTATATTTTTAAAGGTCCTTTATGTCTTAGTCTTACTATAATTATAGCTAATCTGGGGACTCTTCCCTTGATGAGAATAACCTGAGCTCCTCTTTTGACATGTCCCTACCATGGAACAAATCAAAATCATTTTCTATTACTAACATTTTTTTGATCCCTTGAAAGACACTTTCTAAGTAGTAAGAGAAAAGCTCAAATAAGAAAGAGGGTCAGAACACCCATGGCCTCTGGGTCACGGTCAGTCTCAAGCTTTTACTTGGAGTGAGATCAGGAGACACTAGCGGGGTTTAGGGGGAGAATGACAACATGGTGTCACTAATGCACAGTGGCCAGAAATCTAGCAGCAGACCCCAAAACCTATGACAAGGACTGTGAGATCGAGGGGGCAGTTAAATTCAGTGAAAACACAGGTGGAACCTCTGTCTTAAACCTTAACCTATTAACTTCTATGGGTCACAAGGTTTAAAAGTGGAAAATTGCCCCTTTCTAATGTGCTGAAGTTTCTATGCTCCAGTTGGGTCCAGTTGGGGGTCCCTGTGAACAGGCCACTGTGGTCGGATTTTTTTGTTGTTGTTGTTACCCAGGCTGGAGTGCAGTGGCTCGATCTCAGCTCACTGCAACCTTGCTTTTCGAGTTCAAGCAATTCTCCTGCCTCAGCCTCCCAAGTAGCTGGAATGACAGGTACCTACCACCATATTTGGCTAAATTTTTTTGTATTTTTAGTAGAGACAGGGTTTTACCATATTGGCCAGTTTTGAACTCCTCACCTCCGGTGATCCACCCGCCTTGGCCTCCCAAAGTGCTGGGATCACAGGCATGAGCCACCACGCCTGGTCTGGGATCCAATTTCCATGTAAAATTGCAAATGACCAAAGCACCAGAAGCCATAACCAGTCATCTTAACTGTGTGGGGCGGTCCTCATGGGTAAGAGGACTCAAGGTGGTGGGCACCCACTCCTTTGCACCCAAGGGGTGAGGTCACTCAGAAGAGGCCTCATGGGAGGCTCTCCATTTCCTGGCATGAGTGACGGGCACAAAGAGGCTAAAACAGCTGTGTCTCCTGTTAGGCAGCCCCGTGTTCAGTCCTTATTAGAAAAGAGAGTTCCAGCCCAGAAAGAGATTGCTAATCTTGATTTTGCAACCCCCTTCCCTCAGGGTATCTCGGATTTTGTCCCAAATTAGTGGAGTCTTTCCAAGGGCGTGCTTGGGAGTGTGAATTTGATTCAGTGCTAGAAGGAAACCGTTACAGTCTTCTTTATAGGGAAGTTATGAGGTTACAGTGGTCTTTCGGGAAAAAATTATTCATTAATTTATCAAGTATTTGAATATTTCCTACATGCCTAGCACTGTTCCAATCTCCTTATCACCAGCCATCTCAGCAAGTTGATTGATCTCTCTTGGGAGGATGCAGGAAGGGAAGGGAAGTCAGGTCTCCGAGCACAGTGCCTGGCACATAGTAGATATTTCACTAGGGCCAATTCTTCCTATGCCCCCATTCATCAATAGATAAAAGGCATCCAGGGACGGGAGAGGTGGTTCTCAATGTCTATTGTATAGTCAGAGATGACTATGCAGTGTTTGGGAATAGGAGAAAGTCCTGGCTTTTGGTTTTCAATAAAATCTCTAGCCTTGCTCCTCAGAGACCGGCATTGACATTGCCTGGGAGCTTGTTAGGAATGCAGTCTCAGGCTCTGTTCCAGACCCAGTGAATCAGAACCTGCATTTTAATAACATTTTCAGGTGATTCTGTGCACATTTGAGAAGCACTGGATTTCACCCTGAAAGCTGGGCAGTGAAGGAAGGGAGGGCAGCGGGTAAGGGGAATACTTCCTCCTTCAGTCACTTTGGGGACTCCTGGCCTGAGCAGTTCGTGCAGCCCCAGCATGGAGGCAGAGCCTAGAGGGACAGGGCTTCCAGCCGGCAGGTGCACTCTCAGAAGTGACCACAGGGCTTGTTGGCTTCTACTACAGAAAAGAAGAGAGAGCGATTCTTATCTGAAATGAATACAAAGTTAAAGAAAAAAACAAACCCCAAGAATGACAATGTAAAAAGACTTTCACACTGGGAGAATAAAGGGGCATTCACTGGAGCCTGTGGAAATAGGGGTGCATCGGAACATAAGGACAAGTCAAAGCCATCCTAATTACTGTACTGAGGAAACAACCGGCCTTGCCCTTGGATTCCAGGTGGCCCAAGGCTGCAGACTCTTCACTCTTATCTCTCTGGAAGACAAACTTGCAATTAAAGTTTTGAAATGCAAGCTTGTTTCTTCATTTTCCCTTGGGCCATATGTTTTCTTTTCAAGGAGCAGAGATAATAAATGCATTGTGAGGGGAGTAAGGCAGAGGGCTGAGTAAAAATCAACAGACCATTGATGGGCGCCTGAGTCAGTGCTGTGTGCTTTGTTTCCTTTAAGAAGCACATCTGGAATCAAGGTGGTGGGGGTGGGGTGTGGGGGGGGAAATGCTGATGGGCCCAGTAACAAGCAGCTTTCAAGATGGTATATAAAGTCAATTGTGCAGTTTGCTAAATCGGAATGGTGAATATGTCAGGACTTCTAATCACAGTTACCCTATATTTTTAAGGTTGTTTTTTATTTTAATCAAACCTGACCTAAGTTAGATTTTTTTCTCTGCATACTATATATTCCAAAAAAGAACTTGTGACAAAATGGTTAAGATGGCAAATTTTTATGTTATGTGTGTTTTATCACAATTAATAATATATGTTTTAAAAATCTGGTGGCAAAGGTGGTAATTCCTGCCTGCCAATGAAAATAGCATGAAGTGCCTAGTATTTAAACCTTTATGGGGTAATGGCAACGTCCAATATGATCAATACCACACAATCCTGACAGTATGGGTATATATTAACTCACAGTGCGTATAAATTAGTAATCAGTTATGTGACCTTATACCCTACCCACCTCGCACTGCACTTAGTCACATGGGCTATCTTGCTGTTTCTCCACCAAGCCGTGCATGCTTCCTCCAAGGGCCTTGGCAAATATGTCCACCTGTAATCCTCCTTGTGGCACGTGCTGTAAATTTGGCTTGTTCCCTGGCTTTAAGCAGGACTCCACTCAAATGCCATCTTCTCAAAGAGGCTTCCTGTAATCATACCATCACCTTATATAGATTGTTTCATTTTTTTCATGACAATTGTTGCAACCAGATTTCCTTATCTGTTTACTTATAGTTGTTCTTCTCCCCTGGACTGTAAGCCAGGACTCTCTTAGTTGAGTTCTATCCCCTGTATCCTGAGGATCTGAAATTGTCCCTGGCACATAGTATGTGTTCACTTAATTGGGAAATAAATGAATGTATATCTAATTGGTCGACTTTTAGGTTGTGAATTCAGTCAGTGTTGTCAGCAGCTAAATCAAATCCTGTGAACAGAACTAGGCAAAATTAAATTACCCTATAAAAACGGACAAAGGACTTGAATAGACATTTCTCCAAGGAAGATACACAGGTGGCCAATAAGCACGAGAAAAGATGTTCCACCTCATTAGTCATTAGGAAAATGCAAACTGGAACCACAAGGAGATACTACTTCACACACGTCAGGATGGCTATTATTTTAAAAACCAAAAACCAAACAAACAAAACCAGAAAATAACATGTGTTGTTGAAGATGTGGAGAAGTTGGAACCCTTGTGCAGTGCTGGTGGGAATGTACAATGATGCCACCCCTGCGGGAAACAGTTGAGGGGTGGGTGCCTTGAAAAGCTAAACATAGAATTAACTTAGGATTCCTAGGTATAGACCAAAAAGAACTGAAAACAGGGACTCAGATACTTGTGTGCCAGTGTTCATTGCAGGATTATTCACTGTAGCCAAAAGATAGAAACAACCTAGGTGTCCATCAATGGATGAATGGATAAACAAGATGTGGTCTATACATGTGGTGGAATATTATCCAGCCATAAAAAGGAATGGCGTTCTGGTACATAATACAATATGGATGAACCTTGGAGACATTATGCTAAGCAAAATTCGCCAGACACAAAGGGAAAAATACTGTGTGGTTCCACTTATATGAGGTATAGAGAGTGGTCAGACTCAGAGACAGACAGTAGAAAGGTGGTTTCCAGGTGCTTGAGGGACGGGGAATGGAGAGTTACTAGTTAACGGTTACAGAGATTCTATTTGGGGTGATGAGAATGTTCTGGAAATAGATAGTGGCAATCGTTACTACTTAATGCCACTGAATCAAACTTTCAAATGGTTAAAATGGCAAATTTTATATCTATTTTCCACAATAAAAAATGTTAAATTGCCCCAAAGTTTTTTTAAAAAGGCATTCAAAGGACAGGCATAAAAAGAGCCAAATTCTGTGTTTGGCAGTGGGAGACAGCCCTTTCTCGCCTCCCGAAATGAGCTGCATTCCCGGCCTCCTGCAGATTTTGCCATCCAGAGTTGCCACTTTGCTGTCTGCTCCTGCCTGCTCCTGCCTGTGCTTTTCGTCTCCATCTCTGTTTCCTCCATGAGATCCTAGCCCAGGCTCTGTTCTTGTCTAAAACGAGTTTGCACCTTCTTGCGCTTTCTCTTCCCAACAGTCTTTACAATATGTTTCATGGTGCTGCTAAAAAAAGACCCTCCCTTCCTTCTACAACTCACTGACTAGCTGCCCTTTCCTGGAAGCCCCGAAGCAGCCCCCACCTTTTCCTTCTACTGTCAGAACATACCTGCCTACCCCTCCAGGCTCTCCGCCTGCACCTGCCCAAGTCTCCCATTTGCTCTGTCCTCTTCCTCCTCTCGAATCCTTCTGTCTCTGCCCCGCAACCTCACCCTCCCCAGCTTGTGCACTTCCTCCTGTAAGTCCTTCCCTATCTCCGTCTGTTTCCCTGCCCATCCAGAGCCAAGGAAGACGTGGACGCCAGTCTGAGGCCAGGGTTGCGTTTCTCCTTCCTCGTCCGCGATCAGGGAGTATCTTTCCAATGCATCAGTTCTGGCACTGCTGTGTAGGGCTCTGACTGGTCACAGTTTTCCTTCCTCTCTATATGTGGCTGTGTCCCCCTTTACAAAAGGTGTGAGAGGGCAGAGACAGGTCCTGCCTTCAGTCCTGCAGCAAGCCAGGACCTCATGCAGGTATGGGAGAGAGCTCAGCGAAGATGCCTTTGACAGTGTGATGACAGCAGAACTTCGTAAAGAGACTGATACTTCTCCTGTTAAACTCTGACAACATCAAACTATATCTTCTGGAGAAAAATCATTTTTCGAGATAAAGATGAATGACTCAGGCAAAGGTGAATGACTCAGACTCGCTCTCACCCGGTGATTAAATGAACTCACAGCCTCTTTTGCGGGGAACAGTATCTGTGGGGGAGAGGACTGATTCTTATTTGTAATTTTCAGTGAGACCAGTAGGAGCTGACCAGCTGTGATGAGTGCCTTTAAGTTGGGGTTTTGAATACTTTTTATCGCTAGATACACATTCATAAAATGCATTTTAGAATGTCCCAAATCCCTAGGCCCTGTAGTCCCAGCTACTCAGGGGGCTGGCATGGGAAGATGGCATGAGCCCAGGAGGATCACTTGAGTATGGGAAGATTGCTTGAACCCAGGAGTTCACGACTACAGTGAGCAGTGATCATACCACTGCACTCTAGCCTAGGTGACAGAATGGGACCCTGTCTCAGAAAAGAGTCCCAAATCCTTTATCAATCGTTTTGGGTTTTTTTGAAACAGGGTCTCTCACTCTGTCACCCAGGCTGGAGTGCAGTGGTGCAATCACTGCTCACTGCAGCCTGAACTTCCTCCTGCCTCAGCCTCCTGAATAGCTGGGACCACAAGCACACGCTACCACACCTGGATAATTTTTAAAGTTTTATAGAGACAGGGTCTCAAACTCCTGAGCTCAAGCAGTCCTTCCACTTCTGCCTCCCCAAATGCTGGGATTACAGGCGTGAGCCACTGTGCTAAGCTTTTTTTTTTGTAACCAATTATAGTATTGTTTGTGACAGTCATAGTTTCTTCATGATCTTCTCCAATAAACTAGACACATATTTTCATATTGTACAAATCACAAAATATATGAGCCTAACTTTTGGCAGCAGAATTTTTTTTCAAGAGCTATGTGTAAAATATATTTCTTAGAAATGAAGTATATTTTAAACACTCAGGGCATTTTCTGTTAAACCCTGTGATTCTCTGTATCTACCTCTGTTATGACTTAGGCCATGTACCTGACTAGTATAACTTAGGACCTCCAAGTTTTTAATGTGTTCCATGATTGACAGGTTTCCCAGGTAGGGTGAACACACCCATGGAGTGTGCCAGGTGACCCAGCAAGGTGAGCGGGGGATCCTAAAACACTGTCCCTTTATCCTCATGGTCTCTTTATAACACACCATCTTGGTAGGCACCTATGCAATGTTGTTCTGAAGCTTGAAATGTGAAGCTCTGGTTTGTACAAAAGAAACATGCCTGATATTTTCTCTGTGAATCTGTAAGACTGAAATTCTATCTGCCGAGCTTATTTAAAATGAGAATGTCTAGAAGGATATTCGATCATAATTCGTTTATGTCCTAGTTAACAGAAATCACAGATATAATCTGGCAGCAGCTTTATCAGCAGACGGACTGAGTAAACTGTGTCTGCCTTCACCCAAGTGTGGCTCATGGAACTGACTGAACCCCCAGACAGAAAGGCACTGAAATGACTCGGACCACTCATCGCCAATTTCACATTGATGCCTCAAGTTTCCAATCCCATAATAAAGGACTTCTTTTTGTGAAATCAAACATGCCTTTTAAAGCATGCATTTTTTCCTAGTTGTCCTGCTAAAATACTCTGTTATGCAGCTTTGGTTTGTCATAATCAGGTTAAAAGTGCACAAGGATGGTTTGTGCGGGAAGATTGTCAGGCCTTGAGAACTTGTCTCTGGGTGCCCAGTTTATCTTTTCCATCGTTTTTCCCCTTTCTAGAGACACCCTTTTCCCTCTCTCCCTTCAGGGAATGACTGGATGGAAGTTATGTATACTTTTACTAATTCCACTCGGCTGTGCCCATGAATATCCCTCCTCTATTGGATACAGACCACTGCACTGGGGTGTGATACAATCACATCTCCATTTCTCCCAGCAGAGCCTGCCAGAAAGGTCTTCAGCTTTGAATTGAGGAGGCGGAAGCTTTGTGTTTGTGCAATATGGCCATTTGCCAGTGCCACATCATGTATACGAATTCTCACGTCTGCCTCTCAGTGCAGCAGGATAGGCACAGTTATTAGCACTATTGTACAGGTGAGGAGACTCAGGCTGAAAATGGCTTTTTTTTTTTGTCCTGAGATTTTAGAAATGTAGTCAGTTTTATTAAAGAAATATCAGGCATTCTTCTCTCTGGGTCAAGCTGGAAGCCCAGTTTCGAGGGCTGCCCTGGGTAGAAAAATCCTCCTGCCCTGAAGCCCAACTCAGCTCTTGGGGTCTGCCTAGCCAGGCTACTTCATACTCTTGTCACCAGTGCTCGGGGTACCTTGTCCCCTCCTCCAACCTGAGTTCTCCCGGCCCTTACCTCTGCTTTGCTAAAATTCTCATGTTCAGACTGGGTGTGGTGTCTCACGCCTGTAATCCCAGCACTTTGGGAGGCTGAGGTGGGCAAATCTCTTGAGCTCAGAGGTTCAAGACCAGCCTGTGCAACATGGTGAAACCCCGTGTCTACCAAAAAATTAGCCCGGCATGGTGGCGGGCACCTGTGGTCCCAGCTACTCGGGAGGCTGAGGTGGGAGAATCTCTTGAGCCTGGGAGGTCAAGGCTGCAGTGAGCTATGATCATACCACTGCACTCCAGCCTGGGTGACAGAGCGAGACTCTGTCTCAAAAAAAAAAAAAAAAAAAAAATCCTATATTCTATCATATCAGACTTTCTTTTCTTTGTCATTTAATTTTTTGAATAGGAATCTGCCCTATCTGGTCTCCGGGCCTCACGTGATTCCTGCATCATTTCCACTCCTGGTTATGAATGTTTGGCTGAGAATCACCATGGTGGGACGTTTTCCTTACGTTCACAGGCACAGGACTGTGCCATGATCCAGAATAGAAAGCTGGATAAAATTGAGATAAATTTAGCTGGAGAAAGCAGCTAAGGAAGGGGCAGACCAGGAACGATCGCCCAGAACATCTGAATTCAAAGGGTCTATATTTTGACTCATTAATGGCAACACTTGTGACTGGGAGAAAGTGAGACCTTCTCGCTGGCCCGTCAGCCCAGCTGGCTGAGAAAAAAAGACATTCAAAGAAATGGACGAGAACCAAGCGCATTTGTTTGTAGGTTACTCTGATGTATTAATACCACCTTTTGTATGTTTGTTGTTTATTTACTTCTAAAACAAAGTGCTTCAAAGAGAAATAATTCCTTAGGGTAAGATTGTCTTATTTAAAGAAGCTCTTTTAGTGTTTTGGGTACACAGGTTGCTAGTAATTTATTTGTATTCTATTCTGGGTAGGATCAGTTTCAATAGTGACTTTCTTTAAGGATATCTTTTTCCAGGACAGCAGGGCTGTTAAGTGAAGTGTTATTTTCACATTTAATCATTTCTCTCTTAAGAAAAACCACATCTTTCGACTGTACTGTAACATTCAGAAATTTGATACCATCCTTACTGAAATTATAGCCAAATTCTGAAATATAGTCACGGATGATATTTTATAAAACAAAATCTATGGAAAATCCCTCATTTGTTCTAGGTTATGTTCTTTTCTTGTTGATTTGACAAGAGGGGCCAAGCCTCTTTCTACATTGTTCGATGTCAGCATGAATTTTCAGTGGAGCAAGAAAGTAATTTTAGTATCCATAATGACTTGCACTACAATTGGGTTAACAGCATGGAAAATAAATATTTAAGTCAACCTTCCCTGCAGGATTCTAAATACAGATCCGCTCGTCTCTGTGGCTCCACTGGCAGAAATGTTATGTTTCTTCAGCTTATGGTTTTTCAGAATTAGACTCAACATGGCTTTGCGTAGGGAAATAAATCCACATTGCTTTATAAAGGGATTTTTTAATTTCAAATTTATTATCTCCCCCCGCCCTCCCAAAGCTTTGCACAGACTGTGGACACGGTTATTCTAGAAGAGTCCATCAGCCGTTAAGATAAACACCAGCCTGTACGCCCTGAAACAAAAGCGTAGAAGACACAAAAAGACACAAGAAAGCGAAGCAAGAAAAGTCAAATCATCTTGCTGTTTTAACTCCTTTTTTTAGACTAAGCAAGGAATTTGTAGGGGGAATTTGTATGTGCAGAGAATATTTGCTATAAACAGACTAATGTTCCTTATTAATTCCAGTGAGTTCTGTCAGAATACAGGTTAGTTGATATAGATTCTGTGGACCAAAGAGAATATTTGTAGCTTATTGATTAAGAACTATACTCTATCAATACATGGCTGCTTTTCTAAACAAGACTTCTAAGAAGTCAAATTATATTCCCCAAAACACAAGAGCAACCTGATCCCAGCCAGCCTCGAAGGCAGCTGTGATGTAGAATAGGCCCTCAATTAGATCACAAGTTCATTCTCCTTTCACCTCCAGAAGGATGCACCCAAAAAAATGACCGGTAACATGGGTTACCTATGGAGAAGAGTGACTGGGTGAGAGTGGGACAGAGTTTCCTAAACAAGCTGTTGTTCGTTTTGAATTTTGTATCATGGGACTATATTCCCTATTCAATAAATAAAAAAAGTATTTCTGCTTTATTTGCTTCATGAAGACAACTGCGATTCCAAAGTTTTGACTCTATCAGTCTTAAAGGTGAACTAGAAAAATCTCAGTAAATAAAAGCCTGTACATCTCAACTCAGTCATCAAAGGCTTTTCCTTGCTGCATCTTAGGGAAAAAGAGGCAACTGTAAGTGGCTGACAAAATCACTCTATTAACTGAAGATCTGGGGCCTTATGCCCAAATTCCCCCATTCCCTGGGAGATTCCTTAAGAACACTTAAGCAGGAACATGTTTTTATCAAATGATTGCTTTACTAGGGCTGCTACCAATAATAATAGCTACCACTTTGCAACCCTAGGAAGCTTGGTCTGGCTGATAGAGTCTGGAGGATAGAGTCTGGCTGAAGTTCTGGGCAGGTGAAAGGGAAAGGCAGAAGCCTAGAGGGGCTACTGCCAAGGGAATCTGGAGCCATCTTCAGGCTCTTGCCAGTTGCTGGCTGGCAGTGCAGTTAATGGTGAAATGGTAGACATCAGAACCAGAATACTATAGGCAAAATGAGAGGTCAAACTGGGAGGGGCAGGGACACCTATTCATTCATGCACACAAAAAAATGACACCCAGAGGATGAACCTGACAGGCCATGCAGGCAGAGGGAGACTGGTTTGAGGAAATAGATCCAGGGCAGTCTAGCGGGAAACTGAGCCCAAGCATGTGGGACTCAAGACAGAGTCTGGGGGTCAGGAGCAGGGAGAGAGCCAGTCTGGCCTGCAGCATCGAGGGACAAGTCGGTCAGTCCTCAGGTACCTGGCAAAGCAAGACAGGCTGGATTGACAGAAGCACTGGATTTCCTAAGAGTTACAAGCACAGGGCTGCAGTGCACAGTGCTCACCAGGTGGTTTGTTGCTGGAACTGGGGCATGAGATTAGAATGAGACCAACACAGGGCACGCTTTATGGGCTGTATGGGGAGGAAAAGGGTCTGCAATTGGAGGGAAAGAATGTTGGAGGCAGCGAGCCAGAAAGGAAGAGGAAAGGGGATAATAAAGGCATGCTTTGTCTTTGGCATGCACCAACAACCTAAAGAGTTTTCCAGATTTCCTTTACTTACCTGCAAACCACGTTTCCTTAAAAATATGTACTTATGTTGCCTTTTAAGTTGTATGTATATTGCCATGTTGAAGGTTTGAAGGTATACTTCAAAGTATATCATGTAACTAGAGAACAAAGTAGGTTTCTGCTTAAGCTGGACCCTAAATGAGATTAAAAGCATAATTTTCTGCTTCACCATAGCAATTTTCCCAGCAGCAAAATTTCTGCTGCTGCTTAAAAGATCTGTAATCCTATAGCTCTGTCAAGTAGACATGTCAGTTTTGGGGTGATGAAAATGTTCAGGAATTAGATAGCTGCGATGGTTGTTCAACCTTGCCAAAGTGCTAAAAACCACTGAACGGTGGGTATACTTTAAAAGGTTTAATTTTATGGTCCGTGAATTATACCTCAATTTTTTTGGGGGGAAAAAAAGAGGTACATTCAGGTGAAAAGTCATAGTGAGGTAGAAGCTTAGGAGAGAGAAATGGATTTTATATCTGTGAAAATCAATTAAAAGTTAGGACAGCTGGTCATTTCTGGAAGCAATGACTTCCTTGTTTCTTTGAAGAGGTGTAAAGCTCCTGGGTCAGAGGATAGGTGGGTTGAATGAATCACAGCCAGACTCCTAAACATGGAGTGAATTGTCTACATGTTCAGGTCAGATATACTCAACGGGCACCAGGGCTTGGAGCCCGGGACACAGCCTGTGACATCTGACAGTGCCCCTAAGCAGCCACTTCAGGGATATCGCATTTACCAAATTCCCCTAAAAAGTACCTTTCTGTGTGTATAACACAAAGTATGTGCTCATTTTACTGAGTCTGTGGCTGCCCTCTTAGGGGATCAGAAGCAATTAATACCCTCTGTCATCTGAAATACAGTCCAACCTCGTATTTATCCTGTTTGCCCTTGTCATCAGCATTGCAACAATGCTCACGAATCCTTAGGTTCGGATGAATCCTGCTTTTTGACCCAGTTTGCATGGCCACATGCAGTTTTACCACTTTGCCTCTTTCTTCTATGCACGTACATTACACACAGAGGGAGACAGGGAAGGGTGGCATCTGAAACAGAGAAAAACACCTCAGAAGGGAGCGGTGTGGTGGTTTCTTTTAAGCAATTCTTCCTCAGTCCGCTGGGCTCAATGCAGCTTCCCTAAGACTCTGTCACCCAGTGAATACATGGGGAGCATCCGATGTGTGTTATCCGGTGTCCACGGGGAGTGTTAGCAGGGCCCAGGAAGCAAGTCCAAGTACAGCCTTCCTGGCATACATCACCTCAATAACACACTGGGACCTTCTCATTGACCTCAGCCTCCTCATAAGCCCTTTGCTGGCCAGGGCGAGGTCAGAAAGGTCCGTGATGGCTGTGTGCCCCACACCCACTCAACTAGCCTGGGCTTTCCTGGGTTTGGTGCTTTCTTTATAAAGCTGCCTTCTGTAATGGAGCTATTTTGAGGATGCATGGCTTCTTCCAAGCCGTATTATCTCTGCGCCCTCCATCCGAGCACTTTTATATGCAGATGAAGCCCTCCCCGACTGCCTTTGTGACACTGGGCTCCAGCTGGACTGAAGGGCTCTTATTGCCACCCAAGAGCTGTTTCAGGCCTCATCGCCCCTGTTTGAACTGTTCATATTGTCCAAAGTCTTCCTACTTCCTCCCCCTACCTCCACCTGCCAGTTTCTGTTTCCTGGTCTGGCTGATTTCTATTTATCTTGGAAGGCTGATTACTTACCACCTCCCTCAGGAAGCCTTCCTGGCCGCTTCTGCTTCCTTCCTACTACTGCTGAGGTAGGGCCCATCTGGTATGTGTTTCATTCCACTCTTAAGACCCTTGAGGGGAAGGTTTGTGACTCTGTATTCGAGGACGCAGCAGGGAACGTGCATGAATTGCAAGTGTGGAGCGCATACGTGGATGTCTGTTCAGCTAAGCCCAGCTCTTCAGTTTCTAACATGACTGCTTGTCAACAGGAGGGTTTGTTGTTTTTTGCTCACACTGAGAATGCTGATCAGGAAAAGAACTTTTCTGTGGCAAACTGATAAGAATCTCTGGGTGATTACAGACACCTGGGCTGCTCTGTTTTCTTTTGTTTTACTCAGATGGGCAGATTCAGAAATTGGTATTTGTCTTAGAATCATACCCTTTTGAACCAGAAGGGAACCAGAGGCTGAGGAAGCTTAAACAGCTCCTGCAGTCCTTCAGGCAACAGGTAGTGAGGCCAGAGCCCAGGAAGCCCTTACAACACCTTGCTATCCCCACTTTTTAAAATTCTCTGTGTGTTTAACAAGTTAAAAGGTAAGCAGGCCGGGCGTGGTGGCTCAAGCTTGTAATCCCAGCACTTTGGGAGGCCAAGGCGGGTGGATCACCTGAGGTCAGGAGTTCAAGGCCACCCTGGCCAACATGGTGAAACCCCATCTCTACTAAAAATACAAAAATTAGCTGGTGCATGGCTATAGTCCCAGCTACTTGGGAGGTTGAGGCAGGAGAATTGCCTGAACCCAGGAAGCAGAGGTTGCAGTGAGGTGAGGTTGCACCATTGCACTCCAGCCTGGGCAACAGAGCAAGACTCTGTCTAAAAAAAAAACCTGTAATCCCAGCTACTCAGGAGGCTAAAGTAGGAGAATCACTTGAGCCCGGGAGGTAGAGGTTGCGGTGAACCGAGATCGCACCATTGCACTCCAGCCTGGGCAACAAGAGCAAAACTCTATCTCAAAAAAAAAAAAAAAAAGTAATTTCGTGATTCCCTTTTTATCTAGTTTTATCCAGAAAGAGCTGTGTGGACTCTGCCTGACCTCAGTGTTCTTTTCAGGTGGCTCTGCAGATCGCTCCTCCGTGTACCAGTGAGAGGCATTATGAGCATCTGGGACGGTGCTGTAACAAATGTGAACCAGGTACACCTGCTTCCGAGCCACCTTGCATTGCCCCTCAAAAGTGGGTGAGGCTTTCGTTGTTATTTTTTCTGTCTGCCAGATGAAAAACGAAATTGGATAGACGCGTTATGGCAGTGGCAGGTGGTAATGTCTGTCACTCTGAAGACAAAAATCTTTCTCTCAATAGAGAGAGATTTGAAGGGATTTTAAAATCCCTTAAAAAAGAAAAAAAACAAAAACAACTTTAAAAGCTGTTGCTTAATTTGGGCTGAAACACAATTTTCCAAAACACTATTTCTCGAGATGGCAAGAAGTTTTTAAAAACTAATATTTTAGCACTTTATGATTCAGACTCTCAAAATGTGAAATGCAGCTCTTATTTAAAATTGTTTTCACAGAAATTTTATTTTGGAATAACCACACTGGAATTGTTGCTGCTAAAAATTGCCTAAACCCTTGTCATGCCTTTTTCCATACACCTGTTGAGGAGCAGAAGGTGGACTGGCTACCACCTACCCCAAGTTGTTCTGCCAGAAGTGTGGCTGAGTATTTCTGCAGCCCCAGTGAAAGCCACAGTCCACGGGGCCCGCACTCTCTCTTCACTCTGGGGAGGGGAAGGTGGGTTACCTTATAACAAGATATTTTGGATATTTCAGCTACATTTATTTCTTGAATGTGCAGAACCAAGATCCAGTGATTGTCAAGTGTGTGTTGGATAGGCGGGTGGGGCGCAGCGTGACACTTGGTCAAACAAAGCTAACCATGAGCCCGTAGTAAGTGTAGAAGAAGTTAACAAAAAGAAGTTAACAAGAAGTTGCCTATCCAGCTGGAAGGCAGAGGGGAGAGGGGATGAGTGATGAAGTTCATCTTGCCTACCCCCCTTATTCCCTGAGTGGGTTCCAGGGATCTTTCAAGTTCTGCGGCCCAGTTTAAAAATCATCATTCTATTCCTTCTTTTTTTCTTTTTTCTTTTTGAGATGGAGTCTTGCTCCGTTGCCCAGGCTGGAGTGCAGTGGCATGATTTCAGCTCACTGCAACCTCCGTCTCCCAGAGGTTGAGGCAGCAATTCTCCTGCCTCAGCCTCCCAAGTAGCTGGGACTACAGTCACCTGCCACCACGCCTGGCTGATTTTTATATTTTTAGTAGAGACGAGATTTCACCATTTGGCCAGGCTAGTCTCAAATTTCTGGCCTCAGGTGATCCGCCCGCCTCGGCCTCCCAAACTGCTGCGATTACAGGTGTGAGCCACCGTGCCTGGCTCATCATTCTATTCCTTAGCAGACTTTTTGGGTGCAGAGGGTGGTTGGCCTTTTACTTAGAAGAATTAAGAGACTGCTGTGACCACAGGCTCAGCAGACCCAGGTGGGGTTATTTCAGCCAGCTGAGTGGCCTGAGTTGCCCAGGGTGCTGCAGTCACTGTGTATTGTGGCCTCTTCTCCTGTGTCATGTCATCTTTCGGGAGTGTCCTGGGATCATGGGTACCAGTGATTATTGGTCCTATAGATGGGTGCAATTTTTGTTGCTGTTTTGCTTTGTGTTGCTGTTTTGCTTTGGTTTTTTGATGGTTGCATTTTTCCCTTTCATTTTTTTAAGGAAAGTACATGTCTTCTAAATGCACTACTACCTCTGACAGTGTATGTCTGCCCTGTGGCTCGGATGAATACTTGGATAGCTGGAATGAAGAAGATAAATGCTTGCTGCATAAAGTTTGTGATACAGGTGAGCCCATCGTGTCAGTGTGTCAGTGGTTAGTGTAGAAACCTGACCTCTCTTTCTATAGAAACAGTTTTAGAGGCAGCCAATGATGTTTCGTTTCAGGAACATGGGAGGAAGTTGTGACTACACATCCCAAGAAAGATGCATTTTAGATCCCCAAGACCTGTGTTAAAATTCTTCATTTAGAACATTTGTTCTGGAATATATTTATGTTGCCATTTAATCATGGGACACATCGTAGACTTGACATAATGTTTCCATAATATTCCCACCTATTTTGTGTGGTTTAATCCTCCCTGAAACCCTGTAGGTAGTAGCCATACTTATTTATTTATTTATTTATTTATTTATTTATTTATTTGAGTTGGAGTCTCACTCTGTTGCCCAGGCTGGAGTGCAGTGGCACGATCTCAGCTCACTGCAAGCTCCGCCTCCCAGGTTCACACCATTCTCCTGCCTCAGCCTCCTGAGTAGCTGGGACTACAGGCACCCCCCACCATGCCCGGCTAATTTTTTGTATTTTTAGTAGAGATAGGGTTTCACCATGTTAGCCAGGATGGTCTTGATCTCCTGACCTTCTGATCTGCGCGTCTCGACCTCCCAAAGTGCTGGGATTACAGGTGTGAGCCACCGCACCTGGCCTATCCCCTTTAAAGATTGAGAAACTGAGATTCAGAGAGGTTGAATAACTTCTCCAAGGTTAACACATGTGAAGCAGGACTCAAAACCAGGTCTACTCTTCACCTTTTTCCTAAACTATAAATATTTTATTAACACAGTTTGATCTCCTTACCAGACTACCTTAAGTTTTTTGCCTGGAATGTTTTTTAAAGTATAGTTTATTTGAAGGAATCAGGAGCAAAATATGTCTGTTAATTCTCTTAAGAGACAGAGGTTCGTTTCTCTCTCTTCTTTCCTTTTTCCATTGAGCTCATTTGTTGAAGAAGCCGTGATGTTAGTCCTGTGGAGATTCCACAGGCCAGATTTTGTTGGTTGCATTCCCTTGGTATCATTTAATGTATTCTTCTGTCCCTTATATTTCTTTTTTTTTTTTGAGATGGAGTCTTGCTCTGTCACCCAGGCTGGAGTGCAGTGGCACAGTCTCGGCTCACTGCAACCACTCCCTCCTGGGTTTAAGCTATTCTGCTGCCTCAGCCTCCCCAGTAGCTGGGATTACAGGCATGTGCCACCATGTCTGGCTAATTTTTGTATTTTTAGTAGAGATGAGGTTTTGCCGTGTTGGCCAGGCTGGTCTCAAACTCCTGACCTCAAGTGATGCACCCGCCTCGGCCTCCCAAAGTGCTGGGATTACAGGCATGAGCCACAATGCCCGGCCTGACCCCTTCTTATAAATTGGTTGTTAGATCTAGAAGGCCAGTCAGATTCTGCTTTGTTTTTTGTTTTGTTTGTGGCAAACTTCATGTATAATATAGTTCATACATAGAATATTGGAACCATGTAATAGCTGAGCATTCCTCTTTCTAACATTAGCAGCTGCTGATGGTCATGGGTTAGATTTGTTTCCATTAGGGGCTGCAGAAAGGTGATGTTCTGCTTCTCTCATTTCTTTTTCATTTATTAGCTGGCCTGCTTTATGAAGATAAACTTCCCTCATCAACTATTTTTTGATAAAGTTACAAGCATTCATCCTGTAGTGCAGTACATATAGAAAAGATAGAATAAATGCTTTTAACCTTATTTATCACTTTGCAAAACAATATCTTAATCATCCAGCATTCTCCCAAGGACTTATGTTATGGAGGCATTTGAGGTGTTTCAGTTTCAGTCTATTGCAGTTGTTGTTGTTTGTTTGTTTGTTTGTTTGTTTTTGAGTCTTGCTCTGTCTCCCAGGCTGGAGTGCAGTGGCACAATTTTGGCTCACTGCAACCTTGGCCTCCTGGGTTCAAACGATTCTCCTGCCTTGGCCTCCCAAGTAGCTGGGATTACAGGCATGTGTCACCATGCCCTACTAACTTTTGTATGTTTAGTAGAGAGGGCATTTCACCATGTGTCCAGGCTGGTCCTGAACTCCTGACCTCAAGCGATCCCCCCACCTTGGCCTCCCAAAGTGCTGGGATTACAGGCGTGAGCTATGGTCCCCACCTGCAATAACTGGTTGTAATGGTGCTCATGTTGTCACATTTCTATGAGGTGCCCCAAGGTGTTTTGATACAGCCCAGGCATCTATTGCTTCCATGTTTAGCTTGCACAATTCTTGTCTTAAACTACAATCAGACATTTCTCTAAGGATTCATGATTGTTTTTAGAGGAACATTTTATTTAGTGACCTCAGTCTGGATTCTAGAGAAGACTCACTAGTGGATTGATCCTTGTGTATAGAAGTTTTTTCCCCAATGGACAGAATTAGAGAATAAGTGTTTCTTTTAACACCATAATTTTTCTAATGTGCTGGGGACAGCTGGCAGATTTTGGCTGGGGAAGGTAACATGGAAACTCCACTGAGCAGAAGCATCTGATCAAGCCTTTTTTCTTTCCCACTGCTTAGTAATGACCTTGACTCATTGCTGTCTCTTGGAAATAAAGATTCATTCTGTCTACTGCCAAAGTTGATTAAAGCCAAAAATCTGGTACATTACATACAATATTTTTAATTATGTCAAAATTATTCATCACCACCCAGGCTTACATTCAGATGGGATCCTAGGAGTAGTTGGAATTTTCCAGAGAAGTGGCATGTGTCTGTGGACGTTCCCATGTGTTGTGGACATGTTTCTGCATTTTGGCCTTGATGTTGCAGAGCTGACTGGGGCCTTGGAAGAGTGGGCACTGCAGGAAATGGGGACTTCTCCAGGGTCACCAAGCTTGGGTCTATAAAGATTGGAAATAGGAAGTGTCCCCTCCCTACTGGCTGTAACTTGAGACAATAAGAGACAGCAGGTTTCTGGTTTGTTGGCTTGTTTTTCCCTTGGAAGTCCTCTAAGTATTCAGGAATATAAGGTTCAGGGGCTGTTTGGACAATCCAGGTGAGAAGGAGCCCTAGAAGGGTACAAGATCTGTTTTAAATAATGTTATTGTTTTGTATCATGTTGGGGGGTATGAGGTCATGCACGTACGTGCAGTTGACTGTGGTTATGCACAGTAGTTATATTCTATAAAGTCACCGTGAACACTGAATTAGCAAATCCTGAGCCATTACTCCTAGTGGGTTACAGGGTGAGGTTCCTGCAAGCCTCCAGTCACACTGTCACGGATTGATCACCACATAACCTTGTTTCATGTGTGTTTCTGTTAAAGACACCTTATTTGATACATGTTGTTGATTCATTAACATTGCACTCATGGCCAACAGCACTGTAATTCATGCCTGAGCGAAGCTTCTCTAACACACTTATTTTCTCCGTAAGGCACACCACAGCTTTCTTGCATTTAGAACACTAGACAGCTCTTCAGCACGACAGTTGGGGGCTGTTGTAAGCAGGGAAATCACCAACAAAAAGCTTGTTTACTTTCTGTGAGCTGAAAAGAAGGCAGAGCATCGCTTGGCCCAACCTCAGCCAGAAACCTGAGTGTGGAGCAACTCAAAATGTACACGGTTCTGTCCCTGAAGGACTGCAGAAGTACCAAGAGGATTGATTTTGGGGTGCAAATAAATTTTATTGAGTAGATGAATTCACAAATATGAATCTGCAAATAATGAGGACTATTGATCAGTAATTTGATTCATATTTGTATGTGTATGTAGTTTATAACAGATACGTGTGTGTGTGTGTGTGTGTGTGTGTGTGTGTAGTTTACAACAGATCAATTCCCACGTACCTGCATTCTAGAAAAACTGGAAGGGGCCAGGAGATTTGGAACGAGAAGGCCATGTGTTGTGAAAACAGAAACAAGCATGTTACCCTGAGTGCTTGAGGAGAGTTTGACTCCAAGCATGTCACCGGGCCTGCCTCTGTACCCTCTCCACGCATGTCACTCCACAACAACCCATTTTCACCCTGGGATGCCTCAGGATCCTCAGATGAACCCTAAACCTCCAGAAACCCTGTTCTCTAAGGTCCAAACTCACGTTAGTCTTATATGGCATATGAATTTACAGAAAACGAGGAAGCTCAACTCTGTGACCCTTCTGCATTCGCCAAAACATTCAATGATCATCAATTCCCAAGTCCTTATCTTTCTACTCACATGAAAATTGACTTTTTAAAAAAGCCCACAAAACTCTTAATTATGAGAGAGAGAAGCACCCCCCGTGACGTTTTCGTGCCAGTGCAGGAAGTGCGAGGAGGAACTTGGGACTTCTCGAGCAGTGTCCTGGTGATTCACTCTGCAGGCCTGCCAGGCGGGCTGCTGCTCTGGGCTGGATGTTGGACAGTGCAGTCGTGGGCGGTGTGTGTGGGCTGCCTGCCCCTCCCTGGCCACTGACTTGTCTCTTGTCTCCCGCAGGCAAGGCCCTGGTGGCTGTGGACCCCGGCAACAGCACGACCCCCCGGCGCTGCGCGTGCACAGCAGGGTACCACTGGAGCCAGGACTGCGAGTGCTGCCGCCGCAACACTGAGTGCGCGCCGGGCCTGGGCGCCCAGCACCCGTGTACGGGTTGGATGTGTGCGTCTGTCGGCTCTTGCTGAGCCATGCAAAGCCAGCTTTGAGACAGTCTTGATAATAATAGCAGCAAGAAAGCTCCAGGGTGCTAGGCAGCATTGGAGGAACCTGAAGGATGGGGAAAGGTGGGGGCTGATTTTCCACGAGATACAGGCCCAGGCGAGACCTGAGAATGAATCCTCGGCTTAGGTTCTTCAAAGGGACTGCGGGCAATCTGCCTACATGATCTGGCCGTGGCCGGGGGCGCTGGGGCTCCTCCATCTGTGGAAACCTGGGATCCCCACTTAGGAGCCAGCAGGATAGTGCAGGGGTGGTTGGACGTTTTTGAAAAGTGTGCACCCATTAGAATTTTGGAAAAACCATGCATCCCCCACCCCAGCACGTTTTTTAACTTGACATCTAAAAAGTTTTGTTACAAGTTTAAAGAACTGATAAGGACTTAGTTACCGGGGAATTATAACTGCAATAACACTGAAGAAACGAATCCAGGGGAATGTAAACACCATGGCCATTTGATGCCCACTATGATTCATTTTTAAATGAGCTAATTGTATTTAACTATTGGACAGTTTACATAGTTCCTTTCTCTCCTTTTGTTTCTTATCCATTCCACCTTCCCCACAGAATTTTATCCTGATATATTTTTTATGCTTGGAGGGTTTTTACTAATCACTTTTCATATTCGAATATGCACATATTGAAAAATATGCACCTATTTGAAATCTTAATTTGTTTATTTTATTTATTTATTTATTTTGAGATGGAGTTTTGCTCTTGTTGCCCAGGCTGGAGTGCAATGGCACAATCTTGGCTCACCGCAACCTCTGCCTTCCAGGTTCAAGCGATTCTCCAGCCTCAGCCTCCTGAATAACTGGGACTACAGGGATGCACCACCACGCCTGGCTAATTTTGTATTTTTACTAGAGATGGGGTTTCTCTATGTTGGTCAGGCTGGTCTCGAACTCCCGACTTCAGGTGATCTGCCCACCTCGGCCTCCCAAAGTGCATGAGCCACCACACCCGGTCAAAATCTTAATTTTTAAATATTTACTTTGACTCAGGGTTAAAAACATTTCTTCTGAGCCAAGTTGTCACTGCATTTATTATTACACAATTGGTCAAAAATGAATATATCCTATTTTGCTATATTATAATCATAAAAGTAAAAACTTCTGACCTCCATAATGAGTGGGTTTTTTTTTCCAATGCACGTATTTGTGGCTGAATATTACTTATTGCTAAAATGCAACAGCATTCAACATCAATTCTGTTTCTACTTTTTGTTTTTATGTATGTAAGTGCTGAGAAATTTGTTCACATAAATAACTGAATGGCAAAGGAAACACTGGTTATAGGCGTGTCCCTCAATTTATTTCAGTACCTTCTGATTTATGTATCCAAGCTCACCTACTGATGTGATATCAGAAGTTATTTTTAACGATCTATCAGTTGAGAATTCAATTGTGTCCTTCAATTTTGTTGAAAGTAAAGAAATAGAAATCCTTTTGAATTGAAAAAGTATTTCTTAGAGTAATTTGCTTTCCTGACTTCTAGGAAGTACAACAAAAGCGATTTTTTCCAAGACTTAACAAATTATTATTTATGCCTATTAATCATTCCCTTAGAGGCACCTGGTTTTAACCCAAAATACTTGGACAGGGTTGGGAGAATTAAAATATTATCCATTTCAATTCATATCAAGGAAAATGTCCATCACAGAGTCTAACTGACACATTCGGTCTTTATTATCAAATGCATTGACTAAGCCAGATGTGTTTTCTCTTACAAAAAGTCTGACTTGATTTTTTAATTGTTAAAATGGATCTCCCTATCACAGCCAACTCCCTCTGAATTCTGGTTCTAAAATAGAAAAGGCCCAGAGCCTTTCCTCCAGGTTTTCACCAGCATGTCACATCAGGGATTCTATTAGACGTTCTCTCTGCCTTGTACCTTTGGAAATGGGTTCATTTTTGGACAAAATAGGTTGAAGATAGAGGGGAAGGGGTAGATGAATGGAAATTTCACTCCTGCCCCACCCTGCATAATTTCAATTCAGAACAACTCAGCCTGATCACAGCTGCCCCATTTCTGTCATCCTGCTTTTGCCCTTCATACAGCGGGAAAGGTGGGAGCTGTGCTGGGGGGCACAGGAGCTCTGCCATCCCCAGTGTTTCCACTTGTCACTTGGTTCGGCATCTCAGAGGTTTGGCAGCATAGCAGCAAATTATGGGGTGGGTAAGAAGTATATCTTTTGTAAAGTGGGAAAAGTGTGATTTTGAAAGGGAGCAAGGAAAGGAGCCTGCAGGATGCTTCTGGCAGATCAGTGTTACTAAGAGTCATATGGAAGTCAAGCTATGGAAATTAACACCTTTAACCCTTTGTATGCCTGTTAGCCCCCATCTCTTCGATTTTGAGGGCTTCTCACAACTCTAGATTGTGCTTCTCTTTTAAAAAGCTGTTCAAATTAATGTGAGTTATTAGATGTCAACTGGGCTCTTCTTAATAAAGATTCAAGGCAAATCAAATTGCTAGGTGAAGGAGCGGGTACCCTACTTAGCCAGCCAAATTGCAGAAGTCAAGAGTATACTTTGTACTTGACTTTGGACAAAGAAAATTTAATTCCTTTTTTTAGTGTTTTATTCATGAAAGTAAATCACAGAAGTGCTACTAATTTCAGGAGTAATTTGTGGTTTGGGCACCAGCCAGTTGCCTGATTATGATATCACATAGTAGCCAATGTTTTTCTTGGGACTTACCAAAGAATCATCATGTGTGGATTGCAGTAGAGGGAATAGGCATAGGAAACCTAAGACATTTATTTTGACAGTGTAGTTTATGAAGAATATGAGAGTCAAGTCAGTTCACTAACCAGGATCAGCTCCTGCTTTCAACGCTGTCCATTAAGGAAGGGGTCTAACATCCATTGTGCCACTGTGTTTATCAGTAAAGTTTTATTGGAACACACCCTCATCCATTGTTTTTAATGTATTGTTGGACTGCTTTCATGCTATGAGTAGCTGCAGCAGAGACCATAGGCCTGCAAACCTAAGATATTTGCTCTATAACCCTTTATAGAAAATGTTTGATATCAACCCTTGGTTGCAGGGAAAGCGACCAGTAGGGTTCTTCCTCGTCTTCTTTTTTTAACTGAGAAAACTTTGTTGACACTCTGCTATTTGGACTGAGGAGATTAAGCTCATCAGAAGAGGTCAGGACAGTGAGTTTCCTTTCAAAGCAGTAATGTGTCTACCATTCCCTGCAGACAGAGGCTGGGCTAGCTGGCAGGTGCATGGGGGAAAACAGACAGATAGCAGGAGCAGTCAACATCGGCTCCCAGACTAGGAAACAAAGTGTCGGTGACCAGGGAAGTGGCTCAGAACAACAAAATGTCAGGACCAGAGCTAGCCTGACCTGGACATCACATACCAGTGTTAGTGGCCCGACATCAAGCCAGTTACCTTTCTGAGCGTGGTTCCATAACTCACTGCTGGGGTCAGAACTGCTTTGTGGGCCCAAGCCTGTGGGAGCTGAAGGAGTTAGACACAGGGGCGGGCACAGGGGTGGGAGGTGAGGGCAGAGAGGGGCAGTGCCTCACCTCCAGTCCTCTGGAGTCCCAGCCTGGATGATCTCTAAGTGACCTCATTTGTTTTTTGTTTGTTCTGTCTGGGATATTTTTTTTTTTTTCCCCCACAGTGCAGCCCAACAAGGACACGGTGTGCAAACCTTGCCTTGCAGGCTACTTCTCAGATGCCTTTTCCTCCACGGACAAATGCAGACCCTGGACCAAGTAAGTAACAACAAAGGAGTCAGAAGAGATGGTTGGTTTTTAAACAACTCAACCTCCACTGTCTTGACTGGGTTGAAAACGGACGGATTCTGTTGGGTTAGGCTTCCTCTTGAAGCCACGTTCAAAATGGAAAAAGTCTGTCAATTCAGCCTGGGGAAAATAAACCAGTCAAACTAATTCTTCAGTCCTATGTGTGACAGGAACTTCGTGTGACTTTTTAGATTTGGTAATCTGTGACTTATGGTTGCAGCTTTTTCTAACCTTGTTTGGTTGAAAATGATTTATAACGTTTATTCAGTGGTCACACCTACTTCTCCCGACTTCCCAACATCACTGATTTATTCATCCAGTTATGTGTGTGTGTGTGTGTGTGTGTGTGTACATATAGAAGCCTCCTATAGCACGCTGTAAACATCGTGAGTTTTTTTTTCACATATTATATCCTGAAGCTTTTTCTATATTAGTTCACCAGTTCATGATTTTCATGGCTTTTCACAGCTGCATAGTATTTCATTGCAGAGATGTACCTTAAGTTATTTAATAAGTTCTTTATTGATAGTCACTTAGGTTGTTCCCAGTCTTTTACAGTAATACATAATTTTTTAATGAAGAATCTCATATATATATGATTTCTCATGTGTGTGAGTAAATCTATAGTGGAATTCATGGGTCCTTTCATCACATGCTTGTTGTTGAATACCAATAATCAACTTAATGATTCTTTCAGTTCCCTGTATATTTCTTATGAAATGTTTATTTTCTGCTGGGCATAGTGGCGCATGCCTGTAATCCCAGCTATTCAGGGGTCTGAGGCAGGAGGTGTGCTTGAGCCCAGGAGTTTGAGAACAAACTGGGCAACATAGCAAGACCCCATCTCACATTTTTAAACAATGAAAATTAAATTAAAATACATAAATAAATGTTTATTTTCTGATTCACTTATCCAAATTTTATGTCCAAGAGGATTTTCTGTGTTTTTCAAAAAAAGCAGTCAGCAAAAGCATATCACTTAACCATGTAATTGAAACTGTTAGAATATGCTTTTTTTTTTTTTCTTGAGACATGATCTTGCTCTGTTGCCCAGGCTGAAGGGCAGTGGTACAAACATGGCTCACTGCAGCTTCAACCTCCTGGGCTCAAGCAATCCTCCTGCCTTTGCCTCTGCAGTAGCTGAGACCACAGGCATGTACACCACACCCAGCTAATTTTTAAGTTTTTGTAGATACAGGGTTTCACCATGTTGCCCAGGCTAGTCTCTAATTCCTGGGCTCAAGCAATCTTCTTGCCTCAGCCTCCTAAAGTGCTAGGATGACAGGCCTGAGCCACCCAGGCACAGCCAGAATATTCTTTCCTGAAGACTCTGCTCTGCTCCTTTGCTGACCACAATCTCAGAGTAGCTGTCAGAGAACACAGGCAGTGTTTGCCTTTGTTTATTTGTTTGTCCCACCTTGTGCTGTTCTCCTCCCTGTGGAGGGCACAGGGGATTCAGATGTCCAAGAAGGCATGGGTTCCTCTCTTGAAGGAGCTGGCAATCTGGGAGAGTCTTGCATTTGTTCACTTTTTTAAAAACAAGCATATAAAACCAAAGCACTGAACTACCTTTACCCCCACAGCTGTACCTTCCTTGGAAAGACAGTAGAACATCATGGGACAGAGAAATCCGATGTGGTTTGCAGTTCTTCTCTGCCAGCTAGAAAACCACCAAATGGTATGTTTAAAAAGAGCCTGTTGGTTGATAGATGTGCCCCAGGGTAGTCCGCTGGTTTAGATCCCTCCCAGATGGCACATGGATTTGTGGGCGTCCTCTCCCCCTTTATTTAATCCTGTGCATGGTCAGCTCAATATTTCATTTTAATCAGTATTTTAATTCCAGGTGTGTTGTTTCCTTGATAATTTTCTACACTGGATTGGGGGTAACTAATAATGTTTTAATATACATAAAAAGAAAATAGAGCTGCAAACATTAATTAAAATGCTCAGACATGGTGGGATGGTGGTGGTCACAAGTGAGGGTGTCTATGAGGAGATTTTGGTCATCTCCCCAAATTGTTAGGATCTAGCTATCATTATCAATGGAACATGTTGTAGATTAAATTAATCTTTTTTTTTTTCTTTTTGAGACAGAGTCTTACTCTGTTGCCCAGGCTGGAGTGCAGTGGCATGATATTGGCTCACTGCAACCTCCAACTCCCGGGTTCAAGCGATTCTCCTGCCTCAGCCTCCTGAGTAGCTGGGATTACAGGCGTGCACCACCATGTCCAGCTAATTTTTGTATTTTTAGTAGAGACAGGGTTTCACCATGTTGGCCAGGCTGGTCTCAAACTCCTGCCCTCAGATGATCTGCCCACCTTGGCTTCCCAAAGTGCTAGGATTACAGGAGTGAGCCACTGCGCCCAGCCACATTAAATTAATCTTCAGTAGAGTTTCAGATTGCCAGAAAGTTGATGGTGGAGGCTGGTTACTTGGTGAACAGGACAGTGTGGAGGTGTGGGTCCAGATATCGGAAGAGATGGCTTAAGTGGCAAGAAGACCTTTCAGATGAGGAAAGAGAACAATAGGCCACAGAATAACCGGGTTGACAGGCTTTGACCAAGAAATCAGGGGTTTGGCCTTGATGTTTTGGGAAACAGGAAGACATTAAAGTATTCTGGATGTGGAGTTACACAATCAGAGCAAACTTTTTTAAAAACCATTTGGCAGATAACATTAAATATAACTGAAGGAATAAAAAGTTATTTTAAAAAAGAGGAGAGGAAAAGTAGGAGTCCAGGAAACCAGGTCAAGTAAATCAAGAGTTTTGAACAAGGATTCTACCAATGAAGTGATCAGGGAGGGATGAAGAAAACGGTTGGGTCTACATGGTGTCGGAGATGAAAACTACAGAAATATTTCACAGGATGGCTGTGGTTCTGTTCTCATGACCAGCAAACCCCTGGTGCCTTGTTGCTATTAGGAAAGAGATACAAGAAGCTCCTTTTGTCTGCAGAGGTCATTCATCTGGGGATACTGAAGGGTTCCGGAGGTTAGCCAGAATGAGACTGGGTGATGTGGTGAGCATGATTAGAGCTGTTCTAAGGTAGAAACACCGTAATGGCCCTGGCTGCTCTCCCGTAGAGCGAAACTGGACTGAGCAGGGCTGGCTGAGATTGTGGATCTCACCCTTCGGAATGTGAGCGCTCACGGACAAAGGGCAGCCAGGGGTGGGGGCTGTCACTTCTGCTATCCCAGACCAATATTTTTGATTCTGAGGTTTGATTTACCGGGATTTGTTTTTCAACTGCGTAAAATTAAAGAATCTTTAATACCATATTTCTCATTTTCTTCCAATACAGAACCCCATGTTTACTTGCCCGGTTTAATAATTCTGCTTCTCTTTGCGTCTGTGGCCCTAGTGGCTGCCATCATCTTTGGCGTTTGCTATAGGAAAAAAGGGAAAGCACTCACAGGTATTGTGTCTATGGTGGTTTTTGCAATCTAATCTTAAAAGATAGATTTCTAGGTAAATGCTTTGCAAGTTGAGTAGATTGTCCACTTGCTGCCTAGGGCGATCTGCTTAAACTAAAGCAAAACACGTTTTATCACTCTCTGGCGAAAAGAAACAAAACTCCAAAAACTTGAAAAAGCCAATATACTGCCTAGTTGTATATAAGGGAACAAGAATACGCTGGCGTTCAGGAAACTGATGACTTGTAAGCTCTGTGTTTAAGTTGTATAGACTGCGCAGCATCACGTATACAGGAGCTTGCATTTATCCTAGAATACATCAATTTTTAATGCATGCATTTAAAATATACATAAAATATTTAGATGATTGGTAGGGGGGATTTTCTGGCTGGAGTGTTAGTTTGAAATAAGAACCTTTGCCGGGTGCGGTGGCTCACGCCTGTAATCCCAGCACTTTGAGAGGCTGAGGCAGGTCGATCACCTGAGGTCAGGAGTTCCAGACCAGCCTGGCCAACATGGTGAAACCCCATCTCTACTAAAAATGCAAAATTAGCCAGACGTGGTGGCACAAGCCTGTAATTCCAGCTACTTGAGAGGCTGAGGTAGGAGGATCGCTTGAACCCAGGAGGCGGAGGTTGCAGTGAGCCAAGATCGTGCCATTGCACTCCAGCCTGGACAACAAGAGCGAAATTTCATCTCAAAAAAAAAAAAGAACCTCAGATTATGAAACTAAGTTATATTGAATAAAATTTAGGTGCTTATTCTTAGAATAGACAGTCAAGTCTTATCCTGTTTCTTGGGAATAATTTTCCCACACAAATTTGTTAGTGTCTTTAAACATCACGTCATGTTTAACTTTTAGACTACAAAGCTAAAAATGTGTAATTTTTATGAAAGGATTCAAGGCATCATTAGATTTCCTAAGAATATCTCTTAATCTTTCCTTTAATATTCAAGTCATTCTCTTTTGACTTGAATATTAAAAACCTGCTGTTTCACCATCCTTTTCCATTTTCAGTTGCTCTCTTATTTATTATTTATTTTTTAAACAGAGTCTCGCTATGTTGCCTAGGCTGGAGTGTAGTGGCACGATCTCGACTCACTGCAGCCTCCGCCTCCCAGGTTCAAGTGATTCTCCTGCCTCAGCCTCCCGAGTAGCTGGGATTACAGGCATTTGCCACCACGCCCAGCTAATTTTTGTATTTTTAGTAGAGATAGCGTTTGACCATGTTGGCCAGGCTGGTCTTGATCTCCTGGCCTCAGGTGATCCACTGGCCTCTGCCTTCCAAAGTGCTGGGACTACAGGCGTGAGCCACCACGCCCAGCCCAGTTGATTGCTTATTTATAGGGCCCACCTTTGCCTTGCTGTGATTTGATCAGTTCTCCCACGTCACACCCTTGGACTTCAAGAGACCCTGCATATCTAGCTACTTCTCTAACCATTACATTGCCAAATGAAGCACTAGACAATCAGAAGACTAATTAAAGAGGAAAGATGGGGATTGCAGATGCCAGTGTTAAGCAGTGAGCAATGTTTGAGTGGTGACCTTTTTTTTTTTGAGACAGTGTTTCGCTCTGTCACCCAAGCTGGAGTGCAGTGGTGTGATCTCGGCTCACTGCAACCTCCACCTCCTGGGTTGAAGCGATTCTCCTGCCTCAGCCTCCTGAGTACCTGGGATTACAGGCATTTGCCACCATGCCTGGCTAATTTTTGTATTTTTAGTAGAGATGGGATTTCACCATGTTGGTCAGGCTGGTCCCGAACTCCTGATGTCATGATCCACCCACCTCGGCCTCCCAAAGTACTGGGATTACAGGTGTGAGCCACCACACCCAGCCAAGTGGTGACCATTTTTTAAAGAGTCTGTTCATTGTTTAATGCTTTTATTTAGTGCAGCTTCACCTCCTTAACAACATCATTACTGGGGATTTGGATAATGCATGTTCAGATGATGAAGGTCGCTTGTAGTCATGTTTATGTGAGATAAACAGACTTCCTGATGTTTTGTTCTTTAGGTTTTTCTTTTTGATACTATTTTACTGCCATATGAGCCTACTGTTTACTGAATTGGATGTCATGACTGTTAGCTCTTCATCCATTCATCCATACATGTTTATTGATCATCAGGGACTGGACTGGCACTGGGGTCTCAATATCGAGCAACACAGACACAGCCAGTGCCCTCCTGGAGGAAGCATCTTAGTGGGCAGTGTAGGTGTTAAGCCCACGGAGGGAAGCCGAGTATGCAAGGGAAGGTGCTGAGCACCAGGTGGCAGATGATGGAAGGTCAGCCCATCCCTGGGGCCAGCCAGGGTCTCCCAGAGGAGGAAATGGGTGGGTTAAGATCTGAAAGACAAGTCAGAATTCGCTAGGCAAGGGGCATCAGGAGAACCACAGGCATTCTATCCTGAGAGAGCTGCATGATGAGGGGAGCATGGTGCATTAGCGGGGTAGAAGGAGCTAATGGCACAGTAGCAGAAAGTCAGGGACCAAGTGGAAGACGAGGCTGGAGAGGAGGGCATGGCCAGACCATGTAGCCCTGCAGGGCTGCTGAAGGAGTTTGCTCCTTGTCCTTAGCAAAGGGGACCAAGGGCGGCCCTCTGGCTTTAGAGTAGCAAACAAATGTGTGGTACAGTGAGAGTAGACGCAGGCGCACCAGTTAGGAAGCTGTTTGCAGTTGTCCAGGGGAGACGTGATCATGACAGGTCTGCATGTTTATCAGTTCCGTGGACAGGTATTATTTTTTAGTGCCATCTGTGATTGTCTAGACTGATTCCTCCAAGGAAACAGCTGCAACTGTCCTTTTTTTTTGGTGGTGGTGGGGGGTTACCTTGATATATAATTGCAAAGTGAGAGAAAAGAAGCAAGAATAATGATGATGATAGTAATAGCTGACATATATTAAATAATATTTGCCGACATGACTATATATATTTTGCATATACTAAGTACATCTTCACAACAGCACCATGAGGTGGGAACTGTTATTTCCCCTATTTTGTGATGAGACTGCTTAGTACCATCCCTGGCAAGCTTGAGTGCTCATTAGCTGTTAAACTGAACTGTGATGATCTTCTCATGGAGAACTTGACAACTCCTAACTTTAGTCGGTTTTGTTTTTTGTTGTTGTTGCTTTTTGAGACAGGGTCTCACTTTGTCACCCAGGCAGGACTGCAGTGGCACAAGCGCGGCTCACTGCAGCCTCGACCTCCCTCCCGGGCTTAAATAATCCTCGCACCTCAGCCTCCCAAGTAGCTGGGACCATAGGCATGCACCACCATGCCCGGCTAATTTTTGTATTTTTTTTATAGAGATGGGGGTTTCACCATGTTGCCCAAGCTGGTCTCAAACCCCTGAGCTGAAGCAGTCCACCCACCTCAGCCTCCCAAAGTGCTGGGATTACAGGTGTGAGCCACCAGGTCCAGCCCTAACTTTAGTCTTTATAGTGAGCCCAACATTAAATGTTCATTAGAAGTAGGATAAAATTGTATCTTTGCATAATATAAATTCATAGATTTCTTAAAATTCATAAAATTTAACCTTTTAGGTTTCATCACTTCTGTAAGAGTGGGTGGAGATGTGCTTTTTGAACATATTCTTCTTTCTTCTGAGAAGCAGCCAGTTATAGTGGAAAAGGTCTCGGGGCCCGCTGGTCTCAGTGGGTCTGACACCTAGCTTGCTGTGTTTGCCTCACTTTTATAGTACTTTCAAGCTAGTTCACTGGAAAAATCAGTCTCCTAGACATGTTTTCTTTGTTCTTCTGTGATGTCTAACTTAGTCCCTCATAGCCAAAGAAAACTTAAGAGAATGAGAATGTCTGTAGTCATAGCAGCACCTCTGACAGCCCCCAAATGTGCCCAGAGGAAGTCACTGAAACATTAGTGGATCATGTTTTGCTTTGCATAGAACAGGAAGTTCTGTTTTTGATAGGAGTGAGATGGCTTCATAGCCTTTACTTTTTATTTTTATTTTATTTGTTTGTTTGTTTTTTTGAGACAGAGTTTCGCTCTGTCACCCAGGTTGGAGTACAGTGGCACAATCTCAGCTCACTGCAGCCTCTGCCTCCCAGGTTCAAGCAATTCTCCTGCTTCAGCCTCCCGAGTAGCTGGGATTACAGGACAGTGCCACCATGCCCGGCTAATTTTTGTATTTTTAGTAGAGATGTGGTTTCACCATGTTGGCCAGGCTAGTCATGAACTCCTGACCTCAAGTGATCCACCTGCCTTGGCCTCCCAGAGTGCTGGCATTACAGGTGTGAGCCACCACGCCTGGCCCTTCATAGCCTTTAAATCAGTTGATTTACTTTTAAATGCTTTCACTCCAAGGAGCGCTCACGGAAAGACTTGCGGTGGACTCTGTTGAAAGATAATATTGAACTGACCTAGTGGTCATAATACTGAGCCTGATACAGAAATAAAAATCTGGAATGATTGCACTTATATGTGTGGTGTTCCCCAAAAGTCAAATATACAGAGATATAGAATAAAACAATGGTTACCAGGGGAAGGGGGAAAGAAAATGGGGAGATGTGGGTCAAAGGATACAAAGTAGCAGATGTGCAGGATGAAGAAAGTTGTCCAGGAATCTAATGTAGGGATGAGGACTGTAGTTAATCATGTTGTATCATATTCAAGATTTTTGCTAAATTTGTAAATTTTAGTGGATCTTGCCACACACACATAAAAATGGGTAACTAAGTGAGATGATGGGTATGTTAATTTGCTTCACTATAGTAACCATTTTACTATCTATATTTGTCCTATAACATGTTGTATACCTTAAATATACATAATAACCTTTATGTAAAAGAAAAGAAGTGGGAGATAATAATTTGAAGTCCTTATCCTTGCTTTGTTTTCTAGCTAATTTGTGGCACTGGATCAATGAGGCTTGTGGCCGCCTAAGTGGAGATAAGGTAGAGTGAACAGTTGTTGGTGCCTCTGTTCAGTACATTCAACAGTTAGGCTGGTAGAGCCATCCTAGTCACATATTGAGCGCCCCACCACACACACTTTTTTTTGAGACGGAGTCTCGCTCTGTGCCCCAGGCTGGAGTGCAGGGGCGCAATCTCGGCTCACTGCAACCTCCGCCTCCCAAGGTCAAGTGATTCTCCTGCCTCAGCCTCCTGAGCAGCTGGGATTACAGGCGCCCACTACCACGCCTGGCTAATTTTTTGCGTTTTTAATAGAGACAGGGTTTCACCGTGTTGGCCACGCTAGTCTCGAACTCCTGGCCTCAAGTGATCCACCTGCCTCAGCCTCCCAAAGTGCTGGGATTATTGGCATGAGCCACCACGCCCGGCCTCAGCCTGTTTGCTTACAGGGCATTTCCAGGTTCAGTGATCAAACCTCAAATTCCAGGATGGATCCCTGCAAAGCAGCTCAAAGCCCAAGTCCAGGCTCATTCTAGATGCCTGTTTTCTTTGTCTTTGTTTCCACTTCCGTCATCTCTGTGTTCATGTCATTTTTTTTTTAATACCAATCTTGATTGTCTGGTACAGATTCCTAAGAAGGAGGAACTGCAACTTTCCTTGACTCTGTAGTTATTCTGGTAACATTTGATGTTGACACAATTCAAAATTATAGGCAAGTAGTGAGAATAGGACAAAGACCTTCCATATACCCCAGACATAGGCCCACCAGTTGTTTCTATTTTCTCTCATTGCTTTGTGATTTGCTTACTTTCTGTATGTGCGTATATGAACACAGGTATGTTTTCTTCTTGAATCATTTTACAGTGAATGGCAGACCGTGTGTCCCATATCCTTAAATATTTCAGTGTGTATTTAAGAACAAAGACATTCTCATATATAACCATAGTACATGTATCAGAATCAAGAAATTTAACAGTGGTACAATACTATTATTCAACCCACATTTGATATTAAATTTTCATTAATCATTACATTATGTCCTTTAGATCTTTCTTTCCTTTTTTTTTTTTTTTTTTTTTTGAGACAGAATCTCACTCTCTCATCCAGGCTTGAGTGCAATGGCACAATCTCGGCTCACTGCAACCTCTGCCTCCCAAGTCCAAGCAATTCTCCTGCCTCAGCCACCTAAGTAGCTGGGATTATAGGCACCTGCCACCACACGCAACTAATTTTTGTATTTTTAGTAGAGACAGGGTTTCACTGTGTTGCCCAGGTTGGTCTTGAACTCCTGAACTCAGGTGATCCACCCACCTTGGCCTCCCAAAATCCTGGGATTGCAGGCATGAGCCACCATGCCTGGTTAGATCTACTCTCCTTGATATAAAATGTATACATTTGAAAGCATAAGCTCAAACTGATTTCTCCAATTCCAGGCCAACTTAACATGATTCATTCTGGTCTTTCCCTTTCCCATATTTGAATCTTTCTCTCCCCAGCTGTATGAAACCTGGCTCCTATTATTCTCAGTATATTTCCTCATTTGCTCAATTCTAGAATACACAGAATGTAGTTTCAGAATTACTAGAGCATACCACAGTGATACACAGAGCTGCTAACTCGAGTTCAATATTTGTTTACAGTTGTTTGGGGGTTTTGTATGTAGATTGAGAATATGTAGTCAGGATACTGTGTTCAAAAGTCATTTGGGTTAGCTCCTCCCCTTGCTCAGATGTGAACATGCTTTTCATCTGAGATGCAGCTAGATTCATTTGTTTCTAGAGTTCTCCTGCACTCGGTAATTTGAAATAACACAAAGTTCCATGGTCAGTTTTCCATCCGTACTTGTTATGGTGGAAATAATCAGTGTAAACACCGTTTTCAGCAATGTTTAGCTAAACTTATCCTAATAACTCTAGGTATTAATGCCTCTGCCTTCTGAATGTAAATCGGCAGGATTCCTCAGGCGACAGTTGTGTCAGTACACACACGGCAGCCTTTGGTCAGCAGGGAGTGTGTGAAGGTGTCTTACTGCTGACTCTGGAGGAGAAGACATTTCCAGAAGATATGTGCTACCCAGATCAAAGTGGTGTCTGTCAGGGCACGTGTGTAGGAGGTGGTCCCTATGCACATGGCGAAGATGCCAGGATGCTCTCATTGGTCAGCGAGACCGAGATAGAGGAAGACAGCTTCAGACAGATGCCCACGGAAGATGAATACATGGACAGGCCCTCCCAGCCCGCAGACCGTTTACTGTTCCTCACTGAGCCTGGAAGCAAATCCATACCTCCTTTCTCTGAACCCCTGGAGGTGGGGGAGAATGACAGTTTAAGCCAGTGCTTCACAGGGACACTGAGCACAGTGGGTTCAGAAAACTGCGACTGCGCTGAGCCCCTGTGCAGGACTGATTGGACTCCTGTGTCCTCTGAAAACTACTTGCAAAAAGAGGTGGACGGTGGCCATTGCCCGCACTGGGCAGCCAGCCCCAGCCCCAACTGGGCAGATGTCTGCACAGGTTGCCAGAACCCTCCTGGGGAGGACTGTGAGCCCCTCGTGGGTTCCCCAAAACGTGGACCCTTGCCCCAGTGCGCCTATGGCATGGGCCTTCCCCCTGAAGAAGAAGCCGGCAGGACGGAAGCCAGAGACCAGCCTGAGGACGGGGCTGATGGGAGGCTCCCAAGCTCAGCGAGGGCAGGTGCCGGGTCTGGAAGCTCCCCTGGTGGCCAGGCCCCTGCATCTGGTAAGTGACTTCCCGATCTCTCACTTCTGAGCAGAAGGGCCAGTTCTTGGTACAGGGTTTGGGGCAGGTATTACCATTTAGGAAGGAGGAAGCTAATGGGAAAACCTCAGCTTGGGCTTTTTCTCTTAGTAAGCATTTTTACAGGATGGCTTTGGATTCAGTCCACATGTTTGGTTATACACTGCGTCCAGTGCTGTGTGGCTTCATCGTCTACCACTGGGGCAGTTTCTGCATCCATGCATGTCCCATACCCTTTTGCATTCAGGCTTTTCATGATGGGATTAGACCTCAAGCCCCAGCACTGACCCCAGAGACAAAGTCAACATTGGCCTCAGGACTGGCTGAGCAAAGGCATTGCCTCAGATTTCTGCTTTTTGGTTTTTGTTTTCAAAGCACCTTAGGCCTCTTAAATCTCCCCCAAGAAAGCGCTTATAAATTTTAGGAGGACACACAAAATTGTTTAGTTAATCCTTAATTAATACTTATTGTGAATAATGTGTTGATTCTATACCAAATTAATGATACAGTAAAACTGTCTTTTAAAAAGTTTCATGAGAAAGGCCCCTTTTATAACCACAATGTGTCATATATTTATGGAACCAGGCAGATAATTTTAACAATGTAACATCATTATAAAGATGTATCACTGCAACACTGCCTGAGCATGAACAAGCCACCGATTACAATATTATAACTTTTTCCCATGAGGGTAAAGCACCATCTGTTTTATTATGTAGTTACAAAGGACTTTGCAGCTGATAGTGAGGGCTCTGGTTCTGAGAATTATCTGTCATTTGAAGGGTCAGGGATCTCTTTGAGAATCTTCCGAAAGCTATAGACACTCCCTCCAGAAAAACGAATATATGGATATATACTATTTAAGGGGCTTCACAGAATCCTCCAACTCATATTTTTAAAAGGCCCATTCATAGGCCGCCCCTCTCCAGAGATGCTTTTTCTTCTCTGCTTCTTTATTTAGACTGCAAGTGGTGCTAGCAGCCGGTCTTTGAATTGTTTTATAACCCTGAGGTAGCTAGATCTGTGCCTTAAACACAGAGACTGTTTTGCCTCGTGGTAATGATGGTTCCTGGCTTTAATCTGTTCCTCAAGTTTGTGGTTTTGCTGCAGCTACATAGATTTACTGATGTATAAATTCAGTAATAGCAATTCTCAGTCAAAAATAAAGGAGGAGATATGTTTGGGGATATTTTTCAAAGAACTGGTGTGTTTTCTTCTCAGAGGATCTCAGAATTGTTCTTATTTTTTAAGATTGTAAGGAATCTCCATGACTGGGCTTTGCTGTTCATTTGCATTGTTCTATTTCTTTTTTCTTTTTCTTTTTTTTTTTTTTTTTTTTTTTTGAGACCAAGTCTCACTCTGTCTCCCAGGCTGGAGGGCAGTGGCACGATCTCGGCTCATTACAACCTCCACCTCCTGGGTTCAAGCAGTTCTCCTGCCTCAGCCTCCTGAGTAGCTGGGACTATAGGCGCATGCCACCACACCCAGCTAATTTTTGTATTTTCAGTAAGGATGGAGTTTTTCCATGTTGGCCAGGCTGGTCTCAAACTCCGGACCTCAGGTGATCCACCTGCCTCGGTCTCCCAAAGTGCTGGGATTGCAGGCGTGAGCCACTGCGCCTGGCCTGTTCTATTTCTTCTCTCTCAGTTTATTGTCTTCCCCTTGGTTGTGGAGACAGACAGGACCCTGGGCTGTGGGCAGCGAGAAAGCTGACGTTCTGTCTCTGGCGGCAGCCAGGTCCTGGCCACACTGTCAGGGGCAGACCGGTTTTTCAGTGGGTGACACCAGGAAGATAATGTTGCCACTGTGTGAAAATCAGCAGCAGTTCTTGGAAGAACAGTGTTGGCCAGATTTAAAGAGAGAGAGAGATACATGGATCTTTTAATGCCATAAAACAAAAAGCCCGATCTTTGCTCTCCTGTAAGAGTCAAAACAGTAGCCTAGTCTGTTTTTCATCATCTTTTATTTCTCTAGCACTAAACCATCTAGGGATGGAGAAAAGGAATAAAAAGTGTGTCATCAACTAAGTGGTGTTAATTTGCAAAAAGTTTACACTGCTTTTTCTGTCTTCGTCTGGTGCTTAGCCATGCAAAACATCCGTAGAGAGTCTGCCCGTGGTCGACGCCAGCAAGCGGGCCAAATTAATTTTCGCCTGAGGAGAGGCAGCAGCCAGATTGATTTTGGAGGCTGTGCTATTCTCTCCACAATTACTTCTCCATGAACAGGCCTTATGGTTTCTGGTCAAAATAGTACTTTCTCATTCTTGCTTTTTTGTGTAGTTTTTTAAAAACTCACAATTTACGTTCTATAAAATGCGTGAAAGAGGATGGAGATTAGGTGAGCAGTCCCACAGAGGCCTTATCCCGTGGTCCCCTCAAAGCCCCTGTGCTCTCAGGACTGTGCTGATGTGACATTTTTTAAGGGTTTTTTGGATTTTTATATGAGAGTATTTTTTGTTTGTTTTTACTTACAATCACATCAAACGGTTTCTGGAGAAATGACAGTGACTGGGGACTTTTTCTTTAGGGAAGAGTATCTCCTGTCCCAGCGTCTTTGTGAGGAGAATGACGATTTTTCAGACAGCTCCGCAAGTGTAGACAACTTTAAAAAACATAATACCCAGTGCTGTTAATGCTATTTTAGCCATGTTATAATTCCTAAGAAGCAAGGAGAATGATTAGCAAAGATCAGTGAAGGGGGAAGCATACTTCTGGTTATGTCTTAAATAACCATGCCTTAATTTAGGTCTGAAGTTACGCCTAATCTTGCTGACGTGATGGTTGCCTTGGTTACAAGCCCTCTCACCTGGAGATTGGCGCATTCTCACTGTGCCCCTAGAGTTATTTCGTGTGAAAGAAACCATAACTGCTTATGATTAATGTGTCTGTTGTTGGCTGGTGGCTTGGTTTTGGCTCCCGAAGCCACTCGTTAGTTTCAGTCACTTCTGAGCTGGAGAAAGTTAGAGTGGTCTTTTTTTCTTTATCTTTTAAAAATCATTTTGCTTTTTAATTATTTCAACTTTTATCTTAGATTCAGGGTACATGTGCAGGTTTGTACCTGGGTATATTGTATGATGCTGAGGTTTGGGGTATGATTGATCTCGTCATCCAGGCAGTGAGCACAGTATCTTCAATCCTTGTTTCTCTCCCTCTCTCCCCTGCCTAGTTAGAAGTCCCCAGTGTCTATTGTTGCCATCTTTATGTCCATGAATACCCAGTGTTTAGCTTCCACTTATAAGTGAGAACATGCAGTGTTTGGTTTTCTGTTTCTGTACTAATTTACATAGGATAATGGCCTCCAACTGCAACCATGTTGCTGCAGAGGACATGATTTTCTTCTTTTTCTATGGCTGCAAACAATTCTTGATGAACACTGAATACCGATTTGTTTTTCAATTAATTTATTGAAGGTCCAATTTATTGAAGGTCCACTGAGCCACGGAGACTTGAAAAAGCCTGAAAAACAAGTAGGGATTAGTGCCAGGGAGTGGACCGTGTGAAAAGGAATCAATCACTTGAGAAATCCAGGCCTTCCACAGCCTGCCCCATCTCTGACCTGCGGCCTGTTGTTCGTAATGAATCTTGGGGTCTTTCTCACCAGCCTGGATACTCTCACGCTCTATCAACACCCCAGCTCTAGGCAGCCACAACCAGTTAGTGGGAATTCTGGCTGGGTGCAGTGGCTCACGCCTATAATCCCAGCACTTTGGGAGGCTGAGGTGGGCAGATCACTTTAGGTCAGGAGTTCAAGACCACCCTGACCAACATGGGGAAACCCCATCTCTACTAAAAATAAAAAAAAAATTAGCTGGGCGTGGTGGCACGTGCCTGGAATCCCAGCTACTTGGGAAGCTGAGGCAGGAGAATTGCTTGAGTCAGGGAGGCGGAGGTGATCTGAGATCTTGCCACTGCACTCCAGCCTGGGCGACAGAGCAAGACTCTGTCTCAAAAAAAAGAAAAAAGAAAAAAGAAAAGGGGAATTCTCATAGCCTAATCTTTCTAGTATCTCAATATGTTAAGTGAATGGATGCTTATACACTCATTCATTCATCCATTCAGGAATAAACAGATGAACATGAGACCACTGCCTCCTGTTTGTTCCCCCAAGTCACTCTCAGCCTCCCAGTTCTTTGGTCTGCTCCAGGGAGCTGGAGAAGGAGAGGGATGGAAGGGCTGGCACTGGCTGCCCTGGGCTCACTTAGTGCCCTGGGCTCACCTAGTGTCCTGGGCAGAGGAAGCAGAAATGACAGAGCACAGGTGAGCTGGTTCATCCTAGCAGCATAGACTCTCCAAGGCCATCACCTGGGAGCCAGGAACACGGGACAGTGAAGACCTGCCTGACCCCTCGTCCTCCCCTGTCCTCAGTCTCTGTCCCTGGTCCCACTCTCTCTCTTGAAATGACTGTTGTTGACCATCTATTTCCATTCTGAGAGTATAGAAAAAGATTTTCCTATCCAAACTTACCTCCCCTCCTTTCTTCCTCTCCAGCAGCGGACAGCCTTCTATCTCTTTCTTCACACTCTTGTTAGAATGCTATTCACCACCTTGCATTTCACGTTCAGCTAAATCTCGTAAAGGCAGATACTGGTTCATTGGCCCTGAATCTTGAAGTTAAAATAGATATTTCATAATTTGGTTATTTGGTGATAATATTCAGCTTTCATTGCTGTAAAACATCAATGCACTATTTCAAAATATACAAAAAATGTGGCCACTGTATATACTCTGCTTCATTTCGTCCTGTCTCCCTTCTTTCTGCACTGATAGGGCTCATTTTGGAAGGCTTTGGTCTGTAAGACTTTCTAAGTAATTTTCAAGCATGATTCAGAATGGAACTATTAAATACTGTTTCCCTTCCCTTATCATCACATACCCAGTTTCTTCTAAGTGCCTGAAACAGAACTTACATTTCCATAAAAAGGAAAATCACATGAGAAGCATATGGGTTAAATATAAAATAAGTTTTTTAAAAAATTCCAAAAGAACCCAATGTAGCCTGGGTAGTTTCAGTGTATTTGTGTATATTTTTAGTTCTCTTCCTTGGAGGAAAATCTACATGACAATTTGGTGGTATTATTTGGCATGGTTCTTGTGATTTAATATTCATATGTTAGGCATTTTAAACAACATAATAAGCTTTTGAGAAGAAAGGTATGCATTATCTTGCTCAAAAATGTAAATTCTGTCAGGGATTGTGTTCTTAGAATTTTGTTCTTTCTGCCTGAGAAATGCAGATTCCACAGAGCCTGCTATGTCAAGCATGGACAAAGTAGAAGCATCACTCTGATTATGATGGGAGACATCATTGATTCATTGTTTCTGTTGACTTACTTGCTATTTTTAACACTCTCAAGTTACCTGAACATTTTTCTGGTTAAGTCACATTAAATATTAATGTTAAGTCAACTAATCCATTTTTTTTTAGTTTTTTTTGAGACAGGGTTTGGCTCTATTACCCAGGCTGGAGAGCAGTGGCACGATCTTGGCTCACGGCAGCCTCCGCCCTCCAGGCTCAAGCCATCCTCCCATCTCAGCCTCCCGAGTAGCTGGGACAACAGGCCTGTACAACCACACCCTGCTAATTTTTGTATTTTTTTTTTTTAGAGACTGGGTTTCGTCATGCTGCCCAGGCTAGTCTTGAACTCCTGAGCTCAAACAGATCCACACACCTAGGCCTCCCAAGGTGTGTAGTCCCAGCCACTCAGGAGGCTGAGGTGGGAGGACGACCAAGCCCAGCAGGTCAGGACTGCAGTGAGCTGTGTTCACGCCACTGCACTCCAGCCTGGGCGATTAAGCAAGACCCTTTCTCAAAGAAACAAGAACAAATGTCTGATTATGAAGCTTGTACCCTAACCCACCGCACTGTCTGGGATTACAGGTGTGACCCTCTGCACCCTGCCAACTAATCCATCTTAACTGTTAGAAACACTTCCAAATTCCCATATTTAATAAAAATCCCCATGTCATTCTGGCTTTCAAGTCATACTTTTGGGTAGCCTTCAAATTCCATCAGTCATATTGTGTTCAGGGACCTGTAAGATTGGTTTGAGAGCCTGAAGGTTACAGTTTTATCAGTGATATTATAGACGTTAGTCACCGGGTACTAAGTGTTTTGTGTGTATTATCTTCTTATTCCTCACAGAAATTCTATGGGACGAGTTCCTCGCCCAGGATCATACAGCTAGTAAGCGACAAAGCCATGGTTCAAGTATCCGATTGCAGGCCAGGGCACAGTGCCTCCCACCTGTAACCCCAGCACTTTGGGAGGCCAAGGTGGGAGGATCTCTTGAACCCAGGAGTTTGGGACCAGCCTGGGCAACATAGACCTCTTCTCTACAAAAATTAAAAAAAAGTTAGCCAGATGTGGTAGCATGTACCTGTAGTCCCAGCCACTCGGGAGGCTGAGGTGGGATGATCACCTGAGCCCAGGAGGTCAGGGCTGCAGTGCAACCTTAAACCACCGCACTGTCTCCTCTTAAGTCAGTGCAGGTGATGCTGATTTCATTTATTTACTGTGCCTTGGAGAATCCTCAGTGTGTCACAGAATAGGGACAAGCACAGTCCTGGCATCATTGGCTACTCTGGCTGAGGGAGAGGCAGTAGCTAGGCCTGGCCTGGTCCAGAAGGTTCCACAGGAGGGACAGTAGGATGCCCAATGCGTGATGGTCCCCTGGTTATGGTGAGACCCCTCTCTTCTGCCAGTTGTCTTGGGATGTTACTATTTTCACTATCACTTTCTCTTGTGGGGAAAGCCTTTTCTTCCACATGCTTCAAACTCTATCTTTTTTTTTTTGGCAAGCAAAATAAATTGTCAAATAAAGGTCAGAGGCAGCCTCAAAGGGGAACGCTGTCAGAAAGGGATCCCGAGGAGAGGAGGCAAAAGGGGTGGGACAAGGCCTGGTTTGGCTTAATGGACTACCAATGCCTATAAAAAACCTCTGGTCTTCATGTTTTTAATGTAGACTATTTTTTAGAGCAGTTTTAGCTTCATAGGAAAATTGAGGGGCAGGTACAGAGATTTCCTATATTCTTCCTGCCCCCCACACATGCACAGCCTCCCCCACTAGAGTGGTACATTTGCTGCACTTGATGAGCACATATTGACACATTGGGGTCCACTCTTTGTGTTGTGCATTCTATGGGTTTGGACCAATGTATCCTGGCATGCATCCACCATGATAGTCTCATACAGAGTAGTTTCACTGCCCTACAAATCCTCTGTGCTCTACTCACCCCTTCCTCTCTCTGAACTCCTTGCAACTACTGATCTTTCTACTGTCTCCATAGTTTTTCCTGGTCCAGAATGCCATAGAGTTGGAATCATACATTCTATAGCGTTTTCAGATTGGCTTTGTTTACTTAGCATTATGAATCTAAGTTTCCTCCATGTCTTTTCATGGCTTGATAGCGCTTTCCTTTTTTTATTTTTTGAGACAGAGTCTTATTCTGTCGCCCAGGCTGGAGTGCAGTGGTGCGATCTTGGCTCACTGCAAGCCCCACTTCCAGGTTCGTGCCATTCTCCTGCCTCAGCCTCCCGAGTAGCTGGGACTACAGGCACCCGCCACCACGCCCGGCTAATTTTTTGTATTTTTTTTAGTAGAGACGGGGTTTCACTGTGTTAGCCAAGATGGTCTCGATCTCCTGACCTTGTGAGCTGCCCGCCTCGTCCTCCCAAAGTGCTGGGATTACAGGCGTGAGCCACCTTGCCCGGGCCAGCTCTTTTCTTTTTAACACTAAATAATATTCCATTGTGTGGAGGACATGGGGGATTTGTTTATCCCTTCATTTACTGAAGGACTCTTGGCTGCTTCCAAGTTTTGGCAATTATGACTACAGCTGCTGTAAACATCTGTGTGCAGATTTTTGTGCGGACATAAGTTTTCAACTCTTTTGGGTAAATACTAAAGAGTATGATTGCTGGATCATATGATAAGTGTATGTTCAGTTTTGTAAGAAGTCATCAAACTGTCTTCCAAAGCAGCTATACCCTTTTGCATTCCCACCAGCCAAGAATAAGAGTTCCTGCCACCCACCCCCATGCTCGCCAGCATTTGGTGTTGTCAGTGTTCTGGATCTGAGCCATTCTAATAGGTGTGTAGTGGTGTCTCACTGTTGCTTAAATTCTCACTTCCCTAATGACTTCCCTATGACGTGGAGCATCTTTTCATATGCCTGTTTGCCATCTGGATATCTTTGGTGAGGTGTCTGTTAAGGCCTTGGGTCCATTTTTTAATCAGGTTGTTTGTTTTCTTATTGTTGAGTTTTAAGAGTTCCTTGTTTATTTTGGGAAATAGTCCTTTGTCAGATATGGATTTTGCAAATAATTTCTTCCAGTCTGCAGCTTGTTTCTTCATTCTCTTAAGCCTCGGATCTTTTTAGGCCATCTTGGGTAAGCCTCATCTGAACCATCCCTCCCCTTTTCATACTCCTTTACTAGCCACCAAAAAGGGAGAGGTCCCTGCTAACTGCAGAGGTCCCCGTTGAGTTTCTAGGCATTCAGTGGGAAGAGTTACCCTCCTGGGATACGTATCAACTGCAGAAACCATGAGAACCATGTTGAAAAGGAGACCCAGAGCACCCACCTGATTATACAGCTGCCAACATGGTGACCTATTGATGTCACCATCGCAGATCAGATGTGAACTCTCTGATGTGAACAACTAATATGTTCTGCAATACAGAAAGCAAATGTTAAGGAATTCTTACTTTTAGCAAGGACAGTTCAGGACTGAGGTATCTTATTAGATAAGGATATTATCAACTAATTCTAAGCCTTGATCTACTCTGGTGCCACATTCAACTCACAGCAGACTTGCGTGATGAGAAATGAGACTGTGGGGTTTAATGTAGAATTATATAGATGAGTGTTCTAACCCAAGACAATCTTAATGATTGAGGACTTCGGCAGAGCAAACAGAAGTTGGTTAGATTTCCAGAGAAAGTGCCCTTTCAGTCTTTAAGACACACTGAGATCCTCTAACAAGACAGGGATGGAAAGATAATACTACTATTCAGTGTATTTCATGAATCTCCGTGTCCTTGGGAGTTCCGTGAGCGCTGATATTACTTTCTGGGAGGAGGAATGCCACCATTGCACCTGTGACTGATTCTTTGCTATTTCCCTAGCATTTTCAAATCTATCATCTTGTTTGACCCTTATGCTATCCTGCTGGATATTCACGTGCTCATTTATTCATTTATTTAACAAATGTGTATTATTAATATTTGCTTGTTCTACGCAATTGCACACTGCCAGGGCAGCACAGCTTGATACAGATCGGGAGAGTTAGGTGGTTTGTCCTAAATTCTCACCACTAGCGAGGGCCAAGTCTCAGGACAAGACCCAAGAGCTATTCTCTCCTCTGCCCCACATTTCTGCCCCTCCTGAATTCAGGCAGCCATTAATACCTCCATCCTTCTAGTCACCACTTACTCACCTCTGCTCTTCAGAGACTGAAGCACCACGCTGACATTGAATGTCATTAGATTGCTTTCCAGCGAATCTGGATTATGACATGCCACGGAAAAAGAAGAGTTTTCATCCTTGAAACAGTGTCAGTCGGTAGAGGGGAAAAAAACCAACCACAGAAACCTGGCGTGCTCACATGCAGAACACCTGCAAGCTGGTGTTTGTGATGCAGCCAACCTGGCCTGAAGAGAGGGCTTAGTCAATTCTGCATGGAGAGTGTTGCTTCTGTTACTGTTATTATTGTAGTAGGTAGTCAATCTATCTCCACTCAACCCACAGATTAACCCACACCCACCCAGGAAGCTGACTGAAGCTCACAGCACACTGATTATTCACAACTCGTGGGTCACTCTGGAATAGCCAGACCCTTCTGCTTCCACCTGCTGAATGGCCATGTTTTCTAAAGTCCATGGGTGCTCCCAGTTCTGTGAGTGTGAGCTGATCTTGTCATTTAAAACATTAACTATTATGTTAACTGGCAAGAAAAAAATGAGTTTGATAATCACGATTATTTCTATGAAAACTATTGAATACTTTGGGATGATTCAGGGAATGAATTGCTAAAACCTTTTTGGTATTGAAGTTGAGGTGAATGAGACAACCGTGAAAGGTGGAAGGAAGAAAACTCTAGAAGGCTCCTGCACTTAGACTGCTTTTTGGCAAGTGACTTTTGGTTCTCGTTCCACGTTAAGGAACCCAAAACTAGAAATTGTAGGTAAAGCATTCAAGATACAGTTGGTACAATCAGTAGACCCATTCGCAAAGGACAGGCCCCAGTTTTCCATCAGAAAGTTGGTGTTTTGCAGCAAGGGGTGGGTGGCTTGAACATGAGGGAAACATATCACAGGATCAGTATTTTAGAGCATAAGTGGAGAGCTTCTACAACTCAGTTTTACTGAATATTTAGTAGAGAAAATCTGATTAGCAAACACTTCTGTAATATTGAAAAATGTCCAACTTACAAGATGTTACTTCCGAAAACGGTAGTGCTAGATTGGAGCCTCAGTGGGGAAAGTTCCCAGAGTAATGCTCCTAAGAGTTGCCCGCACTTTCAGGACTGGTGACATAACTGACATAGTCCAGTGGAAAATGAAAAATTTTCCCCTTTTGCAAAAATTAATAAGAATTTCATGATGACAGCAAAGCATTTAACCCAGCATGGAGCTCTTCAGAGCATAAGGCCTTGTGCAGCTGCACAGGCCCATGGCGACCACTCTGTTGCCACTTAAGAATTGCCACGTATTGTGATTGGCAGATCAGTATAACTTTTTAAAAAAAAGTCTAGTGTCTGGTGTCTGTCAGTTTACTATATCTCACAAGAGTCATCACGCATGGATAGACTTGACCGATGGTTGTTTTTGTCATTAATTTTAGCTTTGTTAAAGAAACACTTGAAGAATAAACTTGTTTTAGAATCTCCTAAATCTTTCTAGGTAACTGTCCTTTACATCTTAATGGTCAGGAATTTTTTTTTTTTTTTTTTTGAGACAGAGTCTCACCCTGTCACCCAGGCTGGAGTGCAGTGGCATGATCTCGGCTCACTGCAAGCTCTGCCTCCTGGGTTCATGCCATTCACCTGCCTCAGCCTCCCGAGTAGCTGGGACTACAGGTGCCTGTCACCATACCCAGCTAATTTTTTTTATTTTTAGTAGAGACCAGGTTTCACTGTGTCAACCAGGATGGTCTCGATCTCCTGACCTCGTGATCCACCCACCTCAGCCTCCCAAAGTGCTGGGATTACAGGCGTGAGCCACCGCGCCCGGCCAATGGTCAGGAATTTAAAGGCCTAGTTTTTGCCCTTCCACAAGCTTCTTGGCCTTCCAAAAATAATATATATATATGTTTTGAGATGGGGGTCACTCTGTCACCCAGGCTGGAGTGCAGTGGCGTGATCACAGATCACTGGAGCCTCAGCATCTCTGGGCTCAGGTGATCCTCCCACCTCAGCCTCCCAAGTAGCTGTGACTACAGGCGTGTGCCACCACACCCAACTAACTTTTTTGTATTTTTCATAGAGTCAGGGTTTCACCATGTTGCCCAGGCTGGTCTCCAACTCCTGGGCTTAAGCATTCACCCACTTCAGCCTCCCAAAGTGCCAGGGTTACAGGTGTGAGCCACCACGCTTAGTTCCCCAACAATAATATTCTTGGTTCAGTCCATGAAACAAAGGATTCTGAAATGTTTAGATATTCTACTTAGGCAAAAGGATTTGAGGTCCATCTGAAAAAAGAAAACAAAAATGAATATAGGTCCTATAGAATATTTAGGTTATCAGTATCAAAGATACTGTTTGCCATGGAGCAATGGCATGGAATGAAATTCTCAAGATGAAAGACTTTACACAAACCATAGGTTTTACCAGGGTTCAGACTCATCAAAGGTTCTCACAAGAAAGAAGTAAACAACAATGGATTCATGATGATTTGTTGAAAAATAAAATTTAAAATGGCAGAGAAATAATATATACCATGACATAAGCAGATAAATCAGTGAGGAGGATAAAGAAGAGATGAGAACAAATTCAAAACCATAAATCAATCATGCAGTGGCTGGAGATGTCCTCTGTGTAGTTTTACATGATACTGAAGAACAACAGAACCAGCAGGCAATGACGTTGTAGTGGGAACACCTCATGATGGATGATTTTGCATTTTTAATCTCATCTCTTCTTTATCCTCCTCATAGATTTATCTGTTTGTGTCATGGTGTATATTAAAACTAGAGGAACTAGGTCAAGAATAATCATACATCTAAGCAACTTTAAATTGCTCATTTTATTAAATAAACATGGTATGTTTTTAATCAGAATAGAATTTTCATTGTATGTGCATTTTTTTAAAATTGCATGTCCTATTCCACGTACTTTTTATTTTTCACTTTGACGTTTTCTATTAACCAAGTAGTGATCTCTCAAATAGGAAGACTTGACTGTGTTGCTATGCCTACTTCTTCTGTTGCTGCTATGGTAGAAGCCTTTTTATCAGCCCCTGGTCAGCAGTTGCTGAGTTACTTAAAAATGTCATCTTACAAGTTCATATCATAAATTTTTTTTTACTTAAAACATATACCTTATAGTTACACACTGATTATTTTATAGTATAAGGCTGTATGTACTGGCTGATTGTAGTTTCCTGAGCCCTTTTTTTTTTTTTTTTGAGACAAGAGTCTTGCTCTTGTCACCCAGGCTGGAGTGCAGTGGCGCAATCTTGACTCACTGCAACCTCCGCCTCCTGGGTTCAAGCGCTTCTCCTACCTCAACCCCCCAAGTAGCTGGGATTACAGGTGCCCACCACTATGCCCAGCTAATTTTTGTATTTTCAGTAGAAACGGGGTTTCGCCATATTGGCCAGGCTGGTCTTGAACTCCTGACCCCAGGTGATCTACTCGCCTCGGCCTCCCAAAGTGCTGGGATTACAGGCGTGAGCCACCACGCCCGGCCTCCTGAGCCCTTTTTACATTAACCACACCACCTTAATTTCCAGCTTCGATTTCTTCAGTGTGAAATGAGAAATTACAGATATCTGAGAGCAAAATCCTTCTGGAGTTTTATTATTTCCTTTTCCTATTCTTTTTCTTCCTTTCTCACTTCTCTGTGGCCCTGGGAACTGTCTCATTGTCATATTTGTGTTCTAGAATATTTTGAGTGATAATGTCGGTGCTGTGTATTTTGTTTTGGTTTTCTGTGGGGGGAGTGGAACCAGCTTGCTTCTGTGCCGCCATTTTGAAACCAGAAGTCCTTCCTTTTTCTTTCTTTCTTCATAGTTTCCTTGCCTACACCACCACACCAGTTGAACAGTTTGTGGTGATTGTTTCATTTTGTTTGTATGTTGTTGTTGTTTTTTTTTACTTTGGGTCCTTGCAAAGCATTCACTTTAGTTTTCATAGACACATTTCCCATTTTTTCTCACTAATATTTCACTGCTTTACCTAATATTTAATTAAATTTCCTGACGAGTTTATCTGGTGACGACAGACTTGAGAAGGAACTTGGTAAGTGGTGGGAGCAGAAGGGCGTAGATACAGCGGTGAGTAGACCCTCACTGGAGTACACTGCATGCCTGGCAGTGTGTGGAGAGGGGGTGGAGAATGTGCTGGGTAGGTGGTAAACAGGAATGCCAGCAGGCCTCCCTCATGCTGATTGGGGGTTCTTAGACAAGTCCTGCCACTGCCCATCTTGAAGGACATCCCACACAACTGCCTATGGGAGAAACAGCATGAGGCACAGACCTCCTTCCAAGACTTTGGATTTGTTGCTCGTACTTGAAATCCTTGTGTTTTCATGGGTTTTTCCTTGTGTTTTGGTCTTGGCTTGTCTAGAGGTACCCAGTAGGTCAGGGGAAGGCTCCTCAAAGGAATTTCCTACATGCCTATCGGTATTTTAGTCAGGCCATCCAAAACATGCCTTCCAAATTTGAGGAAAATCTCATGTGGAGTGGTAACAAAAACTTCATTTTATTTGTATGAATTATTACTAAGCTGCGTCACAATGGAGAAGAAAAAAGTGGTGAATCATGAGGAGCCATTTTTACATTCCTGGCCCTTGATCAAATGGAAGGATTCTGTTTGTGATGCTGAGTGTTGGGGTGTTTCTAGATCTGCTTGGTTTGTGGCACTTTCCTAGACCGAAGTCTAGGAAATTTGTCTTTAAAATGGAAGAATCATAAAAGCTAGCAGGTTTCCTAACATTTGTTGGACTTTCTGTTTGTTTTTCAAAAGGTCCATTGCTTAAAGACTGGCCACATCTAGTCACCCACAAAGAAATGATGCTAGAACACCCTAGGGACAAAACACCCTTCAGAGCTCATAAGGGAAAAGTGATTTATAGGACTTTTTTTTTCCATTTTAGTTTTGTGAATCTATTTTGCTTCTGGAAGTAATTTTAATATTAAGGAAGTGGATTAATCTCTACTGAAAACTGAGCCCACATGGCCCCATGATCCTCCAGGGCTGAGCTGTTAGGGACCACGAGGAACCAAGGCACCCAGGGTGATGGGGCCTCAGATGTGAGTCCAGAGAGGAGAGCAGACTGAAGTCTCCTCCCTTAGCTATGCTTGTTCTGTGTTGAACACACACACACACACACACACACACACTCTTTTGTAACATCTGAATCTTGTCTGTGATTCCGTAATCCTGGTGTGCTCTCTTGCCAGTATCCCAGAGTCCCACCTCACAGGCAAATGGTAAAGCATGAGTCTGCCCCAGGGTTGCTCATTTCTCATCTCTTCCTCTCACCTCCTTTCGTGTTCCTCCTCTCCTCCTCCTCCTCTTCCTCCCCTCCTCCTCCCCCCTTCCTCTTCCTCTCTCCTTCCTCTTCCTCTCCCCTTTCTTTCCTCTCCTCCGCCTCCTCTTCCTAGCCCTCTTCTCCCCCTTCCCCCCTCCCTCCTCCACTCCTTTTTCTCCTCTCTTCCTCTCCCTGCCTCTTTTTACTTCTTTTGTCTTTTTTCTCTTCTCCTCCTCTTTTCTCTGCCCCGCCCTCCTCCGCCTCAGTGGGCCTGGATGGTGACAGCGTGGTTCCCTGTGGCCCGGGGCTGTGGGAATCCGGGGAGCCGCCCTCCACTCCCCAGAACCTTCCTCTCGGGAGACCCTGCCCCCGGGCGCTGACTCACCCTCCCCGTGTTCTCCCTTCCTCTCCCCTCAGGAAATGTGACTGGAAACAGTAACTCCACGTTCATCTCCAGCGGGCAGGTGATGAACTTCAAGGGCGACATCATCGTGGTCTACGTCAGCCAGACCTCGCAGGAGGGCGCGACGGCGGCTGCGGAGCCCGTGGGCCGCCCGGTGCAGGAGGAGACCCTGGCGCGGCGCGACTCCTTCGCTGGGAACGGCCCGCGCTTCCCGGACCCGTGCGGCGGCCCCGAGGGGCTGCGGGAGCCGGAGAAGGCCTCGAGGCCGGTGCAGGAGCAGGGCGGGGCCAAGGCTTGAGCGCCCCCCACGGCTGGGAGCCCGAAGCTCAGAGCCAGGGCTCGCGAGGGGCAGCACCGCAGCCTCTGCCCCAGCCCCGGCCACCCAGGGATCGATTGGTACAGTCGAGGAAGACCTCCCGGCATTCTCTGCCCACTTTGCCTTCCAGGAAATGGGCTTTTCAGGAAGTGAGTTGATGAGGACTGTCCCCCATGCCCACGAATGCTCAGCAGCCCCCCACACTGGGGCAGATGGCTCCCCTGCCACTCCTCAAACTCGCAGCAGTAATTTGTGGCACTATGACAGCTATTTTTATGACTATCCTGTTCTGTGGGGGGGGTCTATGTTTTCCCCCCATATTTGTATTCCTTTTCATAACTTTTCTTGATATCTTTCCTCCCTCTTTTTTAATTTAAAGGTTTTCTCAAAAATTCTCCTAAAGGTGAGGGTCTCTTTCTTTTCTCTTTTGCTTTTTTTTTTTTTTTCCTTTTTTTGGCAACCTGGCTCTGGCCCAGGGTGGAGTGCAGTGGTGCAATTAGAGCCCGGTGCAGCCTCTAACTCCTGGGCTCAAGCAATCCAAGTGATCCTCCCACCTCAACCTCCGGAGTAGCTGGGATCACAGCTGCAGACCACGCCCAGCTTCCTCACCCCCACTCCCCCCCCCACTTCCCCCCCAGAGATACGGTCCCACTATGTTACCCAGCCTGGTCTCAAAATCCCCCGCTAAAGCAGTCCTCCAGCCTCGGCCTCCCAAAGTACTGGGATTATAGGCGTGAGCCCCCACGCTGGCCTGCTTTACATATTTTCTTTTGTGCCCCTTCTCACAGTGTTTTGGAGATGGCTTTCCCAGTGTGTGTTCATTGTAAACACTTTTGGGAAAAGGCTAAACATGTGAGGCCTGGAGATAGTTGCTAAGTTGCCAGGAACATGTGGTGGGACTTTCATATTCTGAAAAATGTTCTGTATTCTCATTTTTCTAAAAGAAAGAAAAAAGGAAACCTAATTTTTTTCTCCTGAATCTTTTTAAGTTTGTGTCGGTCCTTAAGCAGAACTAAGCTCAGTATGTGACCTTACCCCCTAGGTGGTTAATTTATCCATGCTGGCAGAGGCACTCAGGTAGTTGGTAACCAAATTTCTAAAACTCCAAGTTGCTGCAGCTTGGCATTCTTCTTATTCTAGAGGTCTCTCTGGAAAAGATGGAGAAAATGAACAGGACATGGGGCTCCTGGAAAGAAAGGGCCCGGGAAGTTCAAGGAAGAATAAAGTTGAAATTTTAATTTGCATTTTCTTTGTCTAGATAAGAATAGCATAAATAGATCCTCTTTTATTCGTAAATAATCGTGCATCTGTGGGTTAGCCTTGTAGAAGTGGAAAACATTCCATTTTCCAATGCATTTAAACGTAAAGCCAAATCTGCATGTTGTGAATTTAAGAAAACTTATTATCCTAAAGGTGCCTTTCTCTTGGCATCATCCCCTTTGTGAAACCTAGAGGACGCTCCAGATGGAAGGAAATCCCCTGGGTGGTTTTATCTTTTGTTACCCAGTGAGCACTGGTTCCCCGCAAATATTGGGGAAAAGCAAAAATACGCAAGCAAGTTAAAATTAATTTTGCACATCTGGTAGGTTATAAAAGAAAGCACTAATAGAGGTCACTGCTCAGACTTTATTGGCCACAAATGCCCAGCTGAAGAGCATGACTGTGGGTCACTGGTTTTTCCCTCCTGCTGGAAATGCTGGAGTGGTAGCGGTCGATTAGGATCTTCAGTGGAGAAGCACAGGACAGTTCTGTAATTTATGAGACTCCTTAGCCAACATAAAGAACTGCAGGAAATAACTGCACAGCCAGGAGGATCCGTTGGTGGGAATTTACCATCATTCCTGCCCTTTTACTTAACATCATCCACAGAAAGATGTTATACAAATGGAGGAAACCATTATACCTTTTGATATGGAATATACTACAGAGCTACAGTTCACAAAGTAGAATGCTGAGCTGAAAACCCGAGTTTCTGCTGTGACTGTCATCTTACTGAGCACTTTGCTTTTCTTTGCTTTTATTTTTTCCTTCTATAAAAAGGCAATAATGATAATTTATAATAGTTTCCCTACCCAGAGATATTAGAAGGATGCTACAGTGAATGTTAAAGTACCTTGAGATCCTTAAATCAAAGGTGCTATATATACAAGTAAGACTCTACTTTCAGAAAAAGGTAATATTCTTTCCTGCACTGATCCCTACTAATTCTGTATTGATCCAAAGGCAACTCAATGCTAAGAAATGTATAGAAAGTCTAAGTCTGTGTCTGTGTACTGTAGAGATGTGTGTGACAAGTATAAACAAAATGAACTGAAGCAATAATGAACAGTTATTAGGGGGAACATGATAAAGAGATTATATTAAGCTTATGTTTGACCATAAAATCCTTTTTATGGCTTGCTAAAACTGGGCTCACTGTAAAATCATGATTCAACTTATTGCTAATCTTTATGATATGCTTATTCCTAATCTTTATGGTATGGTGTCAACCGTTCATTTGTATCTTATTGCTGGTTCCCTGGACCACAGACTAGGGACAGAAAATACTTGCTTTGATAATATATATGCTGTTGATTTCACAAAAATTTCTTAAAATACAGCCTGGGTACCCAGTGAAAGAGTTGAAACGGAAATGGAGTATCATGTTTCCTACTCACATTTTACTCAGCTGTCGGAAGGAAGAATGAATTTCTCAAGGGCAGTTTGAATGTGATAGATCAGAACCTTCATGTGGTGGGGAAAATGGGATTATTTCAGTGTAACAAACCACCCAAAGACTTAGTGGCTTAAGATAGTCACCACTGGCCAGGCACAGCGGTTCATGCCTCCCAGTGCTTTGGGAGGCCAAGGCAGGAGGATCACTTGAGGACAGTAGTTAGAGATCAAACTGGGCAACAGAGTGAGACCTCGTCTCTACAAAAAATACAAAACTTATCTGGGCATGGTGGTGTGCACCTGCAGTCCTGGCTACTCAGGAGGCTGAGGCAGGAGGATGCTTGAGTCCAGGAGTTCAAGGTTACTGTGAGCTTTGATTGGGCCAGTGCACTCCAGTGTAAAAAAACAAAAACAAAAAAAAACAAAAATAGAAACCACCACTTATTTAGCTCCCAATTCTATGGGTTGGATCAGCTTGGGTGGTTCTTCAGGCCTGGTCCCGCCCGGCCTGGTTTGCTTACCCATTTACAATGACCCGGCTAGTTGGCTGGGCCAGGCTGTGTGCTCTCCACCTGTCCCCCATCCTTCCAGCCACCTAGCTGGGCATGCTCTCATGGTGGTGTTGAGCCTGAGAGCAAGCAGAAACCTACCAGGCTTCTTGAGGCCTAGGCTTGAACTGGCATGCTGTCACTTCTGCCACATTCTGTGGGCCAAAGCAGGTCACAAAGGCAGCCCAGATCCAGGGGGTGGGGGAACAGCACATCCCTCCCATGGGAAGAGTTGCGGGGAATGAGAGGGTAGGGGGTGGACACACGGAGGGGAAGATGGCCCCCTTGCCATCTGTCCACCACAGGGCACTGCGTAGAGTAAAATGCTGCAGAGAAGAGTGCATTCTTGGAACAAAAGAGGAACATGTCCCAGCCCCTAACCAGTGAGTAGCTCCTTCTCTGGTGATTGAATTCCCTTAATGCACAGCACTATAGATTCCCACAATGGAAGGGACACCCACGTTCATATTTAAGTGCTGTGTCAAAATTCCTTCCAGAGCCAAATATAGGTGATTTGGGAATTGAGCCTACTGTATTCCTTCCGCATTCCTTTGGCACAGAAAATTGAAAAGTAACAACTTCTAAAATCAAGAAAACTGGTGAGATACCTTGGGGTAGAGGAACCTGCATATAAACAGATAAAAGATCTAGTGTTCACCCTTCACCCCAGCTCAACAAACAAAATCTTGTTATGATTATACAAGGGTGAGCTTGAGCAAAGGTGCTGTCTTTGGTGGAAGAAACGTAGTTTTGAGTTGTTTGCTCTTTGACAGTCTCTGATGGCATGTGAGTCTTATGCATTGCTGTGGGGTGCGCTGGGCACAAGTTGCATAACCCGCTTTTGGAAGAGGAGACAAAGCATTCAAAGCCCTAAACACTCTGTTGATGAATCATCATGTTTATTGAGTGTGCTTTTAGTGGCAGGGCCCTGAGCACCTGGGAAAGGAGATGAGGAGCGCTGGAGGGTTCGGAGCAGAGAAGATGAGACAATGCTCTGCTCCAAGTGCCAGAGGAGGCTTCTGGGAAGGGGCTGTCGGTGGAATTTCTGATCCCCAGAGCCCTGCCGGTGAAGTCTTGCAACCACTAAAGCTTTGCCAGAGAAGAGGCAGGACCTGATATTGGGCAGTGGCGGTGTCAGCAGTGAGCACAGGCGGGGTCTAGGTGGGATCACTCAAGCCGAGCAGTGCAGGGGGAGCCACCCTGGACCGACACCCCCGTGGCTGCCCCACTGCGGAACTGCCTACTGCGGCAAAACAACCCTATGTCCCCCAAGGTTTCAACAAAGAAGAGGACCGAATAAATGTCCCAGTGGGCAGGCACACCCACAAGACTTGCTGCTCCTCCTGACCCACCCGCATGGCTCTGCACAGCTGTGAGTCCAGTTTTCTCTCTTCCTACCTCCCTCTTACCCCAGTTATCCTGACCCCAGGGTGAAGTTGAAACTCATGCTAGGCTAACATCTCTTTCCTTGATCCCATTCATAAAACTGGGATACAGGAATGCTTTAAAAAAATCTTTAAGATTACCAGTAGTATAAAAGTTAAAATGACAAAATTACGGGCCTGTTACCAGATCTTCGTACTAACCAAGGAGCTGGTGACACTACCCTCTTCCCTGTGTGATAAAAAATCAGACGTTTTGCAGACAGACCTGGTTCATGACTCAGCGCTGTGACTTGTGGACTTATCTTGTGCAGCTACATCACTTCTTAGCCTTGTTTTCAACATGTGTAAACAGAAGGTACTAATATTAGTCTTTAGGGCTGGTGTGAGGATGACGTGGGATGAGGGACAACCAAGCACTCACTGGCAGTTCCTAGAAGATTCCAGTAGTAGGGATCTGGCTGTCCTACACCACTTTCCCTCCCTGTCTCTGACACTTGTTCATTCCTGGGCTCAGGAGCCATCTCAGTCATCACATCGGACCACGTAACTATAACCAAGCTCTGCTGCCCACCTGGGACACCTTCCCACTCTTTGCAACTAGGTCGGAGGGACGCACCATCTCCACAGACAGTTGACAGGACTGTGATGGTTGACCCAAAAGTTGTCATCTTCTGACATGACACACTGAGGGAAGTAGACTTACCCAATATAACTTCACGTTATACTGTCTTAAAAGACTGTGATTAAAATGGGCATCAGTGTAGGCAACATGTAGGGCGCAAAGAATAGCCGGATGTGAAGGTTGAAAGGCTATGTGGGCTCGTTTCTCTCGGTGTTCCTGGTGCCTCTCCCCGTTTGGGAAGAATAACAAATTGACCACCGGCTCAGAGAAGGTGGCATTATAGGTCCAGGCCCCTTCAGGAGGGCACTGGAGTCCAGTGAAAGCTTTCGCTCTCACCCAGGCTCTTGGTTTCTCACGGGCAGGGATAGCCCAGGAAACAAAGGCTGCACAGACTTTAAGTCGTGAGAAAAACGACATTCTTATGGTGAGGCTCTTAGAGACTGTCTCCATTTAAGCAGCAGCAGTAAAACATCTTACCCTAAAATGAAGAAGCAAATTCATTTTTATTGGCTTTTATAGCCTCTCTCTTTCAATGACAAAGAAACCATTAAAATGAATGTTTAAAGTTCTTAGAAGAGCTTTCTCTAAATACTTACTCTGTCAGTGGAAAAATAAACATTTTTTACATCAGGTCTATTGAGTTTGTTATATACAGTAAAATTCACCCTTTTTAGATATATAGTTTTATGAGTTTTAACAAAAATCCATAGTTGTGTAACCACCACCATCACAGTCAAGATATAGAATATTTCAACATCCCAAAGTTCCCGTTTCCCTTTTCAGTCAGTCCCTTCCCCAGTACCCCTAGCCCTTGGCAACCGTTATCTGTTCTCTCTTCCCATAGTTTCACCTTTTCCAATTTGTCGTGTAAATAGAGTTACACAGCACATAGCCATTTGAGTCTAGCTTCTTTCCACATAATGTCCTTGAGATCCATCAGTGGGTACACCAGTAGTTCCATTTTATTTCTGAGTAGTAGTCCATTGTATGGATGTACTGCAGTTTATTCACCAACATATGGGTTCTTTCCTGTTTGGGGAGATCACAAATAAAGCTACTATAAAAACTCGTGTGGATGTGTGCTTTCACTTCTCTTGGGTAAATATCCAGGAGTGGGATTATGAGATCGTACGGTAAATATCAGTTTAACTTTATAAGAAACTGCAAAACTGTTTTCGAAAAAGTGTCTGTACCATTTTGCATTCCCGTCAGCAATGCATGAGAGTTCTAGTTGCTCCACATCCTCACCAGCATTTGGTATTGTCAGTTATTTGCTGGTTTGCTTTAATGTTTGCCATTCTTATAGGTGTATAGTATCTCACTGTGACTTTCATTTCAGTTTGTGACTGGATACCTTCTCGTGTGCTTATTTGGCTATCTTTATCTCTTATTTGGTGAAGCATGTTCAAATCTTTTGCTCATTTTTTTTCTTTCTTTTTGTGAGACAGGGTCTCACTCTGTCACCGAGGCTGGAGTGCAGTGGTGTGATCACAGCTCACTGCAGCCTCAATTTCCCAGGCTCAATTGATCCTCCTACCTCAGACTCCTGGATAGCTGGGCCTAGACATGTGCCACCATGCCCAGCTAACTTTTTAATTTTTCTGTAGTGAGAGGGTCTTGCTATGTTATCCAGGCTGGTTTCAAACTCCTGACCTCAAGCAATCCTCCCACTCTGGCCTCCAAAGGGCTGGGATTGTTTGTTTTTAATTGTTTTCTTATTGAGTTTTGAAAGTTCTTTATATATTCTGGAAAGTGGAATAAGCATGTTTAAAGCTTTTAGACCATTTCTGTAAGTATCTGTTATGATTAGCAAAAAATGAAGACATAATTTTTAATTTTTTAAAAATTATGTTTCAGGAGATGTACACCAGTAGTGTTTATTCAGAGTAAATGGTTCCACATTTACACAGTGGGACTCCCAATGTCAGGGCCCAGTTCTGAGCTGCCATGTCCTAGAATTGTCCTATATCCTCATGGAATGCAGCAGTCACCCTCCTAGGGGCCCAAACTCAGTGGAAACTGAGTTTTGTAATATATAAATGTGTTTTATTGGTCGGGGAACTGTGAAATGTCTCTTTTTTTTTTTTGAGACAGAGTCTTGCTCTGTCACCAGGCTGGAGTGCAGTGGCATGATCTCGGCTCACTGCAACCTCTGCCTCCCATGTTCAAGTGATTCTCCTGCCTCAGCCTCCCCAGTAACTGGGACTACAGGCGCCCACCACCACATCCAGCTAATTTTTGTATTTTTGGTTGAGACGGGGTTTCACCCTATTGGCCAAGATGGTCTCGATCTCTTGACCTCATGATTCACCACCTCAGCTTCCCAAAGTGCTGGGATTACAGGCGTGAGCCACCGTGCCCAGCCCATGAAATGTCTCTCTACTGATATTTTCTGATTATTTTATATATTAAGGAGAATATTATAATGAGTGCTGGGTGAGGGAAAAAATAAAAACAGAGTGCAAATGCCATCATCCTCTATGTCTGGCAAGGGAGAGAGCAAGCATCCCCAGGACAGATTTTGTTGGCATGAGGAAGGTTGTTTAATCACATCAATGTAAGTCCAGCTGGTTTGTGTTGGTCTGGTAAATATCATATGGTAAATATCTGTTTGTTGTGACCAGAGCACAACAAACATGCCTCTGCAGTTGTCCCTTAGTCCACAGAGCCTGTGCTGGGTGACAAGAAAGGCCCCAAGAGGGTCAACAACTGGGAGCTTCTCTGAAGGATTGAGATTCCCCAGCAGGGAGGACACCCAGGGTGCTAAAGTTGTACCTGGGCTGATGGCCTGACATGGAAGGTTTGTGGGGGAGATTTGGGGCTGGACAGGTGGATGCTCCTGCACATCCAGCCACCTCTGACTCAGCTCTGGAGACAAAGGCAGAGCGTGTGAGTGAGGGAAGTCTGATTTTAACCCTGAAGCCCAAGCCTCCCCTTGGCGGTAGACAAGTATGTGTATGCGTGGGACCAGTGTCCAACAGTGAGCAGAGGCCATGACTGAGGCGGGAGACAGGGACCTACCTACTGAAGTCACTAGCCTTCCTCACCCTCTCTGGGGGCATTTGGAAGGAGAATGTGTCTGCTTTGGACCAATTAAGACCTTGGGGTTCATAGATGACTGGTGGGGGAGGCTTCAAATGTGAGCAGTTTGACATATGGGAGCTCCAGCTATTAATATTAATTGGAAAAATGGCGAGCTGTGACTGTGTTTATACTTGCAGTTAGTGAAGCCAACTACGCCAGAGACGGGCAGATGTTGGGAAAGAGGAATCAGGGCATTATGAACCTTACCCAAACCAGCCTTCCCAAGAGCAGGTACTCTTGAAAATATAAAACTCCAATCGAATTTCATCAGCCTTCACATAAAACTTCACGGCTCTCCGTTGTTCGTGGAATACAGACCGAAGGTTTTCAGATGGTCCTCATGGCTCCCCACCCTCCAGCCTCATCTCACGCTACTCTCCCCACCTCCAGCTGCACTGGTCTCTCCAGTGCACACACTGCCTGCCTTGGGGGCTTTGCACATGTGATTTTCTCTGACTGCAGCATTCTTCCTGGTTTTTCCCTTGGTTAAATCCAATTCACCTCTCAGTTCAAACAGCACTTCCTCAGGGCAGCATTTCCTAACTGCCCTTTCTCCCTGAGACCAGACTGGTGCCCTTTTTAGGGGTGCTTAGAGATGCTGGAACTTATCCTTTGTGGCATTATTCCAGCTTGTAATGATAAATTTATTTTAGAATTTGAATAGGACCTGTCTCACCACCACCACACACACACACACCACCACACACACACACACATGCACACACACACCCCACTGTATCCAGCAGGTAGCATGATTCCTGGCATATGTGGATGCTCAAGAAACATGCTGAATGAATGAATGCAAGTGATATGCCCTGAAGCCTCAGGAACACCCTTAAACCTCACTGCCTCACCATCATCCCAACTTCCTTACTGCATTTTCACACACTGACCAAAGTCCAGACAAGGCTACTATGTCCAAAGGAGAGATTTCAAAGCAGAATTGATAAGGCAAGCTAAAGGAAACAAAACTGAAGAAGCAATTTCATACAGGTGAGCCCAAGGCAATACCCTGTGAAGAAGCAACAGCACATGGTAGATTGAAATATGAGATTGTTCAGAAATTCCTTCAAGAAAAGCAAAATCATGAGCTGACAAGATCAAGAACTCATGCTCATATCTGGGTTCCCAAAGGAAGCAGGAAAAATAAGAACCTCTGACAATGCCTTAGGGAGTCAAGGAAAATGAAACTGGCTGGGTGCGGTGGCTCACGCCTGTAATTCCAACACTTTGGGAGGCAGAGATGGGCAGATGGCTTGAGGTCAGGAGTTCGAGACCTGCCCACGGTTACGATGACTTTGTGGATAGGCAGTCATGTTTATATCTAGTAATTTTTGCTTCCTCCAAGGCATTCTGCTTTCAGCTGTAAAAAAATGCTATACACTAGAGTTAAACTGATTTGGATAGGCAGAGTCAATGATGGAAATATTCTTTACATACCACAAATCTTTTCATTAAAATCAGATTTAGTCCCAAATTAAATAGTAAGTCATAGAACTTTGCATTGAAAACTTTATATCTATGATGGTTAATTTTATGTATAAATATGACTAAGCCACAGGATGTCCAGATATCTGGTTAAACATTATTTCTGCCTCTATGAAGAGACACATATTTGAATCAGTAGACAGAGTAAAGAAGACCCACCCTCACCAGTGTGCAGGCATCATCCAGTTCGTTGAGGGCCAAATAGAATAAAAAGACAGAGGAAGGTTGAATTTTCCTCTCTGCCTGACAACTTGAGCTGGGACATCCATGGAACCTGTCTTACCCTCACGCACCTTGTTCTCAGGCCTTCAGAATTGGACTGAAGTTTATACCATCAGCGCTCTCATTCTGAGGCCTTTGAACTACACCAACAGCTTTCCAGACAACAGATCTCCGACTTGTAATAGATCATAGGACTTCTTGGCCTCCATAATTGCATGAACCAATTCCTTATCATTAATAACTCAATCAATCTCTCTATATATGTGATGATTAATACTGAGTGTCAACTTGGTTGGATTGAAGGATGCAAAGTATTGATTCTGGGTGTGTCTGTGAGGGTGTTGCCAAAGGAGATTAACATTTGAGTCAGTGGACCGGGAGAGGCAGACTCACCCTCAATCTGAGTGGGGACCATCTAATCAGCTGCCAGCACAGCTAGAATATAAAGCAGGCAGAAAAACATGAAAAGACTAGACTGGCCTAGCTTCCCAGCCTACATCTTTCTCCCATGCTGGATGCTTCCTGCCCTTGAATGTCGGACTCCACGTTCTTCAGTTTTGGGACGCAGACTGGCTCTCCTTTCTCCTCAGCTTGCAGACAGCCTGTTGTGGGGCCTTGTGATTGGGTGAGTTAATACTTAATAAACTCCCTTTTTTATATATGTCTATCCTATTAGTTCTGTCCCTCTAGAGACCCCAATACATTATATATTACATATATATACATATAGATACACATATAATACATATAAAATATCTCTATGTATGTATATTTCTCTATATACATATATTTGTATATATATGCATGTGTGTATATATATACACACATATCTACGTATATATATATATATATATATATATACAGACACATCTATCTATAGATCTACCTCTCTCTCTCTTTCTCTCTATCTATGGTTCTATTTCTCTGGAGAACTCTAACATTACATCCTTAGATTGTAATTTGTTGGCACTGTGCCCCCAAAGAGATTCATTTCTGTGATAAGATGACACTGGTTATCCTTTTTTAGCACCTAGAGCAAGTGCAAATACGTGTGCAATGTCAGAAGGATGGGCAGCCCACTCATAGTAGCTGATGGGCATTTGTCCATTATTGCTGCAGGGCCCTGTGGATCTATGTTCATGACCATATGTTCATTATAAATAATGAAATCACCATCATGACATGGCTGAAGGATCTTTAAAGCTGAGCAAACAAATACAAATACAAACCCGGACACACCATGTCTGAGCATCCATGGATGGTGTGGACAATGAGCAGGCATCCATGGACTAGAGGACATTCTCCAAGAGGGGCAGATGGTGGCCACTGTTCTTCAAGAACACTACAGTCAGTCATAGGCCCTGTCACCCAAGCCGCTTCTGTTTCCTGCTCAGACAGAGAAAAGCTACAGTGTAGCACCTGGGCTAGTTAGTTGAAGAGCAAAGGAGTCACTCCCCCTCTGCTCCACTTGCCCGCCTTCCCCATGCTTATTTCCATTAAGAGTTTTAATGAAAGGTTATTCAACATCAGAATACTCAGAGAGTCACAAAATGACTCATTTTAAAATACATCACTTTATTGAGTCAGTATCATGTACATGAGGGAAGGTTCACTTTTTACATCTACAGTTCTATGAATTCTGACAAATGCCTGTAGTCATGCAACCACCACCACAGTCATGACATAGACCATCTCCATCACTGTAAAACGTTCCTTCCTGCTCCTTTGTAGTCAATTGTCTTCCCCACCTGAGCCCCTGGCAACAACTGATCTGTTCTCTATCCCTACAGCTTGGCCTTTCCCAGAATGTCACATAAACGGAATCATACCGTATGTAGTTGTTTGGGTCTGGCTTCTTTCACTTAGCATAATGGCATGTTTTTGCATGTATCACTTGCTTGTTCCTTTTTATTGCTGAATAGTGTTTTTTTTCTTTGCCTCGTTGTATTAGAATTTGTTTATCCATTCACCAGTTGAGTGACAGTTGGATTATTTCTGGTTTTGAGAAACTATGAATAAAACTGCTGTCAACACTCACTGTGGGTTTCTGTAGTGACAGAGCTTTGTGGACATGAGTTTTCACTTCTCTTAGGTAACTAGGAGTGGGACTGCTGGATTGTGTAAGTGTCTTAGACTGTTCCAGCTGCTATAACAAAATACCATAGGCTAGGTGGCTTATAAACAGTAGAAATGTATTTCTCACAATCCTGGAGGCTAAGTCCAAAATCAGGGTGCCAGCCTGGCCTAGTTGTGGTGAGGGCCCTCTTCTGGGTTGCAGTCTGGCAAAGTCCTGCTGTACCCTCACATGGCAGAAGGGCAAGACAGCTCTCTGGGCCTCTTTTATGAGGACACTTATTCCATTCATGAGGGCTCCTCCCACCTCATGGCCCCACCTCCTAATACCATCTTGGTGATTAGGTTTCAACATATGAATTTGGGAAGACACGGACATTCAGACCACAGCATGTGTGTTTACGACACAGCAATGCATGGAAGAACCAATGGCTCCGCATCTCCCCGGCATTTGGTGTTGGCCACAGACTGACTCTATAGGCAGTTTAAAATAGTTGCCAGTGATAAGAAGTTTGTTTTATTTGTTTGTTTTCCTAAAAGCACAGCTTCTAGAGGTTTTAGATCTATCCAAAGAAGTTAATAATGAGATAAAGTATTCTTCTGGGTAACTGCACTCTTACATGATGACATTTTCCCTCTTGTCATTTAATTAAGACTTTTACAATCAACATCCTTGATACCAAAGCAGTAGGTAGGATAGCAATTGGTTCTGTGTTCAAGAAGTGTTTTTAACATTCAAATGAGGTTGCATTGTCATTAAAAGAAAACTTTCCACTTCCTTAATTCTGTTTTGAAATGAATGTAAAGATTCCTGTGCTCTGGGAAAAAGCAAACCCATAATTAGAACAATGGCAGCCTTGGACTGTTCTCATTTCTCTTCCAGGAAATGGTTTTTTAAAAGTTATTGGTCTACATGATGCATATGGATTATCTACTTTCAGAATGACGCACAACCAATTTAGAATACTGAGTTGCTCCAAATTTCCCTATAACTCCCTTCACTGCCCAATCCAACTGATTTTGTTTTCTACTCAGTACAAAGATGCTACAAACTAATTTTAAACCATTAATTAGCATTGTCCAAATGGAACATAATTAGAGAAGTAACACTGTTACAAAAATAATTACGTAAACCAATATAAAGACTAATACTCATAGCTTGAGGTGTTCGCTGTGTTTGGAGCGTCAGTTTTACAGATCTTCATTCGCCTAGGAAATTGAAAATAAAATGTGTTTGTTCAGCAACAGTGTGACAGTGGAAAGACAAGGAGGAGGAGAGCCACTTGGGGTAGGACTCCTCTGCTCTCTTTGGCCTGTTGTCCTGCAGCGGTTCACAAGCCAAGTCAACACTATTCGTAAACTGAGCACTTTACAAACAAAACACAGAACCTTCTGTGCAGGCTTTTGCTAATTGTCCTTAGTAGCATTGTTGAATGTTTGAATGATCAGGTAGACCAGGGGCTATGGGCTTAGTTTCCCTAGAATGGCTTCTAGATGTCTCTCTTGAGGTCCTCAGGCCTGAGTGCTGTGCAGGGAAGAATGAGAAGCTGTGATTTAGGTCCTTGATTGGAAACTACTGAAGCCCCATAGAAACAGAACGGTAAAAGATGAAAACTTTGCAGGACGCAGTGCTATTCACTATAGCCTTCAGGATTCCAGCAAAATTATTTGTGTCCTCAATGACAGACACCAAATAAAAGAGAACAGTATGAGGAGAGAATGGGACTAACATTAGTTAAACTTAACTACTATGTGCTGATCATTGCACTAGAGTGTGCCTCATAAATTTTCACATTTAATCCTATCAGCCATCTTATGAATGAGATATGATCTCCCACAATTACTTATAGCTGGGGAACCTGGAGGTCAGAGAGGTTAAGCAACTTGCTCATGTTGCTATTGTAGTGGCCAAACTCAAAGTCCCCCCAGCCCTGACTCCAAAGCTTGTTCTCTTCCCACTACCCCACAATAGCCTCCCCAAAGACCTGAGAGCATTCCTTAAAAATCCTACCCTCACCAGCATTGCCAAGAAAATCCAAGATGCCCAGTTAAATTCTCAGATAAAGAGCTAGTACTTTCTTAGTATTTATATGCCTCAAATATTGCATAGGACCTACATATACACTAACAGTTATCTTTTGCTTATCCTGAATTCGAACTTAACTGGGCATCCTGTAGTTTTATTTGCTAAATCTAGCAGTCTAGCCCTAATTGATGCTTTCTGGCCACATGATGGTGATGTCAATGTTCTGAAGTTTGCTCTTCATTATTAAATCATTCAAAAAAGAGTTCTTCCCATTTTGGGGGATGGTGGAGTGATGAGGAAGTGTTCTAAGGGAGGGGTCCATTTGAGCATAACCATGTGTGAGAAAATAACAGGCACTTCCTTCTTTATGGATCACTGCACTGGAATAGGGCTGGAAAGTGCTGGGCTAGCTGGGTAGATTTGCGTGATGCCCAGGTGTCTAATGCAGAACTTTCCAAAGTGTGTTTTGTGGAGCCCCAGTTCATGAGCTACTTAATTTGTGGACATGTAACTTTAGGAGAGGCTATGCATGGCACTGCCCTTGAAGAATATCCCCTGGGCATACTTTGATATTAGAGAAAGCCTAGAGAAGAGACTGCGTTAATTCTCTGGACCTTAGACCTTATCAGTCTCCCTGGAGAGAACAGGTGGAGCCCCCTTCCTGTGGGGGGACAAGAAACCCAGTCCTGACTTGGGTCCCATTCTCAGGCTGTTTCTGAGACTCTTCAAGCCGTGTTTACAGGTTCTTTTTTATTCTGAGGCCCTTGGTACAGAGTTGAGTCAAAAGTACTCAGTTGCCAGCATGGAGCCTCTGTGGTCTGTAAATCCTCAGCAGTGTCAATCCTATAAATCCCGGGCTGGGCTGCGCTCCACCTTCCCTGCTTCACCCTTGCCGCTTTGTCATCTGTTTCTCCAGGCTGCTGTGCTCTTCCATGCTGATTCACACCCTGCTTCCTGTTTACCCTTCCCCAGCACAGAAAAGGCAAACAGCATTGGATAGCTCACAACTCGAGTCAACAGCATCTCTGTCTGGCCGTGGGGTGCTGGTAAACATTTAGCCACCTGCTGGAGGGGTGAGCCCTGGGGTTTGCAATTCCTGTGATTTCCAGCTCCCGGCTGTGATGTTATTGAATGGAGTTGGGAAGAGATGCACAATAGCTCATGTTTATATTGTATTTTCCTTGGGCTGGTGCGATAGACCTCAAGAGCCCTGATGAGAGAAAATGTAGTAAAATAATTATCAAGCAATGAGCTCTGAGTATTTACGACCTCTGTTTTTAATATAATTTATTTAATTGTAAACTTATATAATTTAATTTTAATTTTTTTTTTTTAGAGACAAGGTCTCACTCTGTTACCCAAGCTGGGGTGCAGTGATGCAATCATGGCTCACTGCAGCCTCCAAGTCCTGGGCTCAAGGAATCCTCCTGCCTCAGCCTTTCGAGCAGGCGTGTGCCACCACCATCCCTGAGCCCACTGTAAATCATTCTTTTTTAATTTTTTGTAGAAACAGGGACTTGCTCTCTCACCCAGGCTGGTCTTGAACTCCTGGCCTCAAGCAATCCTCCTGCCTCGGCCTCCCAAAGTTCTGGGATTGCAGGCGTGAGCCGCCACACCCAGCCTATAATTTAGTTTTAAATGATGGCCATGTTTATCAACCGGCTTGCAAAATTCCTGAAAATTTTACAATCGGCTCTTACAAGTCCATAGAGCTAGTTCCAGCATACTACTGTGAGTTTCAGGGTAGACCTCTCCTTAGCCTTCAGCTGGGCTCCAAATTGCAGGGCCTGTAAATTCCATCCATCACCCACTTCTCCCATCTCCACCACAAGCAATGGGAATGTACTTGAAACCATGTTTACCCTACTCGGAAATGACGCCCAACTCCTTCCCCTGAAAAAATCTGCAAGATGCAAACCTGCCACTTGCGAAGATCAACCTCGAGATTATCACACAGGTCCCTTTATCTTGAGCCACCATCATTCAGAACAGAATAGTTGCTTCACTTTGCATAAACAAAAGGGTAATCATGTATTTTTCTCAAAGCAAAAGAATAGTCTGCTCCCAAAGGTGAATTCTAGTTTCTAGCTGAAAGTCAGCACAGTGGAGAACCACTGAAGCTTTGGAATTTGGGGTGACTTTTCCCCAACTCCCAGGATTTCAAGGATTTCAGCATCCAGTCTTAGATAGGACTCCAAGTCCCTCTCCTCAATCCCTGCTGAAGAAAAGCTTTTCCCAGACATATAGCCTACCGTGGGTGTTGTGTTGGGTTTTTTTGGTTTGTTTTTTTTGTTTTTTTGTTTTTTGGAGACAGAGTCTCCCTCTGTCGCCCAGATTGGAGTGCAGTGGCACGATCCCGTCTCACTGCAACCTCCTACCAGCCGGCTCACTGCAACCTCCTGCCAGGTTCTAGCAATTCTCCTGCCTTGGCCTCCCAAGTAGCTGAGATTACAGGCACATGCCACCAAGCCCACCTA